>NC_065578.1:195319733-195921733 GCF_024542745.1 Macaca thibetana thibetana | reverse complement strand
CTGGGCCCTGGGCCTCAGAGCCCCTGTGAATATGAACTGTTTGCATGCCATGAATTCTGTATTTTTAATTTGCGTGTGATTGAAAAAACCTGATTTAAGTGGACCCACACAGTTCATACCCATTTTGTTCAAGGGTCAGCTGTGCAATCACGTGCTGCATAATGACTTCTCAGTCTATGGACCAGTATACAATGGCAGTCCCATAAGATTATAACAGAACTGAAATATTCCTATCTCCTAGTAACATTGTGATGATCCTGACCCTGTGTAGGCCTAGGCTGATGTCTGTGTTTGTGTCTTAGTTATTAACAAAAACATTTAAAAGGTAAAAAATTAAAAAATTTAAATAGAAAATAGCTTATAGAATAAGGATATAAGGAAAACATTTTTTAATACAGCTATACAATATGTTTGAAACTGTTACTATAAGACTCAAAAAGTTTTTAACATTTTTAAAGCTTATAAAGTAAAGTTACAGTAGGCCCGGCGCAGTGGTTCGGGCCTGTAATCCCAGCACTTTGGGAGGCTGAGGTGGGTGGATCACCTAAGGTCAGGCGTTCAAGGCCAGCCTGGCCAACGTGGTGAAACCCCGCCTTTACAAAAAATATAAAAATTAGCTGGGTGTGGTGGCACACGCCCATAATCCTAGCTCTTTGGGAGGCTGAGGCAGGAGAATTGCTTGAACCTGGGAAGTGAAGGTTGCAGTGAGCTGAGATCGTGCCACTGCACTCCAGCCTGGGTGACAGAGTGTGAGACTCCATCTCAAAAAAAAAAAAAAAAGTTACAGTAAGCTAGTTAATTTATTATTGAACACAGACATGTTTTTCTTATAAATTTAGTGTAGCCTAAGTATATAGTGTTTTTAAAGTGTACAGTAATGCCATAGGCCTTCACATTCACTGACTCTTCATTCATTGACTCACCCAAAGCAACTTCCAGTCTTGCAAGCCCATTCAGGTAATGCCCTCTACAGGTGTACCATTTTTAAATCTTTTATACCATGTTTTTAACTGTACTTTTTCTATGTTTAAATATTTTTATTTTTTAATTATTTAATTAATGAATTTTTTTTTTTTTTTTTTTAATTTTAAATAGGATCTCGCTCTGTCACCCAGGCTGGAGTGCAGTGGTGTAGTCACAGCTGACTGCAGCTTCTACCTTCCAGGGCTCAGGTGATCATCCCACCTCAACCTCCTGAGGAGCTGGTACCACAGGCACACGTACCCATGTCCAGCTAATTTTTTTTTTTTTATAGAGACGGGGTTTTGCCATGTTGCCCAGGCTGGTCTTGAACTCCTGGACTCAAGCAGTCCTCTTGGCTTGGCCTCCCAAAGTGCTGGGATTACAGATGTGAGCCACTGTGCCTGGCCTAGGTATTTTTAAATACACAAATACTTACCATTGTGTTAGGATGCTTGCAGTACAACAGTAGAATAATATGCTGTACAGGTTTATAGTCTAGGAGCAACAGGCTATACCATATAGTTTAGGTATATAGTAGGCTATACCATTTGGGTTTATGTAAGTACATTCTGTGATCACACAATGACAAAATCGTCTAATGACATACCATTGTTAAGTGATGCATGACTGCACGTACAATTCTTGAAACTAATGAAAACACAGAACTTTCAAAGAACCAAAGTTCAGCATAGCTGATTCGGTAAGAATGAGATTTAGCTGAAGAGCCGAAGATGATTTTCATATTATGAGGCTATTTGCATGATCTTTGTACTTTTTAGTGACAAGTCCACAGTTGGAAATTGTGGATGAGAATCCATACTTTTCAATAAATACATTGATTCCTAGTAACAACAGCAATAAAATTTATCAAGTTTTTGTGCCAGTTATTGTACTAAATGCTTTACACGCATTTATGTTAATTACAGTGACCCCCATGGGGGTGTATATTGTTACCCCATCTTTTAGGTTAGGAAACCGAGGCTTAAAGAGGCTAAGTGACACACCTAGGTTTCTGTTTTGATTATGGCAGTAGGCAGTTAAGATCATCAGGCTCTTACCCATTAATTTCTGCTTCAAGCCAGTAGAATGATGAAAAATATATCAAGTGGAATTGGGATTGCAGAATTTCCACTGTTAGGATCTATAGATTTAACAGCTGTTATGCTGAGTTTAACCTCGGTGCTTTGTACAGTTCCCAGGTCCAGATTGTGTGCTCTAGAATCAAGTGTGCATTCTTATCTCTGTATTGCATTTTGGAGACACAGACAATTGAGTATCAGATCTAATGTTAACTTAGCTTTCAGGATTTCTAGGTGCTGACTGTGTTTTTGAAGTTGGTTGTATGCAAACTGCTGATCCTGGAAACCCATAAATTCTGAACATTTTGGGTTTTTGTTAAGAATTGTATTTTAGGGTAGGCATGGCGGCTCATGCCTGTAATGCCAGCACTTTGGGAAGCTGGGGTGGGAGGATTGCTTGAGACCATGAGTTTGAGACTGGCCTGGGCAACATAGCGAGACCCTCTCTCTGCAAAAAAATTTAAAATACTAGCCAAGCGTGGTAGTACTTGCCTATAGTCCTAACTACTCTGGATGCGGAAGCGGGAGGACCTCTTGAGCCCAGGAGTTCCAGGCTGTGATGAACTGTGATTGTGCTACTGTACTCCAGCCAGGATGGCAGAGCAATACCCTGTCTGTTAAAACAAATATATGTGAAACTGAAGCTAATTGCACATGTTAACCTTGGGATAATTTTCATCTGGAGCAGCATTTATATTTTTTTGTCACCCAGTTGGTGAAATAGAAAATTAGGATTTACTTTGTTTACATGTTATTTTGATAAAAACATAATTTAAGATATTTCAATGTTCTCAAATGAGTTGTGACTTAAAATTAATATGCAAGCAAATTATGCAAAAAGGTGGATTTGTTTACCGCTTTTTACCAGCCACTTCCTTTACCCCCTACCAAGCTGTTACTAAACTAAGGCTGTAGCTTTCAGTTGAGGAAACATAACACTTGATTATTGTGTCTAATGAGAAGTCAGCTATTTCATGGCGTTGGTTTCCAGTCATACACACCTTGTTTAATCATGCCCTGCATCACCTTATTGAGTTGTTAATGCTGTTTGTTTCTCAATTTTTCTTTTACACTACATTCATTGCTAAGTCCCCTCACTTTCCTCTTCATAGTGCTTTCCCTCCCCCCGAGTGCTTGCTGCTTCATGCTCTGGCCAAGGAGAATGCTGTTTTGGCAGACTGTTTTATACATGAACACTCATATGCCAATCATCATTATTTAGAAAGGAATTGTTGAAAAAGCTCTCATGTTATCAGTGACATCTTCAACATCACTATAGTCTAAGATAAATTACCAATTTATGAGTGTTGCTGGAAAAAATCATGGTATGATTTCAGGCGATTAGACTATAGTGGCAAAATCATTGCCTGGTTATGCTGTTGGAATCACATCTTAGTAGTTACATAATGCTAGTTACATAATGCTATCAGGACCAGTACGAGACTGGTTTGGTGATTGAGCCCATTTCCTGGGATTTGTTCCCATGTGTTGCAGGCAGATGTCCACGTTTAGATGTGCATGCTTTTGTCATGCATGTACACATAGTTTTTAAAAAAGGAGTCATAGTGCATATCCTGTTATATACTTGCCGTTTTTCCCCCATGGCTCTCTATTCTTTAGTTCACCCATTTAAATAAACATTTTAATGAAATTATGTTCTTTGCAGCAACATGGATGGAGCTGGAAGCCGTAATCCTAAGTGAATTGATACAGGAACAGAAAACCAAATACTGGTTTGGGCTCTTCTGCTGGAACCTAGTGGAGGAGGCTAGTCCCAAATAGTAGTGTCCCAAAAACTTTCTTTAACAGAATATACACATTAAAAAATTTTGTACATATTGTCAGGTTGCTTTTAGTACCACTCTATATTTTTTATCTACAGTATTAATGGTGTCAGTTTCTCCAGCACTGTTAACTATTAGTCTTTTAAATTTTTCCTATGTTGATGAAAAACACCTCATTGCTTTAATTTTAATGTTTTTACTCAAGTTGGACATCTTTTTTTTTTTTTTGATAGACTCTTGCTCTGTTGCCCAGGCTGGAGTGCAGTGGTGTAATCTTGGCTCACTGCAGCCTCCACCTCCCGGGTTCAAGCCATTCTCTGCCTCAGCCTCCTGAGGAGCTGGGATTATAGGCACCTGCCACCATGTCTGGCCAATTTTTGTATTTTTAGTAGAGATGGGGTTTCACCATCTTGGCTAGGCTGGTCTTGAACTCTTGACCTCTTGATCCACCTGCCTCAGACTTCCAAAGTGCTGGGATTACAGGCCTGAGCCACCACGCCTGGCTGACATAAATTTTTATTAAATTAAATCTTACTAAATTTTATTAAATATAAAATATTTTATCATTGAAAACAAAAATAAATCATTGTTTTCAAATGTACAACAATGATTTATTTTTCATGTTTTGGCCATTTCAGAATACTTGTAGTTTTCCTGAAAATTTCTGACTTCTTAAATACTCTCTTTCCATGTGTACCTGACCCACCTCTTTCCCGGCAGCTAATTCCTATACCTCTTTGGAGAAGTAGCTTAGGGATGCATGTGGAGCTTGAATCAGTCTACCTGTTGGTAGTCACATGTTTTACTTGCAGCCCACTATTAGCTGTTCATTTATAGAGAGGGGATGGTTGCAGAGTCTGGGCAGGGATGGGTCAGCTGTGGCACTGTGGTCCTGGAGAGTCATACCCTACTCTTGCACAAAAATGTTTCTCTTAGCAGAGAACTGGAGTGAGCATTTTTTTTTTTTTTTTAACTCTGCTTTCTCTAAAGGCATTTTAATTTTTAAGTCAAATATATGGGAGGTAGGGATAAAGGAGAAATGGAAAGATAATACAGTTTTAGCAGTCTAGGGGTTTATTTTCTACACAAGGACTTGGAAATCATAAGACTAATCCTGAAATATTTTCAGTGCTGGATTTCACCTAACCTCCTGACAAGCTTGGAGTTCTCTGGGACATGGGGAGCAAGAAATTTAAGGAAGCTGACAATAAGGAGGAAAGTATTTAACTTCTGAGTAGAGATGGCTCGATGGTGATAATACTTGTGAACTAGGGTTAACATACAGCAGTGACAGCGTTGTAAAGTCTCCGTGGTCAGGGAAGGTGACAGTGACCTTAATGGAGAGAGGCTATCTAGTGCGAACATACTTGTGTGTGTTGTGGAGTGTAAACGCCTACCTAGACTTTCTGCTGGATTATTTAGAATGTTGAGAGGTTAATAGATTCAGATTGTTGCATACATAAGTTTTTTTCCTACTATTTGGGATGGGTGAGGAAAGAGCTCAGAAAAGAAACAGGTTACAGTAACAGTCCTGTTGGTCTTGTTTTTTGTTTTTCTGGTACGCTTTGGCAATTTTTATCAAGTAATTTTTGTATTTTCTTTTTCAACTGTCAGTATGTTATTTTTACCATTTTGAGTGATGTCTGTGGAATAAGAAGTGTTTGTAAATATTTTGTGACTTACATGGTAAGCTTGACTAGGTTTACACAAAGTCATTTTGTACTACCATTTGTCTAATTTCTGCAAATACATTATTTGGGGGCATTCTTCCATTTTTCTTTCCTCTTTTGTCCTTAATTCCCCTTCCCCCGTTCTTCCAGTTAATTGAGTTACTGGTTTTTTTTTTTTTTTTTAAATCCATATACGTATTTTTTTGTTTGTTTTGTTTTGTTTTTGGCAGAGTGTTGCTCTGTCGCCCAGGCAGGAGTGCAGTGGCGTGATCTCGGCTCACTTCAACCTCCGCTTCCAGGGTTCAAGCAATTCTGCTTCAGCCTCCCGAGTAGCTGGGATTATAGGTGTGTGACACCATGCCCGGCTAATTTTTTTGCATTCTTAGCGCAGATGGGGTTTCACTATGTTGGCCAGGCTGGTCTCGAACTCCTGACCTGAAGTGATCTGCCCGCCTTGGTCTCCCAAAGTGCTGAGATTACAGGTGTGAGCCACCACACCCAGCCTGTATATTCTTAAAATCCTTCTCCCTTGACTTCTTGTGTGACCTTTTTTCTGATCCCTTAAATTAAAAAAAAATTTTTTGAGATGCATTAATGTAAATTTTATCCATTTATTTATTTGTTTCATTTTGTTTCCCCCTTAAAAATTTAACGTGGTTTATAGAGATTCATAAACTATATAGCAAGAAATGCAAAATAAAAATATAAAAGACTTAATATAAAAATCTAGTATTTACTTCCAATAGGGCCCAAATACTTCTGTAAACTTCTTAGCAGATGATGCAAACAAGGAAAACTTGGTCAATTTATGCCCATAAAATTTGAAAACAAACTTTTAAGAAAAGCACAACAATTCCTGGTACTAAGATCAGAAGGAGACTTCTCCTCAGAGGCCTTATAAACAGGACCCTATGTAATGTAATAAACGGTGCCCTCAATAGCCTTCCTACTGTGGACACACCAACCAATTTCAGAATGCCCCTCTATAGGCCAAATGCATCGTACCAGACCACCTTCATTAAGGCAGTTAAATGGTGGGAGATGAGGATATTGGGTGAGGACTATTCAAAATGATCTGAGCTAAAACGGGAAAAGATTTTGGAATAATTAGAAGAATGGAGATACTGCATATTCTTTAGGCAATCTTCCATAAATACCTGTTTTGTTCACAGTTAGTACAAGGTTATTGGCATAGTGTAGGTTATCAAGAAATGTTTTCAGAGTAAATACTGGGTTGCGTTGGGTTTGAAATTATATTTGTTGGTACACATCATTGAAGGTGGAGCGATAAGATTTTCATGTTGTTCAGGGAGACTAGTCTAGATGGCTGGCTAGAGTGTACTTTACCCTAAACAGTGCAGGGCACATCCTGAAAAGTTTTGTTCTTTAGGCTCCCCTTTCCTATTCTGAATCCAGGCACACGCTCTAAAAATCTTTAATCTTTTCTCCACCATTCTTTTTTTTTGTATGGTGTAAGGTGTAACCCTGACAGACTTTTTCCTCCCAAATGAACAGCCAACTGTCCCAACACTACCTGTCCCTGCTACCAAAAATGTCAATTTCAGTCATTCAGTCATTTAACCTAGTGTTCTTTTTCTGACATACCATTTGTCAGCTGACAGAAAGAGAACACTAGATTGAATAGTCTACTTTAAAAGTATTTTTAAATAAAGAGATACAGTTTAAATTTGGAATATTTGTGAATCTTCACTCCCCATGTCCTTATTTGCCATGTTATCAAGACATAGTTAACTCCTAGTTATAATAAATACAGTGCTTATCTGGTATAGATGCCACTGCTTTACAAGAGTAAAAGAACATACCTGAAAGTGCTGTCCATGGGCAGCAGTTCAAGGGGTAATTTTAATTCATACCGCAGGTACACATGCACATTGTAAACTGCTTTGGTGGCTTAATGGTTATACTTTGACATTGTAGTCAAATTTGATACTCCTACCCCAACCCTCACTTTTATGCTCATTCTAGAAGGTGCTGGGAATGCTAAAAGAAGAATACATAGCCCCTTGAACAATATACTTGAAAAGTGATTACTTAAATGCAAACATGAAAGTTTCCTCTCTGCATTAAGCTAGAGTTTAGGTGCTTGGAATGATTGAAATTGACATTGTAGGTAGAAGGGCCAGATGGTGTTGAAACAGTTGGCCATCCATTTGAAAAAAAGAAGAAAATGTATGTCAGGGTTGTACTTTACACCATACACAAAAAAGAATGGTGGATAGATTAAAGATTTGACTGTTCAAAGAAAAACTCAGAAAAATACTAAGACAAAAATACAAATAATTTATTTAGTTTTAGGGATGGAAAGACGTTTTTTTTTTTCTTTAAGCTATGAGTAAGACTTTATGCAAAGGCTTTTTGACATGACACAACTCAAATGCCATAAAAGGAAAAGATTGGTAGATTTAACTATATAAAATATTTACGGTTCTACCTTCTGAAAGACTCTACAAATAAAATTAACAATATATGGTAGAAAAGTATAAGCCTATATGGCACATAGAGGGATAATTTTTCTTACTATATCAAGTTCTCTTAGACATTAGTAGTAAATAACAAATACCCCAGTAGTCAAAGTATATGAATAGTCAATTCATGTAGAATAAGGACTGTGAAGATATGAACCCTGACTAAAAGCCTCTGCTGTAAAGACAAAACCTTCTTTTAAATTCGATATAAAACAAAAGGATGAAGAGTTACAAAATGTTATGTTTTGGTAGGGCAATGAAAAAAATTAAAATATTAGAGAAAAGAATAGAGTTGAATACTGGCCATTGTTTTAGAGGTAATTGAGGAAGTGTTTTTTATATACTTGTGGGTAATTTTACTACTTTAAAGGTGGAAAAAATATTTAAGATAATGAAGCAGGTAGAGAAGGGATTCCTGCTGTTCCTGATTTAACACACAGGACTAAGCTTGTGTGGAAACTGTTAGTTTCTTCCAAGATAAGTGTTTCCTAGATAACTGAAAATCTATTGTTTTAATGCACTTTTCCTTGTGCTTCTGCACAAACATCTTTAGTATATACCTTTGGTGTCCCAATGAAGTTCACCTTTTACAGTTGGTTTGAAGCCCTTCTCTAGAGGTTTTTCAACATTATTTCTATGTGGAAATCCATTCAGAACCCAACTTCCCTGAAACTTGCTTTGGGGACTCCTTGTTGTATAGTGAAATTGTCTGAAAAGTTCGAGCGAGGTGGCTCACGCCTGTAATCCAAGCACTTTGGGAGGCCGAGTCGGGTGGGTCACCTGAGGTTGGGAGTTTGAGACTAGCCTGATCAACATGGAGAAACTCTGTCTCTACTACAAATACGAAATTAGCCTGATGTGGTGGTGCATGTCTGTAATCCCAGCTACTCAGGAGGCCAAGGCAGGAGAATCGCTTGAACCCGTGGGCGGAGTTTGCCATGAGCTGAGATCGCACCATTGCACTCCAGCGTGGGCAGCAAGAGCGAAACTCCGTCTCAAAAAAATAAGTAAATAAATAAATAACAATAAAGAAATTGAAAAAGTTCTCACCCAAGAGATAGGTCTCTTCTCCTATTTTACACATCTTTCTCTCATTTGCCATTGTAAAGCAATACCCTTAGTGGAATTATGTCTTCTGTTATTATAACCTATTTGTCTTCTTAAGGGCATGACTCAAAGAGGTCTGTAGAATCTTTTTTTTAGAGCCAGGTGAAATAACTAAATATTTTGTTGTAAGAGGAAGGAATTAATCAGGAACCTTGATTCTAGCTACTACTGGGCTATAAACAGTGATGCCAGCAAAATGTTACTTCACCTGGTGAAGTGATGCTGTTTTGAGAATTTGAAAGTTATTTTTCAGTGGATAAAGAAGTTGGCAGCACGATTTGTTACATGTGATGAAGAATTAATCAGCATAGAACTTGTATTAGCTTAAGATGGAATGGTTCTGCACAATATAAAATAACAAGTTTTCCAGTTTATTTTTATCACTGTCCTTGCTTGTTTATAATATTAGCCATATTAATTAACAGCTATTAAGCCCATTTGGTATGCTAAGCACTGTTCTAATGTTTTACATGAATTGTCTCATTTAATCTTCACATCCACATTATGATGTAGGCATCATTGTTATGTGTTTTATAGGTGTAGAAAACAGGTACAGGGAAGTTAGGTAATTTCAAAAAGTTAACATAACTGGAAAGTGGTGGTGTTAAAAATAATTTAAGGGTTTTGATTCCAGTTTTCATGCTAATTCTAGTTGACTAAAGGAAGAATACATTATCTAATTTAATCACAAACACAGCTATATGAGGAAGGATTTTTAGAGTTCTCAGAGCCTAGGTTTTCTTAAGTGCCTAAAACAATGCTTTGGTTAAGGACGATATTTATGGTAGAAATGCTTTGTTATTGCCAATTGCTTTTATCAGGATTTTGGACCTAAGTTACCTGTTGGGTGCTAAAATATTTTTAAAGACAATGGGGCATCCAAGTGCTGCTTGTTCACTTACACTTTTATTAAGTAATTGTGCACATTAATTATGGTTTAACTAAGAAGCACCAATATTAATACTTTTGTTTTTCAAAGTTTGCAAGGCTACAATCAGTTCTGAGTTGTTCACCCTGTTTAGTGACAGTCAAAACATAAATGCTGTGCATGAAAATTTCAGCACTATGAGCAGAGGATAGAAGAGAACTAAGAGGAAGTGGATACGTTTGGAAAGTGTGTGTGTTTCCTGTTACAGACACATAGAAGAGCCTATTGCCCTTGATAATTCTGCAAAGCTATAAAGCTGGTACTTGAAAAACAGATGGTGTAAGAAACCCAAATCACAGAAAGACTGTAAGACCAGCTTTCTCACCATGGTGACGCATTGAAACACTAAGTGTTTGAGCACATTTCACAGGATGATCCAGCTATAGAATTGACAAGATTTTGCCCTGAGATAGTTGATAGAAGCAAATATATCCTTTCTTCCATGGCATAATTTTACCTATTTACCTTTCATGTAAAATTAGCCCAAATCAGGAGTCACAACTTAACCTGTTTATATGGGTGAAACTTTCCGTATTGTGAGATGTTGTTTTTACTAGCAAAGTGACAAGAAATGAAGAATCTTCCAGAGTTTGTAACTCACAGCCTTGCTATGAAAATGATACTTCAGATATAGTGATGTGTTTATAATGTCTCCTTTTGCATAGGATAAATGCTGTATCTGTATATATATGGGCAAAATTCAAAAA
Source organism: Macaca thibetana thibetana (assembly GCF_024542745.1). Taxonomy (NCBI): domain Eukaryota; kingdom Metazoa; phylum Chordata; class Mammalia; order Primates; family Cercopithecidae; genus Macaca; species Macaca thibetana. The sequence continues at coordinate 195,911,009 of NC_065578.1, read as the reverse complement.
ACTGTTAATCATACACAGTGTATACAGACATACGTGTATTCTCATTCTCCCTCTCTCCCTCCCCGCTCCTTTCACCTGCCTCTCTCACTTCTCTTTCTTTCTTATTTCCTTTGTTTCCCAAAATGAATTCTATCTTTATTTAGCTCAGTTGAATTTTCAGCAAGTGTCTACTAATTGAGACAGAATTTACGGTTCTTTAGTGCCACTATATAACTGTATGCTCATCTCTTTCTACTCATGTCTCTGTTGTATATTTTAACTTGGGATGTTATTGCATGGTAATTAAGAATACTGGTCTAGGAATCTGACAGGTTAATGTTTTAATAACTGACCAGTAGCTTTATTCCTTCAACAAATATTTCAGTGCTTATTGTATTAGGCATTGTTTTAGGCACTTAAGAAAATCTCGGCTCTGAGAAGTTAACTGTAAAAGTCCTTCCTCATGTAGCTGTTTAGGATTTAGTGAGATAATGTATATAAATTGTTGAGCACATTGCTGGCACATTGGAATCTGTCAATTTATGTAAGCTATTTCTTATCTTCAAACCTTTTAATGACTTGGAACTCTCAAAGTGAAAAAGTAAATATGAACAGGTATAAATTAATTTTTTTAATTTTTATTTTTTTTGAGACGGAGTCTCGCTCTTGTCGCCCAGTCTGGAGTGCAGTGGCGCGATCTTGGCCTACTGCAGCCTCCGCCTCCCAGGTTCAAGTGATTCTTCTGCCTCAGCCTCCCCAGTAGCTGGGATTACAGGCGTGTGCCACCATGCCCGGCTATTTTTTGTGTTTTTATTAGAGACGGGGTTTTGCCATGTTGGCCAGGCTGTCATGAACTCCTAGCCTCAGGTGATCCACCTGCCTTGGCCTCCCAAAATGCTGGGATTACAGGCTTGAGCCACCACGCCTGGCCTAAACTGTTTTCTTGAATTAAGTTTCACAATTGACAGCCTTCATTATAACATGTCCCATGTAATTAGCATCATAACCACTATCACAAACATACTGATAAATATAGTACAGGACCCAGATTTCAGCAGCTGTTACATAGAACCGTTTGTTTTTTTTTCCCTGTTATCCATATTTGCCCTCCACAAATATGGATAACGGACCAAGAGTAGACTGTACTGTGTCTGCCCATACTCTAAATCATATTGCCAATCTCCTACTCATCCTGTCTCTGAGAATCCTGAGCACAGGACACCTGAGATAGCAAAAAGTCCTTCCTGTAGTAAAAGGCTTACAGAGTCGATTGGCTGGAGCGGAGTGAGAATGTGAACTCAGAAACTTTGGAATTGGGGGTACATTTTAGATTAGAGGATAGCTTGTAAAAGAAGAAGAGAGTTTTTGTGGGTCAGGAATCTGGGCATGGCTCAATTGGGTCCTCATAAGACTGTAATTAAGATATTGGTCAGAGCTACAGCCTCATCTGCAGCTTCAACTGGGGAAGCATATGCTCCCAAGCTCACTCACACAGTTGTTGACTGGACTCAGTTCCTTACTGGTGGTCGAACCGAGGACCCTAGTTTCTTCCTGGCAGTTGGCCCGAGGCTGCTCTCCGTTCCTTGCTATGTGGGCTTCTCCGGCTTGCTTCAGAGCAAGCACATGAAAAGAGCCAGATAGTGTTCTAGCTGGAAAGGAGTATTAGCAAGACGGAGTCACAGCTTTTGTAACCTAATCGCAGAAGTGACATCTCATCCCTTTTTCAGCATTCTGTTTATTAGAAGCAAGTCACTTGGTCCACCCCACACTCAAGGGGAACGGGCTACACAAGGGTACAAATAGCAGGAGTTCGTGAATCATTGGATGGCCGTCTTAGAAATCTGCCTACCCCAGTGCCTTCAGTAAGCTTTAAGAGCATACAGGAGCCCTGACACCCAAAAATTAGAGAACTGCTGATCTAAATGTATGTTAAATTGGTGGAACATGTATGGGAGATATGATACCTTCCTTAAAAAGTTCTTCTCTAGGATAAGATCTTGGGCCTTGGAAGCCTGTATATGGGGAGTGCAGGTAAAATCAGGAAAGCCTCCCCTTTTTATCAACTTCAGTTTCTGGAGAGAGGGATCTTAATACTACGTAACTGTCTTCTAGCAACATCTTTTAGGAAGCAACACAACTATGACAGGAACAGTAATGAATGTTAGGAAAAATAAAAAGTCTGAGAGGCAAATAGGAGCATATTCTTACAAAGCAGAAATAAAACTTTAAAAAAAATCTGTGCCCTTCAGTGAAACTTTAAGGATCTTAGTATGTTACCTTATGGGAAACTCCAGAAGATCAACTCTAAAAATGAAATTTTGAGTAACAATTTTTAGAATGATTGTTAAAATGGCTAAAAGCTATTATGTGACTCAGATTTCTTTTTTTTGTTGTTTGAGACAGGGTCTCACTCTGTCACCCAGGCTGGAGTGCAAGTGCCATGATCACAGCTCACTGCAGCCTTGATCTCCTTGGGCTCAAGTGATCCTCCCACCTCAGCCTCCTGAGTAGCTGGGACCACAGGTGCACACTACCATGCCCTGCTAATTTCTTTTTTTTTTTCCTAAGAAGTATAAACACTGAGAAACGTTTAAAATCAAATTGTAAGAAATGAAAATAATGATGATTTTCAGTGCTGACTGACATAAATGCAGTGAATTGGGCACTCGTATCTGTTAATGGAAGTGTAAACCTGTGCAGTCTTTTTGTAGTGACTTAGAACATATACCTTAAGGAAATTCCTTAAGTTTGGACAAACTATGAACAAAGGTGCTCATCTGTCTTTCATGTTAAAGAGGCAAAATTTAGAAATAACCTAAATGGAACTCTTAAATGAGCTATTATATATCTATATACTTTATGGAAGGAGTAATACTGTATTTTAACAATCATCAAAATGAAACTGACCCAGTAGTCCCGTAGACAGTTTTTTTTTTCTTTTGATAAACAGAAATTGGCCCTTCTGGTCTTAAAGCTTGAAACTTATATTTGCTTTACCTGAGTTCCTCCCTCAGGAAAGGACCCCCAGGCTCTCGAAAAGTATCGAAGAACTGAACTTGCCCAGATCATGGCATCCAGATGATGTGACTCCAGGCCCTTCATTCATCATGATTGCTTCCTTATCCCTCCTGAGTTCCTGTTTTCCCATACATAGTTACATATCTTCCCAGCTGTATAAATCCCTGATTTTAGTCTGTCAGGGAGATGGATTTGAGACTGATCTCGTCAGCTGTAGCACCCAGTTAAAGCCTTCTTTCTTGGCAATAATAGTTGTGTCAGTGATTGGCCTTCTACGTGGTGAGCAACAGGATTTAGACCGAACTGCTGGTGTTGCGTTAAGGAAAATAAAACACTAATGCTAACTAGCATTAATTGGGTATCTTCTTCATAGCAGTCTTACGAGGATAGGTACCTTTATATTTTCTATTTTATAGATGAGGAAACAGATTTGGATTGCTGAAATAGCTTGTCCGAGATCATCCAGCTACTAAGTGTAGTGCCAGTGTACAGACTCTACACTCTTAATTTCCATAGCCTGCACTTGAAGCCATTCCTTGTGGCGCCTTCCTAATGAGAAGAGTTGTGCGGGGAGCATATACCTAAAATTTGTGTAATAAAGAGTGAAAGAATAAAATAGAAGATGAAGTCCCAAGACTCTCCTCTTTGTTTAGTGGCCTTTTAAAAATAGAAATTTAGTGATTCTTGTATCTGCTAGCACTATATGGAAGAATGGGAAACCATATCTTTGATTTCTTTTTTGCTTTTATGTTGTTAATTCTGTCAGAATTTTGTCTCTCATGGGCTAACAAAAATGAAGTGTTGCTAGATTTCTCAAAATTGAGTAGTTTATACTTTTAGTTGCTTTAGGATATAAATAAATTGGTAACTATGATCCATGTGCTATAGAGTTTAATGCTAAATATAATTTTGTAAGTAAATCAGGTTTTATATATATATGTGATTGAATTTTTTTTTTTTTTTTTTTTTTTTTTAAACAGGTTCTCTCTCTGTCACCCAGGATGAAGTGCAGAGGTGGGATCAAGGCTCACTGCACTCTCAACCTCCTGGGCTTAAGTGGTCTTCCTGCCTCAGCTTCTCAAATAACTGAGACCAGAGGCATGTGCCACCATGCCTGGATAATTTTGTTTTATTTTGTTTTTTGTAGAGATGGTTGCCCAGGCTAGTCTCAAACTTCTGGCCTCAAGTGATCCTCCTGCCTTGACCTCCCAAAGTGCTGTGGGATTACAAGTGTGACCTGCCACACCCAGCCTGTGATATAATTTTTATATCTCTGAATTTTAAAATGTTTGAATTTGTAAAGGATTCTTATAAAACGGCATATATTTTAATCTTTACCTAAATTTCCTCTTTACCCAACTTTTTCTTCATCCAAAGCTGCTTTTTGTTATTGTTTCAAATCTTCTGAAAATATCCATCCCCATTTGACTTTCAGTTTTGAGCTATGTAGTACTTACTAGGCTTCTATCTTCTTAGTAATTGGAACGTTGACCTGTTTATAGTTTTTTTTTTTTCTTTAGTTCTGTCTATAATACAATGATCTAGTGTACATAGTATTCCATACTGTTAACTTTGGGGTAGGAATTCTGTTGGTCAGTAAGGTAAGCGGAATATGTCTTTATGACTTACTGGAAAAGACAAGAAAACCTAGCTTGACTTTTCTACATGTTTTACACATGTACTTTTGAAAAGGTATGCTTAAATATTAAACAAAAAGTACAGGTAGAATATTTATACCATGCAATCAAACCGTCCACTTTTTGAATGTTTAAATTTTGCCGTGTTTAACTTTTTTAAGGTTGCATGCAGAGAGAGAAAACAACAATGGGTACTAGTCAGATTCTTGTAACCAGTAAGGAGGAAGTATCTTTTTCTTTTTTTTTTTTTTTTTTTTTTTTTTTTTTTTTTGAGATGGAGTCTCACTCTGTCGCCCAGGCTGGAGTGCAGTGGCCGGATCTCAGCTCACTGCAAGCTCCGCCTCCCGGGTTTTTACGCCATTCTCCTGCCTCAGCCTCCCGAGTAGCCGGGACTACAGGCGCCCGCCACCTCGCCCGGCTAGTTTTTTTCATATTTTTTAGTAGAGACAGGGTTTCACCGTGTTAGCCAGGATGGTCTCGAACTCCTGACCTCGTGATCCGCCCGTCTCGGCCTCCCAAAGTGCTGGGATTACAGGCTTGAGCCACCGCGCCCGGCCGGAAGTATCTTTTTCTAATAATAGAATGACTTTTGGTTTGTGAAAAGACGTGTGCAGTTAGAAGTTAATTTATTTTTCTTTACAGAGTATACAGCAGTTTTACTGCTTTTAACCCATTATCAGATTTATTTTGGAAAGAGTTGTGTGAGTAATGTTCTGAATTTAAAAAAACATTGCAGAAAATTGATGTATGATTATTCTTTTGAGTACAGTGCCCTTTAAGAACTCAGTGGGTAGTTATGTTTACTTGTTTAACTGCATCACATTTATTCATGATAGACAAAACAGCAAGTTAGTAGATGAACTTAGTGGATGAATTTGCTTTGCTTTGTTGTACTTTGCAAGAAAGCACAAAACAATCATCTAAGGCTTTATCGTCTAATTTCCATCAGGTACTCTTTTACACTGATTTACATACATTACTTGACTTATTTTTAACAGCCCCCTCAACTTTAAATAGAAAAGGTAGCTCCTATCCTGGAAGAACTCACAGTTCAGTAGGGAAAGGGAAGCAAGGAGCAGGAACAGATGAGTCAACTGAAAATTATAATACCCTGTGATAAATGATGTGAAGGATATAAATCCTGTATGCTGTGGAAGTAATAGAATAGGTTCACTTAACCCAGTAGTTTGTGGGGAGGAGGGAGAGGAAGAGTAGGGGACGAGTTGGGGAAGACTTTTCAAAGAAGATCCCCAGAACTGAGGGATAATAGGAATTAGGTTGGGATAAGGGGGTTGAGGGGAATATATTCCTTGTAGTACTGAATAAACACAAGAGCATCTAAGAGCATTTCGGTCTTTTAACTACAGTAATAGGTAACATTTAATATGCAGTGCTTATTATGTGCCAGTTGCTATTCCAAGTGCTTTGTATTTCCCATATATTAACTCCTTTAATTTTCATAACAACTTTATTATGTAGGTATTATAATTATCCCCATTTTACAGATGAGGAAACTGAGGTACAGAAAGAGAAAATAACTTGTCTAGGAGCCCATGATGAGAAAGTAGAACTAGAATTTAAACCCACATTGTCTCATTTCAGAGTTTTGGCTTTTATTATGAGAAAAGTTAAATTCTGGATTGCACTGGAGGTAAGTACCTGGGGTGAAAAAACCTTTTCAATTAATTCTTCTTACTGAAACACATACATTATTTTCTTAAAATCTGAAGCAATGGATCCTATCCATTTTTTTCTGCCTCTATAGGAATGTTTGGCATCATTTATCTTCTCATCTCCAAACTTTCCCTAGTAACCAGCCCTCTTAAACTTCAGCATTCTCAAACTTCTCCTTTCTTTGTTTCCTCTAGATACCAGCCTTTTGCTTCCCCTTGTCTCCAGACTTCTTTGTAAACTCCTCTAAACTCCCTGCCTCTAGTATGTAACTTTCATTCCCTCCTCATCCCATTGAAATCTGGGTTCTAAAGAGAGATTTATGAGGAAAGTTGCTAGGCAGTGTAGGGTTATGCTGCCTTTTTGTTTTTCTAATAGTGCTTGGCAGGTCAAGGTGTAGAGGTAGGAATGGAGATGGCAGCCTTCCAGACTAGGGTCTTTGTTAGGATGTGGAACAGAAGGACAGGGAAGCAAGGGAGTGGAAAGTCTTGACAGGAATGTCATTTATGGACCCTGTGGTCTCAGTAGAATTTAGAAGGAAGTGAAGACAGGAGAGAAGTGACCGTGTAGGGGAAAGTGGAAGAGCAGGATGTATAGATGAATTGCAGAACAGCTCTTAAATGGGAATAAAAGAGTCAGACATCTGGGAGTATTGAGTGAGGTAGCATTGGGAGAGTTTAAAGTTTTAGAAGAGGAACTGTCCTGTGGGATAAATTTCAAGATCTGGTGGCCATTGGTGTGAATGACTGAAGTGACAGTCATTAGAGTTCATGCTGACTCACCTACAGTAAGGATGGGCCTTATGTGTGCAGTGGAGCACTGTGATGAGCAATGAAATAATGAAATTATTTGCAAGATGGTGTTACCTTTGCCCACTTCTTGCTGTCAGATGGTAGATACTTATTTCATTAACAGGAGTTTGTTTATTTTTGTAATTGACATTTTATTCTTGTTTGCATAGAATAATGTAAAATCTTCAGTGAAAAGGAGCAGTATCTGTAGTATCAAATTCTTTTGTATGTTATGTTTTTCAGTATATTTTCTAACATAAAACTTATATTAGCAATATTTTGACCTTTTCTGTCATTCTGGACAATCTGTTCTGGCATTTTCCTTCCAGAAAATAAGAGAAAAAAATAGGAGATGAAGAATAAATGGATGGGCACTCATCTTTAATTTTGATTGTTAGAATTGTTTAAGTTGTTAGAATTCTGGTTGTTAGAATTGTTGTAGATGTTTGGGGAACATCTGTCATGGATCAGATAGAAAAGAAAACAGTGTTTTTTGGCTTATGATTACTTTGCTTTTTGTTCTAATTTTATGTAGTTAGAATGTTACAAATATTTCTCAATTTAATTTATAGTGTTTAAATTTTAGGTAAGAATGGAAAATGATGCCTGATAACATTTTTATTCTTGAGGATGTTGCCACAGGAACATTAGAGAAAAAAAGTAATCTTGGCCGGGTGCAGTGGCTCACGCCTGTAATCCCAGCACTTTGGGAGGCTGAGGCGGGCGGATCACGAGGTCAGGAGATCGAGACCATCCTGGCTAACATGGTGAAACCCCGTCTCTACTAAAAATACAAAAAAATTAGCTGGGTGTGGTGGCGGGCGCCTGTAGTCCCAGCTGCTCGGGAGGCTGAGGCAGGAGAATGGTATGAACCCGGGAGGCAGAGCTTGCAGTGAGCCACGATCGAACCACTGTACTCCAGCCTGGGCGACAGAGCGAGACTCCGTCTCAAAAAAGAAAAAAAAAAAGTAATCTTGTGTTTTGAGAGAATTCGTTTATTGTTGACATTCCCCTCAGAATACTACTTTGATATATACAAATTACAAAGGTAGCAATATGGTTTGTTGTTTTTCTTTAAACTTTGACACAGCTAAACCTTTAGTGGACCCTGGAGGTATTTTCTTATCAACAAAGTGGATCAAACTGACTCTGAAAAGTGGTTTCTAGTAATCTGGTAAACAGAAGAAACATATCCTAAACATTTCAATTTTCTGATGTACTAGAGCATTGTTTTTAAAAATAGATTTTAATAACATTGTCTTCTTAATTATAAATTATTTTATTTCTTCAAATTTTGTTACCTTCCCTAATTATGCTCAATTTAGGAGGATAAATGAACACATATACACAGACTTTATTTTGCTGGAATTCTGAAAGTCTAAAAGACTGTATTTTGCTGGAATTCTAAAAGCAAAATTCTAAAAGCGAATTATTTTAGTAGTTTCAGAATTGTGTTCCTCAAGAGAACAGTAAAGATTTAACTAACAACAGTTTTGGTTAGTAACAGTGAAATTTTCTTTTTGTGAAGTGTATTATAAGAACATCTCGCTGGGCGCGGTGGCTCAAGCCTGTAATCCCAGCACTTTGGGAGGCCGAGATGGGCGGATCACGAGGTCAGGAGATCGAGACCATCCTGGCTAACACGGTGAAACCCCGTCTCTACTAAAAAATACAAAAAACTAGCCGGGCGAGGTGGCGGGCGCCTGTAGTCCCAGCTACTCAGGAGGCTGAGACAGGAGAATGGCCCGAACCCGGGAGGCGGAGCTTGCAGTGAGCTGAGATCCGGCCACTGCACTCCAGCCTGGGCGACAGAGCGAGACTCCGTCTCAAAAAAAAAAAAAAAAAAATCTCATATGAGTAGAACATGAGGTATTTTAGCTTTAAAGCTAATCTTGGATCAGGTGTGGTGGCTCATGCCTGTAATCCCAGCACTTTAGGAGGCAGAGGCAGGTGGATCGCTTGAGCCTAGGAGTGTGAGACCAGCCTGCTCAACATTTGAAACCCTGTCTCTACGAAAAAATACAGAAATTAGCCAGTGTGGTAGCATGCGCCTGTGGTCCCAGCTACTCAGGAGGCTGAGGTGGGAGGATTGATTGAGCCCAGGAGGTCAAGGCTGCAGTCAGCTGAAATCATGCCACTGCATTCCAGTCTGGGTGACAGACAGAGACCTTGTCATAAATAAATAAATAAATAAATAAATAATAAATAAAATTAAGCTACTCTTGAATTCATTTGTACCTCAACTAATTAGGCCCAGTATTTGTCAAATTCATATTTTATTTTGCTGAGCATGGAGGGAAATCAAATACTTAAGTGTTTGTAGAGGTAGTTTTAGTATGTTACTGGGAAATTTTTACTTTTGACTTTCCCTCATGGTCTCTATGTATCGAGTACTAGGAAAACAGCATTTTTCTATTAAAAGACTCATACTTCTTGGAACTTCTGATCTGACACGCTGATCTTGTTTGTGTGACTATATAGGCTATGTTTAGGTTTCTTTACGTATTAGGCTTTACAAAGTAAATGAAAACACCGTATCATTTTTGTCGTCACTGAACATATGATATTACAGGTTTTATAATGGATAACGTAAAATAATTCAACTCACTGTATTTTTTGTTTCTTCTTTATACCTTTTTTTTTTTTTTTTGTAAATGGAGCCTCATTCTGTCGTGCAGGCTGGAGTGCAGTGGCATCATCTTGCCTTATTGCAACTTCTGCCTCCCGGGTTCAAGCGATTCTTTTGCCTCAGCCTCCCGAGTAGCTGGAATTACAGGTGCATGCCACCATGCTTGGCTAATTTTGTGTGTGTGTGTGTGTGTGTGTGTGTGTGTGTGTTTGTGTGTGTTTATTTATTTATTTATTATTTTTAAAATTTTTTTTAGTAGAGACCAGGTTTCACCGTTTTGGCCAGCCTGGTCTCGAACGCCTGACCTCAAGTGATCCACCTGCCTCGGCCTCCCAAAGTGCTGGGATTACAGGCGTGCGCCACCACCCCCAGTCTCTTCTTTATATGATTATTTAAATCAAATGCATTTCTTTTCTGAGGTCTTGGAGTTGCCCCCATGTTTCAAAATGTGTTTCCTTACCTTTTAACTCATAGAAGAATCCCTTTAAGAAGCTTTTACAAAAGAGGGCCATCCTATTTGCCATTAGGATTTTCTGAACAGACCAACAGAGAGTCTATTTGACCAGCAGACCAAACGGAGAGTATATTTGACCAACAGTCCAGGTTTCATGTGAAGAAGGAGTCACCACTAAAATACTTCTTTGAAATATTTTAAAGTGCTGGGATTACATGCGTGAGCCACTGCTCCCGGCCCAAATCTGTTTTTAATGTTAATTTTTTATTTTTTTCACTGAAAGGGAACCAGCACCCTATTAAACTCTTGTTGATAATTTGAGAACACAAACCAATTATTATCTATATTCTGAATAATTATATAGTTAAGGTATAGCTTTTATTGTATCTGGCTTTTTACTTTGTTGCAAACTCCAAACCAAAGAATGTTCATAACTGTCCCACAGTGGTGAAATGAATTAAAGTAATTCTGGTCATTAGAAAATCTTTAAATTATTATTATTATTATTTTTTTTTTTTGAGACGGAGTCTCGCTCTGTCGCCCAGGCTGGAGTGCAGTGGCCGGATCTCAGCTCATTGCAAGCTCCGCCTCCCGGGTTTACGCCATTCTCCTGCCTCAGCCTCCCGGAAAATCTTTAAATTATTTTAAGAATACATAACTGACTTTGATAACTTCTTGTTTATAACAGGTTAACGTGGATGACTAGTTTATAGCTTTGGATTTTATGTGTAATGACACTGGGAAGAAAACATGTATCCGTCTAAGGTAGCATTTCTGATATTTCTGTGCCCAAAGACTGTGCTGACCACCATTTTGCCAGAAGCTTTGAACACTGTTGACTGATTGATGTGTACTTCTAACTGAGATTTACATAATCTAATTGGACCCTTGGGTTCTTTAAAAAATGGCCTTCTTTTATCAAAATATGTGTTTATTACAATGCCTATTTTAAAATGAGGTGGCCCAGAGAGCATACTATGATGAATTTGCTGATGAAATACTTGTGAAACTTGGACAAACCTAATTATCAAGGGACAGTTTCACTTAAGAGGGCAAAAGTTTCACTTCAAAGGAAAGCCTACTGCTCTTGCTTTTAATGGTTTGAATTATGTTTTTATCTTTCATCAGCCCAAGAGTTTGTACTTCATGGTCAGAAACAAAACTTGGAGCCTCTGTGAATCCTGTAATCATTTACTAACTCTCTTGTAGAACAAGGTGTCATTTTTTCCTACTATTATGTTTCATTCTTTATTTTTCTAGCCCCCCGCCCCACGAGAGTGAAACTTGGGATTATAATTGGTTAGTGGGTCTCTTTGTGTGTGTGTGTATTTTTTTTTGGTCTTACTCTGTCGCCCAGGCTGGAGTGCAGTGGTGCTATCTCGGCTCACTGCAACTTCTGCCTCCCAGGCTCAAGTGATCCTCCCACCTCAGCCTCCTGAATAGCTGGGACCACAGGTGCCTGCCACCACGCCTGGTTAATTTTTTGCATTTTTGGTAGAGACAGGGTTTCACCATGTTGCCCAGGCTGGCCTCGAACTGTTGAGCTCAAGTGATCCACTGGCCTTGACTTCCCAAAGTACTGGGATTATAAGCCTGAGCTACCGTGTCCAGCCAGAATTTTTTATTTTTTAAGAAAGAAAGTTTCTCTTAGGTCCTCCTTCCCCCACACCCCATTTTAATTTGGTGCCAGGTTTGCCTGTCTTTGTGGAGAAAAGAACAGAAATACTGGCTGAGGGAAAGTTTTTGTGTCTCTTTGCTCTAATACGTATTTCATTTTTTTCTATTTGCTCCTTTCTTTTCTAATACAGGCAGGAGGCAACTTCAGGAATACTCAGACTCTAGCTCCATGTAGGAATTTTTATTGGTTTGTTTTTTGACTAGAATGTAGAGTGGAAGCTCTTTTGGCTGGTTTGGGTCCTTGGGCAGAATATTTCAGACTCCTGTATTATATGGTGAATTAAATTGCTTCACTGGCACTTTTTGTTTTGTAAAGCCTGTTCACACTTTATAGTTTTTGAAGAGGAAAACTTTGGATAGTGCTCTTTCAAACCAGGCAAATGCCTCTGTTTCTTTTAAAAAACCTTTGTAAAATAATATTAGTCTAACTTAAAAGTTATGATGGAATACAGATAAAACATTTGGGAGTCTCAATTCTATTTAATGTAGGTTCGATCAGTGTTACTAATGTGCTTTAGCTGCAATGTATTAATATTTGTTTCTTAGCATCCTGAGGCCAGCCACTTGCCTCTTGTTCACTTTACCAGCACAACTAAACTAGTGTCTGGCCCTGAAGGTGGGCAGATTATATTCACTAAATTGAATTTTGATGTAGGGATAATTCTGTTTCTTTGTGTATTGCCTAAGTTTAATTCATGTCATAGTCATGCTTCACATGTATCTTAATTCTTACTGCATAAAATGTTCATGCAAAAGGCAGTATTAATTTTGCTCATTGTTAACAATCAGCAAGTACTATTCAGAGTCTGACTCATAACCGTAGAGTATCTTGCGCTGTAATCAGACATTTATCATCCCTGACTTTAGCAGTTGAACTTACAGGATAATGTTTAGTTCTCATTATCAGAGAAAAAGGTGATTCAGGTAATTTCTTCATTTGTCCATTTCTCTATCCCCCTGCCCCAAAGTCTTGAAAAAATATTTAGCTAGAATGCTCAAAAATGGTATGTTAGCATTCGTTTTCTTCCATTAGGTGATTTTTGTTGACTGTCATTAATAGCAATATGTAAGACTTACTCTTCATTTGCCTGTTTATTCATTCTTACAACATTTATTGTTTTTCTACTGCCAGGAACAATTTGAAGTGCCAGATATATTTAGTGGAAATTGGTTTTCTTAGGCAGATTATCATCTGTTTGTGAAGCTTTTTCGCAGTGTACGTGCCTGGCCCCAAATCTAGGAGATTCTTGTTTGGTGTATTTGGTGTGGTATAAGTTCAGGAATCTGTATTTTTACAGAGCTTTTCAAATGACTTTAATGCATGTTTGCTTTTGAGTACCATAGGAATGAAACAAGTCTCATTCAATAGGTACTCAAATAGGTAAATGCAATAAAGTTTCATAGATGCTGTAAGAGAAACTCTGTTGGTATAGTGTGGGCACAAAGCAAGAAGTCCTACTAGGTACCTCAGGAAAGGTTTCCTAAGAGTAGAAACGCCTAGCTGAATTTTGTTCTCCCAAGTGTTTTAGAGTAGGTGGAACCCATGAATCTATAGATTAGCCTAAGTAAATTCCAGTATTTAGGGTAATGGGAACAAAAGGAGAGAGGTGTGAAACAGCTTACAGCATTTTGGAAATTGCAAGTGGTTGGCATGATTGAATTACTACATGAGGATGGTTAAAAATAATATAGTTTTTATGGTGCTGAAAACAAGCATACATTAAAGAATATGAAGAAAGGAGAGTAAGAGTAGACTTGAACTTTAGAAAGATGACAGTGATGGTATGAAGCATAGATTAGAGTGGTATGAGACTGAAGGCAGGGAAATGGGTTGGCATAGCCACAAGAATCCGTACAAGAGTGATTCAGAGGCCTGAACTAAAGGAGTCACAGTTGGAGAGGAAGAGGATTGGAAAAAAAGAACCATAAGGAGGTGGAATCTTTGAGAATCGGTGACTGACTAGATTTAGCAGATGAGAAAGAGAAAGTAATTTCTCACCTATTTGAAGAATATGGATGATGTGCCAAACATCAAGGTGAGGGTTTTAAGGGGATGATTAGGTTTTAAAAGAAAATAATGCAGATGGGAGGAGGAAATGGGAATAGGGAGGCATTTACTTTGGATAAGAGAAGGTGTAGAGAACATCTGTGTTTTTGCTTGGAGGGACTCACTCCTTTCCCACTTTTAGTCCATGCCTACTGGGTGGTGTTTACTTTGCTTCAGGATTCAGGATTGTGTTCCCCCAGTCACATGGTTGGTTCAAGGTGGGCACATTACTCTAGCAAAGCCAGTCATAGCTTTTGCTTTTGTTTGAGCTGTAGGAGAAAGATTCTTTGTGCTTAAACCTGGGGGCTGATGAAGGATGAGAGTGGTTCTAGTTATCAACTTGTCAACTTATCTGGCCATTATGGGAAGCCTGAGAATAAGAAAATATGAAGAGTGGCAAGTTGAGTGTGTTGGGGGTAGAAGAGAAGAGAGGGAAAAGGGAGAAGTATCAGGTTGCGAAGGCACTGCCTCAGTGTCTGAAATGAACTCTACTTCTGGCTATTCCAGTTACTTGAGACAATAAATTTTTTTTTTTTTTTTTTTGGGCTGAGTTTGTTGGGTTTTCTGTTCTTTGAGATTGATAGGGTCCTAACTGATATAGAAATGATAATAACTTGTTGTTGAAGCAGGAGACTAGGTGATGGAGATAACATAACTTTTTAGATGAAGAATTGGTGAGGATATTCACACCAAATAACCTTGAATTTCAACTTGAGCATAACTGAGGTTAAGTGACTAACCGAAAGTCATGCAGCTGAGAGTAGAATTCAGATCTCAGAATCTTCAGCTTAGTGAGTTTATACTGTATCATCTCACTTACGCCACCTGAAAAGTTACAAAATGATAGTCTTTGGATGTGTTGCCTTTGAATAAGGGGGAGTAATTTATTTTCTTTTCCTCCTCGGTTGTTGTATTTGGAAAACTCTTTGGGATATAGCAGTACAATGACTTTCCTGCTCTGAAGAGCCTGAGTGAATGCCTGTCGATATATCAGAGTCTGGGTGCACTGGTTATAGCTACACAAATCTTTATTTTGAGGCAGTCATAATTTTGAGTTGCTTCAGGGAGAGAGATACTTATAAAGCAGTAAAATCCTGTCTGAATGTGACTGTACCTTTTCACTCTCTGGATGTGCTTGTGGAAAATGTCTCCCTAGGACCTTTAATTTTGTTCCCAAATTTACAACAGAGCCACTTCTTGATGCTATCTATTGCTCAAGGTACTGTTGGTGATAAGATTGTTATTAAGTTGGGTAGGTGAGCTGTAGACTGTGTCCTGCAGGGAACCATTTATTGTTTTGTACAAGAATAGGTAGTGCTGAGGAATCAGGTCTCATTCTGGGCATCAAATGGTCTCTCACTTTAAAATCTGACATTGGCACTACTTTTTCTTTGATTTAAACAGAAAGACCAGCAGATGTTCATGTGAGCATGAGGATAACTTATTTTTTTTTTAGGCATTGGCTGTATTTTATTTGCTCTGTGAAAAGTAAAAACAAGGAAGAGCACCACAGTAACACATACACCTATGTCCAAATGATGAGAAGTGGATGGTATTTTTTGCCTAATGGCAGTTACTATAATTCTTTCCCCAGAAATGTCTTTCTTCTGAGCCCTGACATCGATTTTCAGTTGAAAATGTTGGAACCATATAGGACTGAACATACATGGTAGCTTTAAATCTAAAGAAATTTGCTGAGAAGTGAAATGAAACTTTTATTAAAACTTTTTGAGGGGGTCGGGCGCGGTGGCTCACGCCTGTAATCCCAGCACTTTGGGAGGCTGAGGCGGGTGGATCACGAGGTCAGGAGATTGAGACCATCCTGGCTAACACAGTGAAACCTCGTCTCTACTAAAAATACAAAAAATTAGCCGGGCGTGGTGGCGGGTGCCTGTAGTCCCAGCTACTTGGGAGGCTGAGGCAGGAGAATGGCTTGAACCCGGGAGGCGGAGCTTGCAGTGAGCCGAGATTGCGTCACTGCACTCCAGCCTGGGCGACAGAGCGACACTCCGTCTCAAAAAACAAAACAAAACAAAACTATTTGAGGCAAAGGGGTATTGAAGAAAATGGGAAATGTAGACTATAAGTGACTGCATTGTAGGAAATATTAAGGGATCTATTTAGACAAGAGTTTGGCAACTAGAAGTAATAATAATGGCCAACATTTAATGAACACTGGTGATGTGCCTGGCACTGCTAAACTGTAGTATCTTATTTAATACTCAAGTCTTGGAGGCAGGTTTTTTTTTTTTTTTTTTTTTTTAAAGACAGGGTCTTGCTCTGTCTCCCAGGCTGGAGTGCAGTGGTATGATCATGGCTCACTTCACCCTCAACCTCCTGAGCTCAAGCGATTCTTCCTCCTTAGCCTCCTGAGTAGCTGGGACTACAGGTGCGTGCCATCGTGCCTGGCTAATTTTTTTTAAAAAAAACTCTATTTTCTGTAGAGACGGAGTCTCACTATGTTGCCCAGGCTAGAAGTAGATGTTTTTAACTTCCATTTTACAAAAGAGGAGTCTGGAGATTTAGGTAAAATAACTTGCCCAGCGTTACAAAGCTAAGCTGTGATTGTCATGTGTGTCACAGCTGAGATGTAAACATAGGCAAGTTGATTCTCATGTCCTGACTTTTTAAACAATATGTTATAGCTCCAGATGAATGAATATCCTTACCTCTAGTTATATTGTGACTTCAGAAGTGACTATAGGTAACATTTTGCTTCATTTTGTGCTGTTTCTTATAGCTTGTGAACATCTCCATATTTTGGAGGGAGTGACTGAAAGACACAAGATTCAGCAAGTTTCTTCATATTTCTTCCCCTTCTGAATGTGCCACACTGTATGTGATCCTTAGAAGTTGTTTGACAATCAGTTATTATCGAACTTGATCCTTTATTTCCTTCATAGCACTTATAAATTGCAAAAAATTATAATTGCATTAATTTATTTTGCTTTCTTCTTTACTAATATCCAGCACATACCTAATGGCCAGGTCTGTTTGTCTATCAGTCAGTGAGATATAGATATAGATATATGTGTGTGTGTGTGTGTGTCTGAATACACATGTGTACACAGGAGGACCTGTGTAAGCTGTTAGTCAGAGGTTGGCAAATCTTTTCTTTGAAGGGCCAGATAGTAAATATTTCAGGCTTTGTAGGCCAAGAGGCAAAATCATGGATACTGTGTAGATGCTCATATAACAAGAGAGAGAACAAATTACCATATATTTTAAATCTAGAAAATTCAAAATATAAACAAATAGAATAGTAATTGAGTAAAAACTCTTGCAATACAGGTCTGCTAATGAGAAGAATAGAATTATTTGGGGAGGACAACATTTTGCCTAATTGGGGTCCAAGTTTACTGTTTTTTATCAAAACTTTTGCAAATGTTCTTCTGTAAAAACTATTCTTGGCTTGTGGACCGTACAAAAATAGGCATCATACCACGTCTTGCACACAGGCTGTAGTTTGCTAACCCCTGTTTTTATTGCTCATGTGACTGTTGGGTCAGCTAGGTGATTCTGCTGATCTTAACCAGGCTTGCTCATGTATCTATGACCAGCTGCTGTGTTGGCTGAAGTTTGTGTAGGCTAAGATGCTTCAGCAGAGACAGTTTATTTCTGCTTCACGTGGTTTTATCCCAAAGGAGGCTGGCCTGATCTTGTTCACCTGGCAGCTGAGCAGTGTTATAAACGAGGGAGTGGAAGAGTATAAGGCCTTTTGAGACTTAGGCTAGTAACATCATATTTATTGCATTCTATTGGGAGACCATCCCAGATTTGAGGGATGCAGCTCTTGATGGGAGCAGCAGCAGAGGCACACTGCAAAATAGCCTGGACACAGGGAAGGGAGTAACTGTAACCAGTTTAGTAAACCATCTACTGCAATTCAATTTCATGACCGTGTGGTATTTTGTTGAATAAATATGCCACAGTTGATTTAGTAGTTTTTCTTCTGATGGACATTTTGACTCTTTCCAGTTCTTGGCACTTACAAGCAATGCTGCTCAGAATAATCCAGTATATATCTCCTTGTACATACATGTTAGAGTTTTATTAAGGAGTGTGTGTGTGTGTGTGTGTGTGTGTAAGAGGGAGTGTATGGACAAAAGTACAGTACATATGTAAGCCTAGAAGTGGAATTGTTGTATGTAAGGTGTGCACATCTTTAGCTTTATTAGATACTGCGAGAGTGACTATATCAATTTATATTCTTGCTACTGGTGTAGTTCTTACTGCACCACACCTTTGCCAAGATAGTGTAATTTTGCCAGCCTCATTGGACATGAAATGGCATCTCATAAAGGGTGTAATTCGTGTTTTCTTTATCATTAATGAGATTAAGTCTTTTCATATGCTTATTGATCATTGTGTTTCTTCTGTGAATTGCCAGTTAATATATTTTGCTCATTAAAAAAATTGTTGCATCTTTCATTGATTTGTAGGAAGTTTTAAATTCTTATCCTTTTTTGGTTGGTTATATATGTTCTAATATCTTTTCCCGGGCTGTGGTTCGTCTTTGTATCTTTAAATGGACTCTTAATGAAAAAAGTTTTTAATTTTAATACTATTGGATTTATCAGCCTTTTCCTTTATGGTTTGTACTTTTTATGTGTTATTAAAAAAGCTTTCTCTTCTGGATCTTCAGATTCTCGTATGTTTTCTTAAAGTTTGCTTTTTTACCTTTTGATCATTAATCTACCTGGAACTGATTTTTGTGTATAGTATGAGACAAGGATCTAATTGTTTAGGTATATGGATTTCTAATTCTCTCAACATGATTTGTTAAATTTTTCACTCTTTCCTCAGCTTTCCTGCATTGCCAAAGCTCTGTCATACAGAGTTTCTACATATACACGTTCTACATTTCTTTTGATGCTAATTTCCTGTATAGAAAAATTGTTCGGTTTTCACTTTTGAAGCTGGCACTTTTTGTTTACTACTATATTATTGCCTGAGTAGTCTTGACTGAACTGTACCCTTAATTACTTTGGATAAGATTAGGTAGCAGTTTTTTGGTTGCTCACTATATGCTAGATTAGTATACTTAAAATTTTAATGCATTAGCTCTTCATGACAATACTATGAATTAACTATTTTTTTTAACTCCTTTTAGAAATTAGTAAACTGAAGCCCAGAGGAAACTTAATACTTAGCTGGGATTATGAACCCATGCCAGCTGGCTTCAGGGTCTCAATTTTAAACCACTATTCTATAGTATTTCTCATTTGATTTATAAATGTCTTGTCTGATTTGAAATATTTGACTAGGAGAGTGGTTCCCAGTCAACCATAACATATCAAAAATTTGTCTGATTACTGATGTTGAAAGAGGTAATTGTTAAAATGAGTTGAGCAGGGTCTATAAGGACTAGTTACAGTTTATTTTTAGAATTTTATTAGGTTTTTTTAAATGGTCACCTTTGAGATCTGCCCTCCCCTGCCACTGCATGACAGGAAAGATGTAGAAAATGATTCTTTATTTTGGAAAACTATTTTTGTGCTTTTAGATTTCTGGATTTTTCATGTGTGCACTAGCAGAGGATTCTTGCATAAGATAATAGGGCCAGTGAGCATGAACATTTATAGATTGGAGATGTGGTCCTCTGCATGGGTTATTTTTCTTTTTAAAAGCAAGATGTAGGGATAGATAGAGCTGTTGGCACAATCTAGGGGAACACATTGTTTTAGATAATCTTGCCTCTTCCTGCCCTCTAACCAAGCTTCTCTCTCCATTCAATTTCCCATGGCACTTGTTATCTGTGCCAGCTCTTTGGAAATTCATATTCAATTTAGGATTTGATTTTTGTGTGTGTGTGTTTTTTTTTTTTTTTAAGACAGAGTCTCGCTCTGTTGCCCAGGCTGGAGTGCAGTGGCATGATCTTGGCTTGGCTCACTGTAACCTTCCCTTCCCAGGTTCAAGTGATTCTCATACCTCAGCCTCTCGAGTAGCTGGGATTATAGGCATGTGCCATCATGCCTGGCTAATTTTTGTATTTTCGGTAGAGATGAGGTTTCACCATGTTGCCCAGGCTGGTCTTGAACTCCTGTCTTCAAGTGATCCGCCTGCCTCAGCCTCCCAAAGTGCTGGGATTACAGGCATGAGCCACTGTGCCCAGCTTTGATTATGTTTGATAACTCTTTTGTATTTTTCTGATTGCTTTGAAAATATGTTTCGTGTACCTAAGAATATTGGATGGAAGCTTCTTGGGACAGGGGTGGTGTTTTATACTTACTTTTAATCTCTACAGTCTTAGCACAGCAGCTAACTACAGTGCAGGTGTTCAATAAATGTTTTGGTTTTTTTTTTTTTTTTTTTTTTTTTTGATATGGGTTCTCACTATGTTGTCCAGGCTGTGGTGCCGTGGCTACTCACGGGTGCAGTCATAGCATACTGCAGCCTCAGGCTCCTGGGCTTAAGTGATCCTCCCACCTCAGCCTCCCAAGTAACTGGACTAGAGGCATCCACCATGATGCCTGGTGCTTCTTTCTTTTAGCGGGGCTCAACTCAACGAATCAGACCTCAGAGATAAGGGCAAATTTTATATTTGATTTAAAATTTTTGAGTGTTTTATGCAATGCTTATTTATTCAATGTACTTTGTTCAAGGAATTGCGGGAAACAAAAGATGAATCAGAAACCGTATCTGCCCTCAAAGGGAATAAGTTCTTAAACAGTTTAAGTTATAAATATAGTTGCTTGCTTCTGTGTACATACATACCATCATAGTTTCACAGAGGGAGCTAGAAGTTGTTTATAATTTAATTGAGGAGATCAAATATATGAAGAAAAATCATTCAATGTAGAATGTGGTGAGTTACAAAGCCCCTGGGGATGGATTTTGTACTTGAGGTGGGTTGAAGAAAGATGCTTAGAGTGGCAGTAACAGGGGAGCTGGGCCCTCAATAAAGAAGGTAGGATTTTGACAGGTGGGTTAAGGGTGGAGGGTGGGATTGCATTTAAGAAAGAAAGAAGCAGTGTGAAGCAAGGTCTGGTAGAGGCAGAAAAAGCTGGCCATGTTTGGAGCAAAAGTAGTTCAATTTGGCTAGAATATAGGAGAGAAAAGTAAATAAATTGGGGCCAGTTTATGTAGAGTCTTAAATATCAGGCTAAGGTGTTTGGACTTAATTCAGTAGACAGTGGGGAGCCACTGAAGTTTTTTGAGTAATATGATCTGAGCCATACTTTTAGAAGATTAATCTGGTTGCATTGTCAGTAATGAATGAGAAAATGAAAGTATTTTCCATTGTTGGATCACTTTTTTGTTTTCTTCATAAACACAACTAAAACAAATGCAAGTTTAGTATAGCTATCACATAACACTAAAAACCTTTATTAATAAAAATGTGAGAACAATTATATTTTTGTATATCCAGCTATTTTAAAAGACATGTCGGCCGAGTGCGGTGGCTCACACCTGTAATCCCAGCACTTTGGGAGGCCGAGGTTGGGCGGATCACCTGAGGTCAGGAGTTTGAGACCAGTCTGACCAATGTGATGAAACCCCATTTCTACTAAAAATACAAAAATTAGCCGGGCGTGGTGGCATGCACCTGTAATCCCAGCTACTCAGGGGGTTGAGACAGAATTGCTTGAACCCAGGAGGCGGAGGTTGCAGTGCACCGAGATCGGGCCATTGCACTCCAGCCTGGGCAACAAGAGCGAAACTCCGACTCAAGAAAAAAAAAAAAATTGTCAAGGCCCTATTCACCTGTTGGCCTCTAATTCAGATTTTTGCATTTAGCCTCGTCAGTGAGTTACGCATCACAGATAGATACAAACTTCCAAAAACACCGTTCTGATTGGTGTATTTTTCTGCTCAAAGGCATCAATGCCTCTCCATTTGGCTGCTGAATAAAGTCCAGATTTCATAACCCAACAGTCAAGGCCTTCCCTTATTCATCTCTCCTACTTAACTCCCTGACTGTTTCAGACAAACTATTCTTAAGACTCCTTGTGATTTCCTACTTTTTTGTCTCATTTACTCTAGTTCTTGTGACCTTCATAGAGCCTTAAGAATAAAAGGGAGGGAAGATATGTTGAAATCCTGAGAACAGATGTGACTAGGTCGTATGTGGCAGAGCTGGGATGAAAGCTCTATTACTTGTTATTTTTTGTAATTGTTATTTGCCAGGTATTGTGGCCAATCCTGGGTTATGATGGTAAGTGAAACAAAAGTGATCTCTGCTCTTTATACCTTATGGTCTATAGAGACAAATATTAACCACTATATATAGTAAACCAATGTTGGAATTACAAATTGGATAGCTCCTATCAAGGAAAACTACTTTGAAGTACTTTAAGAGAAGATAGTGGGGAAAGGGAGTAAAGCTAATTTATTGTGGTATGTCAGGAAAGGTCTCTTTAAGGAAGTGTTTTTTTATTTTTCTTTGTTTCATGCTGCCCCATGTGATTAAGAGGAAGTGAATTTTAAGCTGAGAACTGACATATGAGAGCATGTAGGTAGGGCAAAGAGTGGATGGAGAAGAGCATTCTAAGCAGAGCGAGCAGTATGCACCAAGGCCCCCAAGTGGAAAGGAATTTGGTGTATTAGATGACCTCAAAGGTCAGTGTGACCAGAACGTATTTTGATTACTGAGGAGTAAGATGAACCTGGAGAGTTAAGGAGGAACCAGATCATATAGAGCCTTTTAGACCATATTGGATTTTGTATTTTATATAAAGTACATTGAGAAGAAAATGACAATTGAAGGGCTTCTGAAGAGTGACACAGTCCTGTTTGTGTTTTTAAAATATCACTGTGATTAATAATATATCCAAAGTTCAGCCACTTCTTAGCTCCACAGTCTCCACCTTGATATAATCTCATATGAATTAGCTAGTCTCAGCTTCCACCCTTCCAGCCCTACAGCCTATTCTTTTTTAATCTTTTTTCTTTAAAAAAAATTATTTTAAAAAATTTATCGTGGCCCAGGCACTCACACCTACAGCCTATTCTAGACAGTTACCAGTTTTTTTCCTTTAAAATGTTAGAGCATGTCTCTCCTGCTCCAAATCTTCCCGTGGTTTCACATTTCACTCGGACTAAATCTCAGAGACATGCTCCCACCTCAGGGCCTTTACACTTGCTGTCTTGTTTGCCTAGGATGCTTTTCTCACAGATACCCATGTGGTTCACTTCCTAACCTCCTTCAGGTCTTTATACTACTGGTGATTCCATACCAGACCCCATCCCTGCCAGTCCTTCCCTACTTTATTTTTCTCCAGACCACTTACTGTCCTCTGACTTTTATACTAGAATATAAATTTCACCAGATAAAGAATTATGTAAGAGAGTTGTGTACTGATCTATTCTCAGGATGTGGAATGCTGTATATAACAGGCATTCAGTAAGTATTAGTTGAATGAGTAGCTTGGTGGAGTCGAGAGTAGAAGCTGAGAGAACAGTTTAAAGGGTCTGAGTATACATGAGAGATAGTGACTGAGGCAAAGATTGTGGAAGATGCAGAGAAACAGTGGATTCAAGATACATTTTAGAGAGAATTAACAGGACAGTTCACAATGATAAAATAACTTAAGTTTTTGCCTAACAAGTTTAGCATTTCTTCTATTAAACCATTATGAAATGTCATTGTTAGCTGGTAATTTAAGTTACTAATTAGGTTATTTAGAGTCATCGATTTAGCCTGTGTCTAAACCCAAACAATGTAGATGCTGCCAAATTCACTAATGGCAGTGGCGTGTGGTGAAGGTTAAAGAAAATTAGATAAATCTTTTAAGTATTTAAATATTTGTATATTTTAAAAATTCAAACTTGTGAGACAGTGCATGCAGTAGTGAATGTATATATAGCTCATTTGAGGAGTACCATTGGGGTTGTGGTTCTCAAACAGGGACAATCTCTTGTCGTACCCTCCGCCACCCCCCCCCCCAACATTTGACAGTGACTGGAGACATTTTTGATTGTCACAACCTGAAGAATGGTACTGATGGCATCTAGTGATTAGAGGCCAGTTATGCTGCTAAACATCCTACAGTGCACAAAGTCAGTCTCCTCCCCTCACTGCAAAGAATTATCTGGTCCAAAATGTCAGTAGTACTGAGGTTGAGAAACCCTACCTTAGGTATTAAAACTCGAACTTCAATTTATGTCAATGCTAAGCCGCTAAGCCTACAGCTGGCTACACTGTTAAATCCACAGACCTGTATACTTCTACAACTTGTGTGTACAAGGTGTGATTAGAATGGTTGCACTTACTTTTAAACAAATATAACTGACACACTTGCATGCTTATGCACATAAATCCAGTTGAAAGCTCTACCTTCACAATAGTTCTCTTGGGAAGAGTTTGCGTTTATATGATTCTGCCTTTTTTATTTATTTATTTTAAGTTTCAGGACACATGTGCAGGACATGCAGGTTTGTTACATAGGTAAACACGTGCCATAGGTTCTGCCTTTTTTATAGTTGCCTTTGAGACCTGGAGCATACCCTTTAAATCTCCTTAATGGTACCAAATTATCTTCTGAAGGTGGATTTGGAAATATCCAGTGCTTTCTGAATGCATTGTGATGGGTGTAATCAGGTTAGGTAATAATTGTATCATAAGGTGAAATTGAGATATGGCTATAAAATAATAATTGGTGGTTTAAAAGTAGTGCTTTTACAAAATCTTTTCATCAGTAAATAAGTGCATCATAGTCTCAATTTGAAGGAAGGTATGTGCAGATGTTCTGGAATTATTAAAATCAGTATCAGAATGTCAAATGTTTACAAGATTGTTGTCTGGGATCAAGGGAAACAGCCACTGTCACATAATATTGGGCAGGTACTTTGGCACAATTTGGTAATACTATTAATTTTTTTGTTTTTGTTTTTGTTTGAGATGGAGTCTCGCTCTGTCACCAGGCTGGAGTGCAGTGGTGTGATCTCGGCTCACTGCAATCTCCGCCTCCTGGGTTCAAGCGGTTCTTCTGCCACCGCCTCCCAAGTAGCAGGGATTAAGGCACGTGCTACCACATCCAGCTAATTTTGTATTTTTAGTAGAGATGGGGTTTTACCGTGTTGGCCAGGATGGTCTTGATCTCCTGACCTCATGATCCGCCTGCCTCGGTCTCCCAGAGTGCTGGGATTACAGGCGTGAGCCACCGCAAAATGTTCGTATTATTTCACTTAGGAATTCTGTCTCTAGCCATTTGTTTACAGACATTTTTACACCAGTAAGGAAAGATATGAAAAGTGCTATTTCTTGAAGCTTTGTTTGTAAAGTGGAAAAATTAGAAACAATCCAATACCTGTGTTAATAGTATAAATATTGATCACAAATCATTAGTATATCCTTGAAGTAAAATACTATACACCACCAGAAAATCAAGGTGTAATGTGTACTGATATAAAAGGAGCTATCAAATATATTAAATGGGGTGTGGGGAAGGAAGCTGTAAAAAGGAAAAAAAAAAGAAACCCAAAAACTAGTAGGTATGGCATGTGATACCAAACTATATACGCAAGACATGCATAGAAGAGAGACCTGGGGGAATAAATACTAAATCTAATGGGAATAGGATAATTTCCTGTATTTCAGACTTGTTTGATTGTATTGTAATGTTTTACAATCAGGAAAAAAAAACCTAAAACCATGAGACAGTGATATTACTTATAACTAGCTCTTTTAAGATTTTGAAGCAGTCCTTTGTATTAGTACATAGCTACCAATCTTTCTGCAATTCTATTTTTATATTCATAAATACATAAAATTGGCCAGAGATTCCTAGAGCTTTGTTCTCTACGTGAAGTTATTTACTGCTTTAAAACATTTTTAAATTCTACATTGTGAAAGTATCACAGTTACTGTGTCTTTTTTTTTTTTTTTTTTTTTTTTGAGACGATGTGTCGCTCCAGCCCAGGCTGGGGTGCAGTGGCCTCATCTCGGCTCACTGCAAGTTCCGCTTGTCGGGTTCACGCCATTCTCCTGCTTCAGCCTCCCGAATAGCTGGGACTACAGGCGCCCGCCACCACGCCCGGCTAATTTTTTTGTATTTTTAGTAGAAACAGGGTTTCACCGTGTTAGCCAGGATGGTCTTTATCTCCTGACCTCGTGATCCGCCTGCCTCGGCTTCCGAAAGTGCAGGGATTACAGGCGTGAGCCACCGCTCCCGGCGTACTGTCTTTTTTAAAATCTTAGGCTTTGAAATACCAGTGTGGTAAGTTGCTAATTTGTGTTTACCCTGCAGGTGGCGCTGGTGGTTCTGTGGTGTTCTTCAGTGTGACTCAAGTAAAATTCCCTTAAGCTGGGAAACCACTTAGTTACTTACTGGTTCTGCTTGTAGAATGTTACCTTTCGTGTAATCTGTTGAATATCAGACATTTTCTTACTATTATTTCAAGAAATACATGTAGCAGGGAAAAAAATCTATTAGATTATTAGGACATAATTATATTTTGTACCTTATTTATCTACTTTATTATTCATCACAATTTCTGGGAAATTAAATTTATTTCAACAGTTCATTACTTTCCAACTCCCTTAAAATTCTAAAACTTCATAAAAAAACTGGCAGTAGAACTAATTTTTTCAAATTAATTCTCTTTGAAGTCTTTCCTTTTCCTTTCTCTTTGTGTGTCTGACTCCCCCTTTCTTTCTCTCAGTCTGTCAAGTTCAAGAGCAGCTCAGATGCCATGAATTAAGTGAAGCACAAAAGGGGGAAAGGAGACCCTTTTGAGGAACAAAGGCCTCCCATTAGGCTGCCATGTTCTTTTTTGACCAAAAGTGCCCCCTACATGGTTTCTATTGTTGTCCACATACCCTGCACATAAGGTAAATACAGTAGATCCTCATTACCTCACGTTTTCCTCCTCTTCCTCCTATGCCACACACAACCAGTGAAGCTTTGGGTCTTTGATGTCTTTAGGCATTCTTATACAGTTGCTTTATCTCCTTTTGAAAACCTACAGGGGTGGAAATGGAAGTGGAGAGCAGTGCACACCAAGTAGTAAAACCTCACAAGAAGGGAAAATGAGCTGTTAGAGAAGCTGCAACCCAGGAATCCAGGGCAAGTGGAAAGATCCAGAGATTTTACTGTTGTTGTTCTCTATTCTCTGTCTTTTAATCCTATATCTTAAAAATCCTATATTTTTAAAGTAATAACTTTGATTTACATTCACTATAGTTTTTCCTACCTTTGTGTAACAAGACAGGTAGATGGGAATAAATTTAATTGCTAAGAGCAGTTCATGTAATGATCAGAAATTCTTGCTAATCTGCTCCTACTTATAGGATGTTGGCTCTTTAGTGTTATGGAGATGGCTTTACTATAGGTTTGTTGTCTTGCGTTATTTTACAAACAAGCTTTAAGTGGGAAATTTTAAAAAAGAAGTAACCCATGTAGAACCAAACTTAAAATGTAAGAGAGAAAGAATTGAAATTTCATTTTCTACAAACTTGAAATTAACCTGCTAATTGTAAAGTTGTTTTAATAATGCTGACAAACGTCAATTATGTTTGCAAAGGAGTGTATGGTTCTAGATGTTTGCCTACTGCTAACCATTGAGAAAAACATTGTCAGGTTAGCAAGTCTATTGAAATAGAGACCTCCTTAGTTTACAGCAAAGAATAAATAGCTGATTTGACTAGAGATTGGGACAAGGTTTTATTTATTTGTATTCTTTGAAAGAAATCAGACAGTAAGTGGTTTGTGGTAGAGTTGAATGATGGCAGAGAGATGGAAAGAGAATGACAGAGGAGGAGAAGGAAGAGTATTTCTTTTTTAGTATTGTTTTGAAATTAAAACTTATTTTAATATGGTGAAGAGCAAGAGTTGGGCTGGGCGCAGTGGCTCACGCCTATAATCCCAGCACTTTGGGAGGCCAAGGTGGGCAGATCACCTGAGATCAGGAGTTTGAGACCAGCCTGGCCAACATAGCGAAACCCTATCTCTACTAAAAATACAAAAATTAGCCGGGTGTGGTGGCACACACCTGTAAATCCCAGCTATTTGGGCGGCTGAGACAGGAGAATCGCTTAAACCTGGGTGACAGAGGTTGCAGTGAGCCGAGATCCCGCCACTGCACTCCAGCCTGGACAACAGTGCGAGTCTCTGTCTTAAAACAAAGAAAAAGAGCAAGAGTTGAACTTAGGACAAGGTATGTCTTCTTTTTTTTCTGACATTGAACTAATGGTGGGCAATTTGTGACTTAACATTTAGTGACCACCTTGAACTCCCCCTGAGTTTGTGGGTCTGCCCTTTTAGGATTATAGAGGTGATTCAGTGGTGTTAAAAACAACATTAAAAGGATTAAAGAAGTCATTCCTTTGTAGGAACAGTAGTAACATTTTATTTTGAAAATTTCATGAGAAGATTTTTAGTATTCCTATTTTTTTCCCTGTATGTTCTTCAAATAAAAATACGTAGCACATTCAACGTTTTTGGTCCTAAGAATTTCTTACATTAAAACCGGACTAGCATAGCTGAAGTTAAAAAAAAAACAAAGGCATGTTAACTACTTGAGGAAATGTTTTGACTCTTTATGGACCCTGAATGTTGCTTTTCAGGAACTATTCCTTGTTGTTTTGTTCTTTGGGTACAGCAGTCTGCAAGAAGCCTTTGGTTTATGTACTTGGCAGCAAAATAAAAGGCAAAGAGCTTCTTGCTGTGTATTATGTAGGAAATTACCATTCTTGTTGTCTGCGCAGGATGTTCTAAAGATGTAGCTAGGAATCTCAGTGGAGAGAGAGAAGAGACAGAGAGAGAGACACACAGAGAGAGTCAGACTTGTAGTTCTAATATTTTCTTGCTTTTGCCTCTGCCTCTGGTCATACATTGGATTGCTTTCGTTCCTTGGGGTGGCATCTGTCTTCAGGAGAAATCACTCCACAGTCAAACACAGATTGCTGAACTGTGGCATTTTTGCTGTTACTGTTATCCTGAATTTACTGAGAACAGTTTTAATATGGGTGCATTTAAACACTTGTTTGTGGATAGGGAGAGATGGAGAGTGAAATTTCATTCTCTGTTGAATGCTCCATCTCGTGCCCAACACATTTCTGCCCCTACCACATGGTTTTTCACTAACTCCTGAATGTTTCTCTATGCTAATCTGAAAGCTCTACACCAGAGACCACACATTTGTACAGTTCCCCACATACATGGTCACTTTATGAAATGAATTATTTCTTGACATTTTCCAGGTTTGTGATTATACCTTTCCAAGTCAGTATTAACACATTTCAAATATTGTGATAAGTTGAATTTATGCTAACATTGTTTTAATTATTTAAATAATTTAACATTTTAAAACCTTGTGGCTTTAGATTTAAAGAGGTATCAAGTCCTTAAAACATTTTCAGTTATTATCCTAATAATGATATTACAATGATAGTCATTAGACAAATAAATATTAAATTTTAAAAAGAATAAAAATAAAAAAGAACACCTAACTGGGAAAGTGGGAGAGAAGCCATTTAAAACAATAAACTAAAACTCTTTTCCTGAGTTTCCTTAGAAGTCGTTTGGAAAATTGCTGGAGAGATTTTAAACATTAAATGTATTCGTGTCTAAAACTTGCTTTTTCAACAAGACACCCGAACTGCCAAGACTTCACAGGGTCTCATTGTATAGAATTAAATTTAAATGGCGGTTGAAAGAGAAAAGGCATAATAAGATTGGTCAAACTTCTATATTTATTGAAAGATTGAGCATGAAAAGATTTGGAGCTTTACAATATTTCAAGGAAGTAGGATGTGTAAAAACTCGAGATGGGTGGCTTATTTTCTGACATGAGTAGATTTTGATTTAAAACATTGAAGCTGTTCCCTGGGGAGAGGGATGTGAAGGAATCTGATGAAATGAAGACCTCAGAGAGTTTCTGTGGAAGGTTTAGAACTGGAAGTGGTGAATTAGTGAACCATCAAGAAAGAAAATATTTTTATAGACATTTATAAATTTTTATTTCCACAAACATTGGAAATAATGTAGGAATAGGCAAACAGTGGTCCTCAGGTCAAATTCGTGTTTCCTGTTTTTGTATGGCCCTTGAGCTAAGAATGATTTCTACATTTTTTAGTGGGGGAAAAATAAAAGCATAATATTTCATGACATTATTATATGAAATTGAAATGTCAATATTCATAAACTTTTATTGGGATATAACCACACCCATTTGTTTATGCATTGTCTCTGTAGTATCTATAGCTGCTCTTACGCTGCAACAGCAGAGTTGAATAGTTGTGGCAGAGACCATGTGTCCCACAAACACTAAAATGTTTGCTTTCTGACTTTTTACAGAACAGGTTTGCTGTCCACAGAAATGAAAGAATGTCCACAGTATGTTAGAATGAACAGTATACAGTTTTTTGTAAGGCTAGGAATACTTGCCATTAATAAATTTATTTTCTGTGTTCTTATATTTGCTTATCAGGAATAAATGCTTTTTTTAGTGAATTGTTTTCATTATTCTGCAAAATGTCAAAATAGTAAATATTGCCCTTTTTTTTTTTTTTGACAATGCCCCCGTTTTTTTTTGGCTGGGAATTTTCTTCCTCTGGTTTTGTAAGTATGTTCCCACACATTAGGATTTCAAAAAAAAAATAACCATATTCAGAACTGTATTAGTCAGTTCTTGCATTGCTGTAAAGAACTTCCTGAGACTGAGTAATTTATAAAGAAAAGAGGTTTAATTGGTTCACAGTTCCGCAGGCTGTAGAAGCATGGCGGGGGAGGCCTAAAGAAACTTAATCATGACAGAAAGCAAAGGGGAAGCAAGCAGGTCTTATATGACCAGAGCAGGAGGAAGAGAGAGAAGTGGGAGGGGCTAGACACTTTTAAACAACAACCAGATCTTGTGAGAACTCACTATTGGAAGAATAGCAAGGGGGAAGACTTACCCCCATGATCTAGTCACCTCCCTCCAGGCGCCTCATCCAACATTTAAGGATTACAATTTGACATGAGATTTGGGTGGGGACACAAATCCAAACCATGTCATTCTGCCCTGGCCCCTCCCCAATCTCTCATGTCCTTCTCACATTGCAAAATACAATCATCCCTTCTCAGTAGTCCCCCAGATTCTTATTTCAGCATTAACTCAAAAGTCCACAATCCAAAGTCTTATCTGAGACAAGGTAAGTCTCTTCTGCTTATGAACCTGTGAAATCAAAAACAAGTTAGTTGCTTCCAAGATAACGCAGGTACAGGCATTGGGTAAATACACCCATTCTGAAAGGGAGAAATCAACCAAAAGACAGGGGCTACAGGCCCCATGCAAGTCCAAAACCCAGCAGGGCAGTCATTAAATCTTAAAGTTCCAAAATTATCTTTGACTTTGTGTCTCACATCCAGGCAGCACTGATGCAAGGGGTGGACTCCCAGGTCCTGGGGCATCTCTGCCTCTGTAGGTCTACAGAGTACAGCCCCTCAGCTGTTTTTACAGGCTGTCATTGAGTGCACGTGGCTTTTCCAGGCACACAGAGCAAGCTGTCAGTAGATCTACCATTCTGGAGTCTGGAAGACGGTGGCCCTCTTGTCACAGCTCCAGTAGGCACTGCCCCAGTGGAGACTCTGTGTGGAGGCTCCAACCCCACATTTCCCCTCCACACTGCCCTGGTAGAGGTTCTGCATGAGGCCTCTGCTCCTGCAGCAGACTCCTGCCTGGAGTTTCCATACATCCTCTGAAATCTAGACAGGGACTCCCAAGCCTCAACTCTTGCCCTCCGTGCACCTGCAGGCTTAACACCCTGTGGAAATTGCCAAGGCTTACAACTTGCCCCATCTGGAGCAGCAGCCTGGGACGTTTCTGGGGCCCTTTTAGCCACAAAGAATTTTCTTTCTCTTGGCCTCAGGCCAGTACCTTTTATGCCTTCCCTATTATGTCTGGCAGAAGTGTGGCAGTTGTTGGGAAAGTAACTGGAAGCTCTCATGGGCTTCTGTATGAAAAGCTAGGATAACCATGTTATGAGTAGTGTATGGACAAGAACTTGAGCTTGTGGTCTTTCCCCTCTGCTATCAGCTTCACATTGCTTAAGACAGAAAAATAAGGGATTTCAAAATGTAAGAGTGAAAGAAATTAGAGTTTGACAAAGATATATATATAAAAGCCACAGTTTAAAATAAATGTGTTTTATTTTCTTCCTGAATAATTGAGCCTGAACCAGGAGTACATTGTTTATGATTAATCTCTATGTGAAAAAACAAGGGTAGTAATTGTAGAGCAAACTCTCAGTTTATTCTGAATGACCACCAGTTACTAACTGAAAATATGATTTTCCCCAACTAGATTTTCTTATTCCTTATAATATTTGAAGAGTAATAAGGTGATATTTTCTTTTTGTGTGTTTCATTGCTCATATTAAGAAGGTTACTTTATGCAGAACTTTTTGACTTTTTTTTTTTATTAGTTATGTACCCATCCTTTCCCTTAATTATTAAAGCTCTAATCTCTAGCATGTAATATTTTGCTGTTGCTTCCACCCTGTTGCTTTAGGTGAAATTTAAGGAGTTCTATTTTAATAGGCCTAAGTAGAGAATGAACCTATGAAGAATCTGACTATAAAACTAGTGACAGAAATCCACTTGGTTATTTCAGATAATTCCTTTTCCTAATATCTTCCTTTCCTCCTCTTCTAGGTCTTTTGAGTATTGCCTGGAATATACCATTTCTGACAAATTTCTATAGAACATGTGGGTCTGTGAGGCAAGTTTCATTTTAAATAGGTAGTTACCTATTTCTGTTATTTTATTGTCCTTGTTTTTAGATTAATTTTGCTATGTATTTGGTCTATATTTTGCCCTAGTAAATATAGACCAAAATTACTCTGAATTTTAACACAGTTAATGCCTTTGCTGATTAGTAGACTTACTTCTTTGTAGACTCACTGTGTTTCCGAAAGAGTTGGGAGTTAAAATAGTTTGGTTGTCATTTGCTCATATATTCAGTTTTCTGGACAAACCATGAATTAGAGTAAAGTTATGCTTTCTTATAAATCCAGTTCTTGTGAAAATTGTTGTTGCCTTTCATTAATGACAGCATTTCCATCTAAGAATATTGACAACCCTCTCATTTTCCTTTACAACTCTTTCTTGTTTTCCACCTTTTTCATTGTCTTTTAGAAGGATTCTCTTCTGAAACATACTACTTTTAGTCCTGAGATTTGCAGTGAATGAATTGCAGCTGATGAACTCTTGGGCTGCTAATCTTACTTAGTCAAATGAATGTAATTTTTTTTTTTTTTTTTTGAGAAAGGCTCTCACTCCAGGCTGCAGTGCACGATCACAGCTCACTGCACCCTTGACCTCCCAGGATCAAGCAGTCCTCCCACCTCAGCCTTCCCCCAGTAACTGAGACTACAGGCTCGCACCATCATGCCTGGATTTGATTTTTCTTTTCTTTGTAGTGATGGAGTCCCAGTATGTTGCCCAGAGTGGTCTTGAACTCCTGGGTCAAGTGATCCCCCAACCTTGCCCTCTCAAAGTATTGGGATTACAGGTGTGAGCCCCTGTGACCAGCTGTAGTAATTATTGATAGTGGAACTATGATGAGAACAATAGTGTTTTCTTACAGAAGACATTTAGTTTTGGCTTTTTAAAAAGCTGTATTAAAACTTTAAATGTACATTATTCTTTAGTATGACTACAGAAGGCCACAATGGCCCCGATATCTCTACTTGTTCTTTCTGAAATTGAAGATGGGACTACATACTGTTTCTAATTCGACAGTTCAGATTTTTCATTCCCACTTTTAAAAGTGTTAGTGTTTGCTTGAGCACACAGGCAAGATTATGGGATCTTTACATTTGAGTCACCCGGCAGAACTCTGAAGGTGTAGGGCAAGGAAAAAAAAAGACATCCCAAAATACTATGCTTACTATCACCCTGTCTTAGTAACGGTAAGTTTTAAATTCTACCACCCCCAGTCCAAAAAGATGGGGTAAGAATAATGATTGGTTAAGTGATGCCTGGAAGACTGCTACATCCTAAAAAAGACTGATGGATGGTTCTGTGAAACACCACTTATGTCTTAGCTATTTTCCATTCTGAGTTTCTGTATAAGAATATCTTGTGCCCTGGAAATATTCAAGAAAAAGTACTTTAGCTGAATCTTATTTAATAACTTAAGATTTTATAACAGAGATGGTGGTTTGTGCCACATTATATCCAGCAGTTAGCGATCTAAGAGCAAAAGATTTAACTTACACTAGAAGACAACAGTAGTCCCCCTTTATCTGCTGTTTCTCTTTCTGTGGTTTCAGCTTCCCACAGTCAACTGCTATCCAAAAATATTAAATGGAAAATCCCAGAAATAATTTGTAAGTTTTAAGTTGCATGCTGTTCTGAGTAGTGAGATGAAATCTCGTGGCATTCCACTCTGTTCTGTGGGGGATGTGACTCATTCCTTTGTTCAGTATATCTCGTGCTGTATACACTACCCACCTGTCAGTCATTCAGTAGCCGCCTAGGTTATCAGATTGGCTGATCATTGTATTGCAGTGCTATGTTCAGGTAATCTTTATTTTACTTATAGTGGCCCGAAGGTGCAAAGAGTAGTGATACTGACATATTATTATAACTTCTATTTTTTATTCTTATTTTTAATCTTACTATGCCTAATTTATAAATTAAACTTAATCATAGGTATGTATATATAGGAAAAGCATAATGTTATATAGGGTTCAGTACTAGCCCCAGTTTCACTTGGGGGTCTTGGAATGTGTCCCCCCCAGATAAGAGGGGACTATATTCTTATAGAAGAAGAGTTCGATTTTTTTAGTACGTTATTTCCTGTTCAAACCATTGACCCACTCCTTGAGATAAGTTATTCTGAAGCTTTCGTATAAGTAAAAGCAATTAAATTTTGCCACCACCACCACTGTCCTCAGCCATTCTGAATTATAAAGTGTTACAATTAAGAACAGGAAGAATGGAAGTATTCAATTAAAAATGAAGTATTTTCAGTTCCATATTGTCATAAAATAAGGGTGGGAAAGGCAAAGGAGAAAATCAGTAAGTATGGAGAGGAAAGAAATGAGTAGATAGAACAAAAAAGATGAGAAAGGAAGCCATGTTGAAGTCAGAAGAGAGTGCAGAGCAAGAGAGGATGGGCAGAAAAAAGAAAAGGAAAACAAGAAAGGAGTTGTAGAATGTGCTGTTGTTGCATTCTACTGCCAGTCTAAGCCATGGAATAATTCACTATTCTGGGACGTATTCTTAAGATCATCAGTGACCTTCAGGTCATGAAATCCAATGGGCATTCTTTCAGACCTGTTCTTATTTGACCTCTCAGTGGTGTTTGACACTCTTAACCACCAACTCTTTCTGAAACCTTTTTCTCCCTGGAAACTGTGAGGTCATGCTCTTTCGGTTTTCCTCTCATCTCTCTGGTAACTCCTGCTTTGACTACTTTGGGGTTTTGTTTGTTTTTTAAGAGTTGGGATCTTGCTCTCCTGCCTAGGCTGGAGTGCAGTGGCGCAATCATAGCTCACTGCAACCTCAAACTCCTGGGCTTATGTGATCTACCTGCCTTGACCTCCTAAGTAACTATGTTCATTTGACACAGTTTAGGAACTAAAGATCAGGTAAAACCAAGCCAATTCCTGAGCTGGAATTGAATCTATTCAGAATGTCTGGGAACTCCATTTTTACCTGTCAACCATACCTGGCTAATTAAAAAAAAAAAAAAAAAGCATAGGCCAGTCTTGAACTCCTGACCTCAAACCTCAGCCTCCCAAAGCCTTGGATTACAGACATGAGCCACCTCACCCCGGCCACCTTTGTTGTCCATAGATGTCAGAGTTTGTGAAAGCTCAGTCCTTGGCTTCCATTTCTTTTCATTCTACAACCTAGCAATTGTAAGTATCCCGGTGGCCTCAGTTACTACTCGCTGATGCCACATGTCCACCTCTGGTGTCCCACATGTCAGTGAATAGCATCACCTTTTTTATTCCAGTTTTCCAAGTTAAAGACTTAGGAGTAATTCCCAATACCCCCTCTCCCTCATTTCCCAAATTCTTACTATACTAAGGCCTATTTGACATCCTTCAATAATTTTCAAATCCATATTCTCTGCTATCTTAGTCTGAGTAGGATCATCTCCCCCTTGCAGCACAATAGTAGCCTTCCATATCCTTGTTAAATTTGTTCTGTACACTGAAGCTAGGGTACCATATCTTATGAAAACACAAATCCAGTCATGTCATTCTCCTCCATAACATTATTTCCTGCTACTCTTAGGATAAAGACTAACATTCCCCAGGCCTACTTCTCCACCTCCCCTCTTATTTTTCCCCTCTGCACTTTAGCCACCGAGACTTCTGTTCAGATTCTCACAGGTACCATGCTTTCACAGGTACCTTTTACTTCTCTGCTTAGTCAATTTCCATTTCATTCTTCACATCTCAACACAAAGACTGTTTCTATAGAAAAAGTGATTGTTGACATATGGTCTTGTAAGATTCTGTTCTTTTGCTTATAGCATTTATCATAATTTGTTACTATGTATCTCTGAGACTGAAAACTCCCAAGAGGGATGGGACCTTGTCTGCTTTACTCACTGCTGTATCTCCAGCACCTAGCACGTGGTAGGGATTTCATAGATAGTGGTTAAATGACTTGAGTTTGTCCTTTCTCTAGATCTAGGGTATTTGTCACTTGTCCATAAATTTTACTTCAGGAAATTTTAGGGCTCAGCATAGTCTGATTAGGCTTCAACGATGAAGATAATGTTACATTTATCATTCAACACAGTTTAGGAACTAAAGGTCAGGTAAAATCAGCTAATTCCTGAGTTGTGGAATTGAATCTGTTCAGATTATCTGGGAACTTTATTTTTACCTGTCCTGACAAGTCTTCTAAAGAAAGATACGTTGACTTAGCTCACGTTTCAGCAAATGTTTCAGTGCTTATAATACGCCAGACATTTTGCGAACTTTAATTGGCTATCCTCCTTCATGTATCTATTTTAATAGAATTTAATAAAATTCTATTAAATGTAATAAAATTTGATTTTAATAGAATTTAATTTTAAATTTGGTTTTCAAGACCTCTATTTCACATGGGTATGTATTTGTGTCTTTGAGTATGATTCTTTTTTTTTTTTTTTTTTTTTGAGACGGAGTCTCGCTCTGCCGCCCAGGCTGGAGTGCAGTGGCCGGATCTCAGCTCACTGCAAGCTCCGACTCCCGGGTTCACGCCATTCTCCTGCCTCAGCCTCCTGAGTAGCTGGGACTACAGGCGCCCGCCACCGCGCCCGGCTAGTTTTTTGTATTTTTTAGTAGAGACGGGGTTTCACCGTGTTAGCCAGGATGGTCTCGATCTCCTGACCTCGTGATCCGCCCATCTCGGCCTCCCAAAGTGCTGGGATTACAGGCTTGAGCCACCGCGCCCGGCCTGAGTATGATTCTTTAAGCAAAACACTTTGCAAATAAAATGAGCATCTGAAAGATATTTTTTCATTTGATTGTAATTAGTTAGGTAAATTAAGGGGAATACATAATTACACATGTTAAAGATATTCAAATGCTTTTGGAACAGGATTGGTGTGTCCATGTTCTTCTGTTTCCTTCTAATCCCCCCTGATTATAATGGTACACAGTGCTTATAGCATAAGCCTAACAATGTTAAATGAACACACATTGTGTGTAGAATATGCAGAATCATGGGCAGTGGTATGTAACAAATGTTGTTAACTGATGAGCTATAGCAAACATGAATATAAAAAAGGTTTAACCTGGATAAAGAAATTCAGTCCTTTGTTTTATGAAGTAATGCAACTGACCTCTGCCCTATGATACAGACAAGAGCTGTTACAAGTTATCAAATGTATGTTTATGAAAAAGAATCATTTTTCTTACTGATGTGTCCCCCCATGACAGAATATGTCACAGAGTTAAGAGAATAATGTGTAACCTACTGTTGCAACCCAGTTAATATAGAAGTACTTGATAATTTAGTTATATGAGCTTGAGGAATATTTTAAAGGTGAGAAGAGATATGACTTAGAACAGAGGAAAAATACGATTCTTAGTAGAGGGAACTGCAGCTTAAATGTTCCAGAGGGGGCTGGGCATGGTGGCTCACACCTGTAATCCCAACTACTCTGGAGACTGAGATAGGAGAACTGCTTGAACCTCAGAGGTGGAGATTGCAGTGAGCCAACATCGCACCACTGCACTCCAGCCTGGGCTTCAGAGTGAGACTCAGTCTCAAAAAAAAAAACAACAAAACAAATGTTCCAGAGGGAATAAATATTGATGGGAGTTGGGTGGGGACAGATGGTGGATGGAACTAAGTGGAAGGATTAGCAAACAGGTTTACTTGTCTAGATTGAGAAAAAAGTGATTTGTGGAAACTATGTTTGGAAACACAGGATAAGAACTCTGATTTGACAAAATGGTTTATATTTAAAACCATATTGTTGGCCGGGCACAGTGGCTCATGCCTGTAATCCCAGCACTTTGGGAGGCCGAGGTGGGTGGATCACCTGAGGTCAGGAGATCGAGACCAGCCTGACCAACGTGGTGAAACCCCGTTTTTACTAAAAATACAAAAATTAGCCAGGTGCCTGTAATCTCAGCTAGTCTGGAGGTTGAGGCAGGAGAATCGCTTGAACCCGGGAAGCGGAGTTTGCAGTGAGCTGAGATTGCGCACTCCAGCCTGTGTGACAGAGCGAGACTCTGTCTTGGAAAACAAAAACAAAAACATATTGTAAATGTGTGATATCAGAAATAATAAAGCTTACCTCTCCAGATCCTGTGAAAATAAAAGTGGACATGATAGGTAGCAAATATGCTTGGTGTTTGAGCTTGATTTTTTTTTTTTAAAGAGAGATCTTATTGCTATTACTGTCATGTAGGTTTTTTTTTTTTTTTTTCAGACTTTTAGTTTTTGTAGCTAGTCTATTCGTTTGGCGAATGTGGAAAAATAACTCAACACTTCCCACTAGTGAGCATGTTAGGCTCTCACACAATTTCTATAGTCAGTCATTCTGTATCAGTGTCAGCGAGAATTACTTAAAGGTATGAACAGTATTATGACAGTTACCTTTAAAACGATAGGCAACATTGGGCTTTTACATGGCCCTTACTTTGTGTCATGGTGTGTTACAAATCAATTTTGCTTTCCTTTGTTTTGAAATGATTTCGATTTAGGCTTTTGTGAACCTTTGACTTTTCTTCCCTTTTCACTGAAGTGACTTTCTTTGCATGGTCTTTGAATAGTCTCATTTTTTAAAAAGTCCTAACTAAGCATAAAAAGTAAGATTTTCCTTCTTTCCAACACTTCCCGTGAAATTATAATAATTGTGCTAAATTATCAGCTTAGATTTCAAGCAGTCCTCATGCCAAAGGCATTTATTAAGTGTTCATATGTTTGTTACTATGCTGTATTGTAGCAATCAAGTAGGAACACACAGGAGTCATATCTATTAAGTGCTTTTAAAGGGCCTGGTAACACTAAATCATATTTTCAATGCCATTCGTATAAATGGTGTAATGTCCTGGCTGCCTCCTCTCCACCAAAGCTAAGTATCTTAAATGCTAAGTGTCTTAAAAGATTACATCCCCATAGGAAGAGGGTGGAGTGTTTAGTCTTCATTTGTGACTGGTTTAAATGAACAGATACAGTTCTCCAAAGGTCCATTTATAGACCAGTCTTAACTTAAAATGTACCTAATGTATTTGGATATTGATGAAAGAGCCAAACTCTAAAATATTTGAAGAGTCTTATTCTGAGCCAAATATGAGTAACCAAGGCTTGTGATACAGCCCCAGGTGTGATAGAGTTAACTGGGTGACAATTGAAAAGTGAAATGAGGGTTGCCTGACATCTGAGAATCATTCTGGAGTGAGACGGTGTGTTAAGGAATATTTGATCAGGAAGAAGATAGTGATAAAAGAAAAACCTGAGCTGAATTAAATTTAAAGGAATTTAATTGAGCAACTGATGATTTGCCAATTCGGCAGCCTTCCCAGCCAGAGTAGGCTCAGAGACTCCAGCGCAGCCACGTGATGGAAGAAGATTTATGGACAAAAAAAGGAAAGTGACGTATAGAAAATGGGAATGAGATACAGGAACAGCTGGATTGGTTACACCTCAGCATTTTCCTCATTTGAACATGGTTCAAACGGTTGGCTACATTTGATTGGCCAAAAGTCGGTGATTGGCTACGGTCTGGTTACACCCCCACTTGTTATAGTTCACCATGTACAGAAAAACCTTTAGCTGAACTTAAAATACGTAATGAGGCAGCTTTAGGCTAAACTTGATTTAACAATAGAGACCTTTCCTTTTTATTCCAGACTTATAAATTCTGCTGTCTGTTGAACTTCTCCCATAGGCGCATCACATTAAACATATCCAAACTCATTCTTCTCCCTTTCAGGCCACACTTTCTCCTATACTCATATTTCCCTGTTCATCTGCTTCACTCAGTTGCACATGTTACATAGTACCAAGGCTTCCTTCTTTACATAGTTCATACCTAGTTCTTTTCCATTCTCGTGGCTAGTACTCTAATTCTAGCTCCTACTCTTGCCTGGGGTTCATGGACTGGTCCCTCACTATTTTCATACTTACTCCCTCAAATCTATATTCATACTGTTACTTAAGTAAACGAAATAATTTTTTTTTTCCCCCTGAGACGGAGTCTTGCTCTGTTGCCCAGGCTAGAGTGCAGTGGTGCCATCCTGGCTCACTGCAAGCTCCACCTCCCCAGGTTCATGCCATTCTCCTGCCTCAGCCTCCGGAGTAGCTGGGACTACAGGCACCCGCCACCACGCCCAGCTAATTTTTTGTATTTTTTAGTAGAGATGGGGTTTCACTGTATTAGCCAGGATGATCTTGATCTCCTGACCTTGTGATCCGCCCGCCTTGGCCTCCTAAAGTGCTGGGATTACAGGCGTGACCTACCGTGCCCAACCAAAAATTTTTAAATTTTTATTACATCCCTCTTGCTTAAAACTCCTAAAACCACACAGCTTTAAGGACTAACCTTAAGTTGAAGTTGAAACTTAAATATGAGGACCTTCATAATGTTGTCCTTGTCTATCTTTCCAGCCTCTTCTTCTGTCACTTCTTTGCCTCTTCTTTTCACTCTGTCTTATTGGTGTTTCCTGCATTTATCATCCCTGTCACAACTCTTTTTCTTCCAATGTTCTACTTTTTCTATACTTTTCTACCCTCATATTACTGCTTTCACTTGTTTCTACTTCTCAAGGAAGGCTTCCCTGACTTTCCTATAGGGTTTAGATACTGCACCTCTACTCTGCCCCATTAGCTTCCTAGCAAATGGGGTTAAATGCAGAGCTTGCTCCAGAGGCCTGTGGTCCAGGTTAAAACTTTAGCTTCACTCTGCTGATTACATCTTCTTGGACAATTTACTAAATATCTCTGTCTCTGTTTTCTCATATGTAAAATAGGAATTATAAAAGAACTTCATAGGGTTGTTCTTGTGGGAGTAAATTAATGTATGTTTAAACACTTAGAATATTTGTGCTTAGCACATGTTACCACTTACTGAACATTAACCTATTACTGTCTTGTGCATACCTCCTTCATAGAAAATGTTATTTGGTATTGAACTTCTATTTTACTTGTTCCTTCCTGTAATACATTGTGACCCTTTTTTGAGGGCAGGAACTAAATCTTGTCAACTTAAAGTTTATTTAAAAATATTTGAGCCGGGCACGGTGGCTCACGCCTGTAATCCCAGCACTTTGGGAGGCCGAGGCGGACAGATCACAAGGTCAGGAGATCGAGACCATCCTGGCGAACAGTGAAACCCCGTCTCTACTAAAAATACAAAAAATTAGCCGGGCCTGGTGGCAGGCGCCTGTAGTCCCAGCTACTCGGGAGGCTGAGGCAGGAGAATGGCGTGGACCCGAGAGGCGGAGGTTGCAGTGAGCCAAGATCGCACCACTGCACTCCAGCGTGGACGACGGAGCAAGACTCTGTCTCAAAAAAAAAAAAAAAAAAAAATTTGAGCATCCATTAAGTCATTGATACTTGGCTAAGTCCAAATTATGGCCTGTTTTGTAAGACCCCTTTTTACATTTTTTATAAAATTTTTTATAAAATGTAAAAAGCCATTACCAAAAAAAAGAGGAAAAAAACAAAAAGAGGAAGAAGAGTATGGGCAGAGAACATGGGCCAAAAAAGCCTGAAATACTACCTATAATATTCTTAACAGAAAACATTTGCTGATCTCTGAGCTAGATCTCTGGTGTTGATGTTACACTTAACATGATTAGAATCCAGTAAATGTTTGTTGGAATGAATGGATGGTTGCATAGATAGATAAATGACTAGGATAAGAAGACCAGAATTGTGTGTATTGGTGATTATTTCTTAAGACGTGGCAGCAATGTGAAAGTCAGTGAAGAGTCTGAAATAGTTGCTCTCATTTGGTGACATGAGACTAGACTATCTGCACTTTGTGGGTAGGGATGTTTTAGGGTCCTTTGTCTTTCGTTGTGTTTGAGAAGTTGGACACAAGAGTGGTGTTCAAATGCCTGGTATTAACATGTGATAGAAGACAAGAATTTGCTATTTTCTGTGGTTTGTACAGATGAAAAGTTTCTAGCAGTCTTCTGTGTTTTCCATTAGGCATTCCTTGCTATCATTGCTAGTAATGTCATAAAGGAGAGGATCCTCACTGTCATTTAATAAATAATAATAATAATCTACATGGTTAATTTTATTCCTTATCCCTACAGTAAACAAGTAGTAAATACTTTGAATTTAACTAGCTTAATATTCTGTTTGTGTAGAATTGTGTAGATAGGTAAGGCTGAATAAATTCAAGCCAGATTATTTAATATTTATTTTTGACCGCTCTTAGGGATTTTGATCAAAGCAATTTACTCTCTAACTATCCTATTTTGTATTTGTGGTATCAGAACAATTTTTCTTCCTTTTTATTTCCTTAATGATTCAACTTTCTATCCGCTCTAAATAGTGTATGTGTTAAAGCTAATGTCCAAATAGTAATAAATTTTTTTGTTATTAATTGATAATTGTTTGAATGTTGCTATTCTGAAAAGGACCATAGAGAGTATTTACACCAAGTCTTTAGTTTTACAAATAGGTCAGTTATTTAAAAATCACAAAGATTCTTGGTAGTAGAATGACAGTGAAAAGTGGGTGCTCTGATGGACCGTGCTGCATCTCCTACTGTCCTGGTTTTTTATGTAGTGAGAGCTTACCATCTTCAGTTACATTGTTTTGCTGAACTTAAGCTGTGTATTGCACTCTTTCTATTGCTACCTGACAGAATAATATTGATGAAGACTTAAAATCCATTTCTAGTTTATTTTTTGGTTATTTGAAAATATTCTACTGTATTCACTTTGCCTTTCCCATTGTGAATGGTCCAGGAAACTTTAAAAAATATAGATACTGGTATAACTATGATTTGATACAATTTAATATAGGCAGTGTCAACATTTTGTGAATTTTATGTCAATATTAGATTATATTTTTCCTCTTCAAAGGGGCTTTTTAATGAAAAATGGGTAATAACTTGATTCTAGTCTTGTAAAATCTTCATGGCACCATGTACTCTCATACATACAGAGGTAGACCTTCTACTTTCGTATTATCCTTAGCCTTTTTCATTTAGAATTCTGTTAGTGCCTTTCACAATAAATGTTTGTTGAATTGAATTGAACCTTGTGAGAATTGTTTTGCTTTGCTGAAAAATGTTGCAAGTATAATAGAATAACTTGTTATTTGCTATCCATACTCGATTCATTTGTGTTCATAATATTTTCAACATATTTTTCTTTGTTTACTTAAGTGAGGAAATTAAATTATATTCTAAATCACTTGG
This sequence comes from Macaca thibetana thibetana, assembly GCF_024542745.1. NCBI lineage: Eukaryota > Metazoa > Chordata > Mammalia > Primates > Cercopithecidae > Macaca > Macaca thibetana. The sequence goes on along the minus strand of NC_065578.1, from coordinate 195,867,334 downwards.
CAGCTGTGATGTTGGTACAAGAGCAATATAGGCTTACTAAGTTAAAAGATGAAGTTTATGCCTTCATTCTGCCACTTGTATAGCATTGTATTAGGACAATTGCCTGAATCTCCTTTCCTCATCTGTAAATAAAGAATGACTGCTTTATGGAGTTTTGTTAGGATTCAAAGGGAATCATGTTTAAGCCTACCTAGCACCGTATCTGGTATGTGGAGGGTGTTCAGTAAATGTTTACCCGTTAAAAAATGGTGATATGTACTTTAGATGTATCTTAAGATGATTTTTAATAAAGGTTTTATAGAATCACAAAACCTTAGATTTGAAATGGATATCAGAGTTCAAGCCCAGTTTCCCTTATAAGAATTAAATTTCTTCTCTGCTATCCTGGGCTAGTGCTCATTTATCAGTTGCTATTTAATTTCTTCTTTGTGCAAGACACTGTGGTAGGTTTTCAGGACGCTGCAGAGTTGATTCAGGACAGATACTCTTCTTAAGAAGGTTGTTCCAAGTAAGCTTCATGGAAGAAGAAGTGGCAGTTGAGCTAGAACTTGAAGGATAGGGTAGAATCTGAATATTTATAGGGGTTGCCAACTGCAGGAACACAAGGAACAAAGGAGAGAAGAGTTTGGGCAGTTGCAGAAAATCATTAATAAATGAGTAATTTTGTTTGACTGGATTAGGGAAGGTAAAGAAATAATGAAAGATAGGGCTGGAAAAGAAGATTATGGCCAAAATAGTAGAGATCCTGGATACATTGCAACAATTGGACTTCCTGGTACTCATCAAATGAAGTAAAATGAAAAATTTGTAACTGGGGGTGATATAGTCAGTTGCATTCAGCTTTTTAATATATGTGCCAAGTTTTAAATAGTTCTTTATTAATATTAACTTCTTATAACTTTGATCTCTTTGCTGTAGTTCATTCTCTTTAGCCTTAGAGTCAGTCCCTCTTTCATCCTTCATGTCAAATCAGATATCTGTCAGTTTTGCCTCTAAAACACATATAAGTATATCCTCATTGCTACTGAGTTACTGTCACATGTGGCACAGGATGAACCAGCAAGTTTCCATTCCTACTCTCCTGTTTAGAGCATTCATCAAAACCTTTGGTAGCCTTTATTCTCTTAAAAATATAGAGAGGATAGTGAAAACCATGTCACTGCCCTTGATTCTCATCTTCAAAATTATAGCGAAGCTAAGCAGTCTGCTAATTCTTATTTCCCTGTTGTAGCCAAAGCAGGAATTACTGAGGTAATATGTTTTTGTTTATGCATTACCTTGTATTGTTGAGTACTAGAAATGTCAGTTAAAATCAGGGCAGAGAAATAGATAAGTAAACCACAGTGACAAGGTGGAGTAAAATAAGTACATACTTATTTTGTGTATTGCTATGGAAACACAGAAGGGGCAAGCAATACTGGTTTAAAGCTTTTGAAGATTGAAATTATTGTTTTAAAGGTTATTCTCAGAGACTTCTGGCAATATAATGGATTAGATAACCTGAAAAATTCTGTGAAATGTCTACAAATGGCCGTAACATTCCTTTACATGTTTTCCCTGCAAGCTCAAGGATGTGAGGGATTTCCCCAGGGCAACTGAAGAGAAAAATGAATGGTTATCAAGCTAATGCCAGAGCTGCCCTAAGTAAGGGCCTTTGTTCAAAACACACTCCAGAGCTTTGTGTTGTATTGGATCTTCTCGAGAAAAGGCTGGATTTTTCAGGGCGAGGAAATGGAGCTGAGGATCCCTGTATGGAGCTATAACTCTTAAAGACTATACTCTTAGTGAAAGGGTAGACTAGGGGAAAAATCCACCCACCAGCAAAGTATAGTGATAAAGGCTTGTCTTTCTTAGCCTTAGATCCAAATAGAAGTCTTCCCTGAAAATTTATACCATAACCCTTTTAAAATACAGGTTTGCTATTTGAATTTGTCTACCTGTGTGGTCTGGGAAACCCAGAGATAAGAAATTAAAATGATCCTGAGCTAGAGGTGCCTCAGGTGGAGCAGAGGAAAATACATGGCCTTTCTGAAGAAATGTGCTATCAGTACAAGCTTCTCAGATTCCTCCAGATTAAAGTTTTCCAATATTAGCCTGTAACCCAAAGTGACAGAACCTAGGAAAAAAACGTCAGTAAGTTGCAGCAAAACAACCAACAAAGGAGAAAAAAAAAAGTCATTGAAATTTAGAAACTTAATGGACAAGTTCAGCAATAGATGTGTTTTGAAGAATGGTTTAGAAAATTAACATATGTAGTACTCGTTTGTTTTCTCTGAGTCTCTTTTCTCTGAGATGAAAAATGCAAAAGAGAAGTTCAAAGATATGGAAAATAGAATGAGATTCAAAATGAATCTAATTGGAGTTATAGAAAGAATAGGGATAGTTCTCAGCTGCTATCAGTTTAAATACATACTGGCTGAGATTTGATACAAGGCATGAATTGTCAGCTTTAGGAAGCACAATGAAACTCCAAGGGAGATAGGCAAAAATTCTGCACCTAGGCACATTATCGTGAAATTGCAGAAAATCAAATATAAAGAGAATATCTTAATAGAGAGTAGAAAAAAAATAGATGATTGGTCACAAAAGAGCCACATTTAACTACTCAGTAGCAATGATGGAAGCCTAAAGACAATCAAATTATAAAATACTGAGTAAAGATAACTGCCAACCTTAAATTTTTACCCAGCTGAACTTTAAGAGTAAAGATGAAATGACTTTTTTGGACAAATAAAAACTGAGTTGGCTACCACCATACATTCTTTTAAAAGATGTACTTAAGAGAGAAGGAAATTGAACTCAGAAGGAAAGACTGAAATGCAAGAGGGAATAATGAGCAGATATATTGGTAGCACGTGGGTAAATCTAAGTAAACTACACTTATTTTATGACCTTGGTACATAGTAAATGCTTGGCTAACAGACATATGATTCACCAGTTTTCCTGAAATAACGTGTTTTCTTATTCCATTGTGACAGACAGTGGAATTGACTTCATATTCAGAAATTAAGAGAAGCTGGAATCTCAACAGGATTCCTAACATGGTTAGTCTTATTTTTCGAAGTTAACAGATTCAGTGTCCTTAGGAGCTGATTTGGAGTGGCTAGGTTTCTTAAAAATTTATGTTGGCCAGGTGTGTGAGCTCAGGAGTTCGAGTCTAGCCCAGGCAAGAAAATGAGGCCCCATCTCTACAAAAAAAATTGAAAATTAGCCAGGCGCTGTGGCCTGTGCCTGTAGTTCCAGCTACTCAGGAGGCTGAGGCAAGAAGAGTGCCCAGGAGTTTGAGGTTACAGTGAATTGTTATCAGACCACTGCAGTCCAGCCTGGGCGACAGAACGGGGGACCCTGTCTAAACAACAGAACAACAAAAAAACAAAGATTTATGTCTACTTGTAGGCTGCTGAGCAAATTTTAATTTAGATATTAACTAACCTTTCCCCTCCTTACCAAGATCCTAATTGTTTGTGGTTTGATTTATAGTTTAGATCTAGAATTTCCATTCAGAATGTTCTCAGATTTCACATTCATTAAATAGAAGACAGTTCTAAATTTATTATTTGAGAACCTGTGCTAATCTTGGGGGAATCATTATAACAATAAGTAAAATAGAACTCAGTGCTCTTTAAATGGCCAAGAACATCACAAACCAGAAGCTGTTCTTGGTCACTTATGGCCCTGACTTATAAGAAGAAGTATTTGCTAGACCATGTTTTTATTTTTATTTTTTAAACTATTCAATTTCAGGTGGTCTATGAGGAGAGTGTACTTGTAGTAGCATTTTGCTAGATGAGCTGCCAAATCAATAAATGAGTGGTCTGAGCACATATTTCTTTTTTTGAAAGAGTTTCTTTAAAGTTTTATTATGGACTTTAATATTCCTGATGTAATATTTATTGACTTTCTAGGCATCATTAATTCATTCAACAAATGTTTCTGAGTCCCTGTCAGATTCTACCACACACTAAGGTTGCTGTACTGAACATGACTAAAAAGGTGCCTGTCCTCAGCAAGCTTATCTTCTAGTGGGGATTAAGCAGAAACCAGACAGGTGAACAAGGTTTAAATGTAGGAGAAGTACATACAGAAAATAAAATCAGGTGATGTGATAGTGACTTGGAAGGGTCTCTCCGAGGAGGTGACATTCAGACAAAGACAAAGACCTGGGCAGAAGCATCTTCAGTGGAAGGAACAGAAATTCCAAAGGCTGTAAGGTGCTTGTGAGGGAGCTTGGTGTACATTTACATGGTGCTGTAAGTGCCGAGAGGGTATATTAATGTGATGGTTTAATGTGACTAACATATTTTGTGGAAATTAATTTTGATTTTATGATCAATCACACCAGATTGCTGTAACGTAACATTTCTATCTCAGGTGTTAGGAGTTACACTAATTTTTACTCTGTTTTATATTGACCAGTGGAACTCAAACCCATTTTAAAACATTTGGTCTGAGATGTTCATTTATTTGCTGGCTTGTGGTCTGTTCTTTTAGACAGTTTTTTGTGACCCCACTGTAATGTAAAAACATTAAAATATTTGCTAAATTAGTTGAATTATAAATATACATTTTTACATAAGGAGACAAAATATAATGAAAAATAATTATAGTAACTTGGAAGAGACTTTAAAGGCAGTATCCAAAACTTCAAATTATGTTATACAGTTTAAGCACTTAGTTCATTTTCTTTAGAATAAACCTTATTCCACAAATATGTAATTATTTACAGGATTTCTACATAAATAAGAAACTACTAAGATTACATGAAGGCTGGGTGCAGTGGTTCATGCCTGTAATCCCAGCACTTTGGCAGGCTGAGGCGGGTGGATCACTTGAGCTCTGGAGTTTGAGACCAGCCAGGGCAACATGGCAAAACCCTGTCTCTACAAAAAAATACAAAAATTAGCCCAGTGTGGTGGTGGTGGTGGTGTGTGCCTATAGTCCCATGTACTCGGGAGGCTGAGGTGGGAGGATTGATTGAACCCAGGAGTTTGAGCCTGCAGTGAGCAGTGTGGTCATGCCACTGCACTTCAGCCTGGGTGACAGAGCAAGGCCCTGTCTCAAAAACAAGTGCAACACGAAAACCACATGTTCTCTTTTGTGTCAAGATATGCATATGATTATACCCTTTTATCAAAATTTAGTAAAAGCATTTCTTAGCTTTTGCTCAAATTACAGATTCTATATGTCTGTCCTAACTTGTCATCCATCCAACTGAAGCGTCTCAAGGTCAGTCAGAATCGTGTCTGTTTCATCTTTCTGACCCCATGGAACAGAGTACAGTGTGCCCTATGCATAGTAATCTCTCAGAATTATTTGTCGAGTGAATGAATGTGTGAACATTTTATGAAATTGTCTTTGAGAGGAGTTACTCACAATCAGTATACTTTAAAAGATTGGCAAAACATTGATGACTTTTTAAAAAGTCATTTTGGCCGGGAGCAGGGGTCCACGCCTGTAATCCCAACACTGGGAAGCGAAGGCAGGAGGATCACTTGAGGCCAAGGGTTCAAAACCAGGCTCGTGAACATAGCCAGACCTCATCGCTACAAAAGAAAAATTTTAAAACCAGCCGGATGTGGTTGGCATGTGCCTGTAATTCTAGCTACTGGGGAGACTGAGGCAGGAGGATTGCTTGAGCCCAGGAGTGCAAGGCTGCAGTGAGTTACAGTTGCACCACTGCACCCAGCCTGGGTGAAAGAGTGAGAACCTGTCCGGGAAAAAAAAAAAATCATTTTATAAAATTGTTGGAAAATACGCATTTCTGAAGGAGAGGGGCCAGTGTGAAGAACACTCATCTGACTAAGAATCAGAAAATGGGTCTGAGTTTCAGCTTTGGTATTCATTCAGTGTCCTTAAATGAATCATGCAACCTTGCACATCATTTCCTTATTTATACAATGAAAGCATTGGATTGATAATTGCTAACATTTCTCTCTACTCTAAAACTCTGTGATTTTTATCCTCTGCTATTTGCAAGAACCAGAAGAGATAAAGGTTGCCTTTTATGTTAGATTTGATTCCAAATCTAATGATACAGGTCAGCGGTGCTTAAGCTATTTTCGTGAAGTGATAAGGAAAAACCCTGGGAAAGGTTCAGTGGTGGTTTGCACAGCTGATTATTTGTTATGATTAATTGTTCCACTTTTATTTTCTTTTGTGGCCTGTAACCTAATTTTTCTCTTAGTATTGGGATTATTTTAAGACAAACAAGTGATCTATTTGTAAGAAGGGATCCAGATACTATGGTAAAATGTCTGGATGCTGATGTTCTCTTAAGTTAAAGGAGATTCTAAGGAATAGTCTATAATAAAGGAAAAACACATTTTTTTGAGGTTTTAATTTTTCAGAGTGGGAGGAGGTGCTAGGTGCTTTTCTCACATTAAGTATAACATTTGCTTTTATAGTATGTTAGCATATTGTTGAAGTTTTTCCAATATGAAAATAATATCTATTTACTAGCGTATTAAAGCTTAGCAAAGAGAATTTTAATAGCCTCCGTTAGCCTCCTAAACAGTCTGAGGCGGGGAAAGATTATTTGAGTATCAACACTGTAGGTGCTCTCTTTTCTCCCTAGTAGCAAAATGAATTCTGGCTACCCTGTACTGTAGGAGTGCTGCTGGCTTGAGGCTCCTGAGATCTGGCATGGCTGTTGTGCTGTCTTGACTTGTTTTCTTTCAAATTCATGTTAGAAAAATGTGCGTGTGTGAGAGTGTGTGTGTGTGTGTATACACAAATATTTATATTACTTTGTCTCAGTGCTTTGAGACTGGGCGAGGCGGGGGAAGAGCTGTTGAGTCTTCTAATAAAGTTGATAATGCTTTTTTGACTTGGTTTTCTGTTGCCATCTTTTTTGTCTCTATTATGACATCTGTTATATAAGTAAGGAGGAGAAATGACAGAAATGCTGGTATACAAATTCAAGATAGGATCTTGGTTTGATTTAGCTAAAATTTACCCTACTTATTGATGCAATTTTTAATAATAGAAAACCATTCATTGTTGCTTGGAATTTTTATCTGCACTTCCCATTTTGAATATTGTTGTTGTTGAACACCAGGTTTACTCTGCAGAGCACTAAGCAAACCTTTAGAAATTTCCGCCATCATTAAACCCTGAACAGACTGATAAGCAGCAAGATTGAATCAGTTTAAAAAAAAAAAAAACAGCAACAACAAAACTTGCCAACAAAAAAAGTCCAGGACCACATGGATTCACAGCTGAATTCTATCAAACAGTAAAGAAGAATTGGTACCAATTCCAAAAGACTGAGAAAGAGGGAATCCTCCCTAAATCATTCTGTGAAGCCAGTATCACTCTGATACCAAAACCAGGAAAGGACATTAGACAAAAAACTGAAGTAATAAATAAATAAATAAAAATGTAAAAGAAAACTACAGACCAGTATCCCTGATGAACATAGATTCAGAAAACCTCAAGAAAACACTAGCTAACTGAATCCAGCGGGACCTAAAAGAGACAATCCACCATGGTCAAGTAGGTCTCATCCCAGGGATCCAGGGATGATTTAACATACACAAGTCAATAAATGTGATACATCACATAAACAGAATTAAAAACAAAAACCATATGACCATCTCAGTAGACAAAGAAAAAGCATTTGATAAAATCCAGCATTGCTTTATGATAAAAACCCTCAACAAACTAGGTGTAGAAGGGACTTTTACCTTAAATTAGTAAAACCATATCTGACAAACCCATAGCCAACATCATACTGAATGGGAAAAAGTTGAAAACATTCCCCCTGAGAACTGGAACAAGACAGCAATGCCCACTTTTACCCCTTCTATTTAACATAGTCCTGGAAGTCCTAGCCAGAGCAGTCAGACAAGAGAAAGAAATAAACGGCATCCAAATTGGAAAAGAGGAAGTAGACTATCATGATTATATGCCTAGAAAACCCTGAAGACTCTTAGATTCGAGAAACAAATTCAGTAAAGTCTCAGGTTACAAAGTCAATGTTTACAAATCCGTAGCCCTGCTGTACACCAATGACCAAGCCAAGAATCAAATCAAGAACTCAATCCCCTTTACAACAGTTGCAATAAAATATAAAATACCTAGGAATATACTTACTCAAAGGAGGTGAAAGATCTCTATAAGGAGAACTACAAAACACTGTTGAAAGAAGTCACGGATAACACAGACAAATAGAAACACAACCCATGCTCATGGATTGGAAGAATCGATATTGTGCCAGTCTACAGATTCAATTCAGTTGCTATCAAACTACCAACATCATTTTTTTACAGAATTAGAAAAAAAATCCTAAAATTCATATGGAACCAAAAAAGAGCTCAGATAGCCAAAGGTAATTGTAAGCAAAAAGAACAAATCTGGAGGCATCACATTACTGGATTTCCAGTTATACTACAAGGCTGTAGTTACCAAAGCAACATGGTACTGGTATAGAAGTTGGCATGTAGACAATGGAACAGGACAGAGAACTCAGAAATAAAGCCAAATATTTACAACCAACCTGATCTTCAATAAAGCATACAAAAAAGTAACTTAGGAAAGGATACCCTATTTAATAAATGGTGCTGGGAAAACTGGCTAGCCACATGAAGAAGTATGAAACTGGATTCCTATCTCTCACCTTATACAAAAGTCAACTCAAGATGGATCAAAGACTTAAATCTAAGACCCAAAACTGGAAATAGAAGATAACCTTGGAAAACCTCTTCTGACATTGGCCTAGGCAAAGAATTCATTACTACGGTGGCTCACGCCTGTAATCCCAGCACTTTGGGAGGCCGAGGTGGGTGGATCACGAGGTCAGGAGATCAAGACCATCCTGGCTAACAAGGTGAAACCCTGTTTCTACTAAAAGTACAAAAAAAAAAAAAAAAAAAAAAAAATTAGCCAGGCGTGGTGGCAGGTGCCTGTAGTCCCAGCTACTCGGGAGGCTGAGGCAGGAGGATGGCGTGAACCCAGGAGGTGGAGCTTGCAGTGAGCTGACATCATGCCACTGCACTCCAGCCTGGGCGACAGAGTGAGAATCTGTCTCAAAAAAAAAAAAAAAAAATTCATGACTAAAACCCCAGAGGCAAATGCAACAAAAAACATAAATAAATGGGACCTGATGGAATCAAAAACCTTCTGCACAGCAAAAAAAAAATCATCCGAGTACACAGACAACCCACAAAATGGGAGAAAATATTTGCAAACTATACATCTGACAAAGGACTAGTATCCACAATCTATAAGGAACTCAAACAAGCAGGAAAAAAACACAAATAATTCCATCAAAAAGTGAGCAAATGACAGGAGTAGACATTTTGCAAAAGAAGATATACAAGTGGTCGACAAACATGAAGAAGTGCTTGGAATCATAAGTCATCAGGGAAATGCAAATTAAAACCACAATGAGATACCACTTTATTACTCTAAGAATGGCCAGATCTGGTGAAAGGGGAATGCTTATACACTGCTGGTGGTAATGTAAATTAGTACAAGCTCTATGAAAAATAGTGTGGAGACTCCTTAAAGAACTAACAGTAGAAGGCTGTGCAAGGTGCTCACACCTGTAATCCCAGCACTTTGGGAGGGTGAGGCAGGCAGATCACTTGAGGTCAGGAGTTTGAGACCACCCTTGCCAACATGGTGAAACCCCATCTCTACTAAAAATAAAAAAATTAGCCGGGTGTGGTAGAGGGTGCCTAATCCCAGCTACTCAGGAGGCTGAGGCCTTGAACCTGGGAGGCGGAGGTTGCAGTGAGCCTAGATCACACCACTGCACTCCAGCCTGGGTGACAGAGCAAGACTCCATCTCAAAAAAAAAAAAAAAAAAACAGTAGAAATACCATTCTGTCCAACACTCCCCCTACAGGGTATCTACTCAAAGGAAAAGAAATCACTATATGAAAAAGACACTTATACACATGTATGTTTATTGCAGCCCAATTCACAGTTGTAGAGGTATGGAACCAGTCTGACTGCCCATTGACTAATGTGTGGATAAAGAAAATGTGAAGTATTCACCGTGGAATACTACTTAGCCATAAAAAGGAACAAAATAATGTCTTTTGCAGCAACCTGGTTGGAGCTGGAGGCCATTATTCTAAGTGAAGTAACTCAGGAATGGAAAACTAAATACCATATGTTCTCACTTATAAGTGGGAGCTAAGCTATGAATATGCAAGTGTATACAGTGATATAATAGACAAGTGGCAAGAGAGTGCCGGATGAGAAACTACGTAATGGTTAGAACATACACTATTCAGATGACAGGTGCATTAAAATCTCAGAATTCACCACTATATAATTCATTCATGTAACCAAAAACCACTTGTACCCCCAAAGCTACTGAAAATTTAAAAGAAATTTTAGCGTTATTTTTGTGGAGCCATGAACATGATTCCGAGGCTAAATTGTAATAAAAGATTTATCTTAATGTCCTACTAAATTGGTTGCTTGGTGTTACAACCAGTGTAAAGTGAATGGGCCATAGAAGGCACTCTTCTATACCAGGGAGAAGAGGGAACCTCTTAAGGTTCGTTGCAGATTTTTTGTTGTAATTGCAGGATGAGTGACTTTGAACATGAAAAAAAGTAAGAGTCTATGAATAGATGTTTTATGGAGCTGCTGTTTTTAATTCAGAAAGGGAGGGTGTATAGTAACTGCTATAATATTTAAAAATCTTTAAAATTTTTATTTCGTCTAAAACATTACAAGTAGAAAACTTTCTTTTTTTAGTTTCTGTACAGTTAAGTCGTGAGTTGGACAAAGAATTTACCCTACTGACAGAAATAGATTATTGGTGGAGACTCAGAGTAGTAAGGGCAGCATTTTGGGGTTCATCCATTGATCCTTTTGCATTCAGGTAAAACGAGAGCTAAACTCAGGCCAAATGGAGAGATGGTCAGAATGAATCCAGTTTTATGTTACTTCTAAGCAGCCTGAGCTTTGTATTTGAAAAATCTTCATTCATATTTGTCTATTTCATCTTCATCACAGAACTTAGAACTTTCTCATATTGTAACACGTCTTTATATTTAATATCAATATTGTAATTCCTGCCAAAGTGGTTCTTTCTTGTTTTAAATCTTCATCATATTCTTTGTTGGACCTATTTTTAGGACTCTGGTTCATCTTAGCTCTTCGTTATCTGAAGCAGAAAAACTTCTTTTGAGTGGTTCTTTGTAATAAAATAATAAAAACTGATTGCACAGCATTACACTCCATTATTTACACAGATTTGGGTAATAAAGGAAAAATGTTTGGTCAGATTCTGGGGACCTAACCAAATATATTAGGAAAGTAAAGAATTCAGCTAAAATTATTTTAATAAAAATAAATTTACAAAAACTTGGTGTCCATTAAAAAGATTGAAACAAGAAATAGAAATGTATATGGTAAATATTAATATTTAGTGTGAAACTACAAGTCCTTTTTCCTGTATTCATATATATGTCCATAGGTATATGTAAAAGTGGGATCATGCCTGTAACCATCCAGCATATTTCCAATTATATGTAAAGCACTGTAGTGTGAAATACGGGGACTGTTTGCACTTTAAAAACTTGTATCATGAAGGCTGATTTTTAAAAGTATAGGCTGGAAATGGTGTAAATATGCTATATATGTTTATATGCTGTATGTGGCGACTGCTTTTTTAAAAATTATAGGCCAGAAATGGTGGTGCAAATATACTTATATAACTAAGATAACTAAGTTGATGTGCAAGACAGGAAAGAATGGTTGAAATTAAAAACCATAATTTAATATTGATTTTGCACTAATAACCAGATCAAATTTTGGAAATTCCAACTTGTTCATAGTTTGCATATACAACAGGAGTTTTGCAGAGTTTTGGCAGAGTATGTGGCAGCTACGTCTTCGCAGAATACTAAAATAATCCTTAGTAAACTCTGGTAACTCTAATTTTAACTTATGAACACCAAATTAATAACTCTTAATAATTTAATGTATTTGTTATTGGTAGTTTGCTTTCAGCTTCAGGCAGTTGGAACTGGCTGAAATACAAAGGAGTTTGTGTGGCTAATGTGATTGAGAAACCAGAAGCTTCAAGGACAATAGGACAGGACTGTGTTTGGACTCTGATCTTCTGTGTTTTGCTTTACCCTCAAGGTTGCAAAATAACTGCCAGCAGCAGCTAGGGAAGTATGCTTCCTTGTTAATAATGTCTAGAGAAAAGAGAGTGGTCTCAGTATTCTCTATTAAAAGTAAGACTATATCAGAAAGGTTCAGGAGCTCTGTCCTTGATTTCGCTGGCCAGAATTGAGTAAAAATTTGAAATACAGTTCACTTCTGAGCAAGCCATTAGCTGGCGGGATGGGATTAATCATTGAGGGCTTTTCCTTGTCTTTGCTGTTACTCAGCTAGAGAGAGTTGGAATGGCAACTACCATGTGCTACTACTATGTAAGCCCTTAGTCAAATATCCCAACCAACAGAAGCAACAATTTTGAATCAGCTCTATCCCACTAGTGGCAGGAAGAAAATACTTTGGCAATCACTGGTGTAATGAGAAGTGGGCTGAGGATGGACCCTAAGGAACACTAATGTTTAACCAGTAGAGCAAGAGGCCAGGCGTGGTGGCTCACGCCTGTAATCCCAACACTTTGGGATCCCAACACTTTGGGATCACTTGAGGTCAGGAGTTCGAGACCAGCCTGACCAATGTGGTGAAACCCCGTCTCTACTAAAAAAAATACCAAATTATCTGGGCGTCGTGGCACAAGCCTGGAATCCCAACTACTTGGGAGGCTGAGGCAGGAGAATTGCTTGAACCTGGGAGGTGGAGGTTGCAATGAGCTGAGATTGCACCATTGCACTCCAGCCTGGGCAACAAGAGCGAAACTCCATCTCCAAAAAAAACCCAACAACAACAAAAACACAAATAGAGCAAGAACGAGGAGCCTGTGAATCAATTTCCTGTTTTATTCCATATTGCTCCTTTGATATGGAATAACACAATAATGATGAATCCAGGATTTTTTTTCTTTTGCACTTCTTTTTCCACAAGACTAGCGTAAATGCTGGAAACACATTAAAGTTAGAAATAGAGACTTGAATTTATTCTTTAACCAAAAATGTTCCTTGAACATTTAAGTAAAAATGTATCTATGATACAAGCATTCTCTAATTTAAAATAATAGCAAGCAGAAGAAAACAAGTTAAATGTAAATTTTTTTCTGTTTCCTGCCCTGTATGTAAAGTCAAGAATCTGACCTTTGAGTAAATTTCATCATATTTCTTATCGTAAAATAGATTACAAAATAAATCCTGGGAATAAGTAAACAAACACTTCCCTTTGAATTTCCTGGGGTGATTTGTATTTTGTTTTTTTAAATTGTGGCTGGTCTTGAGATTCATTCAAAATATAACTTTAAAAGTCCATGTTTTGGGGGCGTAATACTGATGGCATTTAGTAATTTATTTTTAATTATCAGCATCAAAAAACTATTCAAATGTGCTTGAATTCATCAATTTTAATAGCATATGGCATGTTCGATTTACCCAGTGGCTTTTCTTCATTAAATCTGTGTGTCTGTGGTCACTTTAATGTCACTAGCTTAGCAGTTTCTTTGAAGTGCTGCCCATTAGAATTATGGAAAGAAGGCCGGATGCGGTGGCTCATGCCTGTAATCCCAGCACTTTGGGAAGCTGAGGCGGGCAGATCACCTGAGGTCGGGAGTTTGAGACCGGCCTGACCTACATGGAGAAACCCTGTCTCTACTAAAAATACAAAATTAGCTGGGTGTGGTGGCGGGTGCTTGTAATCCCAGCTTCTCGGGAGGCTGAGGCAGGAGAATCACTTGAACCCGGGAGGCGGAGGTTGCGGTGAGCCAAGATCCTGCCATTGCACTCCAGCCTGGGCAACAAGAGCAAAACGCCATCTCAAAAAAAAAAAAAAAAAAAAATTATGGAAAGACAAGAAATATGGAAGGAGTTGTGATTGGATATACTGAGGTTAAAGGATAAAATGAAAGGTGTATCTTGTAGTATATGAAGGCAGTATGGTTAGATACTAAGGAAGAACTGCATCCTTGTATTTTTTTTAAAAAAACTTACAAGTAGTAAGTGTTGTTAAAATTTATGACTCAACCTTCATACTCGTCTTTACATATTTAATATGTTGAAAAAAATATTCTCTTAAAAGGAATAAATGATTAGGTTTGCTGCCCTGTGTGAGAAGACATCAGTGATTGGAGATTGACTGTGATTAGTAATACATTATGAATGGTAGTGGATTGAATGTTCTATGTGCACGGACCTTTGAGTGATTGTAAACAAACAGTTGATTTTCCCTTGGTGCTTTGCATGTGTAGGAATGATAGACGCACTGACCTACTGTTTATCTCTGCATATCTTTTAGACAGTGAGATATTAGCCAACAGACTCAATTCAGGAGACCAGAGTTTTTTTGCATTTTATTTTGCTACTGTTCCTCACCTAGTTCCTCACCTAGTTCCAAAGAGTGGGATAAAGCATTGCATTTTCTATTTCGTATTTGTCTCCTCTGAAGTTTGACACTGTAAGTCAGTGGTTCAGAGTCTTCTAGGGGTTTTGTTAAAACCCGGATTATTGGGCCCCCCCACCTCCAGAGGTACTGATTTAGTAGATGTGGGGTAGGGGCCAAAAAAGTGCATTTCTAATCAGTTTCCAGGTGATGCTGATGATACTTTTCTGGGGACTGCCCTTTAAGAATAGCTACTGTGCACTGTTGACAATAGCAAAGCCATGGTATCAACCAAGGTGCCCATTAATGATGAATAAAGAAAGTGTGGTACACAGATACTATGGAATACTACACAACCATAAAAAAGAACAAAACCATGTCCTTTTGCAGCAACATGGATACAGCTGGAGGCTATTACCCTAAGTGAGTTATTGCAGAAACAGAAACCAAAATACCACATTTTCTTACTTGTAAGTGGGAGCTAAACATGGGGTAGGTACCACATGGATATAAAGATGGGAACAACAGACACTGGGGACTCCAAAAGGGTCAGGAGGAAGGGGAGCAAGGGTTAAAAAATTACAGATCAGGTACTGTATTCACTGTTTGGGTTATCGGTTCAATAGAAGCCAAAACCTCAGTATCACGCAATATATCAAGGTAGCAAACCTGCACATGTACCCTCTGAATCTAAAATAAAAAATAAAAATTTACAAAAAGAATTGCCATTGTGAAAACTCTTATTTTTTATTTATTTTTATTTTTTTGAGATGGAATCTTGCTCTGTCGCCAGGCCAGAGTGCAGTGGCGTGGTCTCAGCTCACTACAACCTCCACCTCCCGAGTTCAAGCTATTCTCCTGCCTCGGCCTCCCAAGTAGCAGGGACTACAGGTGCACGCCACCATGCCCACCTAATTTTTGTATTTTTAGTGGAGACAAAGTTTCATCATGTTGGCCAGGATGGTCTCGATCTCGACCTCGTGATCCGTCCACCTCGGCCTCCCAAAGTGCTGGGATTACAGGCATGAGCCACCCCGCCTGGCCCCTTATTTTTATTTTTTATTTTTTTGGAGGTGGAGTCTAGCTCTGTTGCCCAGGCTGGAGTGCAGTGGCATGATCTCGGCTCACTGCAACCTCCAACTCCCTGGTTCAGGCAGTTCTCCTACCTCAGCCTCCTGAGTAGCTGGGATTACAGGTGCATGCCACCACACCCGGCTAATTATTGTATTTTAGTAGAGGCAGGGTTTCACCATGTTGGCCAGGCTGGTCTCGAACTCGTGACCTCAGGTGGTCCGCCTGCCTTGGCCTCCCAAAGTGCTGAGATTACAGGTGTGACCCACCGTGCCCGGCCATAAAAACTCTTAATTTTAATGAAACCAAGGAACTGTAATATTAAATTTATTTAAGGAAAAGATGCATAGTATTTACTAGTGTTTAGATTAAACTTTATATTGGTTCTCTCTCTCTCTGAATGTTACTTATTACATTAGGTGACCCACAGGGAATATTCACTTAAAATTTTGTATTTCTTTAGTCAAAGAATGGTTATCACTTGATGATTGGCATTTTGTAACTTTTCACAGACACATTAGTTATTGCTGTTGGGCTGAAAGCCACTTTTGTACTAGCAGAAAATACCTTGCTTTATTTTGTTTAACATTTCAAGCAAAGATAGAGTTTTAAAAAAAATTGTTCTTAACTGAGATAACAATTATTATTTCACCAAATGAGTATTGAAACTTCTAAAACCAATCTGAAGTCAGTACAACCTCTTTGCCATTGCCAGCTGTGCATGTTGCTATGGAAACTCAGTAGGGACTAGCAGGATTACTGTTGTGAGGACCACACCTGGTTTATTTGCATCCAGTTTAAGTTAGGGAACATTTCATTTTTTTTTTTTTTTTTTTTTTTTTTTTTTTTTTTTTTTTTTTTATTTTTTTTATTTTTTTAAATTTATTTATTATTATTATACTTTAAGTTGTAGGGTACATGTGCATAACGTGCAGGTTTGTTACATATGTATACTTGTGCCATGTTGCTGTGCTGCACCCATCAACTCGTCATTTACATCAGGTATAACTCCCAATGCAATCCCTCCCCCCTCCCCCCTACCCATGATAGGCCCCGGTGTGTGATGTTCCCCTTCCTGAGTCCGAGTGATCTCATTGTTCAGTTCCCACCTATGAGTGAGAACATGCGGTGTTTGGTTTTCTGTTCTTGTGATAGTTTGCTAAGAATGATGGATTCCAGCTGCATCCAAGTCCCTACAAAGGACTCAAACTCATCCTTTTTTATGGCTGCATAGTATTCCATGGTGTATATGTGCCACATTTTCTTAATCCAATCTGTCACTGATGGACATTTGGGTTGATTCCAAGTCTTTGCTATTGTGAATAGTGCTGCAATAAACATACGTGTGCATGTGTCTTTATAGCAGCATAATTTGTAATCCTTTGGGTATATACCCAGTAATGGGATGGCTGGGTCATATGGTACATCTAGTTCTAGATCCTTGAGGAATCGCCATACTGTTTTCCATAATGGTTGAACTAGTTTACAATCCCACCAACAGTGTAAAAGTGTTCCTATTTCTCCACATCCTCTCCAGCACCTGTTGTTTCCTGACTTTTTAATGATTGCCATTCTAACTGGTGTGAGATGGTATCTCATGGTGGTTTTGATTTGCATTTCTCTGATGGCCAGTGATGATGAGCATTTTTTCATGTGTCTGTTGGCTGTATGAATGTCTTCTTTTGAGAAATGTCTGTTCATGTCCTTTGCCCACTTTTTGATGGGGTTGTTTGTTTTTTTCTTGTAAATTTGTTTGAGTTCTTTGTAGGTTCTGGATATTAGCCCTTTGTCAGATGAGTAGATTGCATAAATTTTCTCCCATTCTGTAGGTTGCCTGTTCACTCTGATGGTAGTGTCTTTTGCTGTGCAGAAGCTCTTTAGTTTAATGAGATCATTTCAAAAGAATAAAAGGTCTCAAGATGTGCCAGTGGACAGCAAGAAAGAGCTTGTTAGTTTGTAACCATCATATTGGAAGGGTGGGTAGGTTTTTCTTATTCCTTACAGTTCCTGGTTGGGAGGGTTTGGTGGACGTGTTAAAAATTTGTTTTGTGTATTCATTTCTCTCAATTTTTTGCTATTACGGTATTTTTTGGTTTTGTGTGCTTTTTGTTTTAGGTATTCTTGTAATTTTAATGTTTTTTTTTCATTCTCTTAAAGAACTTAAAGTATGGACAGATCAAAAATTTTTAAGAGGAAAGAATTTAATTTATTTTCATTTGTATTATGTAATAAAATGTCTTAATAAGGATTTGACCACTGTTAGCTATGGTAGAATTTTATGTTGATCTCTGATTTTAAGTAGTATGAGCCACTATGCTCCCCTTCACTCCCAAAAACAACTCCTTCCCCCCACCCCCAACCCCACCGCCACCCCCACCCCTGGGACGGAGTCTTGCTGTGTCACCCAGGCAGACTGAAGGGCAGTGGCATGATCTCAGCTCTCTGCAAACTCCGCCTCCTGGGTTCAAGCGATTCTCTTGCCTCAGCCTCCTGAGTAGCTGGGATTACAGGCACACGCCACCACACCTAGCTAATTTTTTTTTCTTTTTGTTTGAGACAGAGTCTCACTCTGTCACCAGATTGGAGTGCAGTGGCGGGATCTCTGCCCACTGTTGAGTCTCTGCTCTGACACCCTGCTTCAAGCGATTCTTCTGCCTTAGCCTCCTGAGTAGCTGAGATTACAGGCACGCACCACCACGCCTGGCCAAGTTTTGTGTCTTTAGTAGAGACGGGGTTTCACCATGTTGGCTAGGATGGTCTCGATCTCCTGACCATTTGATCCGCCCGCCTTGGCCTCCCAAAGTGCTGGGATTACAGGCGTGAGCCACCATGCCTGGCCAACGACTCCTTTTTAAGAAGACACTTTGAACTGCATTTGATTTTGTTTGTACCATTGCATCTCAGCTGTTAGTTCAGATTCATGAAATAGGAACATCACTGAATGTATAGAAAAAAGTTATGTGGGCCAGTTATATGAGCACTGAATATGGATATATACTACTTACATAGTTTTCATTAATTAGTTATACTACTCAGTCAGTTACACTGACTTATACCAGTTATACTAATTATGTTAAATCAAAAATAGCCATAATAGTACAAGTATATGGTAAATAAGAGTCATAGTGTGTACCATTTCTTCTTTATTGATTTAGGTTGTTTGAATTCTGTCGATCAGGATTCTGAGGCCTCATGACAAAGAGGGGGATGGTCAACGAGTGATAGTGAATTTTCACACCTGTGTACACCAAGTTTTGGTCTTTCTCATTTTCTAAATACAAAATATAATCTTATATCTTTTTTCAGAATACTTTACATCCATAGCAACCTGTATGGATCTATTGCTATCTATATCATCTATCTATGTATATATATAAAGCCAGTAGATAACTTGTATTGTATATTAAGGGGAGGTTAATGTCAAATTTGGAGATCAGGTTTTTTTGTGTGTGTGTTAGTGAAATGCACCCTTAAAAAAAACCTGAGTAGACTGTTTTATCCAGCTTCATGAAAGAATAGCACCATACGACATATGTTCAAAGAACTTTCTGATTTATCTCCATGTTCCTTTAGTAAGGGCAGGTACTAGTTATTTCTGCTTTGCAGGTGAGGAAATAGGCACGAAAGGTGCCTGCCTAAAGCAGCTAATCTAAATGTGCCCCGATGGATAGTCCAGTGTCCCCCACTGTGTGTAATTGTTCTCTCTTTAAGTGTTAGGTTATTTTATACAGCTTACTCAGTTTTGCCTTTTTCTCTTTTTGTGTTCATAGACTGGAAAAGTAAGAAGAGCTTTCCTGCCTTTTTAATTACCAAACTACTCTCAGTTTTCAGTGAATCAGTTCAAAGAAAGAATGCAGTCTTTCTATACCTGGTAAATATTTTCTGCTAAATAAAGCTATTAATTTAGTAGCATCTGATAAATCCAGGTGTTATGATGATTGCCTTTAATTTTGTGGAATGACTATTAAAATGACTTGTCAAATATATATATTTTTATTTTTCACTCTGAAATTTGTTTGATATTTATTGATATGAAGGAGTGATGCTTGGGATGCCTGTGACCCAGCCAGCAATGGAAAATAGTTTAGGATTGGCCCTAGTTCTTAGACACTGGTCTGTTTTGAAAAAGTTGTGAAATCAGTGGAAATAGGGTATATAAATAGATTTTTCATATCATCTTTATTCTGTGACAGTATATCATTAGCATTAATCCCTGTATGGTAGTTGAATAGAAGCACTTTGTAAATAATAGTTTTATAAAATTAATGTAGTAATGAGAATATATAATCTACATTTTACCATTTTACAAATTACCTACGTGAAGATTAAAGAAGTAACTTGCGAAAGAAGTTCAGCTCGCTAGTGTAGAACTGAGATAGACTCCAGTTCAGAATCTACATCTGACTCCTAGACTAGTGCCTTTTTCATATTTTTGTTTTTAAGTACTTTAAGTGTAAATGTACATGCCTAAGACAATAAACAAACCATAGTGATGTTTCACATGGATTTTTCTTTTGTTATAGCTTACAGTGTTACTATTAACAATATTAACAGCCATTAATTAACTGGTATATGCCTTTGAAACTTTCATATGTATTATTTTATTTAAGCCTACGAAGAACTCTTGAGAGTATTGTCCGTTTTACAGATGAAAAAACTGAGGCTCAGAAAGGCAGTCATATAGCTCAATATGCTAGAACTGGAGTTTAAACCTAGTTCTGTGTTATTTCTTTTTTTTTTTTTTTTTTTTTTTTTTTGAGACGGAGTCTCACTCTGTAGCCCGGGCTAGAGTACAGTGGCCGGATCTCAGCTCACTGCAAGCTCCGCCTCCCGGGTTTACGCCATTCTCCTGCCTCAGCCTCCCGAGTAGCTGGGACTACAGGCGCCCGCCACCTCGCCCGGCTAGTTTTTTGTATTTTTTAGTAGAGACGGGGTTTCACGGTGTTCGCCAGGATGGTCTCGATCTCCTGACCTCGTGATCCACCCGTCTCGGCCTCCCAAAGTGCTGGGATTACAGGCTTGAGCCACCGCGCCCGGCCCCTTCTGTGTTATTTCAAAGCACGTTACTAAACTGTTTAGCCTGCTTATTTTTTAAATTAAAATTTGTGTGATCACAAATTCAACCCATCTCATGTTAACTAACACTGATTATGGAGTCATTTCCTCTCTTAATTGACCTATACAAAAATTTCAACATTTTAGAGAGAGATGAGGTAGTGTTGAGAAACCATATATTCCTCTGTAATGATTTTAACAAAGGGAATCATACAATTTTTATAATGTAATTCAAAGATATGAATCTTATCCCACTTTAAAAATGTTATGAAATATTTGTATATCATAAACTATGTTGAAGTTCAAGTAAACGAATTTGGACAAGTCCAAAGGGATATTTTGTGTGACTGAACATTCATCTCATGTTTTCACTTTTTATGGTTGATAAGCAATAATTTATTTTTGCAAGACATTTTAAAAACACTTTTCAAAATTAGCTGACACCTTTAATGAAAAAAAATTGATGTTATAGAAGAGTATTATTCAGAAATTAATATAACATTTCACATCTGACTGGCCTGGGGGTAAATAAAGGCTTATTATCATGAATGAAACTGTAGTGATGAAAAGTATAGAGAAAATTTCTTCTTAGTAAAATAGCCAGAATGTCTGAGTTTGCCAAAACCAGGAGAATCTTTGCTTTAAAACCTGTCCTCATTCCCTGAGGTTCACCTTTCCTCAGGAATCTTTCATTAAGTTACTACCGCCACCTGACTGGCCCGAAGAGGGTGGGGACACAGAGAATGTAGGCTATATGTATATATATATATTTAAACGGGATCTCTCTCTGTTGCCCAGGCTGGAGTACAGTGGTGAGATCTCCACTCACTGCAGCCTCCGCCTCCCAGGCTCACGTGATCTTCCCACCTCAGCCTCCTGAGTAGCTGGTATTACAGGCATACACCACCATGCCTAGCTAATTTGTTTGTTTGTTTGTTTGTTTTATAGAGACGGGTTTGTGCCATGTTGCCCAGGCTGGTCTCAAACTCCTGAGCTCAGGCAGTCTGTCCGCCTCGGCCTCTCAAAGTGCAGGGATTACAGGCATGCGCCACTGCACCCAGCTGAATGTGATATTTAAAATATCTCTTTTAATAGCTTATGTCATGTAACAGTTTATTCCTGGTAAGGTGTGGAGATCTTATAGCAAATAATTTTTACTTACATGCATTTTAACCTATGCTATTCAAAATGAGAAATAAGGTGCATTTGATTGCCTAGTGCCTTTCTGTTTTGGGCAGTCATATTTAGGGCTTTATACAAGGTGAGAAGCATTGACAGATAGTACTTTGATAATTACTTTTTAGCAAAACTCTTTCATCTAAAGCTTGTAAAGATGATGTGAAATTTATTGAGATTATCTGTCATTATGGAAAGATTACAAAATTGATTACCCTAAGAACACTTCTACCACTCATCCTGTGAGTAGAAGGGCAGAAGTGTGGGGCAGGGCTGGAGCAACTAACAGTTCCTGGAATTCCTACTCTGTTGGGCGTATGCTAGACATGCTCACATGTATTCTTTTATTTTTAGTATACATAGAAGTGTAGAAGTATAGGAAGTAGGGCAAAAAGAAGAAAAGCGTTGTGCATGGAATTATTCCCTCCTTTTTTGTTTGAACGGTCAACTTGTTAACCCTCCACATTCTTTCTTCATCTGCTTTTGGCAGCACCAGATACAGTTGATTGTTTCCAGTCTCTGAATCATAACTGCCTGGGATTGCTGTATAGTGTTCACCTGGCCAGAGGTGCTTCTTTCTTAAGTTTTCAGAAGACAACATTTATACTTCAAATGTTATTTGAGGATTAAAACATGAGGACAAAAAGAAGAAAAAGAAAACCTCTAGTACTTCAGACGTGTTGAGATAGTCCTAACACTATTAAGACTTGATTCTTAACTGTGTACAGTAAAGATGATTTTCTGGCCTGTGGATTGAAAGTCAGTTAAAAAGCATGGAAATACTCAAAAGCATCACTTAAATTTTTTTCTTGTACTAGGAGAAAATGTTTGACAGTTGTATTTATTAAATATTTATCAAGATATAATACCGTTATTTTTCTAATTCCTGATTAGTTTCAAAACATATTATCTTAATTTTAAGGATAACCTTGGGAGACAGCATAATTATTCTCATTTTTCAAATGAGAAAATTAAGGTTCAGATGTTAGATTAGGTTTTTAGTAATGCCATAACAGGATACTACAAACAACAGAAATTTATTGTCTCTCAGTTCTGGAGGCTAGAAGTCTAGAATAAGGTATTAGTAGGTTTGGTTCTTTCTGAGGGTTGTGAAGCAGAATCTGTTCCATCCCTCTCTTGTCTTCATTTGTTCTATGTCTGTCTCTGTTCAAATTTCCCCTTTATATAAGGACAGTAGTCATACTGGATTAGGGCCAGTCCTACTGACCAGATCTTAATATTTGCAAAGGCCTATTTCTCACTAAAGTCGTATTTACAGGTACAAAGGGTGTAGACTTTAACGTCTTTTGGGGGAAGACACAGTTCAATCCATAACAATATAAGTCCTTTCCTCTCTTAGATAGTGTCTCATAAGTAGGAAAGTTCGACATAGCACGTTGTAGTGCCACTAAAATGATAGTTTTCAAAGAACATGACAATATATTTATAATACCACATTTAAATTTCATTTTCTAATATTATGTCTGGGGAGATTTTATTTTAAATTAACCAAGTTTCTAAAATATTAATAGAATTTTGGGTTGTAATGGTTTTCAAACCTTTTCTTCAAATAATAAGTGATGACACCAACTATGTAAAGTTATTCAAAACCCAGTGCTTAGATCTGGCTTTAAGTCTGAACTTCCATTAATAAAATTAGACCTTTAAAATGTGGACTCCTCCACAATATCTTGAAATGTCCATCAGAATACTGTTTAAATTGTTGCAAGAGCAATCTGACAGTGGAATATCTGTACATTTCATATTTATGTAAAAATTGTGGTTTTACCAGTGTTAATACACATCTTGTGATTAGGGATTTCTGAGTGTTGGAGAGGTCAAAGCTACACTAGGATAACCAAAAAAAACTGTATAGTGATTTGTTCATCTGCTACCTTTTTCTTTCTTTGCTTTTTTTTTTTTAATTTCAAAATAATTTCAGAAGTACTGAAAAAATGAAAGAACAGTGCAAATAACTCATCCCTGGAACCTTTTGAGAGTAAGTTACTGACTTGATGCTCTGTCACCCCCAAATACTTTAGTGTTCCTACAAATAAGGACATTCTTCTTCATAGCAACAATACAAACATAAAACTCAGGAAATTAACACTGACAGATTACTATTGACTAATCTGTAGACCCTGTTCACATTTTGCCACTTGTCCCCAAAATGTCCCTTACACCAAAATAATCCAGTCCAAGACTGTGCATTGGATTTAGTTGTCATATCTCTTTACTGTTGTTCAATCTGGAATGGTTCCGTAAGTCTTTTTGATTTCTAGGGTCATGGCACTTTAGAAGAATACATTTTGTGGAGTGTTTTTGAATTTAGGTTTACCTGATGGTTCCGCATGATTAGATTGAAATCATGCCATGCATGTTTGGCAGGAGGGTCACAGAGTGATGCTGTATTCTTATTGCATCCTTTCAGGTGGTGCAAAATTTTTATTTGTTTCTTTCTTTTTTTTTTTTTTTTTTTTTTTTTGACAGAGTCTTTCTCTGTCATCCAGGCTGGAGTGCAGTGACGTGATCTCGGCTCACTGCAGCCTCTGCCACCCAGGTTCAAGCAATTCTCCTGTCTCAGCCTTCCGAGTAGCTGGAACTACAGGTGCACACCACCATGCCCGGCTAATTTTTCTATTTTTAATAGAGATGGGGTTTCACTATATTGGTGATGCTGGTCTCGAACTCCCAACCTCAGGTGATCCGCCTGCCTCGACCTCCCAAAGTGCTGGGATTACTGGCCTGAGCCACTGCACCTGGCCTGTTTTTTGACTGATTGCGTTACCTTTGATCACTTAAGGTGATGTTTTTCAGTCTTCTCTTCTGTAAAGTTGTGCTTCTCTTTGTAATTAATAATTATTTTATGGGGAAACTGTAAATTTTCATCACCAAGTTTTCATTTACTAGATTTAATAGTGGTTCTCCCTCCCTCCCTCCCTCTCTCCATCCCTTCCTTCCTCCCAGATCTCACTCTGTCACCCAAGCTGGAGTACAGTGGCATAATCATAGCTCACTGAAGCTTCAAACTCCTGGGCTTAAGAGATACTCCCACCTCAGCTTTTTGAGCAGCTGAGACTACAGGTGCATGCCACCGCACCTGGCTGACTTTTAAATTTTTTATAGAGACAGGATCTCACTCTGTTGTTCAGGCTGATCTCAAACTCCTGCACTCAAGTAATCTGTCTGCCTAGGCCTCCTAAAGTGCTGGGATTACAGGCATGAACCACCGTACCTGGCCTTTTGTTATTTTTTAACTGAACTAATTACTGTGATGGTTTTCAAATATTGATTTCCTAATTATATTGTTCTACATTTTTTGGCATTCTACTATAAGGAAAAGCTTTCTCTTCTCTATATTTATTTATATCTGTATGGACTCCTGAATTCCTTTAAGTAATAGTTATAATTCACTCATTTTTTTTCTTGTCCAGATTGTCTAAAATTTGGCTAATGGGAATCCCTTCAAACTGGTCTTGTATCTTTTTCACATATTCCAATAGTTTTTAAAAGTACTTCCACTAATAGTTTTTTTGTTGTTTTTGTTTTTGTTTTGAGAATCCCTGTTTTATTAATGGTAGAAAGTAGCGTTTAGAAATCAAGATGTGGGTGCCAAGTATGCTTATTGCTGTAGGGGTATTATTGCCCCCAGGCACTCCATGGACAGAACTAGAGAATAGAATATATGTATATGTGTGTGTATTTTACTTAAAGCTGTGTTTATTTCTGCATTTATATATTTTGAAAACCATTGACTTTATACCAAAACCTCTAATTCCAATTTGGTATTGTAGAGTTGATTCTAGTTTTTTCTCTGTTTAAGGTTTTAGTTCCTTTCCCCAACAGTGGTACACTTAACTCTCATTATCCTTAAAATACTTACTACAGTTTCTCTCTCCATATAACCATTCTCCTCGTTGCTGCTCCCTGCTCACTTTCCTAAGCTTGGATGCCTGCCTTGCTCAGCCCCTTTGACTTTTGGACTGAATTATGAAAAAAAGTTCATTTTTTAAATGACATATATTAAATTGGACAAATTCGCTTCTACTACACCACCTTTGGTTAATTTGCTTCCTCTATTCTTATTTATTTTTAATTTGGAACCCTATTAGTTCCATGTTGATGGAAATTCTTTGAGATTTTTTAAAATTAAGCTTAATTAGGCATTTTATATTATCTTAATCTTACTCTTAGGAGCTGTTACATTTAAGGTGTTAAAGATAATTAGCTGGCTAACTAGAGATGCTCTGAACATTGATTATTTTTAATTTCAAGGCATATAATCAGTTTAAAATGAATTGCTTTCATTATATGAAAACATTCTATCATTTATGAAGAACAATAAGGACTTTTTAATGTTTTTAAGTCAATTCTGGTCTCATTTGCCTCAGCTCTAAATTCTTTTCATAGAACATTATTTATGAACAAGTAATGCCAGAAAATAAGATAAATTCCAAAAAACTCAAGGAGTAGTACTATATGTATGAAGATGATTTCTGTGCAGATTTTTTCTTACTAGAATGGTCTAGGGATAGTGATTAACTCTAGAATTTGTTAGCAAAATATAAATAGCAAATATAAAAAGAATATTTAACTTCTAAACTGTTAGAGAGGGGAAGAAAGAGGAATGAAGAAATTACATTTGATATTAAAAACCAGGAAAGAAGGGGAAGGGAGATCCACAACAAATAACAGCTAAAGTAAATAAAAACTGTAAAATGACATGATGGGAAAAGGCCAAATATCTCAGTAATCACAAAGGAAGTAGTAAATGGGTTAAACAAACTTCTACTCAGATTGGATTTTTAAAAAATGAAATGAAAATCCTATTTCTTTTCATAAGTGACACACCTAAAACCAAATGACACAGAAAAGATGATTAATGAATCTATGGAGCTATACCAGTCAAATAGTATAAAAACAAAAGAGCTGTTATACAGTAAATTCTGAGGCCAAAAAAGGGAGGGAGGTAGATAAAGGAAGATAATTTTGAAGTGACAAAGGAATAGTTTACCAAGCAGAAATGTCCATGTACATAAAAATGTTTAATATAAAATGCCTAATCAATAGACATAATTACCACGATGACAGAGATGTTAGGATTATCTGACAAGGATTTTAAAGCAGCTGTCATAAAAATGCTTCAATGAGTAATTATGGACATGCTTGAAACAAATGAAAAAAATATGAAGTCTGAGTAAAGAAATAGGCCTCAGTAAATAGAAAATATAAAGAAAAACTAAATAGAAATTTTTGAACAGCTACAATATCTGTACTAAAACTCACTGTGTAGGCTCACAACAGAATGGAGGAGACAGAGTGAACTGGAAGATGGAACAATAGAAATTACCCAATCTGAACAAGAAAGAGAAAAGAGAACAAATAATCAATGGACCCTCAGGGACCATTAGGACTAAAGCAAAAAGATCTACAACAAAAGTTCTAACTTTCATCTGAGTACTGGGAGAAGAGGAGAAAGAGGGTGGGGCTGAAAAGTACTTTCAGAACACTGAAAACTCCCCAAATTTGGTAGAAGACATATACCCGTATGGATTTAAGAAACTGAGCAAATTTCAAGCAAAAAATTTTCACCAAAAAAAAAAAAAAAAAAAATCTCCAAGACACATTTTTAATAAAACTTACATAAACTGGAGACAAAGGAAAAATCTTGAAAACAGAGAGAAATGACATCTTACCTATGGGAAAAACAATTCCAGGGATAGTGGATTTCTTAGCAGAAACCATGGAGGCCAGGAGGCCAAGGCATAGTATTTTTCAGGTAGAGAGAGAGCTCAAACTCCCCCAAATCTATATCTAGCAAAAATATCCTTCAGGAATGAAGGGGAAATCAAGACATTGTTAGGTGAAGGAAAAGAAAGAAAATTTACCTCCAGCAGACCTACCCTAAAAGAATGACTACCATAGTTTATAATGGAACTGAAAAGTTCCTATCGTTTGGTGATGTCTTGATGATTCTGGCCCTGTGTAGGCCTAGTCTAGTTTGAGTCTTAGTTTTTAACAAAAAATATTTTAAATAGAAAAAACTCATAGAAAGGATGTAAAGAAAGAAAATATTTTTGTGCAGCTATACAACATCTTTGTATCTCCAGTGTTGGAGGTGGGGCCTAGTGGGAAGTGTTTGGATTATGGGGGTGGATCCCTCATAGCTTGGTGCAGTCTTCTTGATAGTGAGTTCTCATGGGATCTGGTCATTTTAAAGTGTGTGGCAACCCCCCTCCCCAATCTCTGTCTCTCTTGCTCCTGCTTTTGCCATATGGCATGCCTGCTCCTGCCTTCACCTACTACCATGATTGTAAGCCTCCTGAGGTCTCCTCGAAAGCAGATGCTGCTATGCTTCCTATACAGCCTGCAGAACCTGACCCAATTAAACCTCTTTTCTTATACATTACCCAGCCTCAGGCATTTCTTTATAGCAATGCAAGAATGGCCTAATACATACATACACCCTATGCACTAGCAGTCTCACTTCTGTGCATTTATCGCAGAGAAATAAAAAATTATGTTCACATAAAAATATGTATACAGATGTGCTTTACATATTATATATAAGAGTCCTGTATCAGAAATGTGCTTTGTAAATATTTTCCCGCAGTGTGGACTTGTCATCCTCTGTACATCCTGTGTACGAATGTTTACAGCAGGTTTATTTTAATAGCCTAAAACTTAGAAACAGCCAAAAAGTCCCTCAATAAGTAAATGCTGAGCAAACAGTGGGGTATTGTTGAGCGTGGTGCCTCATGCCTGTAATCCCAGCTACTTGGGAGACAAAAAAGTGGGATGATGGCTCGTTCAAGACCAGCCTGAGCAACATAGTGAGAACTTGTCTCTAAAAAAAAATTTTTTTTTTTTTTTTTTTTTTTTAATTAGCCAGGTGTGGTGACGTACTAGTAGTCCTAGCTACTTGGGAGGCTAAGGCGGGATGATCAATTGAGCCCAGGAGTTCGAGGCTGCAGTGAACTATGATTACACTACAGCACTCCAGTCTGGGCAACAGAGAGATACCCCATCTCTTAAAAATAAATAAATGAATAAACCCTGAAATTAAAAAGCAAACTATGGGACATCTGTACCATGGAATACTTAATATTCAGCAAGAAAAAGGAATAACTATTGATACACACAAAAGCTTGGTTGGATCTCAAAGGCATACATAATGCCGAGTAAAAAATGCCAATCTCAAATGGTCATGTTACGTATGTTTCCACTTGTATAACGTTACCAAAATGACCAGCTATAAAGGTAGATAGTAGATTAGTGGTTGTCAGGGATTAGAAATAGCCTGAGGGATAGGAGTTGGTGTGACTGTCATGGGGTAGCAGGACAGAATTCTGTGTGATGAAATAGTTCTGTATCTTGATTGCAATGATAGTTACAGGAACCTGCACATGTGACCTTAAAATGAAGTAGAAGTATACTTTATATGAAGATCAGTTGTTTGGATTTAATATATGTAGTTACATAAGACGTAACCAGTGGAGAAATTAATGAATGGTACATGGGATCCATCTTTGAAGATTCCTTTGCATTTCTAATAATTTCAAAATAAAAAGTTAAAAGCAAAAGAGAGGGATATAATAATTGCTATAGGATTTCAGAGAAAGAAATAGTTCCTTAATAACTAGGAGAATGAGGGAAGACCTGAGGCCATAGCTTTTGAATAGTTTTTGTAGGATAGGTAAACTTTTCATGAAACAATACAGGGAAAAGAAGGGTATTTTGGACAGATTGAGGTTAATAAATGTTTATAGAATGACTACCACTATATTATTATTAAGAAATGTTAATAACATCTGATTAGGCTGAAAAAACTTTAATTAATTGGGTGTATCTTTAGATTTCATATCTGATATAGAACTCTGGGATATTTGTTACCCTTGTGTTGTCACACAGATTCTGGAAGCCTGAGTGTAACAGATAGAGAGAAAACATAAATTACCAGTATCAGAAATGAAACGGAACAGTTCAAAAAATGGATGGAAATAATCAAAGCTGCCTGGGTTTTAAGCAAAACAAGGCTTATTTTTTCATGGATTTATGAAATTGAATCAGAGAAAAAGTCACATTTTATTTGTTGAAATAGGAGAACTCTAATATTATTTTTATTTTTTGAGATGAAGTCTCACTCTGTCACCCAGGCTGGAGTGCAGTGTCACGGTCTAGGCTCACTGCAACTTCTGCCTCTTGGGTTCAAGCAATTCTTGTGCCTCAGCCTCCTGAGTAGCTGGAACTGTAGGTGCACACCACCACAGGTGACTAAATTTTTGTATATTTAGTAGAGATGGGGTTTCACCATGTTGGCCCGGCTGGTCTTGAACTGCTGACCTCAGGTGATCTTCCTGCCTTCGCCTCTCAAAGTGCTGGGATTAGAGGCATGAGCCACCACGCCTGGCTAGAACTCTAATACTAGACAACAATGTCAAGACAACTTACTGTATAGGCCTGTGTTAAAACTCCATAGTGACCTATTCTTTTTCTCCCTGGAATGTTCACAGTTTGTAATTACACATTTTGGTGATTGCTTAATATTTCTATTATTCAATTACAAACTTTCTGAAGCTTGTCCTTGCCGAGACCAGTGGAGACCCTAACCCAGCAGCACCAGAGGAATTAAAGACACACACACAGAAATACAGAGTGTGGAGCGGGAATCAGGGGGCTGACAGCCTTCAGAGCTAAGAGCCACGAACAGAGTTTTACCCACATATTTGTTGACAGCAAGCCAGTGATAAGCGTTGTTTCTATAGATTATAGATTAACTAAAACAAAGGGATGGGAAACAAAGGGATGGGCTCTGGCTAGTTATCTGCAGCAGGAACCTGTCCTTAAGGCACAGATCGCTCATACTATTGTTTTTGGTTCAGGAACACCTTAAGCGGTTTTCTGCCCTGGGTAGGCCAAGTGTTCCTTGCCCTCATTCTGGTAAACCAGCAACCTTCAGCGTGGGTGTCATAGCCATCAAGAGCATGTCACAGTGCTGCAGAGATTTTGTTTATGGCCATTTTGGGGGCCTGTTCCCAACACATTCTTGTCTTCCCAATTCCTATCCCTGTGCCTGAAAACACTTAGTAAATACTTGTTGAATCTATTAATGATTGAAATCAATGACTTGGCAAAACACTTTAAACTAGAATGAAAGAAACACAGTCATGGAAGTAAAGAAACAGTATGGTAGGATAGGATCATGTAGGATAGGATAGACAGATAAGTTTAGTGAAATGGTAAAACTTTAATAGAGCTACACAGAGATTTAAGCTTTTACAACCAAGAAATTCAGGATTGGATTTTGTAATAGGTTTTAAGAATGCCAGACTGTTAGAGTGAACAGTAGATGAGCTATGTATATAGGTGTAAAAATGTAATATAGCACAGGTTAAAAGAGACCAGAAACGTGTCATTTCAAACTGCTTTCCACTAGTTTGGTAGCTTTCTCAGTGAACCACCACTTAAATGACTTGATGAGATTAACTGACAGCCCATTCCTGTTTGAAGCACTGATTCCCTATATAGCATGCTGAAGACTTACTTCATGGTATGTCTACCAGTTGAGTTGTAAAGTTATCAAGAACCATTTACTTGTTTGAGCTCCCAATACTGTTCATGCTAGTTGTACTAATTTTAATCACACTATTTATTTATTATTTTTTATTATTATTTGGGATCCAAATTCAAAGGGAAGGTGTTGGCCCCCAAAATTGGTGAATGAATGCATATTTGTATGCTTTGGGTTAAAATACAATGATTATGTATATGTGTTTATGATATTTAGGTTGACTGTTTTGTTCAATCAGCCAACCAACTACTGATCGGAGTCTCATGGGATAAGAATTTTTACCCATTTTATTTTATTTGTCTTCCTCTCATGCCTCCGTAGTGTGCCTGAGTCCCCAACCCCCACCATACCTCGGCTCTGTGTTTATTAACTAGGCCTCAGTTTACTTTTTATGAAGATTGTCCTTCAGATTGCTTGTTATGAATAGCCACGTTGATAAAGTACATTTCTTTCATGGTATCTGCCCATCTAGATTTTTAGTAAATGATAGAAATTCCATTAAGTATTTTAAAAGATTTTTTTAGGGGGGAGGGGACACTGAGAGCCCCATAGTGTAACCTTCGAGGGTATCATTTACATTTACATAGTCTGTGATGTAGTTGACAAGAATGGTGGCAGTGCCAATACCTGTCACTTGATTCTGAGTCTAAAATTTTCAAATCCTGAAATGTTCTTTCATATTTGGTGGGCATTAGTAAAATGATTTTAGGCTGTACATGTGTGATGGCTTTTTTGGACTTTTTTTGTAAATAATTGTTGATAATATTTGAGGTACTAAGTATTTTTATTAGTGAGTGTTGAAATATCATTGTTTTCTGTAAGTTAATAGGACGCTAAATTATTGGTAGATTGGAAAAGAGACAAAGGTTGGAAAAGATAATGGTGTACTGTTGAGATTGCCTGGGGTGAAACCTGTGGAACTAAAAGATACAGACACCCCCCATGATACAGAAAGGAGGTAACAGGGAATAATTGTTGAGTCAGACATTTCTACTTGTTCAACTAGGTAGACGGTTAGTACAGAATAGAGGGTACAAATGGCTGTTCATATAGAACATGACCAGGCTGGATGTTAATGATTTAGTAAGGTAGAGTATAGGCCAATGTCAGTTCACTCTCACATAAAAAGTGTGTTTCAAAACACTAGTTTGTGATTTAGTTGTCATTGCCCTCAATTTCATTTCTAATGATACCTACACTGGCCCATAAGATCATGAGTGTAAAAATATTTTAATACTAGTAGTGTTGGCTGGGCATGGTGGTTCACGCCTGTAATCCCAGCACTTTGGGAGGCCGAGGCGGGCGAATCACGAGGTGAGGAGTTTGAGACCAGCCTGGCTAACATGGTGAAACCCCGTCTCTACTAAAAATACAAAAATTAGCCTGACTTGGTGGCAGGCACCTGTAATCCCAGCTACTTGGGAGGCTGAGGCAGGAGAATCGCTTGAAACCAGAAGGCTGAGGTTGCAGTAAACCGAGATTGCACCACTGCATTCTAGCACAGGCAAAAGAGCAAAACTCCGTCTCAAAAAAAAAAAAAAAAAAAAAAAACAAAACTACCAGTTTCTGGGTCCTGGAAGAGCATTTGTCCCCTCTTTTAGGAGGGAAAAAAAAAAAGCCTACATTTTAGGCATAGTTGTGAAATACATGAATTTGAATTTGCCCTTTCAGCTCCTTTTTATACTTCCATATGTTACTACTATTTCCTATTATTACTACCTTCTATGAACCCTTTGCCCCCATTACCCCACCCCCAATCCAGGTCCTCTAAATATCAGTTATTTTATTATTTATTGGCCTCTTCTCTAGTAGAAACTAGAGACTGTTCTCTAGTAGAAACATTGCCTCACTAATCAACTCCTAAACTAGGTGTTAAATGAAGCGGTGGGATTGGATTAATTCATGCTCAAGTGTGAATGACCGACAATCCCACAAACCTCTTAAAAATGGTTTTCCTTTGTACAAAGGGTGTTCTTTCTAGGTTAAGTTTTAATCTAATTGATTCTTTGCTATTATTTCAGACAGATGACCAAGTGAAACAGACATTTGAACTTTGTGGGAAAAGCTGTTATTTTCTTCTTTTGGACATAAATGTGCCATGGTTGGGGAGTACAGGCAAGAGATGGTGACCATCCCTCTCCCAATCCATCTGTAGAGGCTTGGACAAGCTCCTGGTGTTTAAACTTCCCCTCTAAAATTTGTAAGGTACTTAGATCAAGAGTGGCAGAAAGGGACTTTTCTCGCCTTTCCTTCCCACTTTAGCAAAGGGAGCTTTTTTGTCTGGGTGAGCTTTGCAGTAGAGGGGAAGGGGGTCCCACTCTAGATAGTATCCTGTGTGGGCTGGTAAACTATAGCCTCTCTGCTACAGGTCCTGTGGGCCTCTCTTAGCCTGAGGCTGTTTCACTAAGAAGGTGCCGCTCCTGTTGGGTACAGACACACTCCTTTGTCAGCGATGACTGGCTCCAAGTCATCCTTAGCTAATATATGAAAGACCACATTGGCACTAGAAAGGTAGTTTAAAGATGTTATTACATAAAGTAGAAAAGAGCAGATGGTAAGTTGCAGAAATATCCCATAATAAATGCAAACAGTAAATTTAAAATTTTGTAAAGGCAGAACAGGAGGGAAATAAACATTTATTGATATACTGTAATCTAGTCACATTCACCACTGCTTTTCATCTTTTCTCACCAAGGAGAATTTGTATAATCTAACATATTCTACCTTAAAAACTCATTTGAAATTTGTGTTCTCTTCTGTAATGTATTCTTATTTTAATAAAAGTGCTGCGAAATATTAAATAAGATCGATGCTTTCAAAAGATGTACCGTGTTTATCCAATGATTTGATGTCTGCACTGGCACAACTGCATCACATTCCTCCAGTCCACGCTCTTGTCTGAGAAGCATGAAAAATTTATCTCACAATAACCTCATGAAAGGGATATCATCATTTTATAGATGAGAAAATTAAGGCTGGAAGAGGGAAGGAACTTAAACAGGTATTACAGGTACTAAATGGCCGTGTTAAGTTTCTCCCCCAAAGTCTCTCCTCTTAAGCATTTTGTGATTCTGTAAAACACTAAAACTGGTAATGCAGAGTGCTGATCCAAAAGTTTAAGGTTTTTGGTCCTCTACTGACTTGCAAGGGAATCTTTTTAAAGGCTCCTTATTAAAATCTGTCTTTCATTTCCTCATATGCATGTTGAGTTTAATTTCAACCTTAATGTTGGGAAAAGGTGCATACATATTTTTAAAATCAGACATTTGATATTCTTGAAGACTAGTTCTAAATAAAAGCAGTTATTAATGGGATGACACCTTTGAGAACTCTCCTCAAATCTAGTGCACTCTTCTGTGTATCTGTACACACCTGACTTGTAAACACAATGTCTTTGCCGCCATTTACTGGTTTCTTCACTACACTGAAAACAAACCATTCAGTCTGCTGCTTTACCACCTCCCAGCAATTCCCTACATGTGTAACTCATCCATAATGCATAGGAATAGCCAAGAGCATAGATTCTGATGTCAGAAAATTCTAGTTTTAAATCCTGACTCCAAATTACTGGTGTGACATTGGATAAAGTGTTTTAGTTCTCTGTGCCTCAGTTTTCTTACTTTAATAATATTTAAGGAAAGAAAGGGGTAATAATGCTTATTACTCCATGGAGGTTTTGTAAATCTTCTCCTGAATTGTCTGTGATGATTAGACTGTTATCATTGTAATACCTGAAAAATTTTGGGTAGATGACTTACCTTGTAAATGTACAAGGTACAAATGTACAAACATATAGTTTAGTAAGGATTATATATGTGTGTATGTTCATTAAGTGAAATTTATTTCAGAATACCAAGTAATTCCACAATTAACATGGCCCACCCTTTGACAATAGAGATTCTAAGTAACAAACTGTCTTCTTTCTACTTGAGATTTATTTCATGGGGAAAGGATACTGCATAATATGTAGCATTCAACTAATCTATTCTGCTAATTTGGTAGTATAAAAAGATTTGTAGATAATGAATTTCTATACTCTTTAAGATACACACCTTGCACTGCTTCTGGGTTTACTGTTGCCGTGTCTTAAAGTGGGACTTTCTCTTGACAGAAGTGTGTTAAGAATTGGAAAATTCCCTATCAGTAGACTAGCACCATCTTGACAGCCTTGTGTTCTGCTTCTACCTTGCTAATTGTTTCCTTGGGATTATTTGGATTGTGTAGAAAGCTTTTTGCAAATCCTCTTATTACTGAAGTCATTGTTGCCAGCAGGAATAAGATTAAAGGTGCTTAAGTCTGTAGAGTTGTTTCTAATTTGTACGTGTCATTTCAGTGGCATTTTAACAGAACTCTGTCTCCTGTATCTCTCTTCTCCCCCGGTACTATCTCCAGTTAGGTCCAAGAAGCCAGGCCATTGGAAGAAGCCTCATTTTATCCTCCTAATTATTATGCTGGCACTCAGGAGATAATTTTTCCCTTCATGCACTGCCAATTAATATGCAAATAACCTGATAAATATTTATGCAATGATTTAAATTATGCAGGGAGTGCTTTCAGTATATTCTGTAAATGAATTGTTCATGGACTTCAAAGTGCTGGCTGCTGTGCTAACGAGGAGAGATTTGCATAAGGCCCTAATCACGCGCATACTGATTAAGCTTCATTATGGAAACTGCCAGCTGCAATCTTTGTTTCTATTTTATTACAAAAAGAGGAACTTTTTCATGCTTCAGTTGCCTTGACAATGTCAGTCGTAGCTGGTAGGAGAGACTAAAACTCCTCTGAGCAACTGAAGTTTCCTTATTCAGTTGAAGATTGCTATGGTGTAACAGAAGTTGTATTTTGCTTTTCCCCTTAATCCACTTTCCACCCTACCCAACCCCCCTTTTTTCTTAAGAACATAGTGTAGATTTGTTAGAAATAGTAGTACCTTCTTTCCCCACCCCAAACTGCTACCTGTTTCTTCCTTGTTTGGACTCTCTGCTCCTCTAGAAGATTTCACAGCAATGCTGGACTGCAGTGACTATATTCTAGGTGGGTACCAGCACAGTTCTTTTCTTAGAAGCTTTAATATGGAAATAGCGTGTGTCGGGTTGACTATGCATAAATGCTTAATCGCATATGCAGCCTATGTGGGGGGAGGGGGAGAGTTGGACTGAGCAGGGAAGGAGGAAAGCATTTGCAAAGCACAAGCTTACTTGAATTTGCAGTAGGTCCCTCCTTGTGACTAGCTCTTCTGGTTCAGAGGGTATTGTTAGTAAATACAGTGAATTTAGAGTTCAGCTTGAATGAATATTTTTGCTTTTTGGAAATTCCTATTGAGAACATTTCACGTAGTTATAAAAACATCTTAAATCTGAAACAAGGCATAACTGTACATAGATATTAATATTAACATATTAATAAAAATGTTTTCCATACCTAATGAGAACATCTTGTACAAAAACCAAAATGCTCAGTGAAAAATAAGGTTGAGTCACAGTGCAGAATAGTTTTCATAAATGTTAATAAAGAGGGTAATTTATACCCTCTTTAAATTAGTTCTTTTGATCTATTTCCAGATTTTAGAAACTATTAACTGTTCTCAGATTTTTGCTAGGATTCGTTTTCTTTTTAATTTTTTTGAAATAAACTATATACTCTAGATAACTGCAATTTTAAATGTTGGAAAACCTTTTTAGAGTTTTCTCTATAGAACAGCAAGGCTTTTGGACTGGAAGGATGTCCAGCTTCAATTTATTAAAGCCATCGTTGGTGATGGAGATTTCAAATAAATCAAGGCACTTTGATTTTTAGATATATGGTGGCTAATGGTGGTCGTATTTTGTGTGGAGTTCTGTCTGTTTATATGCAGAATTATTGAGACTTTTTTTAGTTACTCTAGTCACCTGGAAAGTTAAAATTGTATGAACTCCAGGACGTGGATATCTTACATTTAAAACTTTTGCAAACGACTTTTTTCCTATATTGTCATTTTCCGCACTTGAAAATTGAAGCTGCTCCTGTCACCTTCATAGTTGCCAAAGATAAAGTAAAATGATACTTCTGAAAATGTTTGAATTCTTGTGCAGAAGGCATGGCCTAAACCCAGGGTAGCAGTATCTGCCCAGCACAGTAAAAGCCACTATGTAAAGTTTGAGTGACAGAAACAACAAATTTATGTCAGGAATTCAGTCTTGTATTTACTCTTTGACATTTACTTAGTTAGGAATTCAAAAAAAGGAAAGAAAAATACCTTTTTGAAATATTTTTAACATTTCATTTTAGAATTAGAAATTACATCTCTTACTTTCAGTTAATAGTAAATATTATTTAAAGTCTTCCCATTGTTGTGCAATTCTACTTTTGTGTGTATGTGAAGTAATGTTTTATTTTTGTGTGTATGTGAGATAATTTTGTTAAATGCTTTTGAAGCTCTTGACAGTTCAGTAGAAGAATCTGAGAAGATTCATTTAAAACACATAATCTTTATTATCTGTGACATAATCTTTAATTTATAGATGGGAAAATCAGAATATGAATTATACAAGGTCAGGCTCATGACTTGTTAAGAATTATGCTGCTTTATTTCTGCAGTACCTACATATGTGAGAAAACTGTTAACTCCTTTTATGAATGTTAACTGATTGATCATTTTTTCCACTTTCCTTTAAAATTCATTTAAAGGAAGCATTGAGCAGTATGGATGCTAATGGTATGTTCTGTTACATTTATTGTGATCTCTGTTGACTTTCATGAGATTTTGGTTGTCATTCAGAAAGCTGATTTTTCACTAAGTTGTACACCTGTTCCTTTCAAACCTTAGTATGCTTTCAGATGATACTTAAATTTCTCTGGACAGTGAGGAGAAGGAAGTTGTAGAACTGCCCTCATTTATGACCACAAACATATGAATTTTAACCCTTTGAACATCAGAAGACCAAACCAAAGTTATGACAGAACTGCCTTAGCCCATAAGACAAGCATCAGTTGCAGAAACTTACTGTATTAGAAAAGCTATTACACATCTTCTTGTTGGAAATGAAACTTATAAAAGAAAGACTCCTGATTTTTTTATTCCTCATCTATTGTGCATGGGGATAATTCCACTGTGAAGAACATGGTTGAGAATTCTATCTAGTGATTGTTTTGATTTCCTAGTTAGATGTTTAAGCAGATGACAAAATGTGCTCTTTGGACAAAAACACAATATAGTTTAAACATTTGTTCTCTGTTAATAACTAAAGTTAAATGATTCTTAACTTATTTAACCACTAAATAAGTTAATGGGGGGAAAGGCAGAACTTATTTGACAGTAAACTTGTTTGATTATAAATATTCTAAGTTTGAGTTTACAGTAGTAGAATAAGAGATACATTTATGTATATTCCGTTTCTTACCCTTTCAAAGAGTTAGAAGGAAAACAGAGTTCTTGTCTCTTCTCTTAATGTATTTTCTGGAATACCTAATATTGCTTGATGAAAACTTTTTACTGCAGAAATAAACCTTCATTAAATAGATAACCCAGAAATGATAAACCCAAATTAGCAGTTTCATTTAGGATATTGAGGTAGTATTTCTTTAAGTGGGTGTGGTTGTGTTGCAGTTTTGAAATTATTAGATATATCTGTTACGCCTTATGGTACAACTTCTTGTGCAGGTTTATAGTTGAGGTATGAATTTAATATGTTCTCACTTTGACTTGTTTAGTTTAGTTAGGGAGGAGAGTAAATTTGGAGATAATTTATCTTAGACGTGTTTTCTTTTAGTTCATAGGTTGAGTTACTGTCCCATCTATTATCAAGATTACCAGTGGGTTGTTTTAGTTATAATGAATGAATATCATTGCATATAGAAAAAGATACTTTATTTGGGAATAACATTTTATTTTGTGAGGTGCTTCCCCCCTTTCCAGTTTTACTTCGTGTTACAAAGCATTTATTCCTTTTACATATCAGACTTTCTAATTTTTTTCGGGTTACAGTTCTGCTGTCTTTCTTTAAAGAATCTTAAAATTCTTTAAAAAGAGTTTATTTGTGAATCCCTTCAGGGTCTGGGGAATTTTGAATTTCTTCCAGATAACCTTTTATTACACTTCCTAGTATTTTAGCCAGACATGTATACACCAGGTCTTCTTAAACTATATAACATTAGTTAACCCTTTTTTTGGCCACAGTTTTGCCTCCTCAATCCCATCTCCATTCCCAGTTTTTTAAAAACCTCATTCACCTCTGATTTATTGCAGACTCAAGAATGAACAATCCATCAGAAACCAGTAAACCATCTATGGAGAGTGGAGATGGCAACACAGGTAAGAGTTTTCTGATCTACCTTTTAATTAACTCTAGTAGAGCACAAAGAAGAAACTTTCCACGTAACTAGGACTCGTATTTGGCAAACACAGACCAATTTGAGTATTGAGTTGTCAAATACGATTCAGTCCTTGAGGAACTGGGAGGGATTATGTTTGTTTAAGATTACCTAACTTCCTTCTGCAGGCAGCTTTGTTGTTTTTCTTCTATCAGGCAAACTGTGCAGATGTTAGGAAAATTGTCCTTTGGCTCAGATAGTTTTGGGTATGAAATATGGGTTTACCATTTACTAGCTATGTGACTTTAGCCAATTTCCCCAGTCTTTTTGAGACTTAATTTATTCAATTACAAAATGAGGATAATATATTTCAGGTCATTGTGAGTATTAAAGGAGATAATATATGTGGCATGTGAAGCAAAATGCCAGCTACACAGTAACCATTCAGTAAAATGTTATTTTTCTTACAGATGTTAATCAAAATAGTAAATTTTATTTGCCCTGCCTTTGATATAAATTATATTAAAAGTTATGATAGTATCAGTAAGTAGTTACAAACACCCATTTCTAATACATTCTTTTATTTGGTAATTAAAAAAAATTATACTTCATTAAACCTTTTGTCAAGAGAAAATTATCATATAAATGAGAATACTGAGGCCCCATGTGAGAAAGGTAAATCCGTAAAAGATGGTTTGTCTCCACGGCTCATACTCTTGAGTCAGTATATTGCTTAGAGGGTATAAGACTATGTATCTTTATCATCTGCCAGAGATGATACAGGGACTTCCCCGCTTTCTGGTAAAGCCATAAATCAAAATATTAAACCAAATAAGACAGTTATGGGCAAGGATTCACAGAAAGTACTTGCTTCTAAAAACTAGGTTTTTCACTTGCAGAGAGGGATCCCTTTTGACTTATCATTTTAAAAATGCTTAACTATGGGCAATGGTAAGAATGAGAGGCACTCTTAATTTGTGGTAAATGGCTGAGTTGGACTAATGTAGCAGTTTTCCTGCCTACATGTCTTTCGCTGTAAACTGTCCTATACCTGGAGATGCTTATGTTAATCTCTAAACAGTACCTACCTCTTTATGTGAAACTGAGCTGTGGGGCTTCCATGTTCACCCCTGTTGTATTTAACATACTTCATAGTGCTCTTACTGAGGCTAGCCAAGTAAGACTTCTGTAGTATCTCTTGAGAAGGGAAAGGGCAGCATTGTATTCTGTCTGAATTGTCAGCCACAGTCTCCTTTTTGTTATTTCTCTGTCCCCTGTTTGGACTCCATCTTTCTTTCTTGTTTAGCACTGGTTCCTATGCCAGTGCCAGTGCTTCAGCCAGCTAGCTTAGGTGTGGGAAATGTTTGCAGAGAGAAATAGGGCAGCAGATCCCCCTGAGAGACTAGGGGGCGGGGTGGTGGGCAGGACACCTTTGCCTAAAGAATAGCTTCAAAGAAGAAACATACTTTTTTTTCCCCTGAGGGAAGAGAAGCAGAATGATTGGAAAACACTGAAAATACTAATTACATCAGACTCCATGGACATCCGTGTATCTACTTTTATGCTACTGCTATAATAGCAGTTTCAGCAGTTACCATTTATTGAGCAACTACAGCACTTTTTTTTTTTTTTTGGAAGTGGCGTTTTGCTCTTGTTGCCCAGGCTGGAGTGCAATGATGCGGTCTCAGCTCACCACAACGTCTGCCTCCCAGGTTCAAGTGATTCTCCTGCCTCAGCCTCCGGAGTAGCTGGGATTGCAGGCACCAGCCACCATGCCCAGCTAATTTTTTGTATTTTAGTAGAGATGGGGTTTCACCATGTTGGCCAGGCTGGTCTTGAACTCTGTGTGCGTTACCTGATTTCAAGTTAAATTATTTTGACAAGTTAGATACCATTATTTCAAATTATAGGAAATTGAGGCACAAAACTAGCCAGGAAATAAAGGCAGGTTTAGGATTCACAGCCCACATGTAAGTTTCCCCATGAAGTGCAATAAAATAAAACTGAAAATTTAAGCAACATGTGTATGTCCAGACCTGTATAAGGTAAGTTCTGACTGGAGCACTTGTAACAGTCTTGTGAATTTCTTGCCTTGTTTT
The DNA here is from genome assembly GCF_024542745.1 of Macaca thibetana thibetana. Lineage (NCBI taxonomy): Eukaryota > Metazoa > Chordata > Mammalia > Primates > Cercopithecidae > Macaca > Macaca thibetana. The sequence goes on along the minus strand of NC_065578.1, from coordinate 195,825,628 downwards.
AATATAGAATGTGTGGCAGACTGGTTCCTATCATAGACTTTGCATATTTGCTTACCATGTTTGATATATTAGATATGAAATTACAGTTTATTTAGATAATTACATGCTTACAAATTGATTTTTATTTAAGCATATAACAAATGAATCTGCAGACTCTTGAATTGTTAGTTAACTATTCTTTTCTTGGTAGTTTATGAAAGCAAGTAAAATGTTTAAGGGAAAGAACCCTTAGCATTATAATAAAACTGAAGCCTCACAATTTCTGCATTCAGAATACATTTGTGTAGATCTTTTTTTTCTGAAATGTTTACAGTTGTAATAATTTTGATTTGTGAGACTTTAAGGAGAATGATATTGTAAAATTAAATTTTAAGATTGTGTTGACACGTTAATTCTGTGCCTTTCTTTTGTCAGTGATTTATTTGAGAAGCAAAATCAAATGATGCACTTTTTGTCAAATATGTTTGCAGAAAATCTATAGTTTAGGTTTTTAAAAAATGTATTCAGTAAGTGTCTGTTCTATGTATAAAGTACTATAATCAGTGTTATTAGGATGTACAATGCAAATAGGTGAAATAACCCTCACTCTTTAAGGAGTTAACAATTCATTAAGAGATAAGACAGATAAATAACTGATCCTGGATAGATTATGGTAAAGAATTCAAGAGGAGGTACAGAAAAGTGCCATAGTGGTGTTAATTAGGAGTTTCTTTGAGGAAATTTGAGTGTGTTTATAGGTCAGGTGGAAGGACCCATCAGGGAGCAAGAGAGTGGAGAAAGAAATACAATTAATTGAACCAAGGTAGGGCTGGAGGTCTAGGATCAGAAGTGCAGAATGAAGGGTTGACTCTGAACATGAAAAGAGACTACCCCGTGTCTCTAAAATTGGGAAGAAGCAGCAAATGTTATACAATAACGGAGAAAATTGAAGTGGAAGGGAGAAGCAAAACAGCAATCATTCACATCAGATTGCTTTATTTTTCTCATTAAAGTAGTTGAGGCAGTCATCTGAGAGGAAGGCAGGGATAATAGTAATAATAATGGCAGCAGCTGCTGTTTTTTGAATTCTTACTGTAGGTGTGTGGCTAGCCACTTTATTATATATACTTTATGTCATAATTGTTAAAGTACTCTTATAAGGTTAAGTGGATTTATAAAAAGGATTGATAAGCCTGTTGAGGATCAGGCTTAAAGAAAATAAATGTATTAGTTTATTCAGCCAACATAGTTATACAGCTGATCCTTGAATAACATGGATTTGAGCTGCATGGCTCCACTTATATGCAAATATTTTTCATTAAATATGTTGGAATTTTTTTGAGATTTGCAACAATTTGGAAAAACTTACAAATGACTTGTGAAATATTTAGAAATATTGAAAAAAATTAAAAGGTATGTAATTAATGCATTAAATATATGTAGATAATATGCTGTTTTATCATTTATTACTGTGAAATACCACAAATCTATTAAAATTATAAAAACTTAAAATGTATCAAAACTTATGCATACAAACACTAGAAGATCGCATACAAACACTAGAAGATCGCATACATGGCACCATTCACAGTCTAGATAAATAGAAACAAATGTAAACAATGCAGTATTAAATCATAATTGGATAAAATTAACTGCATTACCTACTATACTACTGTAATAATTTTGTAGCCACCTCTTGTTGCTATTGCAATGATCTCAAGTATTGTGAGTATCCATTTAAAATGCCATGTGACCCTAATCACATCACAGAGAACAGTTCATCCAGTAAATTGCGTATTGTAGTAAAAAGTGATCTCTCTATGTTCTTGAGTATTTTGCATCCTGTTTAGTGCAGTAACCTAAACCTTAAATAATGCCGTAAGACCTATACAAAGTGCCACTGGTGGTGCTGGAAGTGCTCCCCAAAGCAGAGGCAAGTCATGACGTTACAGGAAAAATTTGAATTACTTGATGAGTACTACAGATTGAGGTCTGCAATTACAGTTGCCCTCCATTTCAAGATAAATAAATTAAGTGTAAGGCCCATTATTTAAAAAAAAAAAAAAAAAAAAGAAAGAAAAGGAAATTCCTGAAGCCTTCACTGCAGCTACACCAGCAGACATGAAAAGCTTGAACTTTTTGCTAAATACTTTTTTATTTCATTGAAAATACAGGCCTGGTGCAGTAGCTCACGCCTGTAATCCCAGCACTTTGGGAGGTCGAGGCGGGCAAATTGCTTGAGCCCAGGAGTTTGAGACCAGCATGGGCAACATGGTGAAACCCTGCCTCTACTAAAAATATAAAAAATTAAGCCGAGTGCTGTGGCTCATGCCTGTAATCCCAGCACTTTGGGAGGCTGAGGTGGGCAGATCACCTGAGGTCAGGAGTTTGAGACCAGCCTGACCAACATGGTGAAACCCCGTCTCTACTAAAAATACAAAAAAAAAAATTAGCCAGGCGTGGTGTAGCTGTAATCCCAGCCACTTGGGAGGCTGAGGCAGGAGAATTGTTTGACCCTTGGAGGTGGAGGTTGCAGTGAGCCGAGACTGGGCCTTTGCACTCCAACCTGGGCAACAAGACAAAACTCCGTCTCAAAAAAAAAAAAAAAAAAAAAAAAAAGCCAGGTGTAGTGGTGCACACCTGTAGTCCCAGCTGGTTGGGGGAAGAGGTGGAAGAATCACCTGAGCTCGGGCAGCCAAGGATACAGTGAGCTGAGATCACACCACTGCAGTCCAGCCTGGGTGACAGAATGAGACCTTGTCTCAAAAAAAAGAAAAAAGAAAATGCAGCTTTTATGTGGGTGCAGGATTGCTATAAGAAAGACATACCTTCGGATTCTAATGTGATTTGAGAGGAAGCACAGTCATTATATGACAACTTAAAAGGCAGGTGAAGGATCTAAAGCTGGAGAATTTAATGCCAGCAAAGGATGGTTTGATAATTTTAGAAAGATTTTTGGCTTTAAAAATGTCAGGATAATGGAAGAAGCAGCTTCTGCCAAAGAAGAGGCAGCAGACCTCAAGTTCTCGGATGCCGTGGAGAAAATCAATGAAGGCTGTCTGTGGTGGCTCACACCTGCAATTGCACCATAGCTGGACCCCCATCTCTACCCACCCCCTGCCCCGCAAAAAAAAAAAAAATGAAAGAAGGAAAATCATTGAAGAGAAAGGATATCTGCCTGATCATATTTTTAATGCAGACAAAAGTACCCTATTCTGAGAGGAAAAAAATGCCACAAAGGACATTTATTAGTAAGGAAAGACATGAAAGTACACCAAGATTTAAAGCAGGAAGGAATAGGCTAACAGTACTGTTTTGTGCAGATGCAATCAGGTTTATGATCAGGACAGCCCTATCTATATCCTATTAAAGACTGCTTTTTGCCTTCTTTTACAGCATGGACCCTTTTATGATATGGGCACTGAAACTAAAGCACATGGTGGAAGAAGGATTGATAGCATATAGAAACATTTTTAAACAAATGAAAAAGCAAAAAAGTCAGAAATTGCAGTGTATTTCCATAAAGTTACACCAAGTGTGCCTGCCTCTCCTGCCTCCCCTTCCAGCTTTTTGTCTTCTGCCATTTCTGAGTCCGCAAGACCCCTCCTGTTCCTCCTTCTCAGCCTACTCAGCATGAAGACAAGGATGAAGATCTTTGTGATGATCCACTTCCACTTAATGAATAGTAAATATATTTTATCTCACTTAGGATTTTCTTTAGCTTACTTTACTGTAAGAATACAGTATATACTACATATACAAATATGTTTTAGTCAACTGTTTATGGTATCAGCAAGGCTTCTGGTCAACAGTAGGCTATTAGTATTTGAGTTTTGTGGGAGTCAAATGTTACATGCAGATTTTCAACTGTTTGTGGGGTCGACACCCATGACTCCGTTGTTCAGGGTTCAACTGTATAACCTTTCTGTAGCCTAGATCAGCAGTCCAAACTCAGGAATGAAGAAAATGGGACATTGGATTATTTTACCAAAATAATATCCTATCACCAAAAAAGAAAGAGATAGGGAGTGGTAATATTTTTTATAACATAGTTGTTTGCACAAGGATACTCCCCTTGGGAAAGATGGTATTTCCCCATTCCTCCCTGTCCTCAACCTTTGGTAAACTCTATTCTATGTTTTCAAGGTTATTCCATGTTGTAGCATATATCAAAACTTTATTTTTTTATATGATGTTCCATTGTGTGTATATACTACATTTTGTTTATGCATTCATCTGTTAATGGACAGCTGGATTGTTTTTACCGTTTGGCTATTATGAATAATGTTGCAATGAACTTTGGTGTACAAGTATCTGAGTCCCAGTTTTCAATTATTTGGGATATATACCTAGGAGTAGAATTGCTTGGGTAAAACAAAACACAAACTTATTATCTTACAGTTTGGGAGGTCAGAGTCCTAAAATTAGAGTGTTGTAAGTGCTTTATTTCTTCTAGAGGTACTATGGAAAGTCCATTTCCTTCTCTTTTCCTGCTTCTGGAGACCACCTGCACTCCTTGGCTTGTGGCCCCTTCCTCCATCTTCAAAGTCAGATATATAGCATCGTCAAATCTGTTTACCTCCCTCCCTTTCCTGTCCCCCTCCTCCCCTCAACCCTGCTTCCATCATCGTATTTCCTTCTCTAATTCTCCTGTCCCCATCTTTTCTTTGAAGGACACTTACTATCCTGAACTTCATTCAATTTGCAAAATCCCTTTTGCTGTGTAAGGTAACAAATTCACAGCTTCCAGGGATTAGGATGATTATTAGGCCCATCTTTGATGGGCTGTTGTTCTGCTTTAGCACAAGATTTTTTCCGAAATTCAACCTTATCAACTCTATTTTAGATGATAGTTGGAAAAGTAAAAAAGTTGTTTAAAGTTTTACAAGGTTTGATAGGAAAAACAAACAATTATTTTGATGTAAAGAAATATTGAGGGAAAAAGGAATATTGGACAAATATTAAAGTTTTGCTCACTTTTAACTCAAAGGACAGACCTCTTTTATCAGTACTCCTGACAGATGGTTATCTGCCCTCTGCCTGGGTTCATGCACTGACACAGAACACAGTACTTCCTGATGTTACCTGTTCTCTGGTTATACAACTCTGTTCTCTACATTCTTTTGAATTTTGCCCTTAGGAGTTCCTCATCTTTTAAGAAATTAAAGCTCTTCTGGAAGTCACTGTCACATTTTAACTCTTTTCCATTCATTTGACAATTTATTACAAATTAATTTACTATAAAGTAGTAATTTATTATAAAACAATTCGTTATAATCATTTGTACTAGAATATGATGACAGTGGCTAGCATTTATTATTTACTCGATTTAAACATTTTACATAGATAATCTCATTTAATCCTTATAAAAACCTCATGAAACATTATTTTTCTTTTTTTTATAAATGAGGGTCTTTTTTTTTTTAATAAATAAGGGAGTTGAGGCTCAGAGATGTTTAGTCGCTTGTTGAAGGTCACACAGATGGCTATAAAGGGGAGCAAAACCATTCTTTTTTTTTTTGAGATGGAGTTTCGCTCTTGCTGCCCAGGCTGGCGTGCAATGGCGCTATCTTGGCTCACTGCAACCTGCGCCTCCCGAGGTCAAGCAATTCTCCTACCTCAGCCTCCCAAGTAGCTAGGTTTACAGGCATGCGCCACCATGCCTGACTAATTTTGTATTTTTAGTAGAGACGGGGTTTCTTCATGTTGGTTAGGCTGGTCTCAAACTCCTGACCTCAGGTGATCCGCCCACCTTGGCTTCCCAAAGTGCTGGGATTAGAGGTATGAGCAACTGTACCCAGCCCAGAACCATTCTTTTACCCTTTGAGCTATGTTGTTTCTTTTTTTTTTTTTTTTTTTGAGACAGAGTCTCACTCTGTTGTCCAGGCTGGAGTGCACTGGTATGATCTCAGCTCACTGCAACCTCCGCCTCCTGTATTCATGCAGTTCTCCTGCCTCAGCCTCCCAAGTAGCCGGGATTACAGGTGTGCGCCACCACACTCAGCTAATTTTTGTATTTTTAATAGAGACTGGGTTTCACCATATTGGCCAAGCTGATCTTGAACTCCTGGCCTCAAGTGATCCACCTACCTTGGCCTCCTGCTGGGATTGTAGGCGTGAGCCACCATGCCTGGCCTGTCGTTTTTGTCTCCAATGTGCAAGATACAGTACTAAGTAACATCAGTGAAGTTGAATAAAATGCTGATTTTGTTCTCAATAAATTTTTCTTACAGAGAAAACATACATGAAAATGTAATATAACAGAAATCGAGAAGATTCATGAGAAGTATATGTGAACCCATGAGAATTCAGTATAGGGGAAAAGTATTTCTAGCTGGGAGGATCAGAGAAGGCTTTGGAGAAGGTGGAACTGAAATTGTATCTTACAGGCTGGGTAGGGTTTAAATCATTACGATGCTAGGCAATATATGTTCAGTATGAAGAAACAGTCAAAACTGAGATGGGGGAAGAACTCTGTCCTAATGTCTCTAATTCCTTTACAAGCTTTCCATTATGTCATCTGATTTCTAGATCCTTTATCTTTTAGTCATTCACAGAATTAGACAGTATTCCAGTTCTTCAGACTCCACTGCAGCCATTACCATTACCTTTTGTTTATTACTATCTTTGAAAACTTACCATTGGCTTATTATAATTATTTTTTATAATGAAGGTAAAAAGGATAGATATTTAAATACTATATTTTAATATAAATGTTAATATATTTAATAAGATTTTCTGATTTGTAATGTGAAAAATTGTTTTCTTTTAAAGCAGCTGACTCATCTGTTGTAATGAATTTACAGTCCGTCAGCTGTCTTTTTTCATCTGAATTATGATAGATAGATCCAAAGCTTCCCTATCCTTTCCTTTTTCACTTGCTTTTTTCATTTGAATTGAAAGGGGAGAGTTCCCTGACCCCCCTTGCAGGACACGTGACAGGTAGTGGCTTGTATGTTTGGCTGCCACACGCTCAGACCTGTTAGAGGAAGGGGAGCACACAGACTGGCAGATGCAGGAGTTGGTAAGCACTTTTTGGGCTCCGGCCACATGGTAGTGTCTAGGGGTGGGTGTCTGCAACTCCCGAAGCCCAAGTGGGCACTTGTTTCAGTGCACTCTTTTTAGCCTTGCCATCCACAGACAGCTTAAGTGTTAGCTCAGTGATCCTCTTGGTACCCAAGTCCTTGTGTGGCATCCAGGAAGAATCAGGTCACACATGGACTTGAAGGATGAATTCAGGGGTTTTGTTGAGTGATGGAGGTGGCTCTTAGCAGGATGGTTGGGGAGCTGGAAGGTGAATGGAATGGGAAGACGATCTTTCCCTGGAATTTGGGCATCCAGCGGCTGATATCTCCTCTTCGACTGCCGCCAGCTGAATTCCTCTCAACATTCAGACATTCCTTCTTTTCTCTCTGCCGCACTATTCTGCTATTCTTCTGCTCTACTGTTCATGTCCTCTGGAGCCCGGGGTCTGGGGGTTATATGGAGACACGATAGCAGGGCATGGCAGGCCAAAAGGCAACTTTTGGGTGCAAAAATAGGAATGCCTGTTCCCATTTAGAACCACAGGTTTCCAGCCTTGAGGGTGGGGCCTTTGCTGGGGAACCACCTTCTTCTACCCAGTATTCCCATCTCCTGTTCATACCAAAATGATTTTTCCCCAGGATAATATCACCATATTTCAGGCAAATGAGAAGTCAAAAGGAATTTATTAATGTAACCTAATATACGTAAATACAATAGCATTTTTGGAATACTATTTATGGACTAGTATTCCAAAAATATTGTCATCCAAAGCTCCTAGTAACCAGTGATGTTATTAATTCTATGGGATTTACTAGTGCTATGGCTGGTATTATATTCATAAAAGAGCATGATCAGATATCATTTCCTCCAAGATTGAGAGAATCCTGAAAGACCAGGGTACCAGTGAATATACTTACTATTCTTCATAGTAATCTAACAACTTGATGCCTTGAACCAGCACTAGTTTTGGAAATAATTTCCAGATAAAATACCAGTGCTTTCCAGAGAAGCCTCAAAATAGGCCTCAATATAGTTCTTGTTAAACCAGAATAGAGCATTTACAAATTTCAGACACTTAAGGATTATTTTCCTTTTGAACTTACGTTTATCCAGAAGCCATTTTTAATACTTACTGCTTTTATTATTATTTTAAAATTTATTACATATTTTATTGTGTAGACTACATTCTGCACTGGCCAAGACGCTCTTACAAGCCTGAGAGTAGAAATACTGATTTTTTTTTTTTTTTGGAGTACCTTCATAGCAGATTTTTAATTAGTGGGTCATTGAAAGTGGCTGAAGCATTTCCAGAGAGCCTCAGGAGCTCAGTGAGGGATCTTGGTGGTTTAGGAGGAAATATCAAACACCTGTAGGAAAGATAGACCTCCCTCTAGTGTTTGATTTGATAGATGTCAGTTACAGGATATGGCGTCTACAAGAATCTGATCAGTACATATTAAGAAACTTGCCCTGGCTCTGCCCACTGGTGCACATGGGGATTTTAAAACTTTAGGTCGGGGTGGGGGTCAAGGGAAAGAAGGGTGCTATAATTACTCAAGCTGTGAGAATAGGAAGTGACATCTGAATTAAGATTATACTTTTGTTAAATGACTGAATGAGCAATTGATCTTTTTGCCATGAGATAACCCAGTAACAAATTTAGAATTTTAAAGGTAGCATCCATTTCTGTTCATTACTAATAGAAATTCAGAACAGTAAAGGGAGCATTTGTTTCTAAAATGCTGCTTTAGGCACAGATTATTAGAGATTGTCTATAATTTTCTCCCTTAGAGAGCAGGTTAGTTTTATGTCGTGTTACTTTTTTCATTTTTTTTCTAACAGATATTAAAGAATTTTTGGTATAAAAGAATTTTCCAGCCATGTTATACTTTACATCTTGCTTGAAGCCAAAAACTAGACTCCATTATTCTTTCAATTAGATCCATTATATAGCATCCTGGCCTAGAGCAGTGGCAATAGAAGCTAGGGGTCAAATTTAATGAGCCATTGAAGGGAAGAGGAGAAGAGATTGAGAGGGAGTTTTTTTTCGTAGTTTTTTGTGTTGTTTTTTTTTTTTGTGTTTTTTTTTTTAAAGGAAGGAAGGAAAGGGAGTAATTTAAAATGAATACTTGTATTTGCCTCGGGGCTGGAAGAGATGTGATACCATCCTCTGAGTAGGAACTGTACTGTTGGGGAGTAGACTTGACAATGAGGTGATGAAACATTTCAGTTCTGAAAATGTTGTACTTGGGGTGCCTTCTGGTGCTTGTAGGTGAAGATGTGGGCAATTGAAGATAGAGATAGGTTCCTGAGGAGAGGTATAAGGTCCTTAACAGGGAGATGTTTAGGAGAGAGATGCTGGGAGGAGAGTGGAATCAGCCAAGAGGACCAAGGACGGAGCTCTTCTGCAGTGTTGAAAGGGCTGGCAGAGGAAGAAGAGTCCATACCTTCGTTGTCCAGTAGAATGGACACTGACTGCATGTGGCTCTTTAAATTTAAATTAAAATAAATTAATTCAATTCCTTAATCATACTAACCGCATTTCTAGTGTTCAGTAGCCACATGTAGTTAGTGGCTACCATATTGGCCAGTACATATAATAGAACATTTCCATTATCACAGAAAGGTCTATTGGACAGTGCTTAAGTAGACTAAGAAATAACAACCATGGAGATCAGATGTGAATCAGACCAGTGAGCTCATGGAGTTAGCATTCAGTGTGATCAAGTCCTGCCATAGGAGCCTTAAAATGTGACCCTCGAGTTTGACAATTAGTAGTTACTGGGGGCCTTTTAACAATTTTAGTTAAGTGATTTGGAAAGAAATTGCTGTGGTTAAGAAAGTGAATGGTTGTGTAAAGGGAATGATAAATGTAGGCAACTCTGTTAGTGGAAGCTGTATATGGGGCTATGTATCATAGTGGTTAAGAGCTCAGACCCTGAAATCAAACCACATGGATTCATATCCTGCTCCTTTCACTTGCTAGTTGTGTTACCTTGAGCAAGTTACTTTTTTCATGTCAGTTTTTCTTAGCTGTAAGATGGAGATAAGTAATAATCCATCTAATAGTATTGATGTATACACAGAAAGCAAGTAGATATATGGGTCAGTCCATTCACCATCGGTGTTAGCTATCTATTAGGAGGAAGGGGGGGATGATAGAGAAGAAAAGAATGGGAGGGGAGATTAGAAGGGCCTCCTAGTGAAGCAGTTTGAATATGTTTAGATGCTAAGGGAGAAGAGCCAGTGTAGGAGGGCAGTTGCAAAGAAAGAACAGATGATGCAGCCATAAAAAGGAATGAGATCATGTCCTTTGCAGGGACGTGAATGAAGCTGGAAGCCATCATCCTCAGCAAACTAACACAGGAACAGAAAACAAAACACCACATTTTCTCACGCATAAGTGGGAGTTGAACAATGAGAACACATGGACACAGGGAAGGGAACATCACACACCAGGGGTGAGGGTGAGGGGAGGGAACTTAGAGGACGGGTCAATAGGTGCAGCAAACCACAGTGGTACACGTGTACCTATGTAAGAAACCTGCATGTTCTATGTATCTCAGAACTTAAAGTAAATAAATAAGAAAGAACAGATAAATCAGGGATCCAGTTTTAAGGAAAGGGAAGGTGTTGGGTTTCAGAGCACCTGGTGGCTGAAGTAGCCTAAAGTAGAAGATTCCTTTTTTTGTTGTTTTTTAAGTGAGAAATGGGAGAGTGAAAGAGGTAAAGACAGATTCAGAGAGTAAGTTTTTAGGTAGAAGGGAATGTAAGAAAGCAGTCTAGAGAGGATTAGGAACAGTCAATTAGGGATTTCTTTGTGATACAGGGAAAACAAAACTGGGAATCGAATGCAATAAAGAAGTCTAGGATTAAAATAAACAGTATCAGCAGGATTTGTAGCAAAGTGTCATAATCCAAGCTAGGAACGCTGACATCGATAAACTCAGAAGGTAAGGAGCATTCATTGTGTTTCTGAGGAAGACAGGAAGCTGCTACCAATTAACTGGCTCACATCTTACAGGGAAAGATGAGCAAGGGAGCCTTTGACTAGGTTGAGAGGTGGAACAGAGGTGGAGCAGGGTCAATGTTTGGTAATTTTCTCCACCAACAAAAATATTAAGATTTTAGGATATTAAAGTCTTACTTTCTATTTTCTTGGTATTCAAATATATTTCATTTATGTTCAATATTTAAGTTATTTGAAAGAAAAACAGTCTCAACAGCTGGTAAGTCATAAGACATTTATTTTTCTACAATTAAGAAGAAAGTTAAGAGCCTGGAACAGTGGCTCACACCTGTAACCCCAGCACTTTGGGACACTAAGGCATGAGGATTCCTTGAGCCCAGGAGTTCAAGACTAGCCTGGGCAACATAGTAAGACTCCCATCTCTACAAAAATAAATAAATAAATAAACTTAAAAAAATAATTAACTGGGCATGGTGGCACATGCCTGTGGTCCCAGCTACTTGGGAGGCTAAGGGAGGAGGATCGCTTGAATCTAGGAGGTCAAGGCTGCAGTGAACCATGATCGTGCCACTGCACTCCAGCCTGGGCGACAGAGTGAGACCCTGGATGTTTTTTAAGGAAAAGAATAATGTTAATGAAAATCTGTTTCAACTGAGTCTTTCATCCAGATAGACTTAACAATTTAACAGCCACCTATAGAAATCTTGTCATGCATCACTGATAATGCATTCATATCTAAGGTGATGTGTAAAAGTAATTTTAAAAATACACAACTATTATTACTTAGGAAGTAAAGGATATACAATCCAATCATTACCGTCAAGTACAATCACTGTGGAGATTTTTAGCAGATAGGTAATACCCATCCATTCTATACATCATCAGTCCCCAACCTTTTTGGCCTCAGCGACTGGTTTCATAGAAGACAGTGTTTCCACGGACAGGGGATAGGGGATGGTGTGAGGGATGAAACTGTTTCACCTCACATCATCAGGCATTAGATTCTCATAAGGAGTGCACCACCTAGATCCTGCACATACACAGTTCACATCAAGGTTCACGTGCCTGTGAGAATCTAGTGCCACCACTGATCTGACAGGAGGCAGCGCTCAGGCAATAGCACTCGCTTGCCCACCACTCACCTCCTGCTGTGCAGCCTGTTCCTAGCAGGCCACAGACTGGCACTGGTCTTCAACCCAGGGGTTGGGGACCCCTGTTATAGATGATCTGTGTCATGAATTTTGATTATGCTTCTTACTTTTGTGGTGGCTTAGAATCTTTCTGTGGTTTTGTTTCTGTGATAAGTGATTCTCTTTCGGGATTTCCATTATCCCAGATTCTTCCCATTTTATGGCTGCTCAAGATGGAAGAAACGCTCTTCACACAAACATGCTAAAAAATGAGTAGTAGCTAAGTTTTCCTAAAAGATCTTTTAGCTATTATTTATGTCCTGTGGTTGCTTGACTTTCTGTGAACTTCATTTGGAATTTGTCCTTGCTTATCAAGGTGATATAGTGACGGGCACAGATATTGTCATTATTTCCTATAGGGTGTCTGAAATTTAGGCTATTGGTAATTTTGCCTCGACTGCCTTAAATTTACTTGTAAATAGAAATATGTGAATAATGTACTTTTCCTCTTTATTATGTAGGTTTAATTGAAGTATGATTTTCATTACACATTAAAATGTAGTATAGTACTGTCTAAAATATAACTGCTGGGTGATGAAAAATAGCCTTCACAAACTCATGTTCTAAAATCTCTCAGGCCCTCATTCAAGAAATTGTTAATCTTATTTTCATGTGCAATTCCAACAGGGGTGCATTTCATAACAGATAATCAGCAGCCATTTATACAGATGAGGCTGGCTGCTCTAGGAAAGTAAGCCAATAGAGCAGAAACTCTCAGATTTATACCAGAACTGCAGAGTCTTTTATTTTCTTTTTTAGATTGAGGTGAAATGCGTAACGTAAAATTAACTATTTTAAAATGAACAATTCAGTGGCATTTAGTGTCTTCACAGTGTTGTGCAGCTGCCACTGTGTCCAGTTCCAAAACATTTTCATCAACCCCAAAGGAAACCCTATACCCCTTAAGTAGTTGCTGTCCATTTTCCCCTCTCCCCAGCCCCTGACAACCACCAACCTATAGTTTGTCTCTATCAATTTACCTATTTTAGGTATTTCATATAAATGGAGTCATACGGTATGTGACCCTTTGTGTATGGGCTTCTTTAACTGAGTTTAATGTTTTCAAGTTTCATACATGTGGGGCTGGGCGCAGTGGCTCAAGCCTGTAATCCCAGCACTTTGGGAGGCCGAGACGGGTGGATCATGAGGTCAGGAGATCGAGACCATCCTGGCTAACACGGTGAAACCCCATCTCTACTAAAAAATGCAAAAAATTAGCCGGGCGAGGTGGCGGGCGCCTGTAGTCCCAGCTACTCGGGAGGCTGAGGCTGGAGAATGGCGTGAACCCAGGAGGCGGAGCTTGCTGAGTTCCGGCCACTGCACTCCAGCCTGGGCGACAGAGTGAGACTCCATCTCAAAAAAAAAAAAAAGAAAAAGAAAATGCACATAAGCAAACATAATTGTTTCTTTCAAAATAGGAGATGATTCAGTCATAAGTCTTGTGTAATAGGCATAATAATTTTATCCAAAGCCATTTCTTATAAAGGTAAAACTGTTCATTCAAGGGAAGAGAAATTTCTGGATTGTAAACATGAACACATCAATCGGCTAAGATTTAAGAAAACAGCAGAATATTTTTATATTCATATTTCAAGTCGTCATTGCTTTGGAGTAGATTAAAAATAAAGATTGTGTAGGGTTTCAGGTGAGTTTTGATTCACAAGAAAAGATTACATACACATCAAGTTAGATTAAGTTCCCAATAAGCCAATGATACTAAGTATTATTGGGAAGCAAAGTCATTTCAGAACAGGTGTACTATGCTTAATGTAGTTTCCCTTGCCCCCTGCAAGTAGGGTCATATCAGATCAGAGAATAAAAAGAGCACCTTGCCTTTTTACATATTCAGGATTTTGGTCTCCATTGAGAATGAATCTTTTTTGTTCTTTTGTTGGAAATCGGCTATTTACAAATATTTTCCAGGGTTCCAGAAAATTCAGTTCTCTGCAGCCAACTTTCTTGTCTGAGACCTGTAGTAACAAATGTATTTCCATGCATTTAGCTAAAGAACCTGGGGAACTGACATTGGAAAAGACAGATTTTTTTCTTTTTAAAGTGTCATGATTTCCTTCAGATGTAGCTGGGTCCTGAACAGATGAGGCAGGAGAATTGCTTGAACCCGAGAGGTAGAGGTTGCAGTGAGCCAAGATCTTGCCACTGCACTTCAGCCTGGGCGACAGAGCAAGACTCCTTCTCAAAAAAAAGAAAAAGAAAATGTATTATCTGTGTTAGGCTGGGCATGGTGGCTCACGCCTGTAATCCTAGCACTTTGGGAGGCCGAGGTGGGCGGATCACCTGAGGTCGGGAGTTTGAGACCAGCTTGACCAACATGGAGAAACCCCGTCTCTACTAAAAATACAAAATTAGCCAGGCATGGTGATGCATGCCTGTAATCTCCGCTACTCAGGAGGCTGAGGCAGGAGAATCGCTTGAACCCAGGAGGCCAAGGTTGCAGTCAGCCGAGATCATGCCGTTGCACTCCAGCCTGGGCAACAAAAGCGAAACTCCGTCTCAAAAAACAAGTATTATCTGTGTTTTAATTTCTGGGCTCGAAGGGATTAATGTTGGCCAGGCATGGTGGCTCACACCTGTAATCCCAGCACTTTGGGAGGCTGAGGTGGGTGGATCATCTAAGGTCAGGACTTCTAGACCAGCCTGGCCAACATGGTGAAACCCCATCCCTACTAAAAATACAAAAAATTAGCCGGGTGTGGTGGCACATGCCTGTAATCCCAGCTCCTCAGGAGGCTGAGACAGGAGAATCGCTTGAACCTGGGAGGTGGAGGTTGCAGTGAGCTGAAATTGTGCCACTGCACTCCATCTTGGGCAACAAGAACGAAACTGTGTCTCAAACAAAAAACAAAATTAGCTGGACATGGTGGCACATGCCTGTAATCTCAGCTACTTGGGAGGCTGAGGCAGGAGAATCACTTGAACCTGGGAGGCGGAGGTTGCAGTGAGCCGAGATCGTGCCACTGCACTCCAGCCTGGTTAACGAGAACAAAACACCGTCTTAAAAAAAAAAGAAAAGAAACTATTAATGTTATATCTTAAGTAATAATTAAACATCCTAAGAAAAACTAGATTTTATAGGAGTTAAGATTTGGGAATTATTATTTATAGTTAGGCTGGCCCTTAAAGTCTTCTTGAAGAAAGTAGATTCCAGGCTGGATGTTGCATAATGACTTGGACTTTCATAGCTAGAGAGGAGGGTGAAGGATATCTGCATTTTCATCCTATTTGAGGGTTTCACCTTAGCTTTCTCCCTGACTCGACTCTCCTCCCTCCCACCTCTTCTTTTCTCCTTCTTTCCCTAATGTGTTATGTTTCCTCTCTCATTTATACATTTTAAAATTAATGTTCATAGGATATAGATTTCCATTGTCATTTGTGGAGAAATGACAACAGGAATAAGATAAAGGAGAGGACTGTCCTCCCACTGTAGAAATAAGTGCACACCTGGGCAGAATTCAAACAGCAGAAATGTGTCTCTTTTAAGAGACTGGAGAGACACATCGCTGTGGAGATGACACTGAAGGATAAATTGAAAGGATGCCCATTTGAGGAAAATTTTAGCAATAAAAATTTAAACTGTTATCACAACTTAATGGTAATACTCATCATGGTACAGAATTTGAAAAATACAGAATAATGTATTCACTATTAACATTTTGATGCATTTCCTGTTTGCAGACATTTTTTGACAGAGTTCTCCTTTATAAAATGTAGTATTTCTTGTGGGCTATAAAATTTGATTTGATTCTTTTTTAAAAACTTTATTTTAATGTAAAAGAAATATAGTTGAAGTAGCTAGCTGTGAGGTAGATACCAAAGGCCCAGAATTCTACTACTTTTATCATCTTATGTCCCCTTATGAGCCTGATCATGGCCTCAATTACTGATTTATCACTTAGTTAATATTTGTGAATGAGCATTGAATTGGAGTCCTTGGTCATTGGATGGTTTAGTAGAAAGAGCAGTTGGGAGAGAGCTGGGGGCAGGGTTGCTAGACAGATCCATGGAAGGTTTGGAATTTCAGTCTGAGCTCCATTACTACCCAGCTTGGTTATTTCAGTGGAAGTCTTTCTGTATATTAGAAAAAATTTCTTATATGTAAAACAAGGAGCTTGGTTAGTTCTTTTTAATGTCCCTTTCAGCTTTACCATTTCCAAAATATGAAATAAATAGAATCATATGGATGTACCCTTTGAATCTGACTGCTTTTACTTAGTATAGTGGGCTTGAGATTCATATTCATCTGTGTCATGTGTACTTTAGCTCAATTTTATTTCTTCCCTCACTCCCAAAAAATGTTGAGGAAGTATCAAATGTGTTTTCATAGTAAGAAGGTTTAGATTATTGCTTTTGGGTTAGAGAGATGGGAAACATGAAAGAAAGTAGCATTTGAGCTGAGCACTGAAAGACATTTAAATGCCTGAATCCTGTGCAAAGCTGAGTAATATGAACTGTTCATGAAGGGAAGAAACCTTTGCCTATTTGACCCTTGACTGCTGGCTATGAAGAGAGAAACAGAACTTTCTGGGAGATGAGGACTCTCCAATGCTTGAAGTTAATAATAAATCCAACTGTCTCTCAACTGGGTCTTCCCTGTCACTGGTGCTAACCTTGGATTCACCTCTAATTTATTCCCTGTCACATTTTTCATTGCATATTTCCAATCTTTTTTATTTCTGTTTTGCTCTTTCGTTTTCTGAAAAATTTGCTCTTTCGTTTTCTGAAAAATTTTTTCGATTACTGAAAAAATTGTAGTTGTCTGAGTTGAGCCTCAACACCTCCCTCTTCAATACTTCACATTTTTCTGTTTTTACCTACCTTCTCCTTTTCTTTTGCATCTAACAAAGAAATATCTCTCTTTCCCCCCTACCACCTCCATTATTTGAATTGTAGTCTTCTTGTACCTTTCAGGTTCCTGCCCTATCTTTTAACCTGCTATTTTTCTTACCTCTTCAGCATATCCCTTCCCACAGACTCTTTCAGTCTTTAAGTTTGCTCAGGTTTCATCAACCTCCAGTCTTTCCTTCCACCCTGTCTACCCCTTTGAATTATCATCCTCACACTGTCCCACCAATACCTGACTTACGAAAGAAACGATCCTCACTCACCACCTTGGCTTCATTATTTCCTGCTTTTGCCTTTATTCCTTGCAATCTGGATGTGTACCTAAAATTTTGTTGCATGGGTTTTTTATTGTTGATTCTTTTATGATTTTATGCAAAAGTAATTGTAAAAACTTGTATGTAAACATGAATGTAGTGTTTAAGCACTCATATCTACCACTGTGGCCATAAGGTAGAATGTTACCGTTCCTCAGAAAGCTTCTATAGGCCCACCCTGAGCATATTCCATTCTTCTGCACAAAAATAACCACCATCCTGAAGTTAGCATTAATGGTGACATTGCTTTTCACTCAAAATATTTTTCCATCTACATATTTATCCTCAAATAACACATTACTTAGATTTGCCTCTTTCCATAATGTAAATTGAATTACACTGTACCATGGATATTTTATTACTGATTTCTTTTGCTCAACATTATGTGTTTGAGATTCATCCATGTTAGTACATATGCCTTATAATTGATTTTCACTTGATATAATATCCCACTGTATACATTAGAGTGTTTCTGTTTATTCCGTTGTTGATGGACATTTGGGTTATTTCTAGGCTTTTGCTATTACAAATAATACGGCTGTAAATGACTTTGTACTTATCTCTTGATACATATATGTGAAAAAGTCCCCAGAGTATTTTATTTATTCTTATTATTTTTTATTTTTTTTGACAGAATCTCACTCTGTCACCCAGGCTGGAGTGCAGTGGCGTGATCTCAGCTCACTGCAACCTCTGCCTCGCAAGTTCAAGTAATTCTCCTGCCTCAGTCTCCCTAGTAGCTGGGATTTCAGGCACCCTCCACGACGCTTGGCTAATTTTTATATTTTTAGTAAAGACAGGGTTTCACCATGTTGGCCAGGCTGGTCTCAAACTCCTGACCTGATCTGCCCATCTCCATCTCCCAAAGTGCTGGGATTACAGACATGAGCCACTGCACCTAGAGTATTTTCTTAGTAGTGTTATTGCTGAACTTGTTCTAATGTTACTTAGTACTGCCAGCCAGTTTTCCAAAGCATTTGTACTGTTTTACACTGCTACTAATAGCGGCTGGGATTAACCAACTTTGCAATTTTAGCCAGTTTATCAGGTATAAAATGGTATCTAATTGGGGTTTTAATTTGAATTTCCATAGTTTCCAAGCAGATTTAACATCTTTTTCTGTGTTTATGGGCCATCTGTGTTTCTTCTTTGTTGAATTCCTATTCATTTATTTTGCCTGTTTTTTTCTATTGAGTTGACTTTTTCTTATTGACTCAGAGGAGTTCTTTGTGTATTCTCATTACTAATCCTTTGTTGTTTGTATGGATTGTAAATATTTTCTTTTTTTAATTCACTTTATGTAGCCCTTTGATGAGCTTTTAATTTTAAAGTAAATTTATGTGTTTTCATCTTTTGGTTCTTGATAAAGAAATTCTTCACTTTCCCAAGGTTAGAATGATATTCTTTTATGTTATCTTCTAAGAATGTTACAGTTTCGCATTTCACATTTTGGCTTTCAATCCTTCTGAAATTTTGTCTTTTTTTTTTTAGTACAGTGTAATGTGTCTAGTTTTTTTTTGTTGTTTTTTATTTTTCAAATAGATACCCAGCTACCCCTTTGTTGAAAACTCCACCTTTCCTCATTGACCTGTCATGTTTCATCCTTTCCTCACCTCTGTCATGTTTCAAGTGTTCATAGGTGTGTGTACCTCTGTCTCTAGACTCTCTGCACTGGTATATGTGTTGATCCCTACACTAATACCACCCTGCCCCAATTATTATTGCTCTGTAAATGTTAATATCTTGATGATTCACGTCTACATGTTTTAAAGAACATCTTGGCCCCATGCCATTCTATGTAAATTTTAGAATCAACTTGTTAAGTTCTACCCCTCCGCTCCAAAAAAGAAAAGACAGAGAGAAAACAATTTCTTGAGATTTTGATGTGAAGTTACTTTGAATCCATAGGTAAGTTTAGGGAGAACTGACATTTTTACAATATTGAGCTGGCATCTGTCTATACAACTGGCATACTATAGTAACTGCACATTTTTAATTACTGGTTTTTTTTCACTATGTTTCTCAAGCTGGTGTCAAACTCCTGGCCTTAAGCGATCCTCCCACCTCTCAAATCTCTGGGATTATAAGTGTGAGCCTCCATGCCCAGCCATGTCTTTGTTTTTAAATAAAGTTTTATAATTTTCTATCTGTGGAACTTGCTATATTTTGATAGATTTATTTTCAGGACTTTATGTCTTTTAAGTGTTTATAAATAAAATCTTTAAAAATTGTTTTCATTTGGAATATACAAAGACAATTTTGTTGTTATTATTTTTTGAGACAGAGTCTCACTTTGTTGCCCACACTGGAGTGCAGTGGCAGGATCACAGCTCACTGCAGCCTCGACTTCCCACAGCTCAGGTGATCTTCCCACCTCAGCCTTCTAAGTAGCTTGGACTATTGATGCATCCCACTATGCCTAGCTAACTTTTTTTTTTTTTTTTGGTATAGACAGGGTTTCACCATGTTGCCCCAGGCAACAGGGTTTCACCATGTTGCTCCGACTCCTGGGCTCAAGGGCTCTGCCCACCTTGGCTCACGCCTGCTGGGATTACAGGTGTGAGCCACCCCGCCCAGCCACAAAGGCAATTTTAAAGTAGATTTTGTGTGCTGCAGCCTCATTAAACTCTCTTATTCTAATGATAAATTATTAGATTCCTTCGACTATTCTGTACACACAGTCAAATCACCTGGAAAGGGTTTTATTTTGGTTTTTCCAACTCAGATGTTTCCTTTTTTGTCTTGTTTTGCTGGATAGGCCTTGGTGTATGATAGACGTAGTAGTAGTGTTACCAGTGGCAAATATCCAAGTTTTACAGCATCAAATGTATTACCGTAGAAGGTATTTGAGTTACTGGTGGCAAATATGTATGGGTCTGCAGCAACTTCAATTCTTGCCTCCTCAGAAGAAAGAATTCGATTGAGGGGCGTAAGGCAGAAGAAGAGACCAAGGTGAGTTTCAGAGCATGAGTGGAAGTTTATTTAAAAAGGCTTTAGAACAGGAAAGAAAGGAAAGCACACTTAGAAGAGTCCCAAGCAGGCACCGAAGTCAAGTGCAGTGTTTAACCTTGATCCTGGGACTTTATAGGCTGGCCCCTTTCCCGTGGTTCTTCCCTTGAGATGGGCTGTGTAGTGCTCTCCTTACCCTTGGGAGGGGAGCATGCACAATGTGTTTAGGAAGTTGTAGGCATGCCTGTCTGAGGCTTTCTTCCCTTTTCTGGTGGTGTGCCCCCAGACGGTCATACTCCGCCATTTTGTCTTTTAATGCACATGCCCAAGAAATTCTCCCTGGTGCCTGCCTTCAGTTACCACTTTAGTGCAACAAGTGTGGACCATTAGGAAATGGCCTCTCCCTGAAGCTAGCTGCCAATTTATCACTTAGAGAGGCAATATGAAAACTTCCAGACCATCACCCGACATTCTTAGTGGGTGGGGGAAGAGCCCTCTGCCCTGCTCATGCCTGTCTACCTACTGTAACAATAACTGGCCCCCTTATCTTGTTCTCAATCTTAAAGGAAATGCTTTTAATTTTTCACCATAAACTATGATGTTTATTTATTTATTTTAATGCTTATTTTTTATCAAGTTAAAGAAACATATTCCTATGCCAAGATTGCCCTTTCCCCCTCCCCCACCCCTCCCCACTTCTTTTTGAGACAGGATCTCACTTTGTTCCCCAGGCAGGAGTGCAGTGGCATGAGGTGGGCTCACTGTGGCCTCAACCTTCTGGGTTCAAGCAATCCTCCGACCTCAGCCCAAGTTGCTGGGACTACAGGTGTGTACCACCATGCCTGGCTGATTTTTGTATTTGGTAAAGATGGGGTTTCGTCACGTCGCCCAGGCTTGTCTCAAACTCCAGAGCTCAAATAATCCACCTGCCTCAGTCTCCCAAAATACTAGGATTACAGGCGTGAACCAGCACACCCAGTCCCAATGCCAAGAATTTTTATCATAAGTGGATATTGAATTTATCTAAGGGCTTTATGCATCTTTTGAGATTTCTATGTGATTCCCCCCCTTCCCCGCCCTTTATTGAACTTGATGAATCCTATTAATTTTTTGTTTGTTTGTTTTGAGACGGAGTCTTACTCTGTCTCCAGGCTGGAGTGCAATCGCGCTATCTCGGCTCACTGCAGCCTCTGCTTCCTGGGTTCAAGTAATTCCTCTGCCTCCTCAGCCTCCTGAGTAGCTGGGACTACAGGCGCGCGCCACTACACCCAACTACTTTTTGTATTTTTAGTAGACATGGGATTTCACCACGTTGGCCAGGATGGTCTCGATCTCTTGACCTCGTGATCCTCCCGTCTCGGCCTCCCAAAGTGTTGGGATTACAGGCATGAGCCACCGCACCTGACCTAATTGATCTTTTTTCTTTTTCTGTTGCCCAGGCTGGAGTGCAATGGCGCGATCTCGGCTCACTGCAACCTCTGCCCACCATGTTCAAGTGATTCTCCTACCTCAG
The DNA here is from genome assembly GCF_024542745.1 of Macaca thibetana thibetana. NCBI lineage: Eukaryota > Metazoa > Chordata > Mammalia > Primates > Cercopithecidae > Macaca > Macaca thibetana. Next base: position 195,803,827 of record NC_065578.1, on the reverse strand, counting down.
ACTCCCTAGATCTACCTTAGCCATAATATTTTATCTTAGTAGATTAGGTTTGCTATTATTATTTAGTGTTTTTTCATATACGTTTATGAATGAAACTGGCTTGTATTTATATTTTTCACACTTTATCAGGTTATGGTATCAAGGTTATACTGGTCTCATAAAATGAGTTAGAAGTGTTTCTGGTTTTGTTGTTCTCTGGAAACGTTTGTGGAAGATTGGAATTATTCTTTGAATTTTTGGAAGCACTTGGGTAAAATCAACAAGGCTTTTTATTCTCTTCTTGGGAAGATTTTTACTTACCTACTAATTCAGTTTCCTTAAATGCTGTGAGACTCTACGGATTTTCTGTTTCTTCTTGAGTCAGTCTTGATAAGTTATATTTTCTATAGAGTTATTCATTTTTAAGTTTTAATTTTATTGACATGAAATGCTTCACAATATATTCTTAATCTTTTTATTATCTGCAGCATTTTTTTCTCTTTTTTTTGAGACAGGTTCTGACTGTGCTGCTCAGGCTCATCTTGAACTCCTGGCGTCAAGCAGGTCTCCTTGCTTCAGCCTCTCTAGAGTGCTGGAATACAGGCTTGAGCTACTGCACCTGACCTGCAATAGTTTTTGATAAGCCTTTTTTGTTACACTTAAATTATTTGCTTGCTCCTTCTCTCGTTTTCTTGTTCCATCTTACCAGAAGTTTGTAAGTTACAATGTGACAGGATTCTTTTGAAAGAACCAAGTTGGTGTTTCTATTATGTGGAAGTTTTTTAATGGTATTCATTATTGGTCTTACCTTTATTATTACCTTTCCTCTAGTTTCTTTGGATTTATTTCCCAGTGCTCTTATCCTTATCTTCTCTGTACCATTTAATAGTATTAAACCACTTCAACCTTGTAGCTTTCTCATCCCTGGCTCCTGAAACACGCTAGTCTTGGTTTTAAAAAAACTGGTTTTAGATGTAGGGGGTAAACGCACAGGTTTGTTACATGGGTATATTGCCTGATGCTGAGGTTTGGGATTTTAATGATTCTGTCACCCAAGTAGCAAACCTAGGACCTGTAGGTATTTTTTTTAGCCCTTGCCTTCTCCTTCCCTTCCCAGTTTTGGAATCCCTAGTGTCTGTTTCCATCTTTGTATCTTATGTGTTTAACTCCCACTTAAATGTGAGAATATGTGGTATTTGGTTTTCTGTTCCTGTGTTAATTCACTTAATGGCCTCCGGCTGCATCCGTATTACTGCATGGATTTCGTTCGTTTATGGCTGCACAGTATTCCATGGTGCAAATGTACCATATTTTCTTTATCCAATCCACTGTTTTGGGCACCTGGGTAATGCAGATGTCTTTTGGGTAGAATGATTTATTTTTCTTTAGGTATATATCCAGAAATGGGATTGCTAGGTCAAATGGTAGTGCTGTTTTTAATTCTTTGAGAAGTTGCCAAACTGCTGTCCACAAAGACTGAACTGATTTGCATTCCCACCAACAGTGTGTATGTGTTTTTTTTTTTTCAGCCTTGTCAACATTTGTGGGGTTTTTTTTTCTTTTACTTTTTAATAATAGTCTGCCTAGTATGAGATGGTATCTCATTGTTACTTTGATTTGCATTTCTGATGATTAGTGATGTTGAGCATTTTTTCATGTTTGTTGACTGCTTGTATGTATTCTTTTGAGACATGTCTTCTTTTGCCACGTGTCTGTCTTTGCCTGCTTTTTAATGAAGTTTTTTTTTTTCTTGTTGATTTAAGTTCCTTATAGATTTTGGATATTAGTCCGTTTTTGGATGCATAGTTTGCTAATATTTTCTCCTATTCTGTAGGTTGTTTATTCTGTTGATAGTTTCTTTTGATAGTTGGTTTTGGCCCCCAGTGTACATATCTCCTCAGTCCTGTCTCTTTAGTTTAATTAAATCCCAGTTGTCCATTTTTATTTTTGTTGCATTTGCTTTTGAGTACTTAGTCATAAATTCTTTGCTTAGGCCAATGTTTACAAGAGTATCTCCTAGGTTTTCTTCTAGGGTTTTTATAGTTTGAGGTCTTACATGGAAGTATTTAATCCATCTTGAGTTAATTTTTGTATGTAATGAGAGGTAGGGGTCCAGTTTCATTCTTCTGCATGTGGTTAGCCAGTTTTCCCAGCACCATTATAGGGTGCCTGTTTCCCATTGTTTATTTTTGTTGACTGTGTCAAGGATCAATTGGGTGTAGGTGTGGGGCTTTATTTTAGAGGTCTTTACTCTGTTATATTGGTCTGTGTATCTGTTTTTGTACCCATACCATGCTGTTTCATTACAGTAGCCTTGTAGTATAGCTTGAAGTCAGGTAATGTGATACTTCTGGCTTTATTCTTTTTTGCTTAGGATTGCCTTGGCTATTCAGGCTCTTTTAGGTTCTATATGAATTTTAGAATAGTTTCTTTCTAATTATGTAAAAAAATTTATGTTGGTAGTTTGATAAGACTAGTGTTGAATCTGTAGATTGCTTTGGGCAGTATAGACATTTTAATGGTACTGATTTTTCCAACCCTTGCACATGGAATTATTTTCTATTTGTTTGTGTTGTCTGTGATTTCTTTTAACAGTGTTTTTATGTAGTTCTCATAGATATCTTTCACCTCCTTGGTTAGATGTATTCCTAGCTGTTTTTATTTTATTTTATTTTTATTTTTATTTTTATTTTAATGGCTGTTGTAAATGGGATTGTATTCTTGATTTGGTTTTCAACTTGAACATTATTGATATATAGGAATGCTACTGATTTTTGTACATTGATTTCGTATCCTGAGTCCGCTGAAGTCATTTATCAGGTCTAGGAGTCTTTGAGCACAATCTTTAGATAATTGTACTTCCGCTTTTCCTGTTTAGATGCTGTTTATTTGTTTCTCTTGCCTGATTGCTCTGGCAAGGACTTCCAGTACTATGTTGAATAGCAGTGGTGAGAGTGGACATCCTTGCCTTGTTCTTAGGGGAAGTGCTTTCAACTTTTGACTGTTTCATATGATACTGGCTATGAGTTTATCATAGATGGCTCTTATTATTTTGAGGTATGTTCCTCCAATGCCTAGTTTATTAGGAGTTTTTATTATACAGGGATGTTGGATTTTATTGAATGCTTTTTTCTGGTTCTATTGTGATGATCATATGGTTTTTATTTTCATTCTGTTTACATAGTTAATCACATACTGATTTATATATGTTGAACCACCCTAGCATCCCTGGAATAAAGCCCCTTGATCATGAGGAATTGACTTTTTGATGTGCTGCTGGATTTGGATTACTAGTATTTTGTTGAGGATTTTTGCATCTATGTTCATCAGGGATGTTGGCCTGTAGTTTTCTATTTTTGTTGTATCATTGCCAGATTTAGGTATCAAGATGATGCTGGTTTCATAGAATAAGTTAGGGAGGAGTTCCTCCTACTTGATTTTTGGGGGATAGTTTCAGTAAAATTGGTACCAGCTCTTCTTTGTACAGCTGGTAAAATTTGACTGTGAATCTATCTGGTCCAGGGATTTTTTTGGTTAAGTTTTTTGTTACTAATTTCGTTTAACTCGTTACTGATCTGTTCAGGATTTCTGTAAACACGCGAGTCTTGAAGGGTTTTTTTCTACTTTTCTAACTCCTCCTTCTGTTTCTCTGTGTCTTCACATCTCCTAATATAGGTGCTCCTATTATGTCTCCTAATGTAGAGTGCTCCTTTTCTCCCAGGCACACAAAACCAAGTGCTATTTGGTTTCGGCCCCCAATGTACCTACCTCCACATTTCTATCTCATACTTAACTCCCAATTGGGGTATGTGTGTGTATCTGTTTCTCTCTCCTTTCCTTTTAGTTCAATTTAGGTCTTTATGTTTTACAAGAATAATTTCCATGTAATAACTACTTTCTTCTACTCCTCACCTCCCAATGGAGCCTCAGTTGCTACAGTAAAAGAGGTTAACCTGCCTTAGCACCTTAAATTCCTCTATTTATCTGAGTAGTTGTCTAAGTATTCTTTTTACCTTACTACCTTTGAATACTGTTTCGTGTTCTGTTATGAGGTGGTAAGTCCAGTGTGGCCACAACGGGAGACATAAGAAAAGCTCTGAAAAACAAAGTTTATTATACTCACAGGTCCTAGAGACAGGAGGCACAGTGCACCATGCAGGGCCACATGGGGGAAGACACCAGAGTGGTGAGGGGGCAGAATATAGGAGTGAGTGGAAGGTTTAGGCCACTACCTTTCCTGGGGTTTTTAAGGGGAATAGTTAGGCTGTCACCTTTTTGCAGTGGCATGATCGTAGCTGGTTGCAGCCTCGAACTCCTGGGCTCAAAGGATCCTTCCTGCCTCAGCCTCTGAGTAGCTGGAATTAGAGGGGAAAGCCACCCACTGGCTCTAGGCCACTACCTTTGTTGGAGTTTCTGTGGGAAAGTCAGGACAGAGTAAGCAGTTTAGGATTGGCTAACTTCAATAATTTTGGAGGGCTTTGGGACCACCTAGGGGTGGTCTCTAGTTGCCTGGTACCTGGCCCTAGGATGAAGGCAGAATATTGCCTCTAGAGTCTGATTGAGGAAATTTGGCTCTAGATTGGTTAGTTTGTGTATCAAAGACATGCTCCTGGCTGGGCCCTTTGCTGTCTCCAAGAATTGACTAAACCTGGGAGGGGCAGTCTCTCCCCAGCCAGAAAGGTTTTTATGATGTCAAAATATCATTTATTAAAAATGTAAGGGCCGGGCGCGGTGGCTCAAGCCTGTAATCCCAGCACTTTGGGAGGCCGAGACGGGCGGATCATGAGGTCAGGAGATCGAGACCATCCTGGCTGACACAGTGAAACCCCGTCTCTACTAAAAAATACAAAAAAACTAGCCGGGCGAGGTGGCGGGCGCCTGTAGTCCCAGCTACTCAGGAGGCTGAGGCAGGAGAATGGCGTGAACCCGGGAGGCGGAGCTTGCAGTGAGCCAAGATCACGCCACTGCACTCCAGCCTGGGCGGCAGAGCGAGACTCTGTCTCAAAAAAAAAAAAAAAAAAAAAAAAAATGTAAGAACATTTTACAATACAGAGACCATGCCTTCAGCTCATCCTCCCCCCAGAGGCAGAACCAGGGCACTTAAATACTATTACCAGTAGACCATTGTACCAGGGATACTAGACATCAGTCTCTCTGTATTATTTAGTGCTTTGTGACTTATAAGCAGCTTTGATAGCATTTTTATGCAACTTGAAAGTGGAACCAGTATACAGAATTTCCACAGACTCCATGAGAGTGAAATATTTGGTTCTCGAAGACCTCCTATTAGTACTGTGTTAATCTTTTAAGTGCTTGTCTCTGTTTTTCAAAATCTCATATTCTTTTAGCCTTGTTGATTTATTTAATATATCTTGAGCATGTTTCTCTAATGGTGAACAGTCTCTTTTTCCTCCAGTTTTATTGAGGTATGATTGACAAAATAATACAATGCCGTACTATCTTAAAATCTCCGCAAAGGTACTGATAATCCTGCATAGGGATAGAGATAGCAACTAATGACAAACGCACAACTTTGAAATAGTGAAACTTCTACGTGTAGCTTATGGAAGTGACTCTACTTGACTAGAATGTCGTCGTGGAAAAAAATAAGAAAAAATAAAGGAGGTGACTCTAATTACATTTTATTTTCATGCAAGTTTTCAATTACTTGACACAAGCCTGCACTCAATTTTACTAACTATGTATGTCTAAGTAGTTCTATAGTTTTCTATTTGTGGAAGACTTTAGGAAAAAATAGAAGAAGCGATTTTATGAATTTTTAGAAAGTGAAATATTTATACATATCTTTTATAATTATCTCAAGGAAACAAATAGGGCTCTGGTTCGTGTGCTATACCTAATTATTCATTCTTATTTAAGTAATACATCTGCCAGAAATTAGGGTGTGTATATTGGCAGACGTTAGCACTGTCTTAGAAACACTGCTGTAAGGTTCTAACTTTGTGCTCTTCTGACTGGTCTGCTCTGGATGTGTGTGCACACACAGGTGTAAGGATGGGAAGATGGGGTATTTGAGTGGTAGGAAATGGAAGTATAGAACCATATCCATGGTCTAGACAATTCTTACAGATACCTGTGGTCTGTTATATTTTTTTCAGTACATGATGTTCTGACTTTTTCTAAATAATAACCAGATATAGTAATTTGAAAACAATGTATTATAATACTTTAGAAAATATTTCTGGGTGTTAGGGTGGCCTATCTTTCCATAAATTAGCCCTATTCTAATATCAGATCACAGCAAAAGTGGTTAAAAAGCGCTCGCATAACACTTTTATTTTCTTTCTTTCTTTTTTTTTTTTTGAGACAAGTTGTACCTCTATCACCCAGGCTGGACTGCAGTGGCGTGATCTTGACTCACTGCAACCTCCGTCTTCTGGGCTCAAGCCATTCTCGCTCGGCCTCCAGAGTAGCCGGGACTTCAGGCCCGCACCACCACACACCACACACCTGGCTGATATTTTATAGAGACGGGGTTTCACCATGCCGCCCAGGCTGGTCTCGAACTCATAAGCTCAAGCCATCTACCCACCTCGGCCTCCCAAAGTGCTGGGATTACAGGCATGAGCCATCACACCCAGCCTCGCATAACGTTTTGAAAAATATAATTATAGCAGGGCCCTTGCTAATGAGATACATGCAGCAATCTGTTGTTTAGGATTAAAGGAATTAGTACAGCTATTGTTTTCTTTATGCTTATCATGGAAAAGGTTGCTTTTTGCCATCAGATTGCTATTCATTAAAGTGTTCGGAGTTAATAATAAGTCTTTCTTGCTCTTGGCAAAGTCACCAGTGAATTTCTTCTGTCTAGCCACATATCAAGTAAGCTGAAAATAGAAGAGAGCCTCAGGGTCTCTTTGAACTCTGTTCCTATGCTAGCTGCTCCGGTCGCTGCATTCACATCTGAATTTTCACACACTATCTTATGATTGTAATTTATTATTTATATTTTTGTTTCTGTTTCTTAAGCTTATCAGTGTTTGTGTACTTGTCATGCAGTCCTGCTTTTAGAAGATAAACCATTTTACTGTGTTTCCTTTCTTTTGAATCCCTTCTCCTTGGAGGTATTTAGGAAAGTACTTATGCAAAATAGGTGCCTGATGAATGTTGGTAACTGAAATCTAGTGCTTTATTTCATTTATTTCTTTTAATAGTTGTAATTATTTTGCTTGCTTTCTAGGCACACAAACCAATGGTCTGGACTTTCAGAAGCAGCCTGTGCCTGTAGGAGGAGCAATCTCAACAGCCCAGGCGCAGGCTTTCCTTGGACATCTCCATCAGGTAGGAATGTTCTGCTCAACCATCAGTGAGAGTGAAAGATAGAGGCATAAAATACTGGGGCCTGAGGAAGTTATTTCAGAATGTGGAACCTTTTAACTTATTTAAAGCCTAGTGCTAATTATGTGTAATTGTGTCATTCTATTTGGTTAGTATGAAATCCTATAGTTTAGTTGAGTGTAGAGTCATTGACTCCACAGGTGTGTGGGAAACAAAGGAATTCCTTGTTGTGAATGGAATGTGTATAGTAACTGGTTTGCTGTTTTTGTAAGTGGGTATCTGTGGCGGCTGCCTGATGGTAGAAATTATCAAAATCATCCAAAAAGATGTAGCTACCATTGCCTGAGACCTGCTGTAAAAGGCTCTGAGCTGCAAGCTCATTTCTGTCCTCTAAAACAGTTCCAGACCATGACAGTTGATTTGGGCAACTACTCAGAGGCTTTTGCTTGCCCCGCCCCCTAGTTTGAGGTTCAAAAGACTCTGCCTCAACTTTGTTAGCCTGTGTCACAACATTTTTTCCCTGGGTCTAAAACAGACCATGAATTCTGTTCATTCATGTTTTAGCTATAATGTAGAGGGAACGGGAATAAAAAAAACAAACACTGGTACTCAATAGTTTTGGGATATGGAAGCTGATTAAAAATGGTAAACAGTGAAAACAGTTGGGAGCTAGACTATCAGAGTATCTCAACCCCTTGACTCATGTTCACAATTATATATTAGAGCAATATTTTGGTGGTCTACATGTGTTGATAGTGATGGTGCTAGTGATGATGCCTAATGATGGTGATGGTAGTGATTCAGTGAAAAATCCGTATGGACATAAGACCTCCCAGGTTACATATTAACATATTAAGTTACTGAGCCCTGAATATATACATCTTACTAAAGTCTTTTCATCAAAATATTTCATCAGACCACCTAAACTATAAAAGAAATTCTTCTACTTGAAAACAGGTAAAATCCTGGAAAGCTGTTCTAAAGCCCATTTATTTGTTCACAGACTCAAAGGGATATCCTGTAGGATCATCTTCTATTAGAGTGAGGCCTAATGGAACACTTTTGCTCAGGCACATAGCTTTGTTTGTATCTTTGAAATGGAAAAACTTTGACATTAACTTTCAGATAAAATATTAAGATAAATCAACATCTAAAATGGATTTTAAAATATTTTAAATATATCCTAGAAGAAAAAAATGTTTTCATGTTGTTTTTTTTCTAAGAACATATTCAAGCCTCCACTAATTTTTCTGGGTTCCTAAGAGGAATAGCATTTTTGACAGAATTTAGTCAATTGTTTGGACCTAGTAAGCATCTTTATCTGGCTTAAATATGTGATGGTCCAAATGTATTAAAGACTCCCTGAGGGCGCACAGATGATGTGCAGTTTTCTCCCCACTGGGTCCAAATTCCGAGATGATTGCAACTCTCCCTGTACCAGCTCTGAGACCTCTAGATCTGGCCACTGATTACCAAAGTCATAGACCCTTCAATACCACCCAGACCACAGGACTGCAAACCAAAGAATTTTACTTGAAATTGCGACACCATTAAATCTCCCATCAAGACACAAGTCCTTGCATCTGATTAGATACATAATTAACAGTGTGACACTTGCCTTCTATTTCCAGCTCCCTTTTTGAGAGAATTAGCACCTTGAACCTTTCCTTACCATAATTATAATATACATACACAAAATAGATGGTTTTAGGTCTGTTGCCCCATTGACTATAAGTTCCATAAAAATGGAAACCTTTTGTTGTTTACCTGTGTCCCAGCATTAACAGGTGTTCAGTAATTATTTGTTGAATAAATTCATAGATGACTAAATGGTCAAGTATGAGACTACTGAGGAAGAAATGATTAGCTTAACCTGTACAGTCTAAGACATTTCTCTCAGGGTGATTTTTGAGCTGAGTCTTGAAGGGTGTTAGAAACTAGCTAAATGGAGTTGGTAAAGGAATGCTCTCTCTTTATTTTTAACTTCCTATTTTTAAAAAGCTTTCAAATCTATAAGAGTTACAACAATAGAACAGTGTTCATCTGAAAGCCCTTCCCCTAGAATCACCAGTTGTTACTATTTTACCGTATTTGCTTTATACCATATGTGTATATGTATGTATGTACACAAATTTTTTTTTGAGATGAGGTCTTATTATGTTGCCCAGGTTGATCTCCAACTCCTGAGCTCAAGTGATCTTCCTGCCTCCTATACAACTATGATTATAGGCGTATACCATGGCACCGAGCCAAAAAAAATTTTTTTTGCTAAGTCCTTTGAAAGTTGCAGACATTGTAACCATTTACTTCTAAATACTTCAGCATGTTTTTCATAAAAACAGCATTCTCTTACAAAACTACAGTGCAAATTTCAAATTCCAGAAACTTAACATTGATGCGATATCATTTTCCAATATTGGCCCATATTTATATACTTCCTGCCCACAATCCAGTCCATACTTTGCATTTAGCTGTCATGTCTGTTAAGTCTCTTTAATCCAGAACAATTCCTCAGCATGTCTTTGTCTTTCATGATATTGGCATTTTTGAAGAATAGAGGCCAGCTGTTTTATAGAATGCCCCTTTAACTTGAATGTGTTTGATTGTTCCCTCAATGGCTGAATTCAAGTTACGCATTTTTGAAAGGAATACAAGAGAAATGATGCTGAGTCCCTCTCGGTGCATTCAGAAGCCATATCATATTGCTTTGTCCCATTATTGTGATATTAAGTTTGATTATTTTATTAAGGTAGTGTTGATCAGATTTGTCCACTGTAAATACGTTTTTTTGCCTCCTGGTAGGTAATACTCTGTGAGGCAGTACTTTAAAGACTGTATAAATATCCCGTTCCTCAACAAACTTTTACCCTGAAACATAATAAGTAAAAACCACATAAAATTTTTATCTTCTTCAAATCTTTGTACCTGAAGCTCTTTCCTTGGGCTCTTTGACTTCTTAGCCTTTAGGCCTTAAACATATTATCTCTTCAGGTAGGCCTCTCCTGATTACACTGTATTTTAAATTTGTTCTACATATGTCTTCAGATTTGGGTTTTTTTGTTTTTGTGTTCGAGGGTTCTCATCTACTAACAGGACTAGCAGTTTCAAATAAAGGACATAGTAGTCAATGCATTTTAGCTCTTAACTCTTTACTGAGCTCCATACCAACATTTATATTTAATCTCAGGACATCTTGATGCTATGTGGTATATACAAAATGAAACTCATTATCTTCTCTGTCCCTGTTAGTGGTACTAACATTTTCCATTTGCCCAGATTTGAACCCTGGAATAATGTATGACTCTCTTCTTTTCATCTAAATCCAGGCAGGATCCTTATGTAGTACATTGCAAAGACTTGCATGTTTCCTACTTTTTATTCCCACTGCCACCATTCTAGTTTAGTTTTCCATTTATTCTAGCCTAGTTTATATTCTCTTTCTCCCTTCTCAGTCTTTCTTTGTTTCAGGACAGCAGTATACACCAGTTATTTTGTAGTGTTTCTCAGTTTGGGTTTGTCTGATTTTCATCGTGATTAGATTCAGATTCTATACTTTTGTTAGGAATGCAGCATAAGCAATGCTGTATTCCTCTCAGTGCATCATAGCAGAAGGCATGTGTCTCCTTCCTGATGACTCTTGTTTGTGCTCACTTGATTATTTGCCAGGTTTCTCCAATGAAAAGACACTATTTTACCCTTTGTAAGTATTAAGTATCATTGGAGACATAGTTGAGAATATGTAAATATCCTGTTACTCCTCAGATTTCTCACCCATCAGTTATCCATTGATGACTCTGCCTAAATCATAGTTCTTATCATAGTTGCCAAATGATGGTTTTCTAATTCCATGTGTATCCTTATTTTCACATAACCATGATTTGAACTTCCTGAATGTATGAAATGTTTTGACAGACATTTATGTGTGGTTTATAGGATAGATTTCTTATTTCGGCTAAGAGTTTTAAGTTATGATTATAAATGTTTTAAGGACTGGGCTGTGTGGGTGTGTAAATATATTTCTACTCTGGTGTATACATGGGACATTTGAAATTAAAATAAGTAGATGGTTCTGATTGTTTCTAATAATAAATAATGTATATAGATAGCTTATTATATGTTCTTTAACACAATGTGGAAGATTAATTAAATTTTTAGAATCTAAGCATTCTATGAATACAAACAGAATGTTATATAAGGAACATTCAATACAAGTGTGGCATGGCTGATAGTGTTCATTTAGTGTGGGAAAACGTCTTCAAAAAAAGATTAACAGCATTTTTCTGTGGGACCGGTGGCAGTGGGGTAGTGTGGGTTGAGAAGGGACTTAGCTTGTTCATAAAGTTTTAACTCAGTAAGACAGACCTCTTTGTCTTCTCAGTTCTAGCTCGGTGACACATAGTAGACTTAAAATATTTAGTGATGACAACCCCTTGTGATGAATGTCAACAGTATTAAACTAGAATTTCCCCTGATTACTTATAGGTCCAACTCGCTGGAACAAGTTTACAGGCTGCTGCTCAGTCTTTAAATGTACAGGTAAACTGGGACCTGGGATTATGGATCAATCTTTTATTTATTTTTTCTTAAATTTTTCTAATTTTCTATAGTGAGCATATATTTTATGATAGAAAATGCTTAGAAGTATTACCTTTTTCAAATTAGTGAATCTCGTGAAGATTCAAATAATGATAATTATTACCATTAATGAAAATCAATTTTATATTCTGCTACTGTGCATGAACGAGAGATGGACAGGAAAAGTCTGCTTTCCAAGTTTTATGTGTAAGTTCAGTAAAAATGTTTCTAAGTTATACTGCTATAACACATACCTAAACACACAGCCTGAAAGTTCTCTTAAATGCCAGTTTGTTTCCAAAAGGCTTGTTATTTATCATTTTTGATGTCTTAGGGACACCTTATAGGGCAGAGGAAAGAACACTGGACTGTTCACAAAAGTGTTCACAAAAACAGTTTGACCAGGTTTGCATTCTCATTCTGCCACTGACTAGCTGTCTGACCTTTGGCAAGTCACATAACCTCCTTGGGTTCAGTTTTTCTCATCTGTACTTAAGTGGGGACATTTATAAGATTGCCAGGGTTCCTCTCCACCCTAAAATATTAGGTTTCTAATAATTGTAATTAAACCTGTTCATAGATATTGGTGGACAGACAGTCAAAATGTTAAAACAAATCTGGCCACTTTCCTTCTTTGAACCATATGGCAAAACATACAAAGTTCAAGTGTTAGGCAGTGCTCTCTAACATTTCTATCAACCTGCTGGTTCCTTTCATTATAGTGTTTAGGTAACTAGCAGTCAAGAGAGAAAGACAGTATTATGGAAGATTGATTTCAGTGTTGCTAATGACTAAAGACCTTGGGTTGAGCATTTCACGAAACCCAGTTGAATATGGACCTAGTAACACGTGGGAACAAGGAGAGAAAAGAAAAAGAGATAATATGACCTTACTTTCTGAGGGAGAGGAGGCGGAAAATTGCCTTGGTTGCCATGGTAAACTTTCATCCCTTAGAGAGATGTTGGCAAACAGGCTGTATCTCCAGTGCAGAATGTTTACAGTCCTGCACTGTAATTATCTCTCAATGACTGGCAGAATTAATCAGAGCATTTATGTTAATTAGCCTTGCTGCAGTCCCTAAAACAGGTGGTGGGAAATATGCAAATCTATGCAGAATTTTAATGCTTTGCATAACCAGTTTTAATTACCATAAAATTTTCTCTTCGTGCCCCTCTCTCTTGACTGCAGCATTTTCTCTCTGAGCTTGTGTGTTAGTTGATGGGAGTTGCTAGATTTACCGTTCTGTAAAATATTAGGTGGAAAGTTCTGTGGATCAAGCGATCATTCTCTGAGGTGGTATATGGAGAAGTTTCAGACTGACCACCAGGTGTGTTAAAATATTGGTATGGAAGGTCTAATGTAGAGGTGAATTGAAAATGTGTTCTTCCCTTTACCCCCTATTTCTAGAGTTGAGGAACTGGGGGCTATGAAAAATAATCTATAAATTGGTGGGGGATGACTATTTATTTTTAAAAATTATAGTAGCAGCTTTGCTGGCATTGAAATTAAAAAGTCTAAAAACTTAGTATGTGAAACTAGGAAGATACAAAGAAAAGAAAGGAGGTAAACCAGAACTCATGACTGAGTAAGTCCATGGTTTAAAGAATTCCTAAAAGATGGGGTTTTAAGTACATTTCTTTTAATCAACTGTTTGCAATCTTTTATTTCCTACCCCACTCCACCTCAGTCTAAATCTAATGAAGACTCGGGGGATTCACAGCAGCCAAGCCAGCCTTCCCAGCAGCCTTCAGTGCAGGCAGCCATTCCCCAGACCCAGCTTATGCTAGCTGGAGGACAGATAACTGGGGTAAGTGTTCACTGAGAGAATTATAATAAACTTTTTCTGTGTCAGAACTGCCATTGGCCAATATCTGATTAGAATTTTTCACCATAGCTGGCAGTAACATGGCTATGCCTGGCACTATCGTGTCTTTAAGGAACTTCCTACACTGTACGTAGCTCTGAAAAAGGAATTATCTTTGTCATAAGTTTTCAGGATATCTCTTGTTAGAATTGTGGATGCTCTGGATAAATTACAACTTTATTAAACCCGCGTTTCAGGTGTTGCTTCATCTTGCAATGGAGTAATTATCATATAGTTGAGATCATTACACTGAAAATGGCAGTTGTCCATTTGGCGTTAAGACATCACTGCAGGGTAGAAGTTAAAGAATGGATTAGTACCTGCAAAAGAAAAACTTTTTTCTTTAAGTTACTGTGTAATGGTCTAAAATAAAACATGTGGCTTCATATCCTAACTCTGCAACTTACCGTGTGCCTAATTACTTCATTTTCCTCTACCTCAGTTTTCCTTCCGTTAAATGGAGATACTAATAATACCCATCTTACATTATGTTGTGAAGATTGGAGATAATACTATAAAGCTTATAGAACAGTGCTTTGCATGTAGCATTCAACAAATGTTGTTTATTTTTATTCTTGATCTTAGCCAAAAGGCTGAGGTCTGTCATTTATTTTTTATTGTTAATAAATTGACCTGTGTGACTATATTAAGCTTTTAAGTTTTCAGCTGTCTTTTCTCTAAGGCACCATTCAAAATATTTTTCCAATGTTGAAAATTTGTGTATTAAATTATCTTTGTGGGGATTGGTTTAGGGCAATAGTAAGGAATAGTTATTATTCAATTCACATCGCATTAACTCCCAAGAATTTTCTGGGTTTTTTTTTTTTTCTGTTTCTTTTTTTTTTTTTTTTTTTTCCAGTTGTGTATTTTGTCAGTGGACAACTGTTTTAAGAACTGTTGCAAAATTGTTTACAAAAATCCCATCAGTAGAGATGTATGTATGTATATATGTTATATAAAAATTAAAGATATATCTATACTTTATATATACACATATCTCTTAAAGGGTTTTGAGTTTTTGAATGGTTTGGTTTTGAGCCTTATGTTTCTAATGCACAAATTGTGTTTGAATTCTTTTAGAGGAGGTTGTGGCACTAAGTGACTGTACATATACTTCAGAAAATTATGGTTCCATCTTATTTGATCAATCAGAACATGTCACCAAAAGAAAAGTAGAACACACTTACTATGATTTAAGTGTGTTTGAAATAAGTTGCATTATGAAAGCAAGTTTAAATATGCTGTAAATACATTTCCTACTTTACTATTTGGGTCTTGTTTTGGTGACTAGTGTCTACAATAGTAAGAGGGAGTTGGGATTCTAAGTTCCTGTGGCTGGAGCTTCTATTAAACCTGGGCATTCGGGTTCATTTGCATGTAAAGAGAACAGCTATCACCACCTGTTTCATAGAGATAATGTGTTGGGAAGGAGATGTAAAGTTGCAGAGACTCAATGCTTTCAATAACAGAAAAGATTGTATTAGGGAGGGGCCTGTAGGGAGACTTGTAAAAGAAACAAATGGAGCTCATATTCTTTAGTCATATCTTTGGACTTAATGGAAATGATGGAATATGGCAGGGATTCATGCTAATAGGAAGCAGCTGGGCCTTATCAGTTCTTTCCTTGGTTATATCCAGCATCCTTGTTCCTCATTCATCTGACTAATCACTTGCTGTTGGGTTGGGTGTAAATTTCTTTTCATATCCTGTCAGCGGTGATTCTTTTTTTTTTTTTTTCTTGCTTACTAGTTAATTACTTTCTTGACCAAACCCTAGGGCCCTGGACTAGCTTGAATGATTAAGTCCAGAGTGGGGACCACCATTTTAATTTAAATGTTCTGCTAGTAATGGTAGTTTGATCACTGATGAACATTTTAGCTGTCTGCTAAGCATGTGAAGTGGGGTCACTGGGGACTAATATCATTTGAGTTACCTATTACAAAGCAGTTGACTCGCATTGGGAGACTTTCTCCTTCAACACTTTCCCATTATGTGTTCTGATTTTGTTTAGCTTACTTTGACGCCTGCCCAGCAACAGTTACTACTCCAGCAGGCACAGGCACAGGCACAGCTGCTGGCCGCTGCAGTGCAGCAGCACTCCGCCAGCCAGCAGCACAGTGCTGCTGGGGCCACCATCTCCGCCTCTGCTGCCACGCCCATGACGCAGATCCCCCTGTCTCAGCCCATACAGATCGCACAGGTGAGTAAGGAACTCCAATAGCGGGAGCAGCAAGTGAGGAATAAAGTGGCAGGTTTTATTTAATGTTAAATTAACTTTTTGATTGTTAGTGTGGGGCCTTAACTGCCTGAGGAGCTCTGGATCAGTGAGGTAAGTGGTACCCTTCCTTACCACTGAATTAGAAATAATGTTTGTTTGCTTATTGTAGTTGATATTATAAACATATAGCTGATTATTTGAATAACTATTTATATTGACAATTCTTGAATAATTAGCTGGCATATTTTTGAAGCAGGGGATTACTGTATTTATTTTAATTAGCTAATTACAGCAGACATGAATTTTTTTCATGTGCTCTGCGGTGAATGTTGCCACCCATGTATGAGAGAAACAGTGAGTAATCTCTGCTATGGAGTGATTAACATTGTGGAGAACATGATTGCATTAGAATGTTGTTTGGTTTCAGTTTTCACATTTTAGGGCAAAGTATCTAGAGATAATAAAAATTTATTTAAGAAGCGCTGGACATGGTGCCTCACACCTGTAATCCCAGCACTTTGGGAGGCTGAGGCCGGCAGATCTCGAGGTCAGGAGATCAAGACCATCGTGGCTAACACAATGAAACCCCGTCTCTACTAAAAATATAAAAAACTAGCCGGGCGTGGAGGCAGGCACCTGTAGTTCCAGCTACTCAGGAGGCTGAGGCAGGAGAATGGCGTGAACCCAGGAGGCGGAGCTTGCAGTGAGCCGAGATCGCGCCACTACGCTCCAGCCTGGGTGACAGAGTGAGACTCCATCTCAAAAAAAAAAAAATTTATTTAAGAAGCATACACAATAGTACCAAGGAGGAAAATAAATAAAATCTTTTATCTCAGGAAGAGGAAAAAGGTATGAGTAGTTGTATCAGTAAAATATATGAAGAGTTATGGGTCTAATTGTTAGACAGCTGTCTTTATGCCTGTCAGAAAAGACTCAGAAATGGACTTAACTTGTAGCAAGAGTTTGACTAACCATTTAAAAAGAACTAACTATAAGAGTAGAGATATCAGACTAGTCTTTATATAGTCTTTATCAAGATAATGTTTTGATTTTGGCCACTTTCTCATCACCAGATAAATGTTTTTAGTGCCAGCTGTGAGACCTTATATGAACATTAGTCTAAATAAGATAACGTACATGAAACACTTTGAAAATTATAAAATAGTAGGCCAATGTAAGGTGCTATTGTTGTTAGGGATCAAATTTTTATATGGATAGCTATTTTTTGTTTTAAAAAATTGAATACTTTAGAACATGTGGAAAAGGGCAAAAAAATTGAATACTGATTTTTTCAGTTAAGTTAGATAAGCTGTTGTCAAATGTCATAAGTCATTATAGGCCCTTTATTGATGGAAATTCAGATATAATGTGATTAATTTTTATTTAAGAGAATATCAAATATTTAAAAACTATTTTCTCACTTGATTTTTAAAACTAGTCTTTATGTGATAAAAAACAGAAGTATATTTGTTCTGAGGGAATTTTAAAGAACCTTTGAAAATTAGGCTTATCTCAGGGGTCGGGCGCGGTGGCTCAAGCCTGTAATCCCAGCACTTTGGGAGGCCGAGACGGGCGGATCACGAGGTCAGGAGATCGAGACCATCCTGGCGAACACGGTGAAACCCCGTCTCTACTAAAAAATACAAAAAACTAGCCGGGCGAGGTGGCGGGCGCCTGTGGTCCCAGCTATTCGGGAGGCTGAGGCAGGAGAATGGCGTAAACCCGGGAGGCGGAGCTTGCAGTGAGCTGAGATCGCGCCACTGCACTCCAGCCCGGGCGACAGAGCAAGACTCCGTCTCAAAAAAAAAAAAAAAAAAAAAAAAAAAAAGAAAATTAGGCTTATCATAACAATATATGTCAGTCCACAAAAATAGTAAGTAAGTTGCAGAGGCTCCAGGTTGCTTCACATGCTTTGTCAAGCACACACACAGCATACCCTGTTTGGAATATGAAAGCATGCCAAGTATTTACTTTTCTTTATTTGGAGGTGACAGAAATCATCAGCTGGAAGCCTTATAATTAAGTGAACTTTTATTTCAGAATCTCCAATCCATGTTTTAATTCCAATTTTTCAGGATCTTCAACAACTGCAACAGCTTCAACAGCAGAATCTCAACCTGCAACAGTTTGTGTTGGTGCATCCAACCACCAATTTGCAGCCAGCGCAGTTTATCATCTCACAGACGCCCCAGGGCCAGCAGGGTGAGCTCCTCCTCAGAGCTAATTAGTGATATACCAAGGCTGTTCACTGAATGTTACACATGCATGAACTACTGTCATTTTGGCCCTGAAACTATTAGAACAATGTTTTTTATTAAATTTTGGTTGATTATAAACTTTTGTTTAAGAAAAATATATATATATATTTTTTGGTCATAAATACCACATTATTGAAGGTTGTCCTGAACTGCCATTCATCTGCTTAATCACTAAGGAAGAACCAAGAGTTTGGCCAAAAGTCTAAGTGAAATTATTCAACATGCCAAACATAAATTGGATAAGTTGCTGCTAGTGTTTTAATTGTTTTTCATGGAAGTGTATTCAAAGAATATAGACTGAGTATTGAAAGTATGTGCTTCTAACCATTGTTTTTTAATTTAAGGAGGAAAGGCTTATAATAGAAACTACAAATTTTGTGAGTTATAAAAAACATCTTTGAGTCCTTTGAGTGGTAAATATTATATAATTAATATATCAAACAACCAATCGTGTGTAAGGTCGGTTAATGTAATCAGGGTGGAGAGTGTTGAGAGTATCAAGGCTTCAACCCAAGGAACATTAGTGCATCACTACTGATTCTTTATTATTTCTAAGTGGGTTTTTTTTTTTTTTGCCTTTTTTCTTCTTATTCATTCCAAAGTCTTTTGTCATGAAATAATTATTCTAGCATATGTTCAGGGTTCAAAGATGAGTAATTCAGTGTTTACTTGCAGAGAGTTCACAATTTGGTGACAGGGAAACAGACCTAAATTGTGTTAGACTTGATATGCACAGAATGCTATGGGAACCAAGCAAAGAGACCCCTGTAACTTTGTGCTCAGATAAGTCTTCACAGTGAATTTGGGAAAATGCATTCATAGGCTTACAAAAGGGAGAATGTCAGTCTTGGAAAATGAACAGCATTTGCAAAGCTTAGAAACATGGGGGAAAAATCAATAAGCTGTGTTAGAGAACTATAAGTAGTGCCTTACAATGGCAGAAGAAGTTTGCATATACAGGTAATAGTGAAATTTGAGCTCAGAAAGATTAGCAGAGACCAGATCATTAAAGAACCTTAGATAAGTTTCCAGGAGTTTGACCTTAAATCCTATAGCTTAGTGCTTCCTAAGATTGATATATTTAAGAGTCACTTGGTGGCCAGGCGTGGTAGCTCACACCTGTAATCCTAGCACTTTGTGAGGCCAAGACAGGCAGATCATGAGGTCAGGAGATTGAGACCATCCTGGCTAACACGATGAAGCCCCATCTCTACTAAAAATACAAAAAAATTAGCCGGGCGTGGTGGCAGGTGCCTGTAGTCCCAGCTACTCAGGAGACTGAGGCAGGAGAATGGCATGAACCCAGGAGGCGAAGCTTGCAGTGAGCCAAGATCGAACCACTGTACTCCAGCCTGGGCAACAGAGAGAGACTCCGTCTCAAAAAAAAAAAAAAAGTCGGCCGGGCGCGGTGGCTCAAGCCTGTAATCCCAGCACTTTGGGAGGCCGAGACGGGCGGATCACAAGGTCAGGAGATCGAGACCATCCTGGCTAACACGGCGAAACCCCGTCTCTACTAAAAACACAAAAAATTAGCCGGGCGAGGTGGCGGCGCCTGTGGTCCCAGCTACTCGGGAGGCTGAGGCAGGAGAATGGCGGGAACCCGGGAGGCGGAGCTTGCAGTGAGCTGAGATCTGGCCACTGCACTCCAGCCTGGGCGACAGAGCGAGACTCCGTCTCAAAAAAAAAAAAAAGTCACTTGAGGGATTAGAAAAGTTTTCTGAGCCCTAACCCCAACCCCCCAATTATTTTTATTCTTATTTTTAAACTTTTAGGTTCAGGGTTACACTCAGGTTTGTTACATAGATAAATTACATGTCATAGGGATTTGGTGTACAGATTTTTTCATCACCCAGGTAATAAGCATAATACCTGATAGGTAGTTTTTTCAGTTCTCACCCTCCTCCCACCCTCTACCCTCAGGTAGACCCTGGTGGCTGTTGTTCCCTTCTTTGTGTCCGCAGGTACTCAAAGTTTTTATGGCTGTGTAGTATTCCATTGTGTATATGCACCACATTTTTTTAAATCCAGTCTAGTGTTGATGGATATTTAGGTTGATTCCATGTCTTTGCTATTGTGAATAGTGCTGCAATGAATATACGCACGGGTATGTGTCTTTATGGCAGAAAAATTTATATTACTTTGGGTATATATCCAATAATGGGATTGCTCTATCAAATGGCAATTCTAAGTTATTTGAGAAATCACCAAACTGCTTTCCACAATGGCTTAACTAATTTACATTCCCACCAGCAGTGTATAAGCATTCCCTTTTCTCCACAACCTTGCCAGCATCTGTTATTTTTTTAGTTTTGTTTTTTGTTTTTTGGGATTTTAAGAGACGGAGTTTCACTCTTGTTGCCCAGGCTGGAGTGCAATGGCGCGATCTCAGCTCACCGCAACCTCCGCCTCCTGGGTTCAAGCAATTCTCCTGCCTCAGCCTCCCAAGTAGCTGGGATTACATGCGCCACATGCCCAGCTAATTTTTTTTTTTTTTTTTTTTTTTTTTGAGACATAGTTTCACTCGTTGCCCAGGCTGGAGTGCAGCAGTGCAATTTCAGCTCACTGCAACATCCACCTCCTGGGTTCAAGCGAGTCTCCTGTCTCGGCCTCCTGAATAGCTAGGATTATACGCGCCTGCCACTATCCCAGGCTAAGTTTTGGTTTTTAGTAGAGATGGGGTTTCACCATGTTGGCCAGGCTGGTCTCAAACTCCTGACCTCAGATGATCTGCTCACCTCAGCCTCCCAGAGTGCCAGGATTACAGGCATGAGCCACCACTTTTTTTTTTTTTTTTTTTTTTTTTTGAGATGGAATAAATAGGAAATTGATTCACAGGCTCCTCGTTCTTGCTTTATTTGGTTTGTTTGTTTGTTTGTTTTTGAGATGGAGTTCAATGGCATGATCTTGGTTCACTGCAACCTCTGCCTCCCGGATTCAAGCAGTTCTCCCTCAGCCTCCCAAGTAGCTGGGATTACAGGCATGCGCCACCACACCCAGCTAATTTTGACAATTTTTTTTTTGAGACAGTCTTGCTCTGTCAACCAGGCTGGAGTGCAGTCCACAATCATGGCTCACTGCAGTCCCAGCCTCTTGGGATCAATCAATCCTCCTACCTTAACCTTCAAAGCAGCTGGGACTAGTGTGTACTCTCTCACCTAGCTAATTTAAAAAAAAAAAAAAAATTTTTTTTGTAGAGACATGTCTTGCTGCGGTTGCCCAGACTGATCTTGAACTCCTGGGTTCAAGCAATCCTCGTGCATCAGCCTCCCAAAGTGCTGAGTTTCTAGGCATGAGCTACTGTATCTGGACTCACTTTGAGGAGTCTAATGTGAATGGCCCAATATCTTCCAGTACGAAAGTCTTCTGTAAACTCTGCTAAACCACAGATTTAATCAGAAAAGTGGCATTTCCAAGTTTGTATTTAATAAAGTTCGTGTTGAAACTTGGGTAGGAAAAACTGGTAAATAAGAAGGTAGAGGGGACAGGACCTGGTGGCCAGTTATATTTGATTAATGATAGGAAAGAGGTATCTAGGTATAATGTCTGGGTTTTTAGGAAACTACGAGGGTTGATAGGTTCAGAGGAAATATAATATATGTAGTATTAGAAGAGCCTTGGTGAAACCAACCTTTTAGGTATAAAGGATTAAGTAGATTCAAAAGATACTGCATTTTCAGAAGTCAAAAACTGGTGGAGAGTGGTAGTCGCAATGGAAGAAAATTCCAAGAGGGAAGGAGAAAGTGACCTAGATGAGAAAGACTTAGGAAGGGCAATGCTAAGTGTGTTTATTAGATTTGTTAGATTTGTTAAGATGGAATGAGATTGCCTTCATTCACTTGCAGCAAAGCCAAGAGCATTGTCTTTCCCTTTTCAAATCTGGGACCTCATTTTATTTCAATTTTATTTGTCTCAAATTAAGATAGTAGAAATAATGAATGACTGTTCATTCTGATTTTTTGGTATTTGCAAAGGTATATATATGTTTTTAAACCCTCCCCCAACTTCCAGACTTTTATAAGACTGGGAAAATAGCACAGATAATTGCTATGATTATATAACTGTAACTGTCTAGAATTTAATTTCAAGCAAGGGACATCTAAGCCTTTTCCTCAACTGTTTTTCATGGGAAAATTCTTACTGACAGACTACTGAACTTGAGTCGTAATTTATTGGTGATCTTATTCTGCCCTATCTACTCTCACAACTAATTATGAAAATAATCAAAGAAATGTTCTTGGTTAGAAAACTGTTCATTTGAGTTTTGTTTGGGTTTTTGTTGTTTAGGTAAGGGAAGGTGGCAAGCATTGTTTCTTGTTTTTTGTTTTTTGTTTTTGAGACAGAGTCTCGCTGTGTCGCCCAGGCTGGAGTGCAGTGGCGTGATCTCGGTTCACCACAACCTCTGCCTCCAGGGTTAGAAGGATTCTCCTGCCTCAGCCTCCCAAGTAGCTGGGACTACAGGCGCCCGCCACCACACCTGACTAATTTTTTTGTATTTTTAGTAGAGACGGGGTTTCACTGTGTTAGCCAGGATGGTCTCCATCCCCTGACCTCATGATCCACCTGCCTCAGCCTCCAAAAGTGCTGGGATTACAGGCGTGAGCCATGGCGCCTGGCCAAGCATTGGTTTTTTAAAAGTTCTAAACCCCTATGGGCCCTTTCAGCCTTTTCAGCTGACCTTGTTTGGGGGTAAAACGTAAGGTTTGAATTTGTTTACATATCTGCTTTTGTCTCTTACAGATTAAACTAACTTTCATTGTTAAACTTTAAAGAAACTCCTATGTTGAAATAGCCTATGTTTAATAATGGGACTTCATTTCTGACCTTTGTGCTCTCTACTCTTTTTTTTTATTTATTTGAGAGGGAGTCTCGTTTTTTCACCCAGGCTGGAGTGCAGTGACCCAGTCTTGTCTCACCACCACCTCTGCCTCCTGGGTTCAAGCGATTCTCTTGCCTCACCTCCCAAGTAGCTGGGATTATAGGTGTGTGCCACCACCCCCGGCTAAATTTTGTATTTTTGGTGGAGATGGGTTTCACCATGTTGGCCAGGCTGGTCTTGAATTCATGACCTCAAGTGATCTGCCCGCCTCGGCCTCCCAAAGTGCTGGGATTACATGCATGAGCCACCATGCCTGGCCTTCTCTTTCATTTTTTATTATTGTTTTTGAATATTCTTTAGTCTTTAGCCTTTTCAAAACAGTTTTACTTAATTAGTTTTAATCGTTAACATAAAATACAGTTTTGTTTTTTTCTCTAGACTACCCTTCAGTATTTTACAAACCAGTAAAGTTTGATATTTTAATTAATTCACTCAAAAAATTAGTTGAGTGTCTGCTGTGTCATATAGTGCTCTAACAGTTAGGGATGTATTTTGAACAAGATGCAGGTTCTGCCCTCATTAAGAAACGTCAACTAGTAAACATGTAAACAAATGGTTTAGAAAACAATTAGTACTAGTCAGGTAGCAGATCATAATCTAGTAATGGTTAACCTGAAGAAGAATGGGCGTATGGTCTGGAAAAGCCTCTCTGGAGAAGCAATATTTGAATTGGGAACTGATGAGGAAGGATGAGGGGGAGGTTACCACACCTAGAATCTGAATGAAGAGTCTTGTAGGCAAAGAAATGTAAAACACCTGAGATGGGAACAGCTTGACCTGATCTAGGAAAAGAAAAGCCAGAGTAGCTGGAGTTGAGTGAGTCAAAGGAAGTGGTAGAAGTTGAGACATGAGAGCTAGACAGGGCCAGATACCTAGGGCTGCGTAGATTTTATTCTAATTCTAATATAAGGCCATGACAGCATTAATTGGGAAATGATATGATTATAAAGATCACCCTAACTATTATATGGAGATTGAACTATAGGGAGACACTTGGGGAAGCAGGATGGTCATTTAAACTTCCATAAGCCTGCCTTTTAAGAAATGTTTGTAGTAATATATACTGAATTTTATTTAATCATATTTGCTTCAATATGTATTTCACTTGCCCCAGGACCGGCAAAAGTCAGGGTTCTTTAGAAAAGTTCAAACCTATTTAATATATTTATCTTATTTGTGACCTACATTATGAAATAAATATTAGTATCTTTTGATAGCTTAAATTTAGGCAGTGCTTAGTTACTTATAAATAAATGACAAATTATGTGGCTAATCTCTGGCAGGCTTAAGTGTTCTGGCTGTTTGTCCTACATATTCCAACATTTAATATATCCAAATTTAGTAACCTAAGGAAATCATAATTAGGAAGGTATTGCCTCAGATAATCTTATCACATGTTAAAAAAAATGGTAAAATCCCTTTTGTTTGGTGTGCTTTGTTGAATACTTTCTACCATTGCTGTTATCACAGCAAACATAATCTTGTATTTAGTATTTTAGCAACAGCATTTTATCTGAAACTCTGTGGGTTAAATCCTTAAATACAGACATTCTGGGTTGGTCCTCTATCAGGTTCTGAAAATAAAAAGCCGTGTATGTATTCGAGTAATTGAGCATCTTCTACAAACAGAGAGTTTGTATTTCTCCTTTGAATGTCAGTTTGTCATCATGAAGCATTGGTGGCATTACATTATCAATTGTTTGAAACTAAGATAGTTCAGTGTTAGTGCAGATATTAATAGAATATTTTACATTTCAACTTTATTATCACCAACAGACAAATGTTTGATAAAGAGAACTTGAAATGCTTCTTTTCCTCTGGTCCAACATATGCTGGCAGTTTCTAATGGATTCTAGGTTAAGAAGTTGAGCTCTTTTTGGAATTTCCAACTCTTTCTATCTAGAGTAGTTTTTTACTTTCATCCCACTCTTTCCTAAAATAAAGGATTGACCTATCACAGAGCTTATTCGGATTATGCTAAAGACATACCAGTTTTAATTTAATGTTTTATATCTTATCTTCCAAATTGTAAAACAAGATTGAATGTAAGGCAAATAAGATAAATAAGAGTTTTGATACCAGTAACACTACCAGAGATCAACTGAAAATTTTCAGCTCATTTTCTAATTCTTTCTTTCTTTTGCCATGTGTTCAAAGAAATCTTTAATGTTTCTGGATAACATGTTTTTCTTCTACAGGTCTCCTGCAAGCGCAAAATCTTCTAACGCAACTACCTCAGCAAAGCCAAGCCAACCTCCTACAGTCGCAACCAAGCATCACCCTCACCTCCCAGGTCAGTTTTCTTCTATGGGGGCCGCTTTCTCTTATCATGTTGTCTGGGGAGATATTTGGACTTTTAATTTTTTTTAAATCTAATAAATCTAATAATTCAGTCTTTGAAAACTGACCAGAAAATCCAAGCTAGGCTTAATCAGCTTAATAAAGCAATGCCAGGAAATCAATATAGTCTTTGAAAATCTTCAGAGTTTCTGTTTTCGTCTATGCTCATAAAGAATAACTGTGTTAGCAGTAAATGAGTAATGAGTTATAGCCATGTGACATCTCCCCTCACCATACTTGGCAGTAGATATTACCACTTAAACTGGAAACCTAGTTAGCCTCAGTTAAAATCCATTGTTACCCTTTACTCTTTCTCAGAAAGTGCAAAGAAATTTTGATCTCTGTATTTTCTTTTTTCTCAATGCTTTTATGGCTCTTTAACTCATTTCTACTAGACCATATAAACACTATAATTATATAAAAACAAATCTTAGGCATAAAGAGGTTTAAATTATAGACCTAGTTCCACTTCTTATCTAGCTGTTGCTTTGAACATGTCACTTTACCTCTCTGGACCTCAGTCTTCTCATCTATAAATTAGGTGACTGGACTGGCTGATCCTGAATTTCCTAGCTCGGACATTCTTTGTCTGCAGTACGGAAGTTATCACTTAATACTAACACATTACCAGATGTGACAGAATTCAGCATCCATTTATGATAAGAACTCTTGCAAACTAGATATAGAGGGTAACTTTCTTAACCTGGTATACAGCATGTACAAAAAAAAAAGAAAAAAAACCAATATCATACCTAACGAAAAACTGAATACTTTCCCCTAAGATCAGAAACAAGACAAAGTGACCAGTTGCCGCTTTTATTCCACATTATACTGAAGGTGCTAGTAATGCAATAAGACAATAAAATGAAATATTAATAAATGACATAGATTAGAAAGGAAGAAGTAAAACTGTCTGAGCTGCTAGATGACATGATTGTCTATTTAGAAAATCCTAAGGAATCTACCAAAGAAAGCTACTGGAATAAGTGAGCTTAGCAAGTATGATACAAAGTCAATACATAAAAATCATTTACATTTCGATACACTAGCAGTGAGCATTTGGAAATTGAAATTTAGAAAAAGAAATTTACAGTACTTAGGGATAAACTTAACAAAATATTTGTAAGGCCTATACGTTGAAAACTGTAGAACATTACTGCATAAAATTAAAGACCTATAAAATAGAAAGAAGTAATGTGTTCATGAATCAGAAGACTTAAGTCAGTTTTTCCCAAATTGACCTCTAGATTTAACACAGACTCAACCAATACCTAGCAGCCTTTTTTTGTAGAAATTTGCATAGTTTCTAACATTTGTATAGAACTGTAGAAAACACAGAATAACCAAACGACTTTGAGAAGAAAATTGAAGGACTACCTGATGTCAAGAATAATTATAAAACTCCAGTAATGAAGACAGTGTAATACTGGCATATGGATAGAAATAGAGACCAGTGGAACAGAATAGAAGGTCCAGTAGACCCACACGTATATGGCCAACTGATTTGCCAAAGGTACCAAAGAATTTCAGTGGGAAAAAAAAAAGTCATTTTAAAAAATGCTGCAGAAACAAGCGGGGGGGGTGGGAAACCTTGACTATTATTTCACACCATATACAAAGATTTGTTTGATGGGTTGTAGACCTAAACTTACAGAAAAAACTTGGAAAAAAATCTTTGTGTCCTTGCCTAACCCAAGGATTTCTTAAATAGGACACAAAAAGCACCATAAAATAAAAAACTGATAAATTTAATTTCATAAAAATTAAAAGCTTCTCTCAAGTGAATGAAAAGAAAACCACAGATGGGGAGAAAATATTTTTATGAAACATATCTGATAAAAGATTTGTGTTCAGAATGTCTAAAGAACTCATTTAAGTTAATAATAAGACAATCTGATTTAAGGGAATGGGCAGCAAAAAAATTGGAGATACTTCACCAAAGAAGATATGTGAATGTCCAGCAGGCATATGAAAAGATGCTCAAAAACCGTTAGTCATCAGGAAAATTTAAATGAAATATCACTACACACTCACTAGAATAAGCAAAATTTAAAAGGCTATGACAAAACGAAGTGTTGGCAAGAAGATAAAGCAACTAGAGTTCTCATGCATTGCTTAGTGGTGTTGCAAAATGGTAAACACAACTTTGGAAATTATTTTGGCAGTGTCTTTTTTTGGGGGTGAGGGGGAGGCAAGGTCTTACTCTGTCACCCAGGCTGGAGTGCAGTGGCATAATCACAGCCCACTCTAGCAGCGTGACCTCCTAAGCTCAAGTGATCCTCCTACATCAGCTTCCTGAGTAACTGGTACTACAGGCGTGCACCACCACGCCCAGCTATTTTTTGTAGAGGTGAGGTTTTGCCATGTTGCCTAGGCTGGTCTTGAACTCCTGGGCTCAAGCAATCTGCCTGTCTTGTCCTCCCAAAGTGTTGAGATGACAGGTGTGAGCCACTGCACCAGGCTGGCAGTATCTTATAAAATTAAATGTCCATGTACCTCGTGACCCAGCAGTTCTATCCCTAGAAATGAAAGCATACGTCCACACAAAGACTTGTACGTGAATGTTTATAGCAGCTTTATTCACCTCGAACTGGAAACAACCTAAACATACATCAGCTGGTGACTAGGTAACATAAGCTTTACGCATATCCATATGATGGAATGCTACTTAGCAATAAAAAAAAAAAAAAGTGATTCTGATACATGCAGCTCCTGTGAATCTCAAAAGCATTATACTACATGAAAGAAGACATAAAAGACTGCATAGAGTATAATTCAATGCACATGGCGTTTTAGAAAACACAAAAGTAAGGTACATAAAACATATTAGTGGTTGCCAAGGACTGGGGGCTAATGATGGGGATTAACTACAAAGGGAACAAGGGAACTTTTGGGAGTGATGAGAATGTTCTGTATCTACTACTATCTATATAGTAACTGCTACTGCAATTAGTAGCAGTTGTATGACTGTATGTAGAGAGTGAGGTTGGGGTTTTTGAAAAAAGTCTATACCAGAGACTCCTTCCTGGCCTGCATGCTCTGCATATGGTGGCAGGGCTGTTGTGGCTTCATCCTGACTGCTGCTCACTGAATTCTACTCTGCCATTTCTAGATCTGGCCCAGTCCAGCCTGAGGTTTCTGGAGTTGGGGTAACTTATCTGTAACCACCCCATCTAAAGGTACCCAAGCTATTTTTAGTCCTTTATTATTTGAGAATGGGGCTACTTCAACCCCGGAGATGAAGTAACAATGTGATAGTTAAGACTCACCTCTAACTGTCAACCAGTTTCGCTGTGAGAAGTGTACAGCCACATGGGAGTCTACTATGGTTGGTGGTGGTTTTGGGTACTCCAGAATGGTCAGGTTGAAAATTACTCAGTGTCAGCATAACATAGAAATGAACTTTGTTGTTGTCATTGAAACAGGATGATAAGAGAGGAACTTAACTCCAGTTGTCGCCTGTGTAATGCTTATTCTGTAGTTTTCTGGGACAGTTAGTTCCTTTGGAGGAAGCCTTGACTCATAAGGTAAAGGTCAGGGTTATATAACTTATCTCAATTTGAAGAAGAAAAATTCACAGCCACAGACTTTATCTGTAATCCTGGTTTATAATCGCTCACCTGGGCTACTGTTCACAGGAGGGGTCAACTGAGCAACTAAGATGCAGTGAGGCAGCACCTCCCGCTAGTGAGGTGTGTTCCACTCAGGGCTTGTGAATAGAACAGAATAACCTTATGTTTGTGTGATAAGAAAGTTGAGTATTTTCTTTTTAAAAAGAGACTATATCCTCATGTCCCAAAATAAACTATACATGGATTTAAATAATCAAATATTCAACAACACATAGAAGAAGCTAGCAGATTATAAGGAATTTTATCAATGTTAGAAATAAGTGAAGCTTTCTCAGATTTGAAGTAACAGGATATATTAGAAAGGAAAATTAAAAGCTAACCCAAATGACAAATTAAAGGTTTATGTACACTGAAAAATAAAAGAAAGAAAGCAAATTGGAAAAAGCGTTTGCGTTAATATGACAAAGCTTACTCTATAAAATTTGAGGATCTCTCTAAGGATAAGGATGAGAATAAGGGTATCATTAATATATAAATTGGTTAAGGACACAAATCCAATTCACATCCAAGGAAATACAGATAACAGTTGACACATGGGAAAATTTTGACATTGAGTAGTAAGAGAAATGCAAATTAAAGCAGCAGGGAACTACCATTTACTTCTTGAATTAGCAAAACATTTTTTTAAACTGCTAACCAAGTCATGTGGAAGAGTGTTGCAAAGTGGGAACCAACCTTATGATATGTATCAAAAGCCGTGAAATTGTTTATCTAGTTGCCAGAAAAGCCCTTGAGAATTTATCTTAAAAGAACTAATTACACACATAGGTGGAAAAAATAACTAATATGCATGAAGTTTTTCATTGTGTTATCTATGTTAGTGAAAACATGAAAACTGTCTAGCGATTAAGAACTGGTTAAGTAAATTATCAGAGTATTGCCTTAGTTTTTAAAAAGGATAATTATGAAGACTGAAATACTATAGAAAAAAGTTAAAACAATCTTAAATGAGAAAAGCAGAGAGTAAAATTATGTATACCATAATTACAGTGAAGGTTTAAAAATATAGGTCCTTGGGGAAAAAACTGGAACAGATATACAAAAGTGAAACCTGTTATAAGATATTTAAACTACAGGTGGTTTACTTTTCCCCCTTAAAATAGTTTTAATGATCTTGAATACTATTTTTATAATACTGTGTCACAGGTTGGAGATGTAATAGTGATAAACAAGACTCTACTACTTTGACAGTTGAAGTGCTAGACTTATGAAATAGATTTTTTGAAATAAAGAGTAATTATTAAAAGACATAAGATATATGTCTTCAGACCATTTGAAAACCCAGTTATAATAGATTTCGTTTTTGTGTATTCATGTTTTTTCTATAGAATTATGTGCTTAACCTTACTTGTAATTACCGCATACGTAGTTTCACTGTCTGCTTTGCTCACTGAACATTATGTTGCACATTCTGTAGTGTTACATGGTCTTCATTGTTCTCCATAAATGTGGCTGTTTCCTTCAATTGTTTACTTGGAGTAAGCCTAAATATCTCTTCACATGTTTTTCCTCATTGTTTTATTCTTTCTCTAACAGCCAGCAACCCCAACACGCACAATAGCAGCAACCCCAATTCAGACACTTCCACAGAGCCAGTCAACACCAAAGCGAATTGATACTCCCAGCTTGGAGGAGCCCAGTGACCTTGAGGAGCTTGAGCAGTTTGCCAAGACCTTCAAACAAAGACGAATCAAACTTGGATTCACTCAGGTAGGGTGAATTGGCCTTACATTGATTGCCCTCCTTGGCTGGGTCCAAATTCGGTTGGCTCTCTGTATTCATGGATTCCACATCTGTGGATTCAACCAGTCTAAAATATTTGGGGCAGGGGATGAAAAAGGATGGTCATGTCTGTACTGAACATGTGTAGACTTTTTTCCTTGCCATTATTTCCTAAGCAATACAATGATTTACATAGTGTTTATATATTAAGTATTATAAGTAACCTACAGATGATTTAAGGTATATGGGAGGATACACATATGTTATATAAAAATATGCATTTTATAATTTTGAGTACTTGAGCATCAGTGGATTTTGGTATCCAAGGGAGGTCCCGAAACCAATCCGCTGTGCATACCGAGGGACAGCTGTATTTGCTTTACATGTCCAAAGAGGCGTCTAAGATACAATATATTCCTCAGCCATGTTGTTTTTTGGTTTTAAACTGTACCTTTTTGTTAGCCTTTTGCTGCATTTTTAATGTATGGTTTAATGTTAGTCTAGAAGCTTTATGATTCCTTTCAGAACACAGGCCTCTGAAATCATAATTATATCAGTAAATTGTGAAGTGTTTAAAAGATTATGTTGGAGGATATTTTGACTATACTGAGGATTTTGTTATTGAAGAATATCTGGTAGTAGACCTTAGTGCTTCATATGTAAGATGAAGACCTTAGTGCTTCATATGTAAGATGAAGAGAGAGTAAAGATTACAGGGTGTATTTTAGTAGCTAAAAGGGGAAAAGTTTAGAAGGCTTATTTAAAAACATTTTTTTGTAGTGGGTTGCAGTAGCTCTCATCTGTAATCCCAGCACTTTGGGAGACTGAGGTGGGAGGATTGCTTGAGCCCAGGAGATGGAGACCAGCCTGGTCTCTGGTGGGAGGGACCCTGTCTCTCCAAAAAGTAAATAAAAAATGTAACTGGGTGTGGTGGCACATGCCTGTAGTCCAAGCTATCAGGAGGCTGAAGTGGGAGGATTGCTTGAACCTGGGAGGTCGAGGCTGCAGTGAGCCATTATTGCTCCATTGCACTCCAGCCTGAGTGACAGAGCAAAACACTGTCTCTAAAAAGATAAAAATTAATAAAAATTAAAAATAAAAATAACTTTTTGAAAGAGAAAGGGTGATGAAGACAGGCATGCAGGCACAGGCACACACACTCTCTAAGCCTATGCTAAAACCAGTTAATCAAGCAAGAATCTATAGAAGATGAAAACCCCAAATTAGCCAATATCCAAATTAATTTTCTACAATTTGTCAGCTAACCGAGGACTTTTAAAGAAGAGTGAATATATTTAATAAATTATTTAAACAGTTGTCTGGATACATGGCATTTTTGTTTGTTCTAAGCACTACCACTGACTCTTTGATTAACCTGTCATAAATAATACATGTTTTTTAGAGACAGGGTCTCACTATGTTGGCCAGGTTGGTCTTGAACTCTTGGCCTCAAGCAACCCTCCTGCCTTGGCCTCCCAAAGTGCTAGGATTACAGGTGTGAGCCACTGTGCCCAGCCTGTAAATAATAATTTTAAAGCAGGCAAAGAATTAAGCTGAATGAAATTTATGTAAAATGGTATAAGATCATTAGGTTAAAAAAAAAAAAGCGAAAGTATGGATTAGATTGGGTGCTTTTATGGAATCAGGAAAAATCTGATATTTTCTTTCCAGGGAATATAATTACTATTTGAAGTGTTTAAGCCACTACTTAAATATTACTCAAATTACTTTGTGTTTAAAGTACAGTAATGCTCCACCTGGCCTGGAAGGTCAAAATCCAAGGATAGCATCCTGCATGTACTATGGGTGTTTTTAAGAACACATTTATATATATCTTTATATATATCTTTTTTTTTTTTTTTTTTTTTTTTTTTTTTTTTTGAGACAGGGCCTTGATCTGTCACCCAGGCTGGAGTACAGTGTCATGATCACGGCTCACTACAGCCTTAACCTCCAGGGGTCAAGGGATTCTCCCGCTTCCGTCTCCTGAGTAGCTGGGACTCAGGCACACCATCACACCCAGCTAATTTTTGTATTTTTTGTAGAGAAGAGGTTTTGTCATGTTGCCCAGGCTGGTCTCAAACTCCTGGGCTCAACCAAATCCATCCACGTCAGCTTCCCAAAGTGCTGAGATTACAGGTGTGAGCCACCACGCCCAGCCCAGGCTTATATTTCTTTGGGAATTCATTTTTGCTCAAAGAAATCAGTTGTGTTTGAGAATATAAAATGATTTTTTAAATAGGCATGATTTTAGAGGAAATACAGTTACATTTGTGAGGAGTTTTGAGTTACGAATAAGCAAATTATCCAGAAACATTTTAATCCTTTCAAAGCATCTTAAATGATCTGACTTGTTTTAAAAAGAAAGCTAGGCCAGGCACGGTGACTCACACCTGTAATCCCAGCACTTTGGGAGGCCGAGGCAGGTGGATCACCTGAGGTCAGGAGTTCAAGACCAGCCTCACCAACATGGCGAAACCCGATCTCTACTAAAAAATACAAAAACTAGCCGGGCGTGATGGCGGATGCCTGTAATCCCAGCTAATCAGGAGGCTGAGGCAGGGAGAATTGCTTCAACCTGGGAGGTAGAGATTACAGTGAGCCGAGATCACACCACTGCACTCTAGCCTGGGTGACAGAGCGAGACTCTGTCTCAAAAAAAAAAGAAAACTAAACATAAAACTAGATTGATATGAGTAAGTTAGGACGCTGAAATAAGTATACAGTTAGCATATTTAGCAGTGCCTCAAGGTTTGAACTATCAGCACAGTATACTTTTGGGTTCCCTGAGAGATTGTTGTCTAAGTGATATGCCAAAGATGTTAAGGCTTTTAAAAATCTTTAGCTTTTACTCAAATAGTGGTTTGCCTTTCTGCATTTGATCCAGCATATTGCCAGTGTTATGTTTTTCTCTGCCTCCGCACATCCCTCCAGGTAAAGGAGCTTCTCTATGGTCTGGTGTTTTGTTTTATGGTTTTATCCTATTTTTTGGCATGACCATTCCTTATTTTTCAAAATGACTTTGAGACAGCAGTGGCAGTGGTTCACAAACTTGGACTATGTGGGTTAAAGTACATACTACTGCCGCAGAATGGAAAATCAGTCTATCAACTTCTGTTTGTAAGTCAGATACTTTATTTTTAGTTATTTGAAGGTTGTTCTGTGTCCAATTTATTTATGTACACACATAAAGAGAAAGTTTTAGCCATTAAAGTTATTTACTGAAATAAAAAAAGCTCTATTCTCTGTGTAAGTATGCATATTATTAGATGTTTTAAACAGTTATTTTCTAATTACATAATTGCTTATTAAAGGATTACTATGGCTGTCTTTGCATAGTTAGAAAGCGTGTTATAGTATAATACATTTATCACATGTGATACATTCAT
Source organism: Macaca thibetana thibetana (assembly GCF_024542745.1). NCBI lineage: Eukaryota > Metazoa > Chordata > Mammalia > Primates > Cercopithecidae > Macaca > Macaca thibetana. The sequence goes on along the minus strand of NC_065578.1, from coordinate 195,769,675 downwards.
TATTTACCAGTCCCGGTTTTTGTTCCTTTTTTGTTTTGTTCTTTTTAAAAATATCAAAGGGATATAATATAGTTAAGATTGTATATGAATCTACTACTTAAAACGTTTACTTTTGTGAGTGATAACCCAAGATGGTTGTGAGTTGGATTGTCATGAAAGCATTAAACCAAGCCTGTACCAAATTAATGAAAATTAGTATGTTAACTGAGGAGCCTGTTGCTTTTTATTCAATTAAGCAATTTAAATGTGAAATAAAACATATTATTAATAAATGATAAAGTGAGTTTATTATCATGGTTCTAGTTAGTTAATGGCATAGCTTTATTTCCAGCCACCACCTTAAGGTATCAATTCTTATAATTACTGTCATGATTTTTTAATATATATTTTATTTACCTTTTTTTTTTTTTTTTTTTAGAGAGAGGGTATCACTCTGTTGGCTCTGGCTGGAGTGCAGTGGCACAATTATATCTCACTGCAGCCTCAAACTTCTGGGGTCAAGTGATCCTCCCACCTCAACCTTCCAAGTAGCTGGGACTACAGACACACGCACCACACCCAACTAATATTTTTGTGTTTGGTAGAGATGGGGTCTTGTGTTTCCTAGGCTGTTGATTTATTTTTTACTTGTTAAATTGTTACTTTTATATACTTTTATAATAAGATAGAAGTTTGTGAAAATTTATAGCTTAAAATGGGGTTTTAAAAATATGTTATTTTTTTAACCCAACTAGCACCTATTGTGCCAGAAAAAGCTTATTGCCATCTAACGGCTATGTAAGTTCTTATACTCAAAGAATTACAAGGTTTAATTGGCACCAGCTATAATCTAAACAAGGTGACCATGACATGAATATATGTGATACACAATGCATAAGTTCAGTGCTTGACATATAGTAGGCACTTAGTGAATATTTGATTGAAGTAACATTTTATTTTATTTTCTTATATTTATTTTTTGGAGAGAGTCTCACTCTGTCACCCAGGCTGGAGTGCAGTAGCCTGATCTCGGCTCACTGCAACCTCCGCCTCCCGGGTTTCAAGCAGTTCTCATGCCTCAGCCTCCTGAGTAGCTGGGATTACAGGGGTGCGACACCACACCCGACTAATTTTTGTATTTTTAGTAGAAACAGGGGTTTCGCCATGTTGGCCAGGCTGGTCTTGAACTCCTGACCTCAAGTAATCCACCTGCCTTGGCCTCTTAAAGTGCTGGGATTACGGGTGTGAGCCACTGTGCCCTGCCTGAATGAAGTAACATTTAATAAAAATACAGCGATATAAGTATAGATAAACATAATCATCTATATCTTTAGACATATTTGTATACAGTATAATGGATAGCACTTATGCCCTGCTCACCACTAATTCTGGTTCTTTCCATTTTACTGTAATTGGAAGGAAATTAATAAACAGTCTACTTCAGTATGTTCAGAACTGTCATTAAAACTTTCTGTGATTATGGGATGTTCTGTATTTGTGTTATCCAGTACAATAGCCACTGTCTACTTATGGCTATTGAGCACTTGGAAGGGCTAGTGGTGCTGAGGAACTGAATTTTTAATTTATTGGATTTTAATTAATTTAAATAGCCACATGTGGCTGGTGGCTATATGGGAAGGCAGAGGATATCAGTCACTTGAAGTTCAGGTATTCTGTGTGCCTCATTTTGTCTTACATTTCAATATTTCTCACTGTTAAACTTTTTGTCAGAAGTAGCTCACCAAAAAGAAAATGGGGTTTTAAAAATATGTTATTTTTTGTAACCCAACTACCACCTAATGTAGGTGCTAATAAAAAATGTATTTTTGGGACAGTATTGAACATTCAAAAGATGGATTAGGGGTAGGGAGGAATCAAAGGACTGGGATAATCCCAGTTCAAAATAAGTGTTGCCGGGATAGTTGAGAGTTGGCTGTCTCATAGTAGGATTAGTTGTATAGTACTTTGGACCAGAAATAATGTTGCCTTTCTGCCCTGTCACTAAACTAATTGAAATGAATGGGTGAATCATTTAAACTCCGTGAGCTTCTGTTTCCTGTATATAAAGTAACTATTAAGATACCCTTTTTTTCCAGCTTGAACAAGAGAGATTCAGCAAGAAGAAAAGCTCTGTATACATTTCAAAGGTTATAGGCTTATAGAGAAAGACATCTTTTGTAATATATTCAGGGCATCATTGTTCTATTGCTATAAGGTTACCAAGTTTCCAGTGCCCATGAAGGTTTGACTAAATGGGTCAAACCTCTCTACTGTGAATTTCTATTTCTATGATGGTTACAAAAGTAGTCTTTTAGAATACCTGTTTTTTGTAACTAACTTTGAAATCCAAACTAGGAGTGAAAATAGATTCTTTTTTTCACTGCTTCCAGAAATACTTGATAGGGAAAAGAAGAAAGAGATGATTTCTAATTTTTAAACTGATTTTTGGGAAGTTTGGTTAGTTCAGGAATATCTTGGGTTATCTAGAGAGTTATACATAATTAGGTGATACAGATAAATTTATTTTTCTTTTTATTAATTTTTTTTCTTTTTTTGAGACAGGGTCTCGCTCTGTCACCCAGACTGGAGTGCAGTGGCACGATAACAGCTTGCTACAGCCTTGACCTCCTGGGCTCAAATGATCCTTCCACCTCAGCCTCCCAAATGGCTAGGACTACAGGCACAAGCCACCACGCCTGGCTGATATTTGTATTTTTTTTTTTTTTTTAGATGTTTTGCCACGTTCCCCCAGGCTGGTCTGGAAATCCTGGGCTCAAGTAATCCACCCATGTAGGCCTAGGCCTCCCAAAATGCTGGGATTAAAGGTGTGAGCCACTGCGCCCAGACCAGATAAATACATTTTTAAAGATTACTTAAATCACTTTGGTTGTATCATTTAAGGGGCTTGTTAGAATATTAGCACTATTTTTGATACCTAGTTGAAATTTTGGTATCTCCATGATTACATAAGGTGGCAAGAAGAGATTCAAAATGGGAAAGTATGTGGGACAGTATTGAACATTATAATGATCAGGCCTGACGGAGTCCTCACAGTAACACTGTGACTGGCTTAGGACTGGAGTTCATGTGGAACCCCGTAAGTGGAATAATTATTGACTCTTTGTCTAAAGCAGTTACTGGAGCAACACCCCAGAGTGAAGGCTTTAAGCATTGGTGAGATGACTCTGTCTTTCCTCTCCTCTTCTCCTGCTCTGTATTGTGTGTAGGGGGATGTTGGGCTCGCTATGGGGAAACTATATGGAAATGACTTCAGCCAAACTACCATCTCTCGCTTTGAAGCCTTGAACCTCAGCTTTAAGAACATGTGCAAGTTGAAGCCACTTTTAGAGAAGTGGCTAAATGATGCAGGTAAGTGACTGTATAAGACATTTCTTTGTCATTCATTGAAATTTTACAGGGGGATTGTTATATAAATTGGGGTTTATATTTCTTACTCTATTTTTGTTACTACGGAACCTTGAAGCTTACTAATCCTGGGAGGATCATTATGAATTATGGTGATATAAATCAGAAAGCTGATTCATTTAAATATTCTAGTAATTACAGTGTAAATAATTAGCAATAATTTTTAGCCTGAAATACTTCTTGTATTTGAGCCAGGAAAGGAACACACACACACACACAGTTGAAGGAATAGGATAAGAAGGCTTTTGTATTTAGGTAAGCTTGAAGGAGAAGCTTATTGTGTCTTCCTTGATGAATTATCATAGAACTTGTTCTTGCAATATTTCTGCTTTTGTTATTTCAGATGACCACACATATCATTCAGAAAAGTTAGACTACTAGCTTAGTCTTACGTTTTTTTGTTTTGAGAGTTCCTTTTGGAAGATTGGACTTTTGAGTCACAGTATCATAAACTATGAAAGCTGTAGGAGTCATATAGATCCCTTAAACTATAGTTCTTATTGTAGATAGGAACAAAAATTAGGCCTTTGGAAAAGACAAACCTGAAACACGCATCCTTGGACAGTTTTATTCAGTAGCTGTGGATGAGGCCTAGGCATCTGTTTCCAGAGTCCACAGATAAGAACCACTGGTTTACTCCTTCCATCTTATTTTACATGTAGCAGAAACAAACTCAGTTGTGTATGACATGCCCAAGGTTATTAAACTGTGAAATTACAGAACCCTGTGATTTAACTTCAGAGAATTTATAAATATTTCATTTGTTTCTTTTCTTTTTGCCCTAGATTATACCAATAAAATGAGAGGCCATTTACAAGATAAATATTAAACGTTCAGTAATTTCCAAGAAACTTTCTTCCTTTTATCCCCAGAACTTATAAACAAACAGAACTGGAGACATAGAGCTGAGTTTAAGGATAGAAATAGTAAACCTCTTTTTTCTCAGAAACAGAAATCCAAAAGTAGTGGTAATATTGTCAACATCCTAGGACAAAGAATGCCAATAAGGGCAGCAGAAATACCCATGGTAGTAAATATATATTTTTTGGGGGGGCGGGGGAGCAGGTAGAGGGAGCCATGGTCTCACTGTGTTGCCCAGGCTGGAGTGCAGTGAGATGATCTCAGTTCACTGCAACCTCCGCCTCCCAGATTCAAGTGATTCTCCTGCCTCGGCCTCCCAGGTAACTGGGACCACTGGTGCACGCCACCGTGCCCAGCTAATTTTTGTATTTTTGATAGAGATGGGGTTTCACCACGTTAGCCAGGCTGGTCTTGAACTCCTGACCTCAAGTGATCCTCCCGCCTCAGCTTCCCAAAGTGCTGGGTTTACAGGTGTGAACCACTGTGCCCGGCCAATAAGCAATATTGTAATGTAGGTTATGTGAAAACCTTTTCATACTTGCATGTAGCTTATTTTGTCAGTTTTGTTAATATGCATATTGTGCATATGAATCACTGTGCTCAGCTAATTTTATTTCTGTATTTTCTTCATTCTTACAGAGAACCTCTCATCTGATTCGTCCCTTTCCAGCCCAAGTGCCCTGAATTCTCCAGGAATTGAGGGCTTGAGCCGTAGGAGGAAGAAACGCACCAGCATAGAGACCAACATCCGTGTGGCCTTAGAGAAGAGTTTCTTGGAGGTCAGTGAGGATTTTACTTTTCTGTACATGGGATTGTCTGTGTGGTACTTAACATTAGTACTTAGTAGAAACTGTAGGTGGTAAAAGATGACATGTCAGCCTCTGCCCTTATGGATGATTATAAATAGGTGAAGTAAGTAAGTTACTAACATAGGAGACAGAACCAGAGTTCTGCAGGGTTCAGGAGACACCAGAATCACATCCATGCAAGCGCTCAGTATGAGAGAGGTGGCAGCTAACATATGATACATAGGAATTAATTCCACAGGCTACAAAAGGTGGGGGGAAAGTACTTTAGCAGAGGAAGCACATGAGCATTTCCCCCTCAGAGTGGGGGAGAAACACTGAAGTGAGGGAAACCATAGGGTGTATCAGGAGACACTCTAGTAGATTGGTTGGTTAAATTGTAGTGTCTGTATGCCTGGAATGGTAGTTTGGGATTGGAACACTAGAGACCTTGAGTGTTAGGCTATGGAGCTTAAATTAATGCAAGAGATATTTGGCAATTATTTTTTTTTAACCAGGTAATACCATAACAAAGCTTTTAAGAAAATTTTGACTTCTCTAATTCAGAAAAGACTTGAGCACATTGGGAGAACACTGAATTAGGAATTTTTATCAGCTCTGCCCCTGATTGGGCAAATCACATGATTTCTTTAAGCTGAAGGTCCTTCATCTGTGAAACACCTGCCTTTCCTACTGTGAGGTCCAAATTAGATAGCGTGAAGTGTGGAGAAAGGTTAAATTCCTGCTAATACATATGGTTGTACTGGTATTTTGTTAATTTCATTCACAATTAATAGATCTTAAAAATGAAAAACTATAGATATTCAAGGATAACTTATTCTAAGTTAATATGAATAAGTTTAGTAGGCGTATGTTCATTAGAACTTCTATCTACAGAATCTCTTTGTTGAAAGTGGCCCAATATGGATGGTTGTATGTGTCCCAGCTTCATTTTCTAACCTGTCCCTCCTCATTTTTTATTTATATACTGATGTGATTATGCCAGTAGTTCAAAAAGTTATTCCAAAGGATAGTTATTCCAAAGGATTTTTTCACCCTGCAGAATCAAAAGCCTACCTCGGAAGAGATCACTATGATTGCTGATCAGCTCAATATGGAAAAAGAGGTGATTCGTGTTTGGTTCTGTAACCGCCGCCAGAAAGAAAAAAGAATAAACCCACCAAGCAGTGGTGGGACCAGCAGCTCACCTATCAAAGCAATTTTCCCCAGCCCAACTTCACTGGTAAGAATGAAAAAATGCAAGCTCAAGGGCTAATTTTCACAATTTTACAAATGACCTGTTAAATCAGTTTATTTCATAATAGTAATTTAATGAATAAATACATCAAGTAAATGCATATAAATGTATATTTTAGACATTATCAAGGTAATGAAATTCTCATGCTCGCATGCACGCTCTCTGCTGAGGTCACTGGTCTTGAGGTGCCCCTGCATGGAGGGTGAAATCTCATGTTGTTATTAACCCAAGAACTTCTTGGTCTATCTTATTTTGTATTTATTTTTCTATTTATTGTATTGTATTGTATTGTATTGTATTGTATTGTATTGTATTGTATTGTATTGTATTGAGACAGAGTCTCACTCCATCACCCAGGCTGGAGTACAATGGTACGATCTCGGCTCACTGCAACCTCCGCCTCCTGGGTTCAAGTGATTCTTGTACCTCAGCCTCCCGAGTAACTGGGATTACAGATGTACCCCACAGATGTACCACCATTCCCGGCTAATTTTTTGTACTTTTGATAGAAGCAGGGTTTCACCATGTTGGCCAGGCTGGTCTTGAACTCCAGACCTCAAGTGATCCACCGCCTCGGCCTTGGCCTCGGCCTCGCAAAGTGCTGGGATTACAGGTGTGAGCTACCGTTCCCAGTCTATCTTTTTTTTTTTTTTTTTTTTTTTTTTTGAGACAGAGTTTCACTCTTGTTGTCCAGGCTGGAGTGCAATGGTACGATCTCAATTCACTGCAACCTCTGCCTCCTGAGTTCAAAAGATTCTCCTGCCTCAGGCTCCCAAAGTAGCTGGGATTACAGGCACCCGCCACAAGGCCCAGCTAATTTTTTTGTATTTTTAGTTGAGACCGGGGTTTCACCATGTTCTCCAGGCTGGTCTTAAACTCCTGACCTCAGATGATCCACCTGCCTCAGCCTCCCAAAGTGCTGGGATTACAGGTGTGAACCACCGCGCCCAGCCCACCTATCTTATTTTTTAAAGTATACAATTCTAATTCTTTCATTGCATTTCCATCATACTCTTCTCAGGTATAGTTCATTAGATTACTGTGTAACCATGAGAGTAAATTTGCTACTGATTCCAGCTATTTCAGAAAATCTTTAGTTACTTTTTATTCGTGTTGAGTCCTAAAGCCCAATTTATTAAACTTACACTCACATGATTAAGTGACGGCAAATTACCAGATAACTTTCAGCTCTGAACTTGTATTAAGACAATCATCTCAGATCTTGTACTTTCAAACAACATATGATCCTTTTCTATGAAGCCTCATTGAGTAACTTCTGCTGTTTGCATTACTCCTAGACTGAAGAGACATACAGTGGTCGTGTGACTCCCTTGATTTTTAAGATGATTATAAATTTGACTTCTACATTGTCAGGATTCAAAAGATGGGAATATTGTTAAGTTTGCATTTCTGTTCTTTTTAAATTTGGTTTTATTTTATTTGAATGTCATTCCATACTGGCAGGCTTTTTAAACTAAAGTCAGCATTAAAAGCACATGTTAGTTTATTGAAGGTTGTAGTTGTTAAATGGTGGGTCTGTAGTCATAAAGTTATGAGATAGTTATGAAAAAGGTGATTATTAAACAACAATTTTGTTTTGTAAAGGTGATGTTTATGTTGATTTGTGCTAGAAGAAAGACAGTATCTCTTGCAAAACTAGAATTTTTTGTTATTTCAAAACGAATCAGTTTTTTAAAAAGTTTGCTTCACATTATTTTCATAATTTTATTTTATTAAAACCAAACATAAGGCAATACTGCCCCCCCACAGGGTCAAAAGTAAAAATAACACGTACCCCAGATTCCCTGATCCTGTCAAATAGTTTTCTTATTTAAGTAAAGTTGATAATTAGTATAATGTTTCTTACCGACTTAGAGTATATCTGTCTCAACACTATTGAAATTTAGGAACTTTTTATTATTTATTTTTAAAACCCGGGCAGAGCTATTTGTGGTATCAGTGAACAACTATCTTCCAATAGCAGTTTTCCAACATAGGATGTTAAGTGTCTCAATTCCAAGATCAAAGAGTGACTATAAAATCATTTCCTCTTTAAGTTTTGATTTTAAGTGCTTTGTCCATGTTTTCATTTCTGACCTCAAGGTGGCGACCACACCAAGCCTTGTGACTAGCAGTGCAGCAACTACCCTCACAGTCAGCCCTGTCCTCCCCCTGACCAGTGCTGCTGTGACAAATCTTTCAGTTACAGGTAAGCAGCTGCCACGCAACGCACCTGCTGAGCACATTGGAGGCCCATGATGGGTTATTATAAGAATCTGCCATTAAATTGTGAATTAAGGCTCTAACTAAAGATAGGTGTTGCTCATAAACATCAATTTTCTTTAATTCCTTTCCTTAAAAACCTTCAATAGCTGTGCCTTTTTGCATTCAGAAAAACATGCAAGTTTGTCAATTCATGAAGGTTATTTCCGGTCTGAACCTGATCTCCCACTCGTCTTTTGCCTCCCCTACCCTCAACACACAGGAGGGCTCCATCCATACCTTTGTAAACATCCCTACACTGGAAATGTCCATCTTAGCCTGCAGTTCTTGATCTGTTATTGATAAAACTATACCAGCTTGTATGTCAGTTTTTCTTGGAAATATTCTTTAGCTTCTCCAGGAAACTATTCATTTCCACGTATCTGTATTATAAATAATTTTATTTTCACACACCTGTCTTTCCCAATAGACTGCACTTCTCAAAAGATTTGAGTGTTCTTTTTGAACTCTTGATGCCTAGCTCAGTGTGTGACATACTCTGTAAAATGAATGGGTTTTTTTTTTCCCTTTGGCCTCCTTTCAGTAGCAAATTTTCCAGATAAATTTAAAATCACTTAGCACTGTCATCAGATGTTTTTTTAGTGATACATAGTGCATAACATGCTATAATTATTCACCAGGTTGGTTATTTGCTAGTAAATCATTGGGTAGATTAATGATATTTCTTATTGAAGCTTAATTTAACCTAGAGGTGGGAATTTTTATTTTTCTCACTTATGTTTTAAATTTATAATGCCTCCTTGGCTCTGTGACCTACCCATGATGTAAAAATTGAATAAATGGCTTTATATTATATTAAATTTCTACATTATTAGAACATTTTTATTTTTTTCTGCATCCAGTCATCCATTAATTTTTGCTTATGTTAAACAGTGTTTCTTGACCTCTTCTGGATGTTGGACCTTTTTAAGAATTTGAAAGCTACAGACTTTTCCTCACACAAAATAGACATATACACAATTTTTAGTAAAATTTAAAGTTTATAAATGACAACTCCCATCAACCTCCGATCCCAAGGCTATTTGTGGATACCTACAGGTTCCAGTTTTAAGAACCTTGGTTCAAGAATATATTTAAGAACCCTGGTTAAAAATATATAAAATATGGAGCACTTTTACTTAATAAGCAAACTGTTAGTGATTGATTGGCATTGTGGCAGGCACCAAGAACATGAAGTCCCATCTCTGAGGACCTTGTTGTCCAAATTGACTGCCAGTCACCCGGTAAATTATGAACTGAATCTTACCTTCCCAACAAGTTATGTTGCTTTAGGTCTAAAAACACCTGTCTTTTACAGAAAATTTTTTTAATAGTTTACACATTAAGAACAAATAGCTTTGCAGTTTTCTTAAAATATGGGGAAAATCAAAGTAATTTTAGAGAGATTTTAATACTCAAAACTAGCTAAAAATTTGCATCAGTTTTTGATACTTCTTACCGGCCACATTTTCGTGAACTCACTCACTCAGCCTATTTATGTGGATCTAATTGTGATTTTTTTTCTGACATGTTGATAATTTTTCCTGGAATGAATTTTTTTATTATTATTAAGAAACAACATTACTAGGAAATTGAAACAGAAAAACAATCACAAGTACTATTTTTATTTTCTCTTTAAATCTTTTTTATATGTACATGTATGTACAGTTTCAGTAGTATTTGTACAGTATAGTATTTGATTGCAGCCTTATGAAACTCTAAGCAGAGGACTCAGGCTCTGCCTGCACACCTGACCCACAAAACCTATGAGATGATAAATTGTGTTGATGTAAGCTGCTGAATTTGTGTCATTGCTCCTTGAAAGAGAAGAAGAGTCAGTGTCAAGTGAATTTTCTTTTCTTACTCTTTTATCAGCCATTGCTCAAAACCATGCCCCCTTTTAATTTCTTTTTCCTCTTTGGACTATAACTTTCTTGTACAGCCTCTTTTCCTCTGATATTTTTATACTGCCTTCTTTTCTCTGTTGAGAAAAGTAGCATGTGTCTTTATCATGTTCTTTATTAAAGATAGCCAGTGTCTTAATCATACAACTTATCTAATGCAGTCTGCTTTCTTCCTGAAGACTTTCTTCTTGGGATTTCTATGATTGCTTATTTTAAATTGTTTTCCTGAGTTAAATCCAATGTTTCTCAGATCCCCTGTCTTCCTCTTTGATTCCTTTTTGTCTGGAGCACGTTCTCAAGTAATTTTATGTAGAAAGGTTACATGGGAGGTAAAATTTCAAAATACAGGTATAACTGAGAAGTATTTATTTTGCCTTCACAGTTTTTTTTTTTTTTTTGGAGTTTGCCCAGTTACAAAAGTATTTTTCCTTTGAATTTTGTTGTGTTTTAGCATCTAGTGTTGCTAATGAAAAGTCTGATTTCAATCTCTTTTTCCTTGTTTTTTCTCTCTATAAACCTTAAGGATTTTTTTTTTTTAATCTTATACTGTTCTAAAATTTCACTACAAGATTTCAAAGAAGGGACCTTTTAAAACTTGCCCTCATTGGCCTTCAGCAAGCATTTTCAATGTGAACTAATGTCTTTCTTGAACTCTGGTAATTTATCTTTTTTTGTAAGTTAGAGTTTTTTGGCATTCACTCTGTTTATTCATTTTGTGCCATTTGTAATGTGCTGTTGGCTTTTTTCATTGTCTGGTGATTTTTGGTTATTTATTCATAGTGATGAATGCAAGATTACATTACTTAATATCAGTAGCTTGCAAGGGTGTTTCCTGACATTGTGTAGCTTCTGTTACTCAAGAGTCCCCTGCCCTGAATGGAAGGGTTTGCAGTGAGCTGTGAATGTGAATAAAAAACTGCCAGACTTTATTTCAGCATATAAACAGGAAGCACGCAGGCAAGTGAGGCTTTCTCTCATACTTTTCCAAAATGAGGGGTATCTTTACTCATGCGTGCAAGTGCCTACACTAGAATCCTTAGCGTTCCATAGTCAGATTTTATTTTCTTTGAAGAGTAGGTGACATTGGTTCTGTTCATCTGAGAGGTCTGGTAGAAGGAGGGAAAGACCCACTGTGAGAGCTATCATGTGAATAGTCCTTGAATCACCCTGTTCTCTGACCCTGTTTCCATCTACCTCAGTATCTGACAAATAACTCTGAGCTGGGACTCTCTGTAAGGCTCCATCAGAGTGAATAATTTTCTCCTCTATCATAGTCTTCTCCTTTGCCCTTCTGGACTATGGTTGATTTCTCCACCATCCAGCTTCATCCTTTTTCTCATTTCTGCAAATCTGTCTGAATCTCAAAACCTCTGATATCTGTCACCAGAGCTCTTTTTCCCTTTTGTATCTCTTTATTATTATTTGGAATAGGATTTTAGAAATGAAAGGAAAAACCATATCCTCAGTACTATCTTCTAAGAAAAATCATGTTTGATTGATGTGGTCGTCTTATTTTCCCATAGGTACCTTTGACACATAATAGGTCCTTGGTAAACATTCTAAAATAGATGCAAGAGTGATCATTGCCATACTCCTCCAGAAAGACAAGTGTTCCATTGTGTCTCAAAAACTTGTAAAAATTCCACAGCCCTTAATAATCTCAACCAAACATGCCCTGCCCCCAATTCATTTTCCAAAACATTTTTCATAATGACAAAATTGTTCATTCCTCAGGAAGATATAGCAACTATAATTATATAGCCACCTAACAACAAAGGCCCAAGATACAGTAAACAAAAAGGAATAAAATTCAAAGAAGAAACAGACAATTCAACAATAATAGTTTCAGACATATTATTTATTTGAGCCATGTTTAAAAAAAAAAAATTTCAGGCCATGTGCAGTGGCTTATGCTTATAAAACCCAGCACTTTGGTAGGCCAGGGTGGAAGGATCGCTTGAGTCCAGGAGTTCAAAACCTGCCTGGGCAACATAGTAAGACCTTGTCTCTACAAAAAAAAAAAAAAAAAAAAAAAAAAAAAAAAAACAAAATTAGCCAGGTGTGGTGGCACATGCCTGTAGTCCTAGCTACTCGGGAGGCTGAGGCGGGACGGTCACTTGAGTCTGGGAAGTTGAGGCTGCAATAAGCTGAAATTGTACCACTGCACTCCAGGCTGAGAACAGAGCAAGACCCTGTTTGTTTAAAAAAAAAAAAAAAAAAAAAGTCGTGAAGGATATACAAGATTTGAGCACTATCAACCAACTTGTTCTAACTGCCATCTGCAGGACACTTGGTCCAGCAACAGCAGAAAACACATCCTTTTCATGTACACATGGAACATCCATCTCCCAGGATACTTTTAGCCATAAAACAAGTTTCAGTAAATTAAAAAGGATTAAAATCATACAAAGTGTGTTGTCTGATGACAACTGAGATAAACTAGAAATTAACAATAGAAATAAATTTGGGAAGTCCCCATGTATTTGGAGATTAAAACATGGATCAAAGAAATAACATTCCTCCTGTATTTTCCTATCAGGCCAGCATTACCCAGATACCCAAGCTTAGATAAATATCACAAGAAAAAAAATTACAAACTCATATTCCTCGGGAAAATATAAACCAAAACTCTCAAAAGAATCTTAGCAAGTCAAATCCAGCAACATACTGAAAAAAATCAAACAATTATATACATCATGGCCAAGGAGGTTTTATCTCCCAGGAATGTATGGTTAGTCCAATAACTGAACATCAATTAATGTAACACATAATAGTAGAAGAAAGGATAGAAATCACATAATCATCTCAGTGGGTACAGAAAATATATTTGTAAAAATCCAAACCCCATTCATGATAAAAACTGAAATACAAAGGAACTGCCTCACCTGATAAAGAGCACTTACTAATACTCTCCAGCAAAGAGAATACTTAATGGCAAAAGACTGAATACTTTCCCCACTAAGACTGGGAGTTAGGTAAGAGTGTTTGCTTTTGTGGACTTCTGATTAACATTGTCCTGGAGAGTATAGCCTCCAGTAAAGGACAGCAAAAAAATGAAAGACAGTTTGTAAAGGAAGAAGTTAAACTGCTTCTATTTGCATTATTCTATATGCATAAAAGTACCAAGGAATTCACCAAAAAAGAAAGATATCTAGGACTAGTCAGTAAATTCAGTATTGTTGCAGAATACAAGATTGATATATAAAAATCAATTACATTTGTATATACTATCAATGGACAGTTCAAAAATGAAATTTAGGAAATAACTTGTATGTAACAGTATCAAAAGAATAAAATACTTAGGAATAAACTTAAGAAGTGTAAGACTTGAACAATGAAAACTACAATTTGCTGAAAGAAGTTAAAAGAAGTCTAAATAAAGAGACATTTCATATTCCACATTCATGTTTTGGAAAACGAGGCATTCTTAATTTGACAGTTTTTCTCCAGCTTGAGGTATGTGTGCATATCTCTCTCTCTCTGATTTCAGGGTTTATCCACATGATAACACAAATATATATTTTTTATTTTATTTATTTTATATATATATATAATTAGTTATATATATATATATATATAAATTTGTTTTCTGTTTTCTAGACAGGGTATTGCCCTATCACAGTGGCACAATCACAGTTCACTGCAGCCTCAACTTCCCAAGCTTAAGCGATCCTCCCATTTCAGCCTCCCCAGTAGCTGGGACTATAGCCACATGCCACCTGCCCAGCTCATTTTTGTATTTTTTGCAGAAATGGGGTTTTGCCGTATTGCCCAGGCTGGTCTCGAACTCCTGGGCTCAAGCAATTCACCCACCTTGGCCTCCCAAAGTGCTAGGATTACAGGCATGAGCCACCATGCTCAGTCTTCCAGCTTGATTTATAGATTCAACAAAATCATAGTAAAAATTCCAACAGGTTTTTTTTGTTTTGTTTTAAAGAAATCAATAAACTCTTTTGAAAATATACATGGAAGGGACCCAGAATAGCCAAAACAATTTTGAAAAAGAATGAAATTAGAGGATTTTCATATCCTGATTTCAAGGTTTACTGTAAAGCAACAATAAAGCAGTATATTACTGGCGTACATATAGATATATACATTAAATGGAACTAAATTAAGAGTCCAGAAGCAAAACTTTGAATTTATGCTTTATTGATATTTGACAGAGGTGCCAAGGCAATTCAATAGGGAAAGGATAGTCTTCAACAAATGGTTCTAGGACAACTGGATATCCGTACGCAGAAAGAGGAATTTAGATACTTACCTTACACCGTGCATAAAAATTAACTGAAATGGATCAAAGGCCTAAATATAAGAGCTGAAACTATAAAGCTTCTAGTAAATTAGGTGGGACAAAATCTTTGTGACCTTGGGTTAAGCAAAGAGTTCATAGACACAGCACCAAGAGAATAATCCATAAAAGAAAAAATATATTAGTAAATTCAACTTCATCAAAGTAAAATCTTTTGTGCTTTTTGAAGCACAAAAGCCACAGACTGAGAGAAAACATTTGCAGATCACATATCCAATAAAGAAATTGTGTCTAGAATGTATAAACAACTCTTACAACTCAATAGTAAGACTATAAACAACTCAGATTTTTAAATGGACAAATGTAAGTATACATTTTACCAAGGAAGATACAGGAGTGACTAGTAAGCACATGGAGAGATGTGTAACGTTAGCATTACTTATTAGGGAAATGCAGATTAAAACCATAATGAGATACTACTTTGTACTCACCAGAATGGCTATAATCAAAAAGACCCAAGATGATGAACGTTGGGAAGGATGTGGAGAAACTGGAACTTTGATGCATTGCTTGTAGGAGTGTAGAATGATACAACTTCAGAAAACACCTTGGCAGTTCTTTTAAACATAAATTTAGCATCCTACCCAGCAATTTCCCCAAGAGAAATGAAGACATTTCCACACAAAAACTTTAATGTGAGTGTTCATATAGCAGTCTTATTTATAATATCTAAAAACTGGAAACAAACCAGTGCTCATCAACTGGTGAATGAATAAACAAAATGTGTCGTATCTACATAGTGGAATATTATTCAGCCATAAAAATTAATGAGGTATTGATTTGTGCTACAATGTGGATGAACCTTGAAAACAGAATACTAAGTAAAAGAAGCCAGATGCAAGAGACTACATATTGTATGATTCCATTTGTGTGGACATTTGTGTGAAATGTCCACAAAAATCTATTATAGAGACAAAAAGCAGATAACTAGGTAGGAGTGTGACATGATTACAAACAGGCACAAGGGATCTTTTTTGGGAGTGGAAATGTCATAATCTGGGTTGGGATGATGGTTGTATAACTCTGTAAGTTGATTAAAAGTAATCAAATTTTAAAACTGGATGAATTTTCATGTGCTTACTAGTCACTCCTATATCTTCCTTGGTAAAATGTATACTAACATTTGTCCATTTAAAAATCTGAGTTGTCTATATTCTTACTATTGAGTTGTAAGAGTTGTTTATACATTCTAGACACAATTTCTTTATTGGATATGTGATCTGCAAATGTTTTCTCTCAGTCTGTGGCTTTTGAAGCACAAAAGATTTTACTTTTGATGAAGTTGAATTTACTGATTTATTTTTTTCTTCTATGGATCGTTCTCTTGGTGCTGTGTCTATGAACTCTTTGCTTAACCCAGGGTCACAAAGATTTTGTCCTACTTTATTTACTAGAAGCTTTATAGTTTCAGTTCTTATATTTAGGCCTTTGATCCATTTTAGTTAATTTTTATGCATGGTATAAGGTAAGGATTGAAATTCCTCTTTCTGCATATGGATATCCAATTTATAAATTGTACCTCAATAAAAGCTGTTTGAGAAAAGACAAGACAGGATGGGAAGCACAGGGAAGTACTAGGTACTATATACACACCTTGGCTATAGCTTCCTACTGCCCCTGTGAGGTGGGTGGTGGCATCTTATTTTGCCGTTGAGGACATTGAGGCTCAGCAACACTAAGTTCACCAGTGAAAGTTACCCAAGTAATTAAATTGCCAAGTTGCCAAGAATTTACAGTCAGTAAATACATACATTGATTAAAACGACTTACTGGCTGGGATAATTAATTTAAAGATAATTTTAAGTTGTTATACCATAATGCTTATATGACTTTTATATTGGAGACACCTAGAACAATTTTGAATGGTTCTGGAGTCATCATCTCCTGGCCTAGATTAAATTCACTGATAAAATTTGACTGGAATTTTCTTTGTAAACTTAAGGGATTTAAGAAAACAGTTGGTGAATGATTTGAAGGTGGCCAGAGAGTAAAAAAATAACTATTTTAAGCCTTTTGAGCTCAAGATATTAGGACTTATAAAAATAGGCAATTTCAATTTCAGAACTTTGAAAGGCAAGTAGTACCCATAGGTAAAATCAGGTTAGATAAGGTGATAAATTGGTCAAAAAAAGATTGAAAGTACATTGAAATTGCTTAGCGTGGAAGAGAAATAAGAAAAGATGTTCACCTTACTATACAACAGGGGGCATGTCTTAAGAGAAGATTAAAGTGAAAAAGGGTATATGAATCTGCCTAACATAGGACCCTACACAGCATCCAATGTTCAGTGGTAGATTGTTCTGAGAGATTTAGAACCAAAGAAGTAATGAACGAAAATAGAATTCATAGTATCTACAAAGGTGTAATGATACTTAGGGGCAGTGGCAATAAAAATAAATCATTTATATTTTTCAGAAAGGTAGACAGAGGAAGAAAACCTTCCTTTTTATTTACCAATAAGAACATTATGTCCTCATTCATTTGGCAACCGTTTTTGCACAGCTTTATAGGAGGTGGAGAAAGTAGTCAGTGCTGAAATAGATGATGTCTGAGTCTCTCCCAACCCTGTGACATGTGATAAAAACTGAAGAGTGGAAATGAGAAGAGAGTTCAATTCTCGGTGTTCTTAGTACAGACCAGAGGAAGGTTTTAAAACAGATTTGGGAAGGACAAAATTGCCTGAATTTGTAACAAGGTTGTTATGAAAGAAGAGCATGTTCTGAAGCTTGGTAAAAGATTTCATCACCAAAAAATGTTGTTATTTTATATATATATATATTTTTTTTAATGGAGTCTTGCTTCGTCACCCAGGCTGGAATGCAATGGCGTGATCTCAGCTCAATGCTACCTCCATCTCCTGGGTTCAAGCAGTTCTCCTGCCTCAGCCTCCCAAGTAGCTGAAGTTATAGGCTCCCACCACCACGCCTGGCTAATTTTTGTATTTTTAATAGAGACAGTGTTTCACCACATTCGCCAGGCTGGTTTCAAACTCCTGACCTCAAATGATCCACTCACCTCAGCCTCCCAAAGTGGTGGGATCACAGGTGTGAGCCACCACACCCGGCCTTGTCTTACCATTTTCAGTGGGGCTACTAGAAATGTTTAAATTACATATGTCTTGTATTTCTGTTAGACAACGCTGATCTCAAACATTAAATAATCCTAGCGAATGTGTTTTAGTGTTTAGTAATGATGTATTTAATGTCAGTTAGTCATTTATATCCAAATGTTCATTCTCCTTAAACCAAGAGCATAGGCACTTTTTTCTAAAAAGTGCCTAACAAATAATTTCTTCCTTGAGACAGAGTCTTGCTCTGTCACCAGGCTGGAGTGCAGTGACGTGATCTCAGCTCACTGCAACCTCTGCCTCCCAGGTTCAAGCAATTCTCCTGCCTCAGCCTCCTGAGTAGCTGGGACTACAGGCGCCCGCCACCACTCCCAGCTAATTTTTGTATTTTTAGTAGAGATGGGGTTTCACCATGTTGGCCAGGATGGTCTCGATCTCTTGACCTCGTGATCCGCCCACCTAAGCCTCCTAAAGTGCTGGGATTACAGGTGTGAGCCACCATGCCCAGCCTACAAATAATAATTTCTTAGATCTTGATTTTTATGCTAGCTTTTATGAGATTCATAGTATCATTGTGTGTTGTTGTTTTTTTTTTTTACCACAGTGGACTTTTTGAGAGCTAATTTTTATTACAGAATAGTTGTTTGAATGTAGAGAAGGCATGTAGTCATTTTTATACTATGTTGTTGTTGATACTGAATTCTTAGAAAAGTATATAACTTTCTGTTTTTCTTCTCCTTGTTTTGATTTTTCTGAGGAGACCACTAAGGAGATTTCTGAATGAAAAGAGCTTTAGAGAAGTTTTTCTTCTTTTGCTTTCTTTTTCTTCCCCAGAGCAGTTGTATTCCATAATTAGAGCTTGTATGATTCTTTTGTTTCTTGAATAGGAAATAGGCAATGGAAAACTTCTCTGTTTCTTCCATTGCTCATATCTCTTAAAGTAGGGTTCCTAGCTGTGATTCTAAAATGTTTGGTTTTGTAGTTAATTTCCATAGAAGCACTAAACTAGGTCATTAAAGAACAAATTTACAAGGTGGTAGGTTAATTATTCCATTGATTATAGAGTTTAGCTGAGTAAAGCCACCATTCTTCCAAAACCATTTACAAAAGGTCATCTTCTAATCTGTTTCTCTTTTCAGGCACTTCAGACACCACCTCCAACAACACAGCAACCGTGATTTCCACAGCACCTCCAGCTTCCTCAGCAGTCACGTCCCCCTCTCTGAGTCCCTCCCCTTCTGCCTCAGCCTCCACCTCCGAGGCATCCAGTGCCAGTGAGACCAGCACAACACAGACCACCTCCACTCCTTTGTCCTCCCCTCTTGGGACCAGCCAGGTGATGGTGACAGCGTCAGGTTTGCAAACAGCAGCAGCTGCTGCCCTTCAAGGAGCTGCACAGTTGCCAGCAAATGCCAGTCTTGCTGCCATGGCAGCTGCTGCAGGACTAAACCCAAGCCTGATGGCACCCTCACAGTTTGCGGCTGGGTAAGGCGCTTTCTCATCTCATTGACATCTGAGGTGGAGGTCATCCCTGGAATTACTCATAGGGTAGACTTTGCATCACTGACTTAAATGGGGAAAAAAATGTCTTTAAAGCAGTACTCTCTTTGAAGTGGGCTGTTTTGTGATCATACAAGGACCTTGATTATGGTTTAAGTTTCTTAACACCCTGGGAAGGGCAGTAGTCATACCTTTGTTTACAGATGAAGACCCAAAATATCAGGTCACTAATTACCTTAGTGACAGGGCCAAGAAGAAAGCCCAGAATTCTTAACTCTTATTTTCCCCATTAAACTCTCTCAACTGCCTACTTCCTAATTCTCAAGCATAGATGAGAGATGTAATGGGAGTCTCAATTTTATACTGTTATTGTCACACATAAGAATTATCTTGTAAATATATCTTTTTCTCTAGAATGTTTCTTTCATTTTGGAAAAAAAGAGAAATAAGTCATTCAAAGAAGGGTCAAAATGACTGTAAAAGTTTTACATTTTGTGCTGATCATAACCTCGTTTGTACAAGTAAGCCTCCAGGAAAGCAGTAACTGAGAAACACAAACCATAGAAGAGTAAAGAAAAGTAAATATTTCCACCTGTTTCCCCAGCTGGATTTTCCTTTTGTAAGTTCCTTTTGGTGTGTTGTCAAAATGAGACCTGCATCTCCATGGTAATAAAGTGACTCCTCTTTTGGACTTGCAGAGGTGCCTTACTCAGTCTGAATCCAGGGACCCTGAGCGGTGCTCTCAGCCCAGCTCTAATGAGCAACAGTACACTGGCAACTATTCAAGGTCAGTAGAAGCCTTTTTCTTTCTTTAGTGGCATGCACACATGTACACGTGTGTGTGTGTGCGCGCGCTTGAGAGAGAGACACACACGGAGAGATGGAGGAAGTCTGCTTTGCTAGAGGTAAAAGTGATGGGAAAGATAGTCAAATGCTGACTAACGTGTTGTTGAGAACTAAGAAAATGTCCTCATTAAAAAGCTTTGTAAGAAAAGTACAGGTGTTAGTATGTGAGTAAAAGCAGGAAATATACTTAGTTTGGTATATGGTAAGAAACCAGAACTTTTATGCCAATATTGATCTTATGTGAATAGACTTGAAGCCGGATTTTTTTTCCCCTGATAAGTTTATCCGAAGTATTAATCCAAAACCCATCTCAAGGCAAACTTGACCAAGTAAGACTCTCCGGTCCCCATCCCCACTCCTGAGAAAGCTGTGCATGGGAAAGTCCTATGATGAATGAACATTGGAACACATCAGGTGGACCTCAGGAGTGCTTTTCATTCTCATTAGGTTCTGCTCTTTTTATATCACCATTAGTGTAGAACATATATTCTCTTGGATTATAATGTCTCTTTTCCAAGTTCAGCTGGGTTCCTTTTACCTTTTAGCATGTTACCCAGGGCAATATTCATTCCATATAGTGAAGGGTTCCACTTGTTTAGTACCTAAGCTTTCTGTCTAAAAATGTTTACTGTTATGTGATGCAGGGAGACAATCTGAGAGACATCACTAATGAATTAGAATTTTTTTTCTTAAAATAGTTTTGATGAGAGGCTGAGGCAGGGGGTCACTTGAGGCCATGAGTTCAAGACTGCAGTGTGCCATGATCATGCCTGTGAATAACCATTGCACCCCAGCTTGGGCAACACAGTGAGACCCTGTTTCTTAAAAAAAAAAAAAAAAAAAAAAAACAAAAAAAAAAAAACGTGGTTTGTGCGTAAATGAGAGTTCTCAGGGCCAAAAATAGCTATTAGCCAACCTCAATTAAGATGAAGATTTCACAGGTGATGTCTCTGACAGTGTACTAGACAATGTGAATTACAGACCAAACCACACCATGGCCTAGATTACCTTACATTGTATTGACTTTCTGATTGACTAAATCATACCTGAATTGGTTAGCTCTAAAGCTTTGGTTATATAGTAATATATATATATTTTTTTTTGCAGTAGAATTTGTGATAAATCACTTTTTCCTCTGCTTTATTGAATGTTTCTGTGCTGTGGGGATCCTACAAAGGCAAAATGTCTTCCCCAGGGCATGACTGACACTCTGAAAAGATCTGGAACCTAGTCTATGATCCTAAGTTTGGAATCTCAGAAAAACTTCCAGCTGCACTAATTCTCACTGTTTTGTACTATTTGTATGAACAAGGCCAAAGTCAGAGGCATTCCCTTCAGCTATATTTTATGTAAGAAATCAACCAAATGTGTAATGCCGTTAGAAAATCCCTCAAATCTACATGTAGGAGTGAGGTTATATGGGTAGGGAGATTTAGGAATGTTGCCAGACAACAGGTTGAGATATTAAATTAGAGTCTCAATTATTTTAAATAAAATGTTGATGATGTCTTCTTTGGGGGAGGCAACAGCATCATAGAAAATTTCTCACCCATTAAAGCACATCCTAGCCTTAGATCACCCACATGTGGCCACCTACATCATTATGTCTGATTTCCTGCTATAATAGATTCATCATTCTCCTTTGCACAAGTCATAGAAATCAAATGTTTAGCCTCAGGAAGTGAGAAATTAATTATACCTTTTCCTTTATTTGGTGATACATAATTTATTTTAGAACTAAAGCCTTTTTGCAAGATGGTTTTCATCTTGTGTATCGTAATATAAAGCAGTGGTCCCCAACCGTTTTGGCACCAGGGACGGGTTTTGTGGAAGACAATTTTTCCACAGCCACAGTGCGGTGGGGTGGTTTCTGGATGGCACCGTTTCCACTTCCAATTTTGCTCTGTGAGAATCTAATGCCGCCACTGATCTAACAGGAGGCAGGCCCACCACTCACCTCCTATTGTTAATGTTTTAATCACTTTAGCTAGTTTGTCTTTTGAACAGAGGTAGTTTAAAATCAGCAGTCTTCATTAAAGACAAAATTATTGGATTTATCAAATATGTCTAGGTAAATGAAATAAACTGGTGATTTCAACACAGAAACGTGACTAATTCATTAGACAGTTATTAACTGTCTTCTGCCCCTGCTCGTGCCCATTAAATTAGACATTTCAGTCTTTCAGGCTCTTCAAAATTATAAATAAACTACAATTGGTATCAGTGTAGCACTGCGTTTGAGGAAAAAGGGCTACACTTTTTCCTAGTGAGTTGTAGGAAAATGATAGACTTTTGGTGTGTTATTTGGCTTCTCCAGGATGATGTTAATGTTCTCATTCCTGCCTGTTTTGGGGGTTTTTGTCTGTAGCTCTTGCTTCTGGTGGCTCTCTTCCAATAACATCACTTGATGCAACTGGGAACCTGGTATTTGCCAATGCGGGAGGAGCCCCCAACATCGTGACTGCCCCTCTGTTCCTGAACCCTCAGAACCTCTCTCTGCTCACCAGCAACCCTGTTAGCTTGGTCTCTGCCGCCGCAGCCTCTGCAGGGAACTCTGCACCTGTAGCCAGCCTTCATGCCACCTCCACCTCCGCTGAATCCATCCAGAACTCTCTCTTCACAGTGGCCTCTGCCAGCGGGGCTGCATCCACCACCACCACCGCCTCCAAGGCACAGTGAGCTGGGCGGAGCTGGGCTGCCAGAAGCCTTTTTCACTCTGCAGTGTGATTGGACTGCCAGCCAGGTTAATAAACTGAAAAATGTGATTGGCTTCCTCTCGCCGTGTTGTGAGGGCAAAGGAGAGAAGGGAGAAAAAAAAAACCACACACACACACACACACACATCAGAAAAAGAAAGAAAGGATGGAGACGGGACATTTGCCTAATTTTGTAATAAAACACTGTCTTTTCAGGATTGCTTCATGGATTGGAGAACTTTCTAACCAAAAATTTAAAAAAAAAAAGAAACAAAAAATCAAAAACAAACAAAAATAAGTGAAAGGACTACTTATCATTTCCAGCAGTCATGATGACAAGTTAAGGTGGGTTACCAATTCCAATATAGGAAGGGGATTTCTTGTTTGTCTAAATTTCTTTTTTTCTTAAAAAAATCATTTTTATGGGTCTGTTGTACAGGCCATTAAGTCATAACAAGGTGTTTATAATCGTATCAATTGTGTTGGGGGTTCCTTTCTTAACTGGTACAATTTAGGCAGGCCTGTATTACTGTATCTCTATTATTATTGTTGTTGTTATTGTTTTATATATATATACATATATATATATATATATAGTTTGGACATGTTTATTATCTCTTGCTCCTGGATCCTATTTCAGTGAGCTCCCACACTGTGGGGAGGGAGGGTTTTGGGGTAAGGGGAGACTTCTGTTCTTAACTGCGGGGAATGTTCTTGCTGGTTTCCTTATCCTTGATGACTCTTACAGAGGTGCTAGAAAATTATTTTCTTTTGCCACTTATGCAAGAGGCTTGGTGCAGAAGCTGAAGGCAGTGTGTGCAAACACTCCCATTCCACACACGCCCCTTCCCCTCCCCACATCAGGTGGTGCCTTTGGAGCACTTTTGTGTAGGAAGGAATTCCTGCTGAACTGTAGCTCTCACTCACCCCCAAATCATTGAATGACCCTGAGGCCCAGATCCTGTGGTGCAACAGTGCTGCTTTCTGCTACTTTCAATGGGAACAGCTGTACATGTTGCAGGGCAGGATTTGGTTCCGAAGAGCAAAGACTACTGCAGACACCTGACTTGGTGGTTCTCCTGATTTCTTATCTCCTGAAAAATGCTCCTACTGTTGGTGTGTTTGTTTGTTTGTTCATTTTGTGGAAGTTTTTCATCCAAACTTTAACTTGGCAAAGAAAAAAAACTGACTTATTGAAATTGGGAAACTTTTCCCGTCTTTTATTTTCTAAAGGAATTCTACTAGACTATTTTCCATTGATAATATATACAAAAGAGGTGTGATGAGAAGAGTGTAAGGTTACCACCTTTTCCTCTAGAGAGCCACAGACTTCCTTTCCACTGGATGGCTTATAAATTCCTCTAACCCTGAGATTCTTCTTGGTTCTCTGACTAAAGGAGGCACTTATTAGCCAGGCTGGGATCTGTAGAACCTTTGAAGAAGGACTTTGAGCAGGAACTTTGCACACACCTTAAGTGTCTCCTTGGTTTGTTCGTGATGCTCCTGCTAGGTAGGTCTAAATGGCAATACACATCTCTTTATTCAATGTAGAAAGTAATTAGCTCCTGTAATTATTTTCAGGGTGTTTCTAGACTATATAAATGAGCCCATTGAAAAGGAAGAGCTTGTGAAAGTGGATGAAGAGGAATAAGGATAACTTGGAGATTAAATTCCCCTTTTTGTCAATGTACTGTTATTATGCCATCTTTACCAAAAAATTTTCCAAAAGACTGGATCACTGCAGTGCAGCTCATCTAAGTTCCCCTTCTTATTGGAGTTAAAGGTTCCCATTTGGTGGCTGTGGGTGCTTGCTTAAATCTCTGGTGGTCCCAAGACTGCACTTTTTCTCCCTTTCGAGCTGGGGATGTAGAGAGAACTTACAGGTGATTTTTATTTTGATTGCTTTTGTTTGTGTCCACAAGGGAGCTTGGATTCTGTGTACTTGTCTCTCTTTACCATTGTCCAGAAAGGCAGTAAATACAGACACATTGTGTACTTTTGTGTGATTCAAGTGGGAGACAGTCTGTTAAAAGGTCAGAAACATTTTAGTCCCCTTTTAAATTTTTGTTTTAGTTTTTTTCTATCTTGTTTTATTTCACAAATATTTAATTACCACCCCTAAATTTCCTCCTCTTACCCTTCACCTTCCCTAAAATCCTTCCAAAATCAGTGAACTGCAAGCAGGGAAACTAACAAATGTCCATTCACCCTTTTTGTGTGGTGTGTTTTTTTATGTTTTGTTTTGTTTTTTAACTAAGCTTGAACCAAAGTCAATTTTTAGCAAGCTGCTGTACTAATGGACTAGTTGATAACGTGCAGTTCAGACACATCGAGGAGATAGATGCTACTGACAATTTCTTTTTCATTTGTCTTTATTAATTTTATATAAAAGTTGCTGCTTGTTTTTAATCTTTTATGTTGGTAAATTGTAATATCCTCTGGGCAGACATTAACTTGATGTTTAACTAGTTTATTAGGTTGGTGTGTAAATAGAATGACAATGTCAATTACTAATTTCTCTCCTCTCCATTCACTTTTTCTCTGTTGTAGTTAAATGTAATCTTCTATCCTGACTTGACATCTCTACCTTTAGTCTGTGCAAATGATTTTAGGGCTATCAGTAATGCTCTAGCTGCCCACAGTAATGAGTCCCTCCCTTGGGAGTGGTGAAACTTAGACGGAAGGATTCAGGGAGGGAAATGCTGATACCCACTATACTGGATTAGAAGTTACAGCATTAATTTCTCAAAATTGCTACCAAAGGAAGTGTGGAGTCCCAAGGGACTCAAGCTCAGTGAGGTAAGACAAAGGGCAAGGAAAGACTGTTTGGGTGTTTTTTCTTTTCCCCCACGTATGGTTTAGAAAATGATCCCTTTCCCAAATAAAACTCACCAACAGACTTTAATATTAGAAAAGATACTAAGCTTTAAATGTCAATACAATGGTCTTTTATTCCCTGCCCTGTCTATATTTTCTACTCAATTTGGGATAAGGGGATTCTGCCTTTTTTATGTGAAGCACTTGATGAGGGTAGACCAGCATAGAAAATCTGTTGAAAAGAAGAAATAATCTTCAGGCAAAGATAAATCTTTAGATAAAAATATAATTTTTTCTCTTTTTTTACTTATTTAAAAATAAGTTGTGAAATGAAAGGTACATTTACATATGTACTCACGAAACACTAATATAGCTTTTTGGTGGTGGTTTAGTTTGAAATCAACTCCCTATCCATCATCCCTAGATACTTTACTTATATTGCTTCATGAACACCTTAGTCATTTTTTACTTTATATATATATCTTTTTATCATCTCAAGAAATGCATTTTGAATTGAATGAACTATCTTCTGAGCTAAGGTACTCAAACTTAACTTTTAGCCACCTTATATGGGAGAGCCTGGAAACTAAAGGGGGCCAGGGACCATTTGACCAAAAAGAGGTGTTTGGTGGAGTTTCTGCATTTCAAAGAAGAAAGGCCAGATAGGTCATCACAATTCATTGTATTATTCTTTTTTTCCCCTTAATGGTTATGCAAATTTTACTTTATATTTCTGAATTTGGTTAGCACATACTAAGCCAAAGACTATTCTAAATGCATTTATAGTGAATACTATATATGCCCATGGTAATGGGTCCTCCCTAAGGAGTAGTGAATGTAATTGTGTGAATCCTGCTTATCACAAGTGGTGCAATTTGGTCATAAATTTTATTTATACCCTGTATACATCTGAATAACAGAGCAGAAAGACCTAAAAAAGGGCTTCTCACAGGAACAATATTACTATGTTGTTCTAAGAAAAAATGAGTGCTGTATTTAAGTGTTTCTGAAGTTCTATAGGCAGCATTTTAGAATTAAGAAAAACATTGTGTATATCCATTAACTGATATAATTCACATGTCCTTTTATTTGTTATCAGAAAGATCAATACTATCCCAATTTATTCAACTTGTTACCCAAGAAATGGAACCAAAGGAATCCAACTTTCATTTTGTGCAGAATCATACCTATTTATACTTAATGCTAGCACTGTAAGAAATAAATCTTTTTTGTTTAAAAAAGGGAAGATTAAAGATTCTTAGTGAGATCATCTTGCCAATTTGTTGTACATCTCTCATTCATTGTTGGGGGAAAAAAAGCACAACTATACCTCTTTAATGTTATTTTCTTCCATTATCCCTCATTTATTTGGGAAGATAAGGGAAACCTTGTCTGTATTATTCAGAAGCACAGATATTTGCTTGACACAATATTTAAATTCAGCCGAATCTTTAACATTAAAAAATTTTCTTTTTAACTTGCTGGAAAAATCCGATACATTGGCAAATATAGGGAATTCATGTCAATTTTTTTTTTTGCGGGGGGAGGTCTTTGTTGCCTAGGCTGGAGTGCAATGGCACAATCTTGGCTCACTGCAACCTCTGCCTCCTGGGTTCAAGCGATTCTCCTGCCTCAGCCTCCCAAGTAGCTGGGATTACAGGCACCCACCACCGCACCTGGCTAATTTTTGTATTTTTAGTAGAGACAGGGTTTCACCATGTTGGCCAGGCTGGTTTTGAACTCCTGACCTCAGGTGATCCGCCCGCCTCGGCCTCCCAAAGTGCTGGGATAACAGGCGTGAGCCACCGCGCCCATCCTCATGTCAATTTTTAAAGTGATAAATCCTGATATTATACATTGCAATTAGTGTAGAAGAAACGCTTGGCTTATAGAACTCTCTGTTCTTAGTCTAAAGCTGTTCCCAAACCAGGTCATCCTCACGGAACATTCTTGACCAAGAAAAAAGATAAGGTCATTGAGACAGGAAGACAGAGGAAAAGCCTCTTGTTTTTGTTTCTTCCCAAGAAAGGAGAAGCCCTGCCAGGGAGAAGTCACTAGTATCACTGACTCCCCCTATCACTGAGTGTAGGGTGTGGTAGCAAGGAGGAGGCAGAGAATTCACGCTGACAGGTGACTCTGGCCTGGCTCTTGGGGGCTCTTCCGAAGACCAGTCTGCAGTTTGAGGAAGGGTCCCAGCAATTCATTTAGAGAGCTTGGCCAAATATTTTCTCATTAATCAGCATCTAAACTTGATGAGCTTAAAGTTTGTTTATTAGAGTTGAAAACATTAAAAGATGATTAATACTAATGGTAGAAAAATACTAAGGACGCAAAATTTAAAATTTTCCAAAGTAGACAAGAATTGATGGGTTAATTTGCTCATAACTGATATGAGTTTGCTTTTATGTGTGTGTGGAAAGCATTTAATGTGTGATGCTGTTCATAGTCCTGGCTATTTGATATCATTTTCAGTTTTACAACATTTTGAAGATGACAAAATGGTAAATCTTTCTGAGCGTTTACAAACTTCACTTTCAAGAAGTGAAGGGAAAAATCCTTCTTTGCTATTTCTGTAAGAAGAATAACTAAGATCAGCTATTATATAGGTTTGCATGGATGGTGTACACAATACAAATGTAAACTTGGATAGGAATAGGATAAATAAATTGCTTTCATCATAAAGGCCAGTCATCCATTTCTTAATCCAAAGAGATTAAATATAAATAGGACACCCCTGAGATTTCCAGTAAGGTATTTGAAAGGATTCCACTGGGAGGGCAGGGAATATATTTTTTCTCAGAGTCGTCTAGTTTGTACCCGGTTTTCTATATGGTTTGTGAACTGTAGCTTTAAAAAAATAATTTTTTTTTGTAGTTTTCTTCTAACCTTATTCATTAAGTCGTTCCTTGTTTTGGCCCTTCTACTCTTGGCCTTAGCTAAAAGCAGTAAATGTGAGTGAATTTTATGTTGATTATGTCATCTGGATCTCCTTTCCTTCCCTTCTTTTTCTCGTTGAATGGTGGTACCTTAATTTGGGTAACAGCTAGCTTCTGGCACCTTCATAAAATACCTCAGAATACCTTAGCATTGTTGCAAAACTGGTTTTAAACTAAAAACCAAACAAAAGAAAAAACTTTATAAATAGTGGAAATAATTCTAGCTGTAGCATTTAGTCAAACTAATGTTTATTATGATCGATAAACATGATTGATGCTGTATGTATTTGGGATCCTGTTTATAGGTTACAATTTATAGGGTTAGGGAGGGTTGGGTGGGGGAAGAGGAGAAGTTGATTATGTTAGAAGGAAAACGTTGCTCGTTTGTGTGTGTGTGTTTTCTTATATCTGTCTTGCCAAAGGAAACTTGATTTTCCCTGTGATTGGCTTTGGCCTCTCTGTGGTCTGATCTGCAGCGGTGTGTGGTGGCATGCAGATAACATATGGGGTGTCCAGTAGGTTCAGGGACCCTGAGGGTGCATTTACATCCCTTCCTATGGTTGCCCATGCCCCCCAGACCCTGCCATCCTCTCTTAATGATTCATTACCTCTGTACATAGCAAAAGCATAGGCAAAGGATGAATGTGTGAATGCCTGGATGTGCAGTTGAAAAATAGAGGCAGAAATAGACATGCACCAATTAATTTGGAGACAAGAGGTGAGTGATTGATGTGTCTTAAATCTAGGAAGGTTAAAGTGAAACAGGTTATTTGTGTTGCCCTCTGTCATGTTACTGAATGTTGTGCTAATAACACAACATTTTAAAACCTTACTTTTCTCATACCAAGGCTAGCTCTGTCTAGACTAAAAACACAAACAGGATAAAAAGCAAACCAAGAAGTTGAAAGCTAACCTGCCCACCTCACCCCTGTGATATAAAGTGTGACCCTTAAGGATTGGTTGGTGGGATTGAGGAGAGAATTATTCTTGGTGGGAACGTGAATGAGAAATGATGCTGGCTTAGAAAAAATTACAAGGCCTTTCTGCCCATACTCTGGGACAAACTGTCTTGGCTCCCTGAGTTTCAATATAGACTGTATCTCCAGAAAGGCTATTTTTTTAAATAAATGATCTCACAGAACTTAAGTGGGATTTGGTTTAGATACCAAAGACACTGCTAATGTCATTGCTTATCCTTAGGTTTTCAAAACAGGCAGAGGGAATAGGAGCAAAAAGCCAAAATTTGGAAAAGCTTTACTTTATCTCTTTCCTTCCCTTTTCCCCTTTTCCCAGTCCCCTGCTTTTTGAAGGAAGTCTTCTTGGTTGTCCTGGCTTTGGAAAAGAGATTTATTTTGTTTTGCTCTGCTGGCTCTGTAAAGATGGATCATTGCTCAGTGTAGCAGTGATGTTCTTGGAATTGCTGAGAAATTTGGGGAGGGCAAAAGATAGGGGTAGAATTTTTTCATTATTTCCCTTTATCTAATACTTTTAAATAGAACCAGTATAGCCTATATGAGTTCAGACAATATTTAAATGTGGTATCTCCATCTGTCTCCTGTAAAAGATAAGAATTTTCAAGAACAGGATTATGTAGAAAACCAAAAGATCTTCCCTTACTCTCCTGTAAATGTTTTGTTCCAAAATGTTTTTATATACGGGCTCTAGGGAGCCAAGTAGTTCATTGTTTCGGTGGACTATTGGTAGGACACAGAAAGGGAGAGAGGGTAAAGAAATATATCGCTGTCTGAATATTGCATCAAAAATGATCAGGTTGCAGAACTTCATGAAAGCTTTGCTAATAATCTTATTGTTCTGACATTATGTAAAGGTGGTATTAATATTGTATGACTTTTCAAAGTGCTAGATAGGTTTATAAGTAGGTAATAGGGATGTTGAAGATTAGAGCACTTGAAACAGAAGTTCTGGGAAAATAAGGTGTGTGTAATGGAATACCGCTTTGAGCACAGAAACAAAGGTCTGTTGGGCCTGGGAGAGAAGATGTGATTTATGATTGTTTCTGTGTCCCTGTATCTGCCCACCCTGCACAGGGCTCCACCACCCAGGGCCACCTGGTTTAAACCCAGGACACTGTCAAAAAGTTAAGACCCCAAAACTAATTTACTGTAAAAAACAAACATTGAGGACTGCTGCAAAGTTTTCCCATTTTCTTTGTGTACTTGTTCATCTTTGTATAAGTTAGCCACAGCCTCCTCACAAGAGCGGCTTAAGGCTTCTTTCATAAATTGACTGTGGCATTGAGTTCTCAAACATTATATCCCAAAATCTGCAGGCAGACAGCTGGATACAGCGCTGTGTATAAAATGAGACGTCCACACACTTGAGTTTCTTAAGATTGGGATCTCTTTCAAATGAAAAAGGACAGAGCCAAGTAGAGAAAATACTTGGTGCTCCCACCCAGCCTTAATGAGTCTCATGGTCTAAAAGCATAGGAAGAAATGAAATGCACTTTCAGAAGCTAAAATGACAGTGTCTGCTACAAAAGACTGTAGTTGTAGGCAGTCGGGGATGCCATGTCCTTGGTTCCATTCCTGCGTGAGTCTGCAGAAGGCACACACTTTGTAAGAGCAGAATGGACTAGTGCCAGCCTGAATAAGTTTAAAACTGCAAACAGTTGGAGAACATGGAACAGGCTGGTGCAGGGAGCCTAAGATTTTGCAATCATATTATAACATTGGCTTTTGACAACACAAATAGTGTATCTTCCCTAAGGTCAGGTCGGGAAAGAAAGACTTCCAGCTGCTTACCTCTGCACGCGTGGCCACGTGTGCATTGCTCAGTCCGCGGGAGCTCTCACTCCGCAGGAAACGCTCTCCTCCCACATTAGTCTGTACTTCCATCCCTTCATCTGTGGTAGTAGTGAAGGCTAGGTGAGTAAGCGTGGGCTGTTCTACCCACCAGAAGTCCAGGAGCTGTTGTATACCTCATTTCTAACTCGTGACCGAGTGACTTGCTTTAACTTTCTCGAAACCCTACAGAGTTGCCAAGTCTGCCCTCCCTCCTCTCAGTCATGTTAAACTCTGGCCTATAGCATCATGGGACCTGTAGCCTAGGGTGGGACCCCCTAAAGCCTCTGAATGTTGCTGCTTAAAAGCTACTGCAAACTGAGGGCAAATTGCAATCTTCTATTCCTTTTTGTTGCAAGGGGTCTTCACAGGTCTCTTAACATCTACTTTCCCTGCCACCCTGCCTTTAGGGGCTGGCCAGCTATCCACACCCCTAACCCACCCTGTGTTTCTGACAGCTGGCCACACATCAACTTCTGTACTTGCCTTTTCCTTGGTGGGGTAGAGGCCAACCCCTTCTCCTCCGAGGCCTCAGGGTTCTGTTTCTCTTCAGGACTTTGGGTAGAAGGGAAGACACCAAAGGCTCCTTTAAGCTGACTGCTGCATACACATTTCACTTTTTTTCCTTTGACATGACCAAAAATATCCAAATATTTAAGTTTATTATTATTATTAATATTATTATTATTATTTGACAATCTTATATCCAATGGGCTCTCTAGAAGCTGCATCCCCAGCCCTTTCACCTTTTCTTTGAATGTAGTTCCCAACCTTCAATTCCCACCCCTAATGCTGACAAAAAGCTTAGCCAGGTCATGATACTGCTGCTATAAGCCAGGGGAGGGTGGTTTCTTTGTTTTGTTTTGTTTTGTTTTGTTTTTTAAATTTCCAGCCAAAACCAAAGATTTCTTAATGATTGTATAAACTCAAAACAAACAAAAGAACCAAAGAAAAGGGAGTCTTCAGCATCAGTCCAGTCTGTGGTGTCCTGGCACTTAGAAGAGTGAGGCCAGGGAAGGCGGGGCGGGAGGACCCTCTGACCAGATCAGAAAGGGCAGGCAAGCTGTTTTCCACCTTCCAGGGTCCAGCACAGGTACGTGCCCGTGGCTTTGGCCCTCACAAACTTGTGAGCATGCCCTGAAACAAATTGGCATTTCAGATTTTCCAAAACAAAAGTCAAAAAACCCCATCACCACCATCAGCCACCCTACACCAACCAGGGTCACTATGGGGACTTAGCACAGGGCCTAGGGAGGGTGGGAGCTGCTGCTGGACTGGCCCGAGGACTCCACAGAGTGGGGGACGTTGAAGACACTGGCGCACGATTGGCTGCTCTGCTGGGTGCTTTAACCTCTGGGGCTGGGCGAATGCACGCCAAGGTGCCCTTCTGAGCCTTTTTTCTCTTTTCCTGTACTGGAACTGCTTGGAAGTGGCTGTCCTGTTTGTGAGAAAACATGCAGAAAGATTATCAAGCTTTTCATTTCTCTTTATTGTAGTTTTGTTTCCTTTTTGCAGCACCACTGTGCAACTATGCATTGTACTTCACAACCTTTTGTGCTAGGTAGATGCCTGTGACTTTTTAACTTGGGGGGTGGGGGGATTGCAAATGAAGGAACTTTTTACATGGATCTTTTTAATCTCAGTTGATTGGGGGAGGGGGGTACTTGGTTCTTGGGTCATACAAGCTCTATCCCAAAGCAAAATCCAAATGTTAATAATATTAGCCTGATGCAGATACCAAAGATAATTTCTTTCCTGCAGAACCTTAGACTCGTGTATTAAGTACGATTACCCAGCACTTGCATTAGTCTAACCTCAGTAATTCCAAAGCTTAGATGTATATTTTGGTATATTTCTGGGATATTAAAAAAAAAAATGTCGTTTAACTTCTTGTTTGTTTCAGTGTAATGCTCTTAAAGTCATAGCATGAAAATAATTGAACTGTCCTATTCTTAGTAGTTTGAAATAATAGTATTTTTGTATGTTTTGGGTGTGTCTATGTATGTATTAACATAACAGTTTTCACTGCCTAGGTGTTCATAATAAAAAAGAAAATGAAAAAAGTTCTGAGTGTACATAATATTCAATAATAATCTCCCACCTGGTGTCAATTTAGATTGCATATTCCTCATTGCTGTTCCCGACTGGGATTTTGTTTTCTTTTAAAGAGACAGTGATCGTGTTTTTCTAAAGATGTTTTCTTTCTCTCTTTCAATATCTTAACTCACTTTTCCTTTTCTTCCTTTTTTGTCTTAATTATTAATTCAGGGGTGTTTGTCCACTGTTGTCAAGGGAGGGGCACAAGGGGAATTGGCCCCTTGGCCTCCTAGAACTTTTTGTTTTATGTACTTTAAAATGTGAGTTTGAGTTCTTCTTTGTGGAAACTTAAGATGTGGTGTAAATGATTCTTTCCAAAATTGTCCAGCAGCTTTAATGAGGCAGTGACAATTCTGAGGTGGTTTATTAGAGTCCTTCTACATTTCTCTTAGATAACTCTGCACTCTGGGTGGCTATTGTGTAGCCTTACTGCCCCAGAGCGCCTGTTAGCCAAATATTTCCCCTCTGATAGGAATATTTTCTAAGAATCAGCTGATAACTTGCGTGCTGGACCTTGTTATCTGTGCCCCTGGGAGACACACGTTTTCTTGGTTTTGAAAACCTGAAACACAGGCAACTTTACAACTTTACAATTAGCTGATGCCTCCTGAGGCCTGAGGAGGTGGTGGGGAATATGAGCGGTGCTGTCTCTCTCAAAGTGCCCTTTAGATGATTCCCCCTCCTAGGGCTGCCTGCAGGGGCTGTAGGCTCGGGAGAGATTGTGTAGGTGACAGTGAATCAGAATGAAATGGTAGATTTTGTGTAGATGCATTTGTCTGCTGTAATTTTTTATATATATATTAAACTTACTGTAACTGTACAGTTCATTTCTGTTGTAAAACATCATTAAACCATTTTCCAAGTGTTTTCACATTGTTGGAGTTTCTTTGAAATTGCTGTGTTGGTATTCTGGATGCTTCACATACACATTCTCAGACTCTGCGTAATTCAGCTTCCAAATTATTTTTTCCAAGTGCTCTCAGGAACCCCAGAATCACCACAAGCACCGTGGTTCCTGCCCCGCTCCACACATCCTCTGCACTCCAGGGGGAGCTGTGGCCACTGCATTTCTCCCTGCCAGACCCTCAGTGTGGTTTCGTGGGACCCTGAGTAGCAGTAGTCTCCTTCAGGCCCAAGTACTTTGTGTGATCAAACATGCAGGCCCGTGATTGATCTTGCAAGGGAGCTCTTCAAAGCTCCATCTCACTGTGTATTTGACTGCAGAACTGGGACCAAACTCAACTTTTTCCAAATTTATTGTTGAAACTGCACTGCCCCTCTAGCATTTCTTGCCAAGTCCTGAACATTCATTGGGTGGGTGGCGGCGGCGGGAGGGGGGTCCTCCGAAGGAAGGTAACCCTGAACTTGGCATCTGGTCCTCCTCCTGTTGGAGGTTGCACAACTTAGCTTCTTCAGACTTATAAATACTACTTAACATTTAGTGTCTTACTACAATTCATTTCATGAAAAGGAAAGTTTGAATTTTAAAATGAATTCCCCACAGTTCTTCAGCTTACTGAAGAACCTGGGAAAGTTGTCTATCACATGCTGGCCATCTGATGGGCGTTCTTGAATTAGATGATGTGGAGAGCTGTTGTCGCAAGATGTGCTCACTCTCCTGGAAAGGGATCAAAATGGGAAGACAAATGATGGGTCCTTTTCTCCCTGCTCCTTTATCATAGAATTTATATTTTTCCATTCCATTCCTTAGATATATGGCTTACAGTTATTTTCTTAAAATAATGTCCAGTTTTTAACAGAAATCTTGTTTTTGAGATAGTGTCGTGCTCACTAACAAAGACTTAGCAAGCACAACTCATTTGTCATCTCCTAAGGCATGAGGATAAACCACTGATGAGATTCTGTTACCCTGTCGTTCTTTTTGAAGAAGTGGTTAAATTCTAACCCATTGCCAGGTTTGTATACAAAGCTGAATTATCTATGGCAGGATGTGAATAATATCTGCCCTTACTCTTTTCTTTTTGGAGGGACTTATATCTCTCCCCAAGACCCAGGTTGAAGTTAACAGGAAATCCAGTGTTAGGACTTAGTCATGAGTTCACAAAAGTAGTTGTTGATCAACAACTGAAATGTCCAGCACCAAGCAACCAAAACACATCACAGGTTATTCCTGGACAGATTGAGGCCTGTGGCTTAACAGCTGGCCAGATGGCAAGGCTTTAAATCACCCCGGAAGTTGTCCTCTTAGCCTAAATTGGTCATCTGCCCTTTTTTCTCTGCCAAGCCAGGCTTTGCAGCTTTGAGTATTTCTCTGTTTATAGGAACCTTGTAAACTAGTAACCTTGGATCTTATTCCAAGAATGACCTCGAATTAAACCCTAGGAAGAAAAGCAATCAGAAATATTCATATCCTATCTCTGAGTTTAGTGACATTTGAATAAAAGTCTGAAAAATATTGAAAGCTTCCATCTTTATATATATGTGTGTTTCCTCAATATAAGGAAAATTCCGTATTTCGTTGATTCTAAGCACATCTTCACATTTTAACCCATGAAACAGATCTACATCTTACGATGGATATTTAGGGATTTTCCTCTTGAAATAAGTTGATACATCAATAACCAACAGTGTTTTTGGATGGAGGGAGTGCAGTTGTGCTGTGGAGAAGGCATTGCCAGACCTCAGGAAAGGCAGGAAGCCTGGCAGTTCCAGGGCTAGCCACTCTCCCTTCGGATTCAGGGCTTTGCTCTCTCAGAAACTGGTTTCTCAGCCCTGCTTCTGTGAGCACATCTCAGTTCTCCCCCAGCTTGCTGTCTGTGTGGTTACCTTGCATGTAGCCTCATGGTCCCCACCCCAGGTTCGTTGTAGCACCATAGCTCACTGCCCAGTGCCAGCTTTTCTCCTTGCCTCTTTAGACATATGTTATTAAAAATATTTATATGTGTGTGTGTGTGTATATATATGTGTGCGTGTATATATATGTGTGTGTGTGTGTATATATATGTGTGTGTGTGTATGTGTGTGTGTGTATGTGTGTATATATATATGTGTGTGTGTATATATGTGTGTGTATATGTGTGTGTGTATATATATGTGTGTGTGTGTATATGTGTGTGCGTGTATATATATGTGTGTGTGTATATATATGTGTGTGTATATATATGTGTGTGTGTATATATGTGTGTGTGTATATATATGTGTGTGTGTGTATATATGTGTGTGTGTGTATATATGTGTGTGTGTGTGTGTGTATATATGTGTGTGTGTATATATGTGTGTGTGTATATATATGTGTGTGTGTATATATATATGTGTGTGTGTGTGTGTATATATGTGTGTGTGTGTATATATATATATATATTTTTTTTTTTTTTTTTTGAGATAGGGTCTCCCTCTGTTACCCAGGCTGGATTTCGGCTCACTGCAGCCTTGACCTCCTGGGCTCAAGCGATCCTGTAGCTTCAGCATCCTGAGTAGTGAGGAACACATGCACATGCCACCATGCCCGACTGTATTTTTTTCTAGAGACAGGGTTCTCCTGTGTTGCTGAGGCTGGTCTCAAACTCCCGGGCTCAAAGGTTCCTCCTTCCTCAGCCTCACAAAGTGCTGGGATTACAGGCATGAGCCACCATGCCTAGACTGAGACATATTCTTGACAGAATTGGGTCAACTCACTTTTTTCAAACTAGCCATCCAGGTCACACAGCCTGTATGTATAAGTCAGCTGACCTTGAAACTTGGTGTAGCACAAGCCCTCGGTATGAGTGGCACTCTCTTTCACTAATAGATGAACCAGACTTCAGTTTTAAAAGCCCAATGAGTAGCAGAATTCCCCTGAGGCTGTTACAAATCCAATGGCTTCTCTTTATGAGTTGCCTGTGAATTGTTAAATATGCCTAGCGATGATATGCTTGGCTCCTGTTGGAATCCCAAATTTTCAGGGACGTTTAACAGTCATGGTCTTGGATTTCTTTTTTGAAAAAGTCAAGGTACAGATTTCAGTCTTCACACAATATTAGTTGGTGGGCTTGTTGAATTGGGGCCTTAGATACAGCCACTGCAGTTAGAGGAAATACTGCTAGGAACGGGGCCACCTTTTGTTGACGGAAACACCTAAAAGACTTGTCCTCCATCCCTCCCTCAAACCCTTTGCACTGAGACATTCTGCACTGTGGTGTCAGCTGCTGTGCATAACTTCCGGACACCTTCTGCTCACACACTGCCTATTCCAATGCCTGAGTGCCAGGCCGGTCTCTCGCGCTTGTTTTCCTGCACCCGACAAGCTGGTGCCGTGCTGCAGGGCTCCTTTCCCATAGCCCTCTCTGGTTCTGGGGCCATCCTGGCACATCTTATTGCACCGAGACCCACTCTCTCTAAGGCACAGCCACCCAGCCTGGACGCCCGGCCCACTTGCCCTGTGCGACACCACCCACATGGCGGCATTCCGGGCCGCAGGATGCACCTGCGCTCATGTGCTGGTTCCCAGGAACTGTCCTGTTCTCTCCTGAGAATCAGCAGTTCTGCTCCCCTCCTCCCTCAAAGGCAACCTGCTGATTTACTGATGGCTGAATTGCCATTAGAAGCCTGACTGCTGAAATAAAGCTTAGAATAAAGCTGCATTTTCACTGAAGCATTTATTATGCAAAATAGGAAGGCTTTAGCATGCCAGTATAAATTAAAACAGTAGAAAAAAAGCAGAGCAGAGAGCGCTTTCCATCCATGGCCTGTGGCCTGTAATGACACAGCAGTGTCCTCGTACATTGACTGGGGTTTTTCCTGTCCTGCCACTGTCCGCTGGGCAGTTACAGGTCCCATGTGTTGGGTCTTCCTGCGAGGCCTTCACAATGATGATTTTGTCATTCACTGGAAGTGTGAGGTGAATCAAGGGCCTCCTCTTGCTCCCTGGCACTTTATTCACACGTGTAACCACACTGTTTTTTATGCCACTTTGTGCACAGCTCATCAAGGTCAGTCTGTTCATCTTCTGACCCCCGTAGCACGTGGTACAGTTCGATGATGCGGCACAGAGGCCCAAGGCAGGGAGGCTCCCGCTACCCTCGCAGGCCCTGGCGGACCCTGCCCTGCCCGCCCACCTTCCCATGCCCATGCAGCTCCCTGGGTGCACCTGGCCTAGGCTCCTTTCTATCTGCCCCTCTGCCCGGCCCTCTCACCAGGGAGGCGCAACATGGCCCAGTACAGTTACCTTGAAAGGAGGTGAAGGTGACAACAGAAGCCAAATTTACAGCAGGAGTGAAGCCACTCAGACACTGACAGAATGATACAGACATTAGGGCATGTGCTAGCATCTGCGCTTTCTCTGGGGACTTTACAAAACAGACTCAACAACTCAGCTGTGAGAGGCAGCGTGCCAGCCTCCCAGGGAGAATGAGGAACTGCCAGGAGACAGGTCTACCTACACCACTGGCAAACCAGAGGGCCCAAGGCCAGGGCCGTAAGCCCTGGGGGCGCACTCCCTTAAAAAGTGCAGGGACAACAGTCTGTGTGTGACGGTTTGGAGCTAAATATGACCAAAGCATCCTGTACATAAAAGGGAATACTTCAGTGGCTGAGAAGATGAGTGAACCGGGTTGTAAATGCTTTATCCTGTGTCTCATAATCTGGGCATCTGCAGGTCTGGCCTTTGAGTGGTGAAATCCCCTGGCTGTTAGCGAGGGGGCAGGGTCTGCATGTGAAGGGCGTCATAGGTGTCCTTGGTGGCTGTACTGAGCCCCTGGTGAAAGCAAATCAGAAAACAAAAGTGGGTCAGTAACCTGTGTGGGCAGTAGCCAATCCGGAGGCCAACAGGTGTCTCTGCAGCACAGCCCCATGACCACCCACGCAGCCTCCAGAGGCCCAGGAAAAATCCCCCTGACCCCACGGGCGGGAGCCTTGGCTGCAACAGCTTCGTTGGTAGATGGGTTCTGTGCCCTGCTGGGAACGTCCCTGCAGCAACTCCTTTCCAGCTAAATTCTCACCCCTCTTCTCAGCTCCTCAAATGCTGTCCCTTACAGTGCTTGGGCGCCGCCAACTTCCTGTTGGACCTAAGAGAAAGGAGTCTCCCACCTCCCATACTGGACAGGAATCAGGGGAAAGGGCCCAGGCCTGCTCCAGAGAATCTGCTGTCCCTAATACCTGGGCCCAAAGGACTTGTCTCCCTGGACTTGTCACAGGGAGAAGAGGGACTCCTTGGCCTCAGCCCTCTGCGAGCCTCCCTCCCAGGCCCAGTGATTCTAGTATTTTCTTGGTCAGGAACAGGCCCACAAGGCTGGCCCCAAACCTGCTGGAACGCGTGTCCCCCTGGTCCGGGGGCCAGGAAGGAGACGGATCAACAGCAGCCACACACAGGTAAGTTTCTGGGGCCATTTTGATATCACTCAACTCAGGCAAGCTGGGCTGACACTGGAGTCAGAAGAGTGAGCTGTGAACAGCCCATGGGAGCCAGAAGGAGAGAAATGACAACCTGCTGGGGATCGTATTTGAGAGAAGTAGACCGTGCTTAGTTTACAAAATTGCCTGCACTGATTTGCAAAAACCAGGCACCTAACTACATAACATTTTCTTTTTGAAGCTGCCATTTTTCTTAGCTTTTTTTTCCTTCAGTCTTCCCATCCAACCTCTCATCTTACAAGGCCTAAGGAAATGACACAGAGTGAGGGTTCTGCAAGAACCCAAAGAGGCAGGATAATCACTCGTGTGGTCCTTTGCCTCCATCTGCACCTGCGGGGAGGCTGCATACCCTCTGAACAGCTGCTGCTCTATCTGCCATGGCCAAGCAAGGCATGGTTGGAGCCAAGTAATTCGCTTGAATGGCTGAGTCCCAGCTGTGCTCTAGGGACTTATTGGCAGTGGCATTGCCGCTGGCCTAAATGGGTGCCCTGGGCTTGCCCTGCCCAGCTGTTGCCCACCAGCAGACAAAATGTGGGGGCCTTGATCTTGCCCCTTGTCAGGTGGTGCCCCTTCCGCAGAAGGGACGCCAGCAGCTCCTACCTGGTAAAGGCCATCGTGCCCCTTGCCCCTCCGGCGCTGGTTCTTTGGGAGTGAAATGAGAAAAGGATTAGAAAGTCAGGCAGTCAGTAGTGGCATTTCTGCTCAAGGGCCCCTTCCAAGGTACCCAGGAAGTCAGAGGTAACTGTCTCCCAGCAGCACCCCTGTCCCTGAGACAGAAGGATCCTCAGACCTTCATCTCTGCAGAGTAAGGTGAGGCCTGGCCACGATGGGGCTTGGGTTTGCTCCACCCCAGTCAGGTCCTCACAGACATCAGATTCCTGAGGTCCGGGGCCCACAGGACCTGTGCTGCCCACTGCTTGGATAAATGGGCTTCCCTTCAGCTCTTAAAGTTCTTGGCTAGTCATTTTTGCTCACTGACAACCAGCTGTTTTGAGCAGTTATGAGCTCTGGCATAGTCAGTTCACTCACACGCCCCCCTTTACCAGCTAGAAGACCTTGGGTAAGGTCTTCTGCCTCATTGTGCCTCGCAGGGCACATGTTTCTCATTGGGTTGTTGTGGGAATTAAATAAAACTACAGAGAACCCCTGCTTGGAAGGGGTCAATGCTTCACTCTCACCATTTTGAAATCCTTAATTGTTGATGAACAAGAGGGTCCCACATTTTCATGTTGCCCTGGGACCTGTGGTCCTGCGCACTGAATATGGCAGCACATATTAAGCACTCGATGCTTTCTATTATTAAAATGGACCTGCTCTTGCAAAGCTTAGGCTGTCATAGAATCTAGATTTGGTTTTCAGTCCTGAAAGAGCATCAGCCCTTCCTTAGTTCTTAGGTTGTGCCCGACTGGGTGACTGCCAGGTTCGCCTTCACCTCTGATGGCCACCACATGGGCGTTTGCCGCTGGGATGAGAAGTGGATGGGAAAGGGGGCCTGCAGCAGGCATGTCTGGAGGGCCACGAGGAACTCCCTTGGGAATTAAGAAACAGCAACACTCACCTCGCCTTTCATCCCAATCTCACTGTAGGCCTCCGCCATCTTATCTTTCTGCAGTGCCTGTAGAACAGGGCATGGAACACTGATTTTTACCAACTAATGCAGAAAGCAGCAGGCTCCCCTACAAGAGGAAGCTTCTTGATCCCCAAGTTGGCAGCAGTGGCAGGGAGGGAGGGCTCCCACAATCAAGGCTCCAAACTTTATGCACACAAACTTCTCTGCCCACAACCAGCTCCAGCCTACCCACCTTGTCCTCAGCCCTTTGGAGTCTCCTCTGAGCTGTCAGCTCTCTGCACTGAGCTGAGGAGCTAAGTTAGGCTCAAAAAGATAGGATGTGGAGCTCTAGACAAAGACATGGAGACTGGGCAAAACAAAGGCTCACCTGGAGCCCCAGAATCATTTATCTGAGCAAGTTGTCTCTTTACACAGACAAACGGGCTGTGGATCAACCCTCCCTCCCCGCGGGAGGAGTGGGCAGGCATCTCCCTAACAGGAGGCTGCCACCAGCAAGGGTGTCCTGCATGGCAAACCAGATCGACAATCAGGGTTCAGGGTCACACCCAGGAGTGTGAGGTTGACTTTCCTATAAGGGCGGACACTCAGAAGACTTCAGCACTCAGAACAGGAGCCCCTCGAAGGGGCCAGCCACCTTGTCCTTGCCTAGCTTGACCTTGCTGTGTCTCCCTACACCCCAGGCTGATCGACCTGGGAAATCCAGCAGAAGCGGTCGGGGAGGGAGGGAAGGGAGATTACTCGGCACTTTTTAGCTAAGGAGGCTTCCTAGAAGCAGGTGCTCCTGCAGGCCACAAGCAGGTGAGACATTACTCGACCCAAGAAGGGAAGGTCTGGACAAAGACCACAGAGTGTGGAGCAACTGCCTTCCTCCAGAGCCCTCCTCCAGCCCTTCCTCCAGCCCTTCCTCTGGAGCCCTCCTCCAGCCCTTCCTCCAGCCCTTCCTCTGGAGCCCTCCTCCAGTCCTTCCTCCAACTTTCCAAAGTAAAATGTGAGGTCTCCTCTACTCACATTGTACAGGCCTTCCTGAGGGTTCTTCCTTCTCTGCTAGGAAAGACAAAGGGAAGACGTTAGAGGGAGAGAAACACAAACCCAAGCCATGAAATTACAGCAAACTCCATCCTGCCCCCTGACCGCAGCTCCCTGGGACTCTGCCCTCTGCCTCTCTCCTCCCTGTGCTACCCAAGCCTTGCCTAGGCCACTGCTGGGGGCCTCATGGCTCATACTTGGTTACCCGCAGTTGGATATACACTTTGCTCTCCCAGAGGGGCCCACCCAACCCTAGCATTGCCCAGGGCAGGCCATGGGGACGCCTGCAGATTGTCCTTTTGCAGACAGAACACCACACACATCACAAGCTGACAAGTGGGACTTTTGACTGAAGACAAAAGGTGTCACATACCATCATTTGGAGCAGGGCCAGCCACTGGTAGTGAGGTCCTACTGAGAGGTGCCCTCCCCACACCCTCCTAGTCCAGATAAGAGGAGAGGAAGCAAGATAAGCTTGGATAGTTGGGGTGAGGAGTGGTCAATGAAATCAACAGCCTCTCTACTGCCCATTCACTCTAGCAACAACACAACCAGCACAGGGCTCAGCCTGGACAGGGGCTAGATGGACAGGTGTGATCACTGTCAGCATCTGGCAGCACTGCCCTTCCACCAAGACAGTCCTGGCCTTTGTCCTGAGCCCTGCTCTTAAGAGGACCCTAACAATCCAAATTTAACAACACATTAAAAGGATCATTCACTGTAGTCAAGTGGGATTTATCCCTGGGATGCAAGGATGGTTCAACAAATGAAATCAATAAACATGATACACCACATTAACAGAATGAAGAACAAAAATCATGATCATCTCACTAGATGCAGGAAAAGCATTTGACAAAATTTAACTTCCTTTCATGCTAAAAACTCTCAACAAATTAGATATAGAAGGAATGCGCCTCCACACAATAAAGGCCACATACATAAATCCACAGCTAACACCACACTCAGCAGGGAAAAGCTGAAGCCTTTCCTCTCTTTCTTCTAAGATCTGAAACAAGACAAAAATGCTCACACTCACTACTTCTATTCAATATAGTAACATAGGTCCCAGCCGAGCAATTAGCAAAAGATGCCAAGAATATACAATGGGAAATGAATGGTCTCTTCAATAAATGGTATGGGAAAAACTGGATATCCACATGCAAAAGAATGAAATTGGACCTTACCTCACACCATATACAAAAATCAACTCAAAATGGATTAAAGACTTAAACACAAGACCTGAAACTGTAAAACTTCATATTAATAATAAATCATAGGTGAATAGACATTTCTCAAAAGAAGACATAAAAATGGGTAAGAGATCCATGAAAAAATGCTTAACATCACTAACCATTAGGGAGATAAAAGGTAAAACCACAACGAGATCACCTCATACCTGTTATGATGGGTATTACCAAAAAGACAAAAGACAACAATAGTTGATGATGATAGAGAGAAAAGGAAACCCTTGAACACTCTTGATGGAAATGTAAATTAATACAACCATTATGGAAAACAGCATTGAGGCTCCTCAAAATCTAAAAATAGAACTACCATATGACCCAACAATCACACTTCTGAGTATTGACCCAAAAGATTTGAAGTCTGTTTGTTGAAGAAATGTCTATACTCCCATGTTGATTGTAGCACTATTAACAATAAACAAGGCCAGGTGTGGTGGCTCACGCCTGGAATCCCAGCACTTTGGTTGGCTGAGGCGGGTGGATCACTTGAGGTCGAAAGTTCAATACCAGCCTGACCAACATGGAGAAACCCATCTCTACTAAAAAACTACAAAATTAGTCAAGCATGGTGGTGCATGCCTGTAATCCCAGCTACTCGGGAGGCTGAGGCAGAATTGCTTGAACCCAGGAGGTGGAGGTTGTGGTGAACTAAGATTGCGCCATTGCACTACAGCCTGGGCAACAAAAGTGAAACGCCGTCAAAAAAAACAAAAAACAAACAAACAAAACAATAACCAAGTTACAGAATCAACCTAAGTGTCCATCAAAGAATGAACAGATAAAGAGACTGTGGAACATACACACAATAGAATACTATTCAGCTTTTAAAAAGGAAGAAATTCTGTCATTCACTCTAACATGGATGGATCTAGAGACCATTATGCTAAGTGAAATCAGCCAGGCACAGAAAGACAAACACTGCATGTTCTCACCTATATGTGCAATCTAAAACAGTTTAACTCACAGAAGCATGGATAAGTAGCATGATGTTTACCAGAAGCTGGGGAATGGGGGGATGGGGAATGGGGAGATGATAGTCACAGCGTACAAAGCCTCAATTAGATAGGAAGAGTAATTTATTTTTA
This sequence comes from Macaca thibetana thibetana, assembly GCF_024542745.1. Taxonomy (NCBI): domain Eukaryota; kingdom Metazoa; phylum Chordata; class Mammalia; order Primates; family Cercopithecidae; genus Macaca; species Macaca thibetana. The sequence continues at coordinate 195,724,852 of NC_065578.1, read as the reverse complement.
GATCAGCAGCACAACATGCTGAATATAGCTAATACGTGAGTATTATACATTTTAATATCTCTAAGAGTAAATTGCTAATGTTCTCATCACAAAAAAGTTAAATATTTGAAGTGATAAATATGTTAATTAGCTTAATTTAATCATTTCACATGATATTCAAAAATCATAACAATACTTCGTACCCCATAAATATGTAGAACTATAATTTGTCAATATAAAATAGAGAAAGAGGAAGGAAGGAAGGAAGGAAGGAAGGAAGGAAGGAAGGAAGGAAGGAAGGAAATAAGGAAGGAAGGAAATCAGAATGAAGGAGAAAAAACAAAGAGGACCCCACCTTACTGTGGTCTCATCCAGCCGCTCCCCTACCCACAGGGTATAGTGTCTACAAAGCCAAAAGATCAGAGCCCCCCAGGGACCATACCCCAACTATACGTGGGTTATCCAGTGGTCTTGGGCCCTTCCTGTATGGACCTCTTCACCAGGTCTGTCCTCTTGGGGCAGATGGTGCCACCATGTGTGCATCTCAAGATGGCCAAGGAACAGTTTGAGGGGAAGTGGGTAGAGCTTAGACATGAGCAGTGGGTACCACTTCTGGGGATGCGGCCCCTTGAGATGCAGAATGGAGCCAAGGAGGAAGGAACAGGTTGCGGCAGCGAATGGGTCTCCATCTCTTCTCTTGTCCCGGGCCCACACGTGAGGGTCGAGTCTGGTTGCAGAGTGAGCTTAGGAACCCTCCCCTGTAGCCTGGGCTGAACCCCACCACACATGCAGGAACACACAGGAAGATAAAGGAACCCCTACCGGCTTTCCCCCCATCTCAGGGTCCCGGCCGCGTCTCTTGTCCAAAACATCGTACTCCTCTCTTCGTCCTAGATTGAGCTCCTACAACAGACAAGAAAGTGTCAGACACAGGACAGAGGAACCTCAGAAGGATGGGGCCAGCTGGTCTGGAGAGTATGGTTTCCCTCTCTGGGGTGGCTCACAAAAAGAGGGGCAGGGGCTGGGGAGGGGATGGTAACTGGTCCATCTGGAGACCATCATCCCAGAGGACCTCTCAGAGAACACGCATTAAGATGACGGTGGATGGGATCCCCAAAGGTCACCAAGAACTATATGCCGATCAGTCCAACGGGATAAGGAACAACATTCTCATGAGCAAATAGAGAAGCTGGGGCTCAGAGGTGGTAATCAATTCCACCACAGTCCCATTGCACAGGGAGTGTGAAATCGCTTTCCCCTCCTCTGGGAAGATTCTAATACACGCCTTCTCTTCCCGTCTCTAGCCTTTGCAAATTGCTGATGGCTTGGGGGCTCACTAATGGCAGGCACTATACTAAGCTCTTTCCACGCATCAAGCCATTAAAGCATGTAATCTTTATGGCGCCCTTTGAGACAGGTACAATTACTACACCTGATTTACGGGTTAGACAACTGAGGTTAAACAAGTTGCCGCCGGGTCGCAGAGGTGATAGCTGGGGACCAGACTTAAACCCGAGACTCTGGCGGACATGTTCCCTAGGTCCGAGGAGGGGACTGCCCTTCCTTTCCAGAGGGTCTGCGGCGAGACTGACTTACGTTATAGAGCTGGTTCTGGCCCTGCTGGTACGCGGGGGCGTCTGCGCTCCTGCTGAACTGCAACACACAGAGCAAAGCGCGTTACTGCTCCGCGAGGGCGCGCAGGACTGCCGGGGTGCCAGGGCGCGCGGTGACCTGAGGGACAGCCCTACTCCGCTCCTTGGCAACTAACAATGCGTGCCCTGCCTCCTGGGGCTGAGCCCTTGCAGGGGCTGGGGCGTGGCAACCCCTTTTAATGAGCCCAACTGTCTTTCCTCCCGCCTGTGACACGTGCATCCATCACGCTGGCCCAGGACCCGCTGGCGTTTATTCTTCCCGGGCTAGCGCCCTCGCGCGTGCGTGCGCAGAGGTGTAAGGTTCTTGGTCTGCATCCCCCGGCACATGAGTATTCTCTAGGGTCCCTTCCTCCGGGGACTCTGAGGACAATCCAGGGTGGGTGGTGGCTGGTCAAGGTCCCGCCTCCTATCTTGACCCCGGGGGCAGGGTGCTGTACGTGCATCACGCGCCCAGCCCTCAGCCATCGCCCGGCTGCACTGGTGTCCAGGAAGCCTAGCGTTCGCTTAGTGTCCTGAGCATCTGTTGGAAGCTGACATAGGCTCACTCTTGCTTCACTTCATGCCGCTTCAGGCGGGAGAAACTGCAATGTCTTACAGATCTAGAGCATTGGAAACAACCTTAGAAATCATCTAGGGCAGCATTTTCAAACTTAAAACAAGAAACTCAGTAAGATTTGGTTTTTCAAATAAAATACTATGCCAAAGTCCAAAATTCAAACAAGAAATGGGTTGGGGAGCACCGAAGTGATGACTGGGACTGGATCCTCCCCTTTACTCCTAAATTCTTCCGCCCTCTGCCCACACCATGACCAGCCCCACAAAGAAATCCAGGGTCTGCAAGGCACCAAGTGAAAACCCAGGCTCTGTCCGCTCTCCCACTACAGGTGAGGAAAGAGCCTTTTCAAGAGAAAGGCTAACATGGCCTTCATTCACACTTGGACAGCAGGACCTCTGCCTAAGTGTAAGCCCCTTTGTCGCCAGCAGCATCGCCTTCCCTGGGATACTCTGATGTGCGCACATTTGTACAGCTTGTCATGGAGGCGCCTAGCACCAGGCTCTCCCTCCCACCCTGTCCATCTCAGCCAGCCACTGCCACCTCTTCCTCAGCCCACTCAAGGCACACACTTGGCTGGTCCCTGCTTTGCTCCTGGATACCAAGCCCCAGGCACCACCCAAGCTTGAGACTTTGCAAGACCAAGGCCCTTCTGAACATCCGTCAAGCGGAGGACCCTGTGCCCTCCTCCCAAAGCCCAGTGGTGCCCACCTTCGCTCTCAGGAACAGGGCAGTGAGAATGACGCCATAGAGGAAGAGGATTCCATCCAGCAGGTAGCAGAGTTTGGGATCCAGCAGGCCGAAGCTCTGTGCCTCTGTGCCAAGAGAGAAAGCTGGTCAGCCAGGCCCAAGGTGACCAGAACACATCCCCATCATCCCAGGGTGGCACTAGGACTGACTGTGACCAACGAAATCATGACACGGAGACTATAGCCAATCCCCATGCTTCAGCCTGATCACAACCCCCTCCCTCCCTCCCACCTCAATCAGTTCCTGGAAAACCTATTGGCACCAATGGTAGATGTGGCCCCTGTGGGGCCAAATAGCCTGGAGCAATATGGGGGAGGGGAGGTGGAAACAAGGCAGGCAGATGAGGCTGTTCTCTGTGCACAGAGCTCCTGCCTCAGCGGCAGAAGCCCAGCCATGTTAGCGCCTGTGTGAACCAAGAACTCTGGAAGCCTCTGGAAGCCTCTGGAAGGTGTTCACATCTGGATGAATGGTACTCCTGGCCTGAGGTGTGTGGCTCTGAGGCCTACCCATGGGAGACAACAGGTCAAATGATGGTCAAATGAGATCATTTCAATATCTAACAGTTAACTAGGACAGCAAGAATCTGGGTTAACTCTCCCCACACTCCCTACCTCCTCAGTACCAGGCACTCTCCCACCCAGGACAGTGGGATCTGGTGCTCAGCTTCCCTTCCCTGTGCCCTGAAGGGTTTCATGGGCAACAGACAGAGGTACCTTTGGTGCCCCTCCCCACCTAGGCCCAGCATCTCCCTGCCCCCCAGTCCCAGCTCCACGGCCTCAGCCTTCCCTGTCTCCCCTCCTCCCACTACACACACCGCATTCCCAGGATATGCCTTGCTCTTCCGAACTATTTGCCCTGTGCCTTGCATGCACTGTTCCCTCTTGATGTGCCCTCCATTTCTCTCCCTGAAACCCTACTATTCGGTAACATTTGATGCATCCTACAAAATGCCGCTCAAAGGTCTCTTCTGTGTTAGCCTCTCCCACTGCAAATTTCCCAGGGGCCCCTAACTCCTAGTGCCATATTAACCTTTGTCAAGCTATAGTTAATGCACTTTTAGTTGGCACTGCCACTGGAGTACAATGGGCTGAAGAATGCAGATACAGTATACTAAAAGTTGGTTAACTAAAAGTTTGCATTTTTGGGCCAGGTGCGGTGGCTCACGCCTGTAATCCAAGCACTTTGGGAAGCCAACACGGGTGGATCACTTGAGGTCAGGAGTTCAAGTCCAGCATGGTCAACGTGGTGAAACCCTGTCTCTACTAAAAATACAAAAATTAGCTGGGTGTGGTGGCAGGCACCTGTAATCACAGCCACTCTGGAGGCTGAGGCAGGAGAATCACTGGAACCTGGGAGGCGGAGGTTGCAGTGAGCCGAGATCATGCCACTGCACTTCAGCCTAGCACACAGCCACTCTGGAGGCTGAGGCAGGAGAATCACTGGAACCTGGGAGGCGGAGGTTGCAGTGAGCCGAGATCATGCCACTGCACTTCAGCCTAGCACACAGAGTGAGGCTCCGTCTCAAAAAAAAAAAAAAGAAAAAAAGAAAAAGAAAGAAAAAAAAAGTTAGCGGTTTTATTAGAAACATCACAGCCCTGTGAATGAGGAAACTTGGATTTTAGTCTGACCATACTTCCTACTAGGTAAATGTGCAGCAACTCAATCTGTAAAACAGGGCATGGTATCCATCTCACTCCACCGGTGCCTCCTAACTAGAGCAGAGGTCCCAGGCCAGCCCAGCCAGTGTCTGTCTCCCAAGGCCTGGGCGCCCTCTGGTGGCCTTTGGACCCAGATGGGGGCGGAGGGAGTGGAGGCCATATGTGGGAGTACTGTCATTCTTTCTGGCTGTGTGATTTGGGGCAGGTTATGTATGCTCTGTCAGCTGCCTCTTAGTTGAACAGGTGGAAACTAACATTTCTGCAGACACTGCCTTAAATGTAATCATCGTCAGATCCTCCTGCCACCCACCCTCTGACAGATGCACCGAGGATTCCGGTTCAGAGCACACAGTGACAGGCAGCCCAGGACTGACCCCTAGCAGCTCTCTCCCCCTTCCTGCCCCTGGGCCAGTCCTGCCTGCCCCTCCATACCAGCAACATTTTGGCCTCCCGACGAACTATGGAAGCAGATGATTCAAAGGCAACTGCCAGTGTTCCCACCCCCACCACCCTGAATCCCTCTGTCCCCAAGCTTTTGACTCCTAATTCAGGACCCCTCTTGCCCCCAGGCAGCTGATCTCTGCAAACTTCCCACAGACCCTGCCCAGAGACCCAGCCACTCGGATGAGAGTCCAAGCTCTTTGTCCAGCCATGTTAGGGCTCTGCCATAACAAGTCCAGGCCTGAAAAGATTACAGCTTTATGCCACCCTGTCCCTCTGCTCCTGTCTTTTATACCCCATTCTTCCTTGAACACACCCATATTTTTCTACCCCCTTGCCTGTTGAGCTAGATCCTCTTCCAGGCCTGTGTTATACCCCTCCACCCAACACCTGTTAAAATCAGACTATCCTACCACCTGAACCCCTGAGGAAAAAGTGAGAGGATGTCAGTTCAAGAGCCGATATCTCCCAAAGTGCTCTACAGACCCAACTCCTCAGGACTCAGATGCCCCTCCATCTAGGCTGCCAGCACCAGAGACCAATGGCTGCATCTTCATTGTTGCCTCTTCCTCCAGCCCCAGCATCAGAGTGCAGGGCACAGGGTAGACAATCACTCGATATCATGGAATGTTTCAGGGCTGAGCTTCAGTGATGAGGAAGATGCCGGGCCCAGCCCCAGGTGTGCCTGCCTTCTGACCCCAAGGTATTGCTGGAAGTCCTCACTGACCTAGGGAGGATCTAAAGGCCTCTGGGGGACAAGCCAGCCCCCATGAAGGCCACCAAAGCTGGGGTGACTTTTTGCTGTTAGGACTGCAGAGGAGATAACTGTGGCGATTTATGGGACTGGTTGAGACTCAGAAGAAAAGCCAGGAGAAAATCACTCAGCTGCTTGTCACAGAAAATGAGAACAGAAAAATTACTGGACAGTAAATTTAGCACAAATAAGAAATATTTGTGTTGTGCAGACTCAGCACTGTAGAGGGGCAGGAGGATTGGGCACCTCCCTGAGATAAGTAATATGAACAAGTTTTCTTCCTTCGTTCCTTCGTTCCTTCCTTCCTTCCTTCCTTCCTTCCTTCCTTCCTTCTTTTCTGCATAGTTTTATGACTGATGACAAGTGTGCTGTGTGTGGTTGGGTGGAGGAGAGGATATCAACCCCAATATAATTCCCTGTGTCGGACCCTCCTCTCGTCAGTCCCACTATGCCTGTGCTGGGAGAGATGGGCCTGAGGAAGACAGTTATGGCCCAGAAAGCTCCATGCAGGGATGCAGGACCCGATTCAGTTATGCGATTAATTAAATATTCATTGGGCATCTGCTCGTGCGGGGAACTATTGAAATGGAATGAACTCTGGATTGCGTGCAGGTGGGTTCGAGTACTTCCTCTGCCACTTACTAACTGTGTGGTCTTGGACAAGTAACTCCCCTCTCTGGGCCTCAGTTACCTCATCTGTTAAATGGAGGGTAATCATATCTACCTTAAGGGTTGTGATGAGAATCAAAAGACAATGATGTCTGATATTTGGGTCGAGTCTTCTGAGTCCCTACCTTCATGGGGCTTAAGACTTAGCTCTTGAGGCCACATACGAGGTGCAGGGGCTTCCCTGGACAGCAGACAGTTTTGCAGGATGCCAGCTCAAAGGCACCACATTGCCATTCTATTCTTGGTCCTGGCTTCTTCCCTGCACACGCTCCCGCGGCTTCTTCATCTTTCTACCAATTCCATCCCAAAGGGACCAGCAGCTGCTTCCTAGGAGGTTTTGGGTTTTACATGGTAGCTACTTTTCTGTACAAGTGGAGAAGCTGTTTTATTTCATGTTCCTGATCCCTACCCAAGATTTACAGCACCCAGGAGAACCTCAGCATTTGAAAGGAGCCCCAGAGACTGACAGAGAGTTCTCACACAGACTCTCAATCCACTGCCCTCTCCCCTGAGGCTCTGACTTAAGTGGCCTGGAGTGGAACCTGAGCATGGGGACTTCACTGCATGGCCATGAATGGATTGAGATTCAGACCTGCATCATTACAGCAGCCAGAGCATGTGAGAGGGAAGCCCGGCCTTCCATAGAAATGCAGCTACACCCTACAACAAACGTAAATTTCTGTTAAACAGATAGAAGGAACAAAATTAAAGCTTTGGTCCTTCTTATACACTGTACTTCCGAACTGTGTATTATGGAACTTCTCTAAGCCTTGGTTTTCTCATCTGTAAAATGGGGATAACAATACAACCTGTCTCATTAGATGGTGGTGAGGGTTAATTACGATACTTTTTTTTTTTGAGATGCAGTCTCACTCTGTTGCCCAGGCTGGAGTGCAATGGCATGACCTCAGCTCACTGCAACCACTGCCTCCCGGGTTCAAATGATTCTCCTGCCTCAGCCTCCCGAGTGGCTGGGATTACAGGCACGCACCACCACGCCCTGCTAATTTTTCTAATTTTAGTAGAGACGGGGTTTCGCCATATTGGCCAGGCTGGTCTCAAACTCCTGAACTCAAGTGATCCACCTGCCTCGGCCTCCCAAAGTGCTGGGATTACAGGCGTGAGCCACCGTGCCTGGCCAAATACAATATTTCTTATGGGGTGAAGATCAAATAAAATAATTCTTATGGGGCGAATGACCCCATAAGAGTATGTATTCCATTATGCCACCTGTTGTTATTGCCATGATTTCTACTTTAAGCCCATGCACAAGAAGCTGGAACCTTCTTGCCCTGTAGCAAGATACCAGGAATAGGCCATGTGAGATGCTCAGAGGAGGCTGGGGGCAGCCAAAGAGGATCACAGAGTATCTAGGCATATGGGTCATTGTATCTAAGTGTTGTGAGTCTAATTAGTGACAGTGAGCCTCACCATCCCTTTATAGCCTTTTGTCATCTTCATAAAAGCCCTGAGTTCAGGAAGTCTCATGGCACTGACCATTAACAGGAAGATTCTGGGGCCCCAGAGTGCACCCTGGGGGAGACACACCTATCCTTACAGAATCTGGTTTCTCTAGGTGAGATTTACTTGAACTGTGTTGTCTCTGAGCCAGACTGTGAACTTCTGCTAACAGGGATCAGGCCTTAATCAACCTGGTCCTGCCATACCCTGAGGCTGCCAATACACACTGGTGCCCTCTTCCCCTCCAGTCAACCTCCTTCTCCAGCAAATCCTGTTTCGGAGCTGGGCATCTGCAGGACTCCCTCACATCCAACTAATAAGGATTCTTCTCATTCGAACCCTAATTTCTACTTTTAAACTGACTTCCTGTGTCTGATGGAGTTTGATTCTTATGAGTGCCAGGAGACAAACAGGGGGCTATTATTGGGCCCAATTCACAGGTGGATAAACTGAGATCAGAGAAATGAAGCAACTTCACCAAGGACACCTGCAGGTTAGTGGCAAAGCTGGAAGGGAATTCCTGGGTCTCCTGACTCCAGGTACTTCTCTTAGCCTTATGCCTTCGATGCACCTGACCTGTGGCACAGGACCCAGAGTTTCCACCTACCTCTGAATTCACAGCCCTTGCCATTTTGCCCACTTTTGACACTTAGTCACAACGGCTTGTAAACGTTTCACTTCGAGTCCTCCCGCCACCACTGGCTCTGGCAAGCGCAGATGGTGCCATATAGTTTCATTTGCTCGTTTCCCCTCCTCACCAGCACATCACAGGCTTAGAGAAGAGCAAAGAACATAAGCCTTCGAGTCAGAAAGACTCTAAGACTCAAATGTGGAATCTGCCCCATTATTGGCTTGTTTTGGAACAGCTTTCTTAACCTCTCTGAGCTTCAGTTCTCCTGTCTGCAAAAGGGCTTTGATAAGACCGACTTCATGGGTGCGGAGCAATAAGGTAAAGTTTGTGGGGTGCCCTGCACAGTGGCGCATGCTGAGAGGCTCTGCAGATACAAGCAGTGGCAGCAGGGGACGGCCCTCCGACCTCCCACCCCATCATGCCAGAGTTAGGGACAGAACCTGGCCAGGTTTCCCAGCTCAGGATGGGGATACCCACTCTTCAGGAGTGTGTGAAGATAAAAACAGATAATGGGGACCGGGCGTAGTGGCTCATGCCTGTAATCCCAGCACTTTGGAAGGCCAAGACAGGCGGATCATGAGGTCAGGAGACCATCCTGGCTAACACGGTGAAACCCCGTCTCTACTAAAAATACAAAAAAAAAAAAAAATTAGCCGGGCGTGATGGCGGGTGCCTGTAGTCCCAGCGACTTGGGAGGCTGAGGCAGGAGAATGGCGTGAACCCAGGAGGTGGAGCTTGCAGTGAGCGGAGATCCCACCTCTACACTCCAGCCTGGGCAACAGAGTGAGACTCCATCTCAAAAAAACAAAAAAACAAAACAAAACAAAACAAAACAGATAATGGGTATGTACAAAGTGCCTGGCACACAGTAGGAGCTCAGTAGTGTGTAGACTTTCTGAGAACTCCTCACTTCACAAAAAGATAATGATGTAACGCATGCACGAAGCATACAGGTTAGAGAGCTCTTTGCACTTGCATGATCCGGCTTAATCCTCAGACCAACCTTGCACAATACGGGCAGAATTATTACCAATTCTATTTTGCAGACAATGACATTGCGGCTCAAATAGGTCACACAGCTAGAGATTTTCTGAGCGCATCTGATGCAAAGTCCCTTCTCTTATCCCAGTGCCTCTGGGGGTTCCTCTCATACAGAGGACCTCCCACGTCTTCCAGGAGCTTCTTTGGTAGCACTTCTGGCCTCCGCTTGAATATCTCTGGTGACAGGAAGCTCAGCACCCAGCAATCACTGGTGGAGAGCTCTAATTTTCAGAGTTAAAAAAAACTTTGAACCTAGTTCTGCCTTCAGAAGCACAAATCACACAGATCCTCCCATTTCTATTGGGCAGTCTTTCAAACCTCACCCCCATCCAGCTTGTTTCCACTTTGGTAGGAAGCCCGACAGGTAAGAATAAATCCTACGAAGGAGACAACTGCAATCCAAGTCCTGGCGTTGCTACTGTGCGATCCCTGAGTAATCACAGCGACCTCCCAGGGTGTGTGACACTCAAATGGGAAGGGCTTGGTACCTGCTAAGCGCTCAGTTGGTAGGTACTAATGGAATCAATATGAATCACAGTATCTCACGATCCAGGTAGGAGTGGCCAGCTTTCTACTCCCCAACCTTCCTTCCTTTGACCCCCCCAACTTTGAGTCCTGAGTCCTGCTGCTGCCCAGCTCCACCCCCAGGCTCAGGCACAACTGGTGATGACATTGCAGGGTAAGAACTTAGAAAACAGGAAGTCACTGTTCTTAGGAAGGCAGTGGCAGCAGCTATGGGGGCGCGGGGGTGGTGCCTGTGTTGGGCAGGGTGCTGAGTGTGATGCCAACCCACTGACCACAGCATCGAGGCACCCAGACCACCCCCATCAGCAGGTTACTCCCTTTCATTGAATAACTAACTTTCACTGCAGCAGGAGATACAGGATAGACACACAGAGTAATAATTATAACCACTGGTTGAAGATTTGTTCTGGTCCAGGAACCACATGTATGAGTTTCCTCATTCAGTCTTCACAGTGACTCTGATTTCACAGCTAGGGAAACTGAGGCTCAGAGAGGTTAGTAACATGCCTAATGTCTAGAGCCAGGGTTGAACCCAGGTACCTCTGGATCCATAGTCCAGGTCTTAACCACCACCTGGTACTGCCCTTGAATGACTTGCTGATCCTCAGAGCTGGGGAGAGGGGTCCTCACCAGGCTGTGGAGTCCTTCCTTCTCCGAGGATCGAACCATTATAGCAGGTCATATTCTTGACTCTACAATTAGCTTTCTTTCATTGAGGGCTGAGGGGCCTGGGGGGCTGATAGATACAGATGGCCTGCTACCAAATGTGAGGCCAGGACTCACACTGCCCAGTGCTCGTAGCAATGACCCACTAGAGATACCTCAATCACCCTGACCTGTGGAACAACTCCAGATAATTTAGTGGCACCATATAATGTTTTACTACTCTGTTTAATTTGCTACCAGCCTGGCCAACATGGTGAAACCATGTCTCTACTAAAAATATAAAAAAATTAGCCAGGTGTGGTGGCGGGCGTCTATAACAGCAGCTACTGGAGATGCTGAGGCAAGAGAATCACTTGAACCCAGGAGGCGGAAGTTGCAGTTAGCTGAGATTGCGCCACTGCACTCCAGCCTGGGTGATAAGAGTGAGACTCTGTCTAAATAAATAAATAAATAAATAAATAAATTTTTAAAAATCGCCACAGCCTCCTAAATTCTCTCCTCAGTGTTAGATTTCAAATATTCATGTTTCATTGTAAAATTGGATCGTTTGTTCAAAACTACCTACACATTATGTATTCCTATAGACAAGGGTTCCAAGGGAAGAGGGAAGAACAGGGCTGTGTCGTTTCTTAGGGGTAGCACATTATGAGCAAATGTTTCCCTTCTTGTATTTTTATTTCCATTAAAGTTGTTATGTTTTGAGTGATACTTTGTGATTATTTTTCTTTTCTTTTTTTTTTGTTTTGTTTTTTAATTGAAACAGAGTCTCACTTTGTTCCCCAGGCTGGAGTGCAATGGCATGATCTTGGCTCACTACAACCTCCGCCTCCCAGGTTCAAGCGATTCTCCTGCCTCAGCCTCCCAGGCAGCTATGATTACAGGGACCCGACACCATGCCTGGCTAATTTTTTGTATTTTTAGTAGAGATGGGGTTTCACCATGTTGGCCAGGCTGTTCTCAAACTCCTGACCTCAGGTAATCCACCCGCCTTGGCCTCCCAAAATGCTGGGATTACAGGCGTGAGCCACTGAGCCAAGCCCTTGTGATCATTTTGCTTTCTATTTTCAAGTAAATCAACTTAATATAAAAGTGCAGAAAAGTTGGAAAAAATCAAAGTTGCCCATAATACCACTTTCAAACACAGCCATTATTAATATGATGGCAGATGGCCGTCCAAAGTCTTTATTTATAAACTGTAATCATTTTACATAAAATTTTTTCCCGGCCAGGTGCAGTGGCTCACGCCTGTAATCCCAGTACTTTGGGAGGCCGAGGTGGGCGGATCGCCTGAGGTCAGGAGTTTGAGACCAGCCTGGCCAACATGGTGAAACCCTATCTCTACTAAAAGTATGAAAATTAGCCGGGCATGGTGGCACATGCCTGTTATCCCAGCTACTTGGGAGGCTGAGGCAGGGGAACCACTTCAACTTGGGAGGCGGAGGCTGCAGTGAGCCAAGATCGCATCATTACATGCCAGCCTGGGTGACAGAGCGAGATTCCGTCTCAAAAAAAAAAAATTTCCTGAAGAATCATTTTTTTCATTTAGTATTATGTTATAATCTAAGACTTCATGTTATTTCATATATTTGTATTTCATGTTACTTTGTCATTTTACTATTAATAAATATCCTTTTTAATGGTTGCCTAATAAGCTTTCCACTGTCTACATAATCATTCCCCATTGGTGGTCATTTGTTTCCAATTTTTCGCCATTGTAAATAATTCTGAGATGAATAGCTTCATTCCTAAAGCTTTTTACAGGTTTGGAATTCAGTCAATAATAGCTTGAAAAATGGGCCAGATGTGGTGGCTCAGGCCTGTAATCCCAACATGTGAGGAGGCCGAGCTAGCAGGACTGCTTGAGCCAAGAAGTTAGAGACCAGCCTGGGCAACATGGCAAGACCCTACCTCTACAAAAAATAAAAAATTAGCTGGGCATGATGGTGCATACCTTAGTCCCAGCTACTCAGAGGCTGAGGTGCGAGGATCACTTGAGCCCAAGGAGGTCAAAACTCAGTGAGCCCGGACCGCGTCACTGCACTCCAGCCTGGGTTACAGAGTGAGACCCTGTCTCCAAAAAAAAAAATAAGTGAATAAATAATAATACTTTGAAAATGAAAGCTAAGACTAATAGTCCAAGAGATACATCAGCGAAAGACATAAATAGGCAATTCTCAAAGACAGAAAAACAGATTACTTACAAACATATAAAAAGACACACTAGGCACAGTGGCTCATGTCAGATATCGCAGCACTTTGGGAGGCCGAGGTGAGCAGATCACTAGGTCAGGAGTTCGAGACCAGTCTAGCCAATATGGTGAAACCCCATCTCTACTAAAAATACAAAAATTAGTAAGGCATGGTAGCATGCGCCCATAGTCCCAGCTGCTCATGAGGTTGAGGCAGGAGAATCGCTTAAACCCAGGAGGCAGAGGTTGCAGTGAGCTGAGATCGAGCCACTGCAATCCTGCCTGGGTGACACAGCGAGCATGTGTCTCAAAAAAAAAAAAAAGACATTCAGTCTTAATGCTAGCCCAGAAATGAAAGTATGAAGTGACAAAGAGATGGCTCCTGGTTTTCACAGGTGGTCAGAGGCAAGGAGGCGTGTGGCCAGGGTAGCATGAATGAGGGGAAGTTCTAGGAGACCAGGAAAGAGGGCGACAAGTGGGTGGGGGTGTTAGGTAGAACTTCCTTGACCAGTGGCTTTTCCTCTGAATGAGATAGGCAACAGTTGCAGGGTTTTCTCTTTTGACAAGAACACATTATCTTTTTATTTAAAATATGGTAATAACATTTCAAAGAAAAAAATTAAAGCCAGTTGGAACAAGGCAAGGTTCACAGCTGCCTTGGGCCCCTACTCTAGCTGGAGATGCCCTGGTGAGCCCCAGGACGGGCTTCAAATCAGCCCTAAAATCCAGGCTATACTGCCAGCCTCCATTATCTGTCTGCATTCAGCCAAACGTAGTCATCTTCATCTCTTCTTCCCCTAGCCCCCAAAACCAAGCTCTTCCTACTCTTGCCCCACAAACCACCCAGAAAGTGGTTGTTTGTCCTGAAGGTGTGAAACCCATTCACTCTTTTGTTCCTTCCTCATCCATTAACACATAATAATCGCTAAACCTCAGTTTCTGTTACGGGCTGAATTTTGTCCCCTGAAATTCTTATGTTGAAATCCTAACTCCCAATACCTCAGAATGTAACTGTATTTGGAGAAAAGGTCTTGAAAGAGGTCACTAAGGCCGGGCGCGGTGGCTCAAGCCTGTAATCCCAGCACTTTGGGAGGCCGAGACAGGCGAATCACTAGGTCAGGAGATCGAGACCATCCTGGCTAACACAGTGAAACCCCGTCTCTATTAAAAAAAAATACAAAAAACTAGCCAGGCGAGGTGGCGGGCGCCTATAGTCCCAGCTACTCGGGAGGCTGAGGCAGGAGAATGGCGTAAACCCGGGAGGCGGAGCTTGCAGTGAGCTGAGATCCAGCCACTGCACTCCAGCCTGGGTGACAGAGCCAGACTCCGTCTCAAAAAAAAAAAAAAAAAAAAAAAAAAGAGGTCACTAAGTTAAAATGAGGTCATTAGTGTGGGCCCTGATCCAATATGACTCGTGTCCTTATAAGAAGACAAGATTAGGTTGGGCGAGGCGGCTCATGCCTGTAATCCCAGCACTTTGTGAGCAGAGGTGGGTAGATCACCTGAGGTCAGGAGTTCGAGACCAGCCTGACCAACATGGTAAACCCCATCTCGGCTGGGAGCGGTGGCTCATGCCTGTAATCCCAGCACTCTGGGAGGCTGAGGTGGGCGGATCACCTGAGGCCAGGAGTTTGAGACCAGCCTGGCCAACATGGTGAAGCCCCGTCTCTACTGAAAATACAAAAGAATTAGCCAGGTGTGGTGGTAGGCACTTGTAAACCCAGCTACTTAGAAGGCTGAGGCAGGAGAACTGCTTGAACCTGGGAGGCAGAGGTTGCAGCGAGCCGAGATCACGCCATTGCACTCCAGCCTGGGCAATAAGAGCGAAACTCCATCTCAGAATAAACCAAACCAAACCAAAACAAAAACCAGACATCTCTACTAAAAATATAAAAAATTAGCCAGGCATGGTGGTACACACCTATAGTCCCAGCTATTGAGGAGGCTGAGGTGGGAGAATCCCTTGAACCCGGGAGGCGGAGGCTGCAGTGAGCCGAGATTGTGCCACTGCACTCCAGCCTGGGCGAGAGAGCAAGACTCTATTAAAAAGAACAAATAAATAAAAAGATGAGATTAGGACACAGGCATGTAGAGAGGGAAGACACCGTGAAGATGATGTAAAGACATGGAGAGACGGCCACCTACAAGCCAAGGAGAGACGCCTCACGAGAGGTCATGTGGTGGCCATCCTTACTAGGAGAAAATGTCACACACTGTGCTGGTAGTGAGGGTGGAGGTGACAGACACAGATGTAACCTCCCAGTCAAGCAGACAGGTGGGCAAGGAAACGGATCATCCCACTAGAGAGGGGCACAGGGCACTAAGGAAACACGAGGGAGGGACGATGCCTGCAGTCACACTCTGTGAGTAAACAATGACAGGCAAGTGACCTCCTTTGGTGAGCAGGTTATATGTTTCAGTTCCCTCCGCTCATTCCACCCACAGCCCCCTAAGGCCAGCAGACAAGTCTCTCAGGTTAGCAGACAGCACTTGCTATATGCCAGGCACATAGAGTATAAGAGACACACAAACACACACTTGCGTACATATGTGTATATACACACACATAAATAGAACAATACAAACATATACGTATGCATGTGCATATATATACATAGAGAGTAATGTGTGTGTGTGTATATATATATTATAGATATACAGAGAGAAAGACACTTACTCTTACCTCTTGATGCCAGCTTGGACATGTAGCTTTCTCTGGCTGACTCCAGGGACTGATGCTGTAACATCATGGTCTTACCAAACATTTGCTCCACACTTTCAGTTTACAAAATCCTTTTATATTTTTTATTTCATTTGATCCTAATAACAATTGAGTGAGGTAAGCTGGGCAGATCTTATTTGCTCCACTTTGCAGATAAAGAGACTGCAGGTCAGGGAGGTGAAGTGACTCTCCCGCAGTCACACAGCTCATGTGTCAGAGCCTGGACAAGAGGCCAGGTCTTGCGGGGCCTTTGTTCTTTCTCACACGGCACACTGCCCTCAAGTTTTGCTCTTGAAAATTAGCACCATTTCAAGCAAACCCCTTATGTCAAAATTCCAGGCAGGATTTTGCCATTTCTCTGAGAATTTAATTTTTTCTGAGGATAAACTCTCACAGTATACAGAGAAAATAATGTAAACGTCCATCAACGGGGAACCTGATAAATTTTGGCGTATTCATATATAACCGTTAAAAAAACACACACACAACAGATAATTCTATGTGTGCCACCATGAAAGATCTTCAAGATAATCAAGTTTTTAAAAAGGTGGCCAGATGCAGTGGCTCACGCCTGTAATCCTAGCACTTTAGGCTGAAGCTGGAGGATCGCTTGAGCTCAGGAGTTTGAGACATAGCAATACCCATCTCTGCAAATAATAACAATACAAAATTAGCTGGGTGCGGTGGCACACACCTGCAGCCCCAGCTCCTCCGGAGGCTTAGGTGGGAGGATTGCCTGACCCGAGAGGTGGAGGCTGCTGTGAGCTGTGATGGTGTCACTGCCCTCCAACCTGGGCAACAGAGTGAGATCCCGTCTCAAAAAAAAAAAAAAAAAAAAAAAGCAAGCTCTAGATATTTGTGTATGAAAAAACACTATGTAAGCTGCGTATATACACAAAAATACATCTAGATGGAGTTTCTGTTTGGGATGGTGAAAATGTTCTGGAAATGGATAGTGGTGATGATTGTATAATATTGTGAATGTACTTCATGTCACTGAATTACACTTAAAAATGAAAATGGTAAATTTTATGTTATATTATTTTACAACAAGTAAAAACAGGTTAAAAATATATGTATATCTGGAGGGCCACACACACAAAAGTGTCATCCGCGGTGACTCTGCAGAAGAGCCAGGGGAGGGGGAGGCTGGGTGAATTTCACTTATTTTCCACCTTACACCCTTTTGTGGTGTTTGAAACTCTGACTATGATAGTATACAATATTTATAATACTAAACAACCAAAACAAAAACAAATAACATGAACCCTTAAATCAAAGGAGGTGTGTGCGGCAAGATTCTGGCAGGGCAGAAAGTGGAGGCACAGGGGCTGGCCCATTTAGCGAAGCGCTTTGCCCCCAGCCCTGGCTCAGTACATTTCTGGTGATGACCTGCCGGGGTTTGGAAGGACCTCAGCTATACAGAAACTTTCACGATAATGGTATTTGGTGAATATGGTTACATTTCTATATGAACACAAAAAACCAACTACTGCTGGTAAATAGCATGATCACTATTGTTATTATCCAATGCTGTAGGGACGAGATGCTTTCACCAGCAGACCAGTGAGATGAAAGCGGTTTTCCGATCCATCCTATCAGTCCCACTGCAACTGGAAGCTGCAGACCCTCTGGGCCTCGGGAGCTCAGGCTGCCTGGGCAACGCAAGGGAGGACAGCGGCGGAGGGGGAGCCAGGAGGGCCGCACCTGCCGCCCTCGCTGGTCACCCTGGCTCTGGAAGCCGTCCCGCCGGCCCCAGGCTGTTGAGGGCGCCTCCTCAGAGGCCCTGGGGCCCCCGCAGCTTCCCCAGCAGAAACCCGTGCACCATCCGCTAGCCCGAGCCGCCTCCGCCCGGAGCTCCCCAAGCCGGGGCCAGGCCTCTGCCCCTCGGTGCCCGCGCCTGGGCCCCTCCCGCTGCGGGTCGCCCGCCTGGGCACAAGGCACAGGAAGACGCCCCGCCAAGCCGCTGCCCACTGCACCAAGTTTTTCGGAGGCTGGGAGAGGAAATGCCACTTGGATTTTAAAACCGTCACCGATACGCTATAGATGAACATTTCACTAGGATTTTAAAGAGACGAGCCTGAGCCTGCCGAGCCACGCTCACGCCGCCCCTCCGCCCTGGCCTCCCCGCGTCCGGCTCGGGGTCGGGTCCCTCCCGGGTCAAAGCCACGCCGGGGGTGCTGCGGGCTGGGCAGCTCTCCCACCACGCCCAAAGCCCAGGCGGCCGGGACCGCCGTCCCAAAGTCACAAACCACACCCGTGAAGGACGCCCTCCGCAAGACAGAGAGGAGGCTGGGCCTAGGAAGGAACCTCCGGCCCTTCCTCCCGTGCAGCCAGGGTGGGCTCCCAGCCCCATGTCGCCGCCAGCCGCGGCTCTCGTGCGGTTACGGGAGCAGCAGCCCCGCCCCGCCGGCCCCCAGCTGGCTCCTCGCTCGAGGTTTCCTGTCGAGCGCTGCCATCCAGGGCCCGGGTTATCGCGCGTGATCTCCCATCTGAGCTGCTCACATGCTGCCGCCCGCCCCCACTTGCGGTCCCTTGCCCCCGAACCGCGCCCGCCCCCAGGCCCCCACGCTGAGAGGCCGGGGCGTGGATCTGCGCCGGGCTCGGGCGCTGGGGGCTGAGGGTCTGGTTTTTAGATATCAAAGGAGCCCGACACCAGCGTCCCCCCGAGAGGCAAGGAGAGGACCTGGCCTGAAGCCTGCCTTCGGTGGTAGGCACAGTGGCCAGGATCCGGCCTGGCTCCGGCTGGCCCGACACACGCGCACAACGACGGTGGCAAGGCTGGGAGGGCCGGCGCTGCCTCCTCTGGAAGCCCCGGAGAGACGCAACGCTGCGAGGCTGGGCCTCCCCACCCCCAGCCGTCTCCCCCTTCCTCAGAGAGCAGGGAGGAAGCGCCAGGGGTCTCTCTGTTCTCACACAGGGGGACTCCAAATGTCGTCAAACCTGCCGCTCTCGGAATCAACAGCTGCTTTCATTTTGAACCCTGTGAGCAAAAGTTTCAGGGCTTTCCTGGCACACATACCCAGTGCATGGAGAGCACCGAAGTTTACCTTCCCCTCTAGAGTGGGACATTCCTGTGTGGCGCTCCGGGAGTCCATGCCCACACTGCCTGTGCCTGGGGCTGTGTTGGCTCCCACCCAACCGCAGGAATGAGGGGCCACGGTTCCGAGGGAAGTGGCCGAGTTGACAGCCACTGATAGAGCTGTTTCTGGCTGTCTCTGGCTTGAGCTAACCAGGTTGCATGACAAAGTACTTATGAAAACTACAGATGCAGAGACTTTTGGACATTTTTAAAAGACAGGAAAAAAGGTGGCTGAGACAGAAAAAGGCAGTTCTGGAGTGAGAGGGGTTTCTTTTCTCTTAACTCACAGCAGAGGCCAAGTCCTTAGCGGTGTTTCCAGAGCAGGTGAATGAGACTCTCTGAAGGCCGGCCCAGGGGTCTGCCTTGTCACACGTTCCCCCAGCTTCTCATGTACACCACCACTCTTCGGGGACCACCACCTTCTAGGCTGGATGGGTCTGGAAGATTCTACGAATATATCCAGCCCTACCTGAGCATTTGCAGAAAGCCTGCTCTGTGAGGGAGGGCAGCCCCAAAGCTCTCTGCTGTAGACACAGAATCCAACAGGGACGACTGGTGCCACACTCTGTCTCTTCTGTCAGAGAAGCACCCGAGCGAGCCCTGACTCTGACACTGCATGGCCATCTAATGTTCATTCCTCAAATTTTGCCGTGTTAATGTGTACTCTTACAGCGACATCTTACCTAACACGGCTGCCTGAAGATCTGCTTCCTTTAGAATATGCTAATGAGGACAGTCCTGAAATTTCTTTGTCTCTTGCCAGCACTGCTTTCTCTACCTCCAGTCGTTTTCTGAGGACCAGCTTGGTGGGTGCTGGCGTCTGCCTGGAAGACCTCACACCCACAGTGTCTTGGAAGATTCCGAAAGCAGTGTGAGGTACCAGCCTGCTTTAGGGCCAGGAGCTGGCACCGTGCGGGTCTCAGGCTGCATTCGCGCGTTCTCAGAGGTGCTTTTGCTTCTGAAATGGAGCCACAAGCTGCTCTGGGCCATTTAGAGACTGAGTGGTTTGCTCAGGGCTCTATGGAAGTGGGAGGTGGGGGACCTGGGCACTCTGTAGCATGTTTAGTCCCCCTGGCAGGGTTAGAGGTTAGCTGGCCAAAGACAACGAGTCCAGTTCCCAAACAGACCAGAATGACTAGCAAACGAGAAAAGAACAAGGACACATTGAAGCCAGAATGGAGCTAGAATCTTGCCTGTGTCCATCCTTCACTGGAGCTATCTTGGATGAAGAAGGAACCATATCACCTGCAAAGCCTGGAAGGGGAGCCCTGCCGTGAGCTGAGCCAGTAAGCCTGTGAGTTCAGGAGGGAGCACACGCTTGTCTGTCCGTCTGTTCATGGGCAGGCGCTCTTGAGTTTTCCTAAATATTGCCCAGAGCCCTCCATCCAGATACTGCCCTTTCCCTTCTTCTCCATTGATGGTCTCCAAGCCTTTCTCAGCTTTCATCTTCCCCTAAGGATTCCTTCTCCCAGAGCTCCAGCCCATTCCAATGTCAATTGCATTCGTTGTTTTTGTTACTCTCATTGTGTCAAATGGGTTATTTCCTATGCAACTAGATTGCAGGTTGCTCCAAGGTAAACACTATGATTTCTAGTTCCTTTGTTTCTACCACTGCAGGACTGTAAGAAGCCCGGTTGTAGGCATCACTAGGACTCAGTAATTATACAATTGCTCGGATAGTTGAGAGAATGATTGATTGATTAGTGGTCATTAATGCCATAAAATGAATGAATTTTGCCCCTTACATTTCCAAGAACCTATGAGTTGGAAGAGACCTGAGAGAACATTTTTATGGGAGCCTACACCAGTGCTATCACCTAAAGTGTGTGACCTTAGGGAAGTTCCTTCACCCCTCGTTTCTGTGCCTCCAAAATACTGGTGTTAATACAGTAATTTCTGATTCCTTCCAGCTGTGCCCCGCTCAGCGATCCAGTGCTCAGGCTAGTCATCAGGAGAAAGCTACTTAGGATTTCCTAACAAGCAGCCACCACAGAGTGTCACATTCCCAAACATGCTCTTCACCGTCCCTGCTGTCCCGATGTGGCTGGCCCTGGTGTGGGCAGGAATGAGTGGGATTGGGATGTTTTCTCACAGGTCTTTCTCAGGTGAGGCCCCAGGCTGTGACCAGGCCCCTGCCCTGCATGTGACACAGCCCTAGCCCCTGCCGGGGCAGGAATGCCACCCAGCACAGCGTCCTACTGGTGCCTGAATAAAGAACAGACTGGAGGTTCACCTGAAAGGGGCTGCCAGCCTTCTGGGGGCCAGCCAACTGCTCATAATGACCCTGTGTTCAACTCATATTACGATGAAATTTTTCAGCTTGACAAACTTTTACTCATCTGTCAAGGCTCGGCTCAAATGTTACTTTCTCTGGGAAAACTGCACTACTTTCAGCAAAATTCATTTCCCTTGGATGGGCATCTGTTTCTTTCTTTTCTTTCTTTTTCTTTTTTTTTTTTTTTGAGACAGAGTCTCACTCCCTTGTCCAGGCTGCAGTGCAGTGGTGCAGTTTTGGCTCACTGAACCTTCACGATGGGCATCTGTTTCTGTTCTACAGAGTGACCTAAAAGTCAAAAATCATGGAGAAACTGGCTGGGAGCTGTGGCTCACGCCTGTAAATCCCAGCACTTTGGGAGGCTGAGCAGGCGGATCACTTGAGGCCAGGAGTTTGAGACCAGCCTGGCCAACATGGTGAAACCCTGTCTCTACTGAAAATACAAAAACAATTAGTTAGCTGAGCGTTGTGGTGTGCGCCTGTTATCCCAGCTACTCAGGAGGTTGAAGCACAAGAATTGCTGGAAGCTGGGAGGGGGAGGTTGCAGTGAGCCGAGATCGTGCTGCTGCACTCCAGCCTTGGTGACAAGATGAAACTGTGTCTCAAAAAAAAAAAAAAAAAAAAAAAATCATGGGGAGAATTTATTGTTAAACAGTATATTAGTTATATTTTCAAATAATATAGTCAGTATGTTTTTCTGTAACCTTTAGATACCTTTTCAGGTGAAGTACCTCTAAATGTAAAGAAATGGGTCCAATTGTTAATTTTTCTTTAAAAGTTCAAGAAATACACTACTTTCTCTGGCTTTTTTCTTGTACTTTTTTTTTTTTTTTTTTTTTTTTTTTGAGACGAAGTCTTGCTCTATCACCCAGGCTGGAGTGCAGTGGCGCAATCACAGCCCACTGCAACCTCCATCTCCTGGTTTCAAGCTATTCTCCTGCCTCAGCCTCCTGAGTAGCTGGGATTGCATGCGCACGTCACCACACCCGGCTAATTTTTGTATTTTTAGTAGAGACAGGATTTTGCCATGGTGGCCAGGTTGGTCTCAAACTCCTGACTTCAGGTCATCCGCCCGCCTTAGCCTCTCAAAGTGCTGGGATTATAGGCTTGAGCCACTGTGCCCTGGCCTCTTGTACCTTTTTTACATTAACAACTGGACTCGCTTTAAATTTAGAGATACTTCCTGAAAAGGTGTGTGAAGGTTGAAGAAAAACATGAGCATATTATTGGAAAATGTGGCTAAAGTTCGATTTAAAAGTAAGTTTATGGTAATATTTCTAACTTTTTAGATCCTCTGTAGTTCTTGGCACATTTTTCACTAATTATTTGGTGACAGGTCTGTCTCCATTAAAAATTGAGAATTCCACAAAGTCTGGGATATCTTTTATCCTTCTTTGACTCTTCACTCCCCAGCTAATCACCATGCAGTAGCAATCATAAGGGTTTAATGAATGAATAATGATCAAGTCAGGTCGGTTCTCCCCGAATTCTTGTTTTGGGGGCTGAACCCATGGTGGGCTTCCTGGCATCATTCCTGTGTTTTCTACTCTGCCTCCCTAATCCTCTGAAAGTTTGACAAAAATAAGATTATGGGCCAGGTGTGGTGACTCACGCCTGTAATCCCAGCACTTTGGAAGGCTGAGGTGGGAGGATGGCTTGAACCCAGGGGTTTGAGACTAGCCTGGGCAACATGGCAAAATCCCATCTCTACAAAAAATAGAAAAATTATCTGGGTGTGGTGGTGCACACCTGTAGTCCCAGCCACTTGGGAAGCTGAGGTGGGAGGATCACCTGAGCCCGAAGAGGTCCAGGCTGCAGTGAGCCAAGATCACATCACTGCACTCCAGCCTGAGTGACAGAGCGAGACCCTGTCTTAAAAAATAAAAATAAAAAAAAGAAATAAGATTATGACCAAGAGCCGTATGTCTCAGATGTTGAAGGGCAATATACCTGTGCTTCAGAAAAATCTGCCCCATGTGCCGAAAGGTGCAGAAAGGAGAACCAGCTTCTCAGCTGGCCCCATGCCCCTCTACTAACTACTCCCACGACCTCGGGGAGGTATTTCTTCTTTTTTTTAAAATTATACTTTAAGTTCTAGGGTACATGTGCATAACGTGCAGGTTTGATACATAGGTATACGTGTGCCATGTTGGTTTGCTGCACCCATCAGCTCGTCATTTACATTCGATATTTCTCCTAATGCTATCCCTCCTCCAGCACCCCCACCCCACAACAGGCCCCTGGTGTGTGATGTTCCCCGCCTTATGTCCATGTGTACTCATTTTTCAACTCTCAGGGAGTTATTTCTGAGCTCCTGAGTCTGGGCTGGGAGACACCAGGTGGACAGGGCACACACCTTTGCAAGTCTCCTATTCAGGCCATGCTGTCCAGGTAGCCAGAATGAAGCCCAGCCAGAGCCAAAAGGCTTTCCTGGAGGTGTGTTTGTCAGTTTGGCAACCCTCGGTGTGCCCAGCCCACGCGCTGTGAGCATTCGCCTATGACGTACTTTGCGTGGATCAAAGGCCCCACAAAGCCTGCCGTGCCTGCAGCTGCCACGCTGGGGACATGCTGGGGACGTGGGCGATCGTGGGCTGAGAGCCAGACTGCTGGGCTGCCGCCTCCCATGGCAGCTTTCTCCCATGGGAGGGAGTTCACCTTGCGGCTTCCAAACTCAGCCTGGGCCGCCCCCAGGCATGCCACCTCTTCTCTTTCTCTCTCTGTTGTCCCATAATTTGGGTCCTCAGGACCTCTCACCTGGACCCAGGGATAAATGAGATTCACTATCAGAGCCAAGGGCAGCACCGGCAGCACCCTAGAGCTATTTCTACTTGTTCTAAATCTAGATTTATACTATGTGTAGACAGCTAGAAATACAGGTTTCACTGTAGAAAAGAGACTGAAAGAAATTACAGCAACTGTTAGCAGTGGTTTCATCTCTGGTTTGTGAAATTATGGGTGATTTAAATTTTCTTTATGCTTTCTCTTGTTTTCCAAGTTTTACAGTATATAAGAATATATAATTTTGAAATAAGAGAAAATAGTCAACCAGGTGTGGTGGCTTACGCCTGTAATCCCAGCACTTTAGGAGACCCAGGTGGGTGGATCACAAAGTCAGGAGTTCGAGACCACCCTGGCCAATATGGTGAGACCCTGTCTCTACCAGAAATACAAAAATTAGCCAGGTGTGGTGGTGGGTGCCTGTAGTCCCAGCTACTCAGGAGGCTGAGGCAGGAAAATCGCTTGAACTCGGGAGGCAGAGGTTGCGGTGAGCCGAGATCACGACGTTGCACTCCAGCCTGGGTGACAGGCTCAAAAAAAAATAATAATAAAAAGAAAAAAGACAAAATAGTCAAAGTACATTTTTGATGCCTTGTATTAACCTCCCTTCTGTGACCCCCACCCCCAAACCTTAGTTGCACTTTAGGTCAATGAATATCTAAATCACTTTGCATTCTTCGGGCACACACCGGCAGGAGAGAGGTATGCCTGACATGATGCTGGATTAAAGATTGGTTCTGACCAATTCACAGAGTATAGGATGCCCACAGGAGGCAAGCTGAATATTTAGTGTGGTGTAAGTCTCATGGGACTTGGCCACCATCACAGGCTAGCTGGTGCCCAACCTGCATGGAGCCCAGGCCCTCTCCCCACCTGGCTCTCTTCAAGCTTAGGAGGCTTCTCTTCCCACTCAGGGTTTCACAATCTCCTTTGATGTTCTAGGACATGGACCAAGTTGGGATTTAGGATTGCTCTTGGGTTACCAGCCAGCATCCCTGAAGCCCCTCCCAAAATGCCGTCGGGGCCCTGTGACTATAGAAGAGGCCTTTGTGGGCCATGCAGTGAGTCCAGTGATGAAGCCAGACCAGTGTGGTTTACGGAACAGGCCGCAGCAATGGGCAGGAATGCTGGCAAAGCTGTGCCTCCTATGGCTCTGCTCGACACAGAAGTCACAACCCAGGTTGGGAACATAGGCGTCTCTGCATGTGCTTGTGTAGGAGCCTGTGTGTGTAAATGAGTGTATCTACATACACGAGAACCCAAGGGAGAGAACTGCACAGGCGGCCTGCCCTGGTCTAAACCAGAAAAGGAGGAGAACTGTTCCTTTTGGGGGCCGATCCCTGCTCCCTGCTCCCTGCTCGGAGAGGTGTGCCAGGGTTCCCCCCGCTGGGCCATTTCCCCCACCTGAGTTCTCTCTACAATGTCCAAAGAATGGGAGCAGTAAAAGGGGGCCAGGGCGATTCTCCCACCCCCTGGAGAAGCCTGCCCTCCCTCCCTGCAGGCCTGAAGCCCTTCCAGCCCTCCTCCCCCCTTCTCCTGTGTCATCCCGTCTCCAGGCTGATACACTCCTTCCCTCTGGTTTTTCTCTCAGTTGTCTCTTCCTTGCATTTCCCTCCCTAAATCCCTCCCACTAGCCTTATTTTCGTCTCCTTCATCTGTGCTTGCTCTTCCATCTTTACTCTTGATAGCCTCACTGCCTGTCTCCTCAGATAGCCTTGGGTGCCAGGTTACCTGGCAGCCCTGGCCCTAAGAATTTGGGGACTACTTCTTTTGCTTGATCCAGCTCTCTCTGGAGGATGGACAGTCGCTGGGCCATCCCAGGAACCCTTCCTGGGTTCTGTGTGTGGCTTTTCTGCATTGCCACTTAGCATGGGTTGCCCTCAGCTGTTTACCATAGCAAGTCACACTATCTGTTCTGGTGCAGGAATCGTCCAGGGAATTGCAGTCAAGTCTGCAACGTGACCTATGGCCTGGGGCTAGCAAGCCTTTCTTAATCTCCAGGCAGGCCAGGTACAGACAGCAAACCCACGATTACATTGGCTGTCTTTTATATTAGCACACCAGGATGCACCCAATTAGTAGTGCCCATTCCTGCCTCCCTTCTGACTTCAAATACCTAAAGCCCCTCATATCTGGAAGCAGAGACCTGAAAAAGTCATCATTTCTTTTTTTAAAAGGAGAAAGGGAGAGGGAGGCTAACACACATACACTTATTCACAAAAAATAAAAGATGGTTTCATGGAGTTAGTCTGCTGGGAAATTTAGAATCCAGATTTGTAACTTGCGTCTCCTTTCTCTTGATCCTGCATTTCAGCCTCCAATTTACTGGGAACTTGAACTGAACTGTGCTAATTTATTAGTTGGGCACCAAAGAGTCATCGTTTTGTGGAGCAAAATTAACTTTGAACGTTAAAGAAAAAAGACCCCATTGCAACGATTGGTTAGAATTTGATCTGGATCTACATAGATTCATTCTCTAAAACTATTAAATTAAGGAGAATGTCAACCTATTGCCTGAATTTAAATCAGCGATTCATTCGGCTAATGAATTTTCCTTTTTCTATGAGTACTATGTCCTACACATTTACAGGGGATGGTCAGAGAAACGGTGACAAAGAAAAGGAGGTTTGTTTGTTTTTCATGTTTTGTTTGCTGTCTTAAGAAGCACACAGCCCTGGAAATGGCCTTCTCATTTCTTGAGACAATAAAACATCCCAGAAATCCTGACACTGGCTAATAAGACACATGCCTTTAATAACAGCCTCAGAAAGATGGCCCTGTGGTGGATGTGTTGTGTGTTTGATCGTGCTAGTTTTACCACAGAATGTGCCAGTTGTGGCTGGAAGTAATTGTCTTTTCAGTGGACAACAATAAAACTGTTTTCAAGTTCTCTTCCTTTGTGCAGCCTAATTTATAAATGGAAATAAGAAATTTCCAATTTCCCCCAAGCAGATGCCACTCTCCTTGAACTAAAATCAGCTTGGGATCTTGGGATTGCAACGGAGTCCAGCGTGAAGATGCGGTTTTCCTGCGTTTCCAACTCGGGCTGACTGAAGGTGGCTTATTTGTTTCCCCAAACACTTGGCTCCAAATACAGAGGCCTCCCTGCTGAGTGATGGGTTCCTAAAAACCTCTGTTTTTCTTCAGGGGAAGATGGATTTAGTTCCAGTTCGGAACATCTCTGGGGGTGGCTTCCTCCAAGAATGGCTCAGAAATCGTCCCCTAAGGAAACTCTGTGGGGAGAAGCTTCCCTCAAACTCAGGACTGGCTGCTTCCTGCTTTGGACAAGGATACTGGCTCCTAAAACAGGGGCCAGTATCTTTTGAACTCTCAAAAGCTATTTTTATCATTCTCAGCCCCCACTCTTATTCTGAAAGTAGAAAGCTAGGGAAACAGGAGTGAGTAGAAGAAGAGGGGTACAAAAAGGAGAATTTTGCCTGTAGTTGTTCTAGCTCGAAATGCCTGGGGACGGAAGATGACAACACTGACTTGAAATTTCAATTGTCTCTGTTTTCAAGGCAAACACTTTTAATTAGACAAAAGCAAAGGGAAAGAAGAATAGAAGTACAGTTACCGAAAAGGCCCCAAGATTGCACTATTTATCTGCAGTGTGTGCTCTGTAAAAAAACAAAAACAACAACAACAAAAACCACAGCACCCTTTAGAGAGCCATGTAGTGTTATTCCAGCTCTTTCTTCCCCTCTCTCTCCATTTTACATTTATTTCCTTTTTATTGGTTTCACTATCTCTTGCTTTTTCTCTTCTCCCTCCAATACTCAATCTTCCTGTCCATATGTTTATTTCTTTCCTTCCTTCCCTACCTCCTTTCTTCTCTTTCAAAGACCTATCCAGACACAGAATCATGTGTTTACAAGCCTCACACACAGAGTTGTTGGAGAAGGTGCCCCCCGCCCCCCACCCTGCTAGGCCAACCTGCCACCAGTGGCCAGTCCCTTGTAAACCGGAGATCAGTGAGATACAAAGTCGCTCATAGATGCCTTCCACCTTCCTTTTTATTTTTGAGATGGAGTCCCATTCTGTTGCCCAGGCTGCTGGAGTGCAGTGGCGATCTCGGCTCACTGCAACCTCCGCCTCTCAGGTTCAAGTGATTCTCCTGCCTCAGGCTCCCAAGTAGCTGGATTGCAGGCTCCCGCCATCAGGCCTGGCTAATATTTTTTTTTGTATTTTTAGTAGAGACGGGGTTTCACCATGTTGGCCAGGCTGGTCTCGAACTCCTGACCTCAGGTGATCCATCTGCCTAGGCCTCCCAAAGTGCTGGGATTACAGGCATGAACCACTGCACCCAGCCCCTTTCTTCTTCACCTGTAGTGCTTCTCTAGTTTCTTATAGCTCAGCGACTGGGAAGTGAAAGAATTTGTTTCCCTGAATTATTTGGGGGAATTTATTTATTTCACAGCAGCAGGAATTATTTATCTAGCCTAGGTTGCCAGAAACTTCTGAGCATCTAGTCATTTGGAGGTCATTGATGACTGGCCATGCCCTCTCCATATTTCTCTGGCTACAGTTAAAGCAGTTCTTTGAGCAGTCAACTGGGTGATATTAACTCACTATCTTTCTCCTCTGCTAATTTGAGTGTTCAGATGATGCATGGCCAGGCGCATGCACATACTCCTGACAGCAGTTGCCAGGGAATATTGCTTTTCTGGACTTTGACACCAGCTCCAACTTTGAGAGGAATTTAAGTGATATTTACTGCATAGAAATTCCTCTTTGGAGCTTTGCTCTTCTGGTTCAGTCTGCTGACAATACGTTAGATTTATTCTGGCATCAACTAGCTGCAGAGCCCAAGACTCAGACTTAATTAACTTCATCAGGGACTTGAGTTGCAGCTTTGGAGTTCGAGGCTCAGCACAGATCTCAGTATTCCTACCAATCACAGCACTTAGAAGTACCTAAAATCAAACAAATGCACAAACAGAAGAATTCCTCCCCCTTGCACAGTTTTCTATTTGCCAGTTAACTCTGACAGCCTTTAGAAAAAAATCAGTTTGTACTGATCCAAGCTGCTAGATGTTTTGTGTATTAAATTTAAGTCCATTTTAATATTATACCACGGTAGCCTTTTTTTTTTTTTTTTTTTTTTTTTGAGACGGAGTCTTGCTCTGTCGCCCAGGCTGGAGTGCAGTGGCCGGATCTCAGCTCACTGCAAACTCTGCCTCCGGGGTCTACGCCATTCTCCTGCCTCAGCCTCCCGAGTAGCTGAGACTACAGGCGCCCGCCACCTCGCCCGGCTAGTTTTTTGTATTTTTTTGGTAGAGACGGGGTTTCACCGTGTTAGCCAGGCTGGTCTCGATCTCCTGACCTCGTGATCCGCCCGTCTCGGCCTCCCAAAGTGCTGGGATTACAGGCTTGAGCCACCGCGCCCGGCCAGCCTTTTTTTAATATTAGAATTTAGAACTAATGTTATCGGGGAAATTTCCATTTTGAGATAAGCTACAGAATAATTATTGCCTTGTCCTGCTTTTTATCCCCAATTTTTCCCCTCAGTTTTTTTTTTTTTTTTTTTTTTTTTTTTGAGACCGAGTCTGGCTCTGTCGCCCAGGCTGGAGTGCAGTGGCCGGATCTCAGCTCACTGTAAGCTCTGCCTGCCGGGTTTATGCCATTCTCCTGCCTCAGCCTCCTGAGTAGCTGGGACTACAGGCGCCTGCCACCTCGCCTGACTAGTTTTTTGTATTTATTTGTAGAAACGGGGTTTCACCGTGTTAGCCAGGCTGGTCTCGATCTCCTGACCTCGTGATCCGCCCGTCTCGGCCTCCCAAAGTGCTGGGATTACAGGCTTGAGCCACCGCGCCCGGCCAGCCTTTTTTTAATATTAGAATTTAGAACTAATGTTATCGGGGAAATTTCCATTTTGAGATAAGCTACAGAATAATTATTGCCTTGTCCTGCTTTTTATCCCCAATTTTTCCCCTCAGTTTTTTTTTTTTTTTTTTTTTTTTTTGGAGACCGAGTCTGGCTCTGTCGCCCAGGCTGGAGTGCAGTGGCCGGATCTCAGCTCACTGTAAGCTCTGCCTGCCGGGTTTATGCCATTCTCCTGCCTCAGCCTCCTGAGTAGCTGGGACTACAGGCGCCTGCCACCTCGCCTGACTAGTTTTTTGTATTTATTTGTAGAAACGGGGTTTCACCGTGTTAGCCAGGATGGTCTCGATCTCCTGACCTCGTGATCCTCCTGTTTCGGCCTCCCAAAGTGCTGGGATTACAGGCTTGAGCCACCGCGCCCGGCTCCCCTCAGTTTTAAGAGTCAACCGAATATTGAAAATAAAATTTAACCCTTATGAGGAAAAACGTGTGTATGTGTGTATATACATATGGATAGTACCTATGCAAATGTATTTTCATATGCACATATATATATATACGTGTGTGTCATGAGTACCATGCAGCAATTTCAGTTTTCAAGAGCGGGGCCTGTAAGGAGTCAAGTGAGTAAATACCAGGCAATGTGAGCCCAACAGGCTGGAGCCCCTTGATTAGTTAGTTAATGTGCAAAGGCTTCAGGAGGCCCTGCTCCTGTTCTAGAAGTACTTTATCCTTTTCAGTCCCAGACCTGAACCAGGAGGCAACAGAAGATTTATTACAGATGCTCATTTCGGTGCCCTTTTAAAATTTATCGTGTTCTCCAAGCTTGTTAACAAAGATTTGCCATTCGCTCCTGGCTAATTTCAAGGTTAATCTGCTTTTCTGCCGCCCTCATGCAAACGCAGAGTCACCCTGACACATGACACCGTGCCTCGCTTTCCCACCTGAAAACCATTTGGAATGTTCCAAGGACACAAATTCCAAAGGGGATTTTCTGTTCAACAGATAATTCTGTTGGATTGGATTATTACTACCTTCCAGCCTGCTTCTTTGCCTCGGTGACTCAGAAGATGAGCACTTTGCAGTTAAATAGAAAGCGCTGAAATGTTTATGTTCCCTCCCCAGGACACTAGGGCAGGTTGGTGCAGAGCACAGCCCTAAGTGCTGGGAGCTGGCTGTTAAGAGCAGCCTCTCCTTGGGCTGCTGGCTTTCACTCATCATTTTGGACAGTTCTGAGCTTCTGCTTTATTATCGGATTTATTTGTCTGTCTGCACATCCCCCGTCATGCTCTCCCCAGCCTCCTAACCCACCCACACGAACCCCAGCACAGTTGCTCATATGCCAGTGACCTAGGGCCTCCGTCTGGTCGCTTTAATAACGGTATGGTACTTCTGTGGGCTATTTCCCATCATGGACACTCTCTCATTCTAGACATTTGGTAACAAATAGAAGCATAAGAGGCATATTACATGCCAGAGTTCTCCAATCCCCTTAGCCAATTCATAATTGACTTTTAAATCATTTAGGCGAAAAAGCAAATAATAATAGCTTCAGTGTTCAGTGGCTAATAAATTCTAGCTCATGAAAACTGAGGGAGAAGGCTTAGACCATAAAAATTAAATATTTATGAAGATACTACACTCACACTGACATATAAATGCACATACACATACATTTTAGGCATAGCTATTTATTTTTAATTCCTTATGTGATATCCAATGAGAAAACATTTCCACTAAAAAAAAAAATGAGGGGAAGATTTATTGCCTCCAAATTAATATAAGAAAACGTCCCTGTAATAGCTATCCTCCTCCCCCAGTAAAGGAAAGAAAAAAGATACACAAATATTGAATTGACAAAATTATCTTTTCTCTATTGTGAGAAAGGCAAGTTAATGCCCATCAAGAACTTAGAGCTCCCTCAGTTGAAGGATGCTCTATAAATACAAAGCATCGTTATAATTTATTATTGAACAGAGTCAATTTTTTCTTCTGAATCATTTTTCAAACCTGTCATAGCTCAGGCCTCTCTGATGGGAGCTCTGACATGAAGCCAAAACACCTCTTCCAGACACGGAGAGACCATCAATCAGTCTAATTCGAAGACACCTCAAAGTCAGCCTCCTGGTCGCCCAGCAGGACCTGGTTTAGAGGCTTCTTCCTTCAGTTACACTCAGTGACTTACACAGAGAGCTCAGATCACCAGGCTCATCTCAGGAACTCACCAGACCCCTGGGAAGGGCTGGTATTTCCACCCTGGATACTTTGTTCCCAGTAAAGGGAACCAAGGCTAAGAACCCTCACTTTTCTTTTCCCACCTTTGTTCTTAGCCCTGCCTTCTGCTACATTGTAACCAACAAATCCACAGTGGCTAAAATTCCCAGTTAGGCAGTCGCTCCTAGATAGAGATCTTCTCCTGGCTGACCTGTTGTGAATGAAGGGAACCAAAAAATAAAGTGCTCTCTTTCCTTCCAAGCAGTGAAAGGAAGCTACATTCCCAAACACAGAGAAGAGCAAACTGCAATAAAAAAAACAGGAGTTCCTACCACTAAAAAATACACGATCTGTTTTGCTTTGTTTTGTTTTGTCTTTTTCCTGGAGTGCAGTGGCACAATCTCAGCTCTCTGCAACCTCCACCTCCTGGGTTCAAGTGATTCTCGTGCCTCAGCCACCTGAGTAGCTGGCACTACAGGTGTGTGCCACAATGCCTGGCTAATTTTTGTATTTTTAGTAGAGACAGGGTTTTACCATGTTGGCCAGGCTGGTCTCGAACTCCTGACCTCAAGTGATCTGCCCCCCTCGGCCTTCCAAAGTGCTCCCAAAATGCAGCCTCCCGAAGTTTGGCAAGCAGGATTTATACATCTGTGGCGCTGAGTCCATTTAAATCGTCCAAATGTCCAGATCCACACCAAGAGCCCACAGGGCTAAGGAGTTGGGTTGGAAGATGGAGACGTATTTGATTTTCAGTTGTAAGATCCAGTTAAACAAGGGAATTCACTGGAGAAGGAAATCGAGTCTTTCCCTGTCCTCTGGCATTGGATTACTTCCCAATATGCTTAAGTGGTTCTTGTGGATGTTGGGACACTTACTACACTCATTAAGACAGTCACAGACATTGACTCTGCATTTTTTAATCTGACATTTTCTGTTTTCAAGCAATTTTATTTTCAAGAACAATGCATGTCTCCCCTCCTCACCCTTTTTTTTTCTTCCAATAATATAGGCCTGAAAGCAGAGTGAGAGATAAAGGAAAGTGTTCAAACAAGTGATCTGAGGTTCTAGAATAAATATGTCCTAGCCATTACAGAGCTGTTTGAAAGCCTGTGATCGGCCTCCTACAGTCACTGGGGCATAGCCTCCTTGGGGGGGGATGACATTTCTGCCTCTCCTAGATGTCTTGGAGAGAATCAAGAGTCAGGCCTTGGACCTCTTCTCTAATCTTCTTACACACTTCTTTTGTGATTTCATCTATTCATTCTCAGTACTTTATTTATTTTTATTTATTTTTATTTTTTTTTTTTGAGATGGAGTCTCACTCTTGTCACCGAGGCTGGAGTGCAATGGTATGATCTCAGCTCACTGCAACCTCTGCCTCCTGGGCTCAAGTGATTCTCCTCCCTCATTCTCCTGAGTAGCTGGGATTACAGGCGCATGCCATCATGCCCAGCTAATTTTTGTATTTTTAGTAGAGATGGGGTTTCACCATGTTGGCCAGGTTGGTCTCGAACTCCTGACCTCAGGTGACCGCCCATCTCAGCTTCCCAAAGTGGTGGGATTACAGGCCTAAGCCACCATGCCTGGCCTTTTCTCGGTACTTTAAAATATCATCCATATACTGTTGACCCCACCACTTAGATCTACAGCCCCAGTTCGCTCCTGAAATCCAGACTTGAACATTCATTCAATATCTAATGGACAACTCAGCTCTACTTGTCCTAAGTGGAACTCCTTATTTCTTCCCCAACAAACCTGCTCTTTCTGGGGTCATTGGGTAACATGAGGAAGAATTTGATTTCTCAATCCAAAACTGGGGACGATATTTTTTTCATTTCCTATATGGCTTTTGGGCTTACAGAAGTAAAAATGTTAATTGTAAAAACAAAACAAAACAAAAAAAACAAACAAACAAAAAAACAAGGAAAATACAGAAAAGTGTTGAAAAGAAAATAAAAATTAGCCAAAAACCAACCACTCAAACATAATCTTTAACATTTTGCTATATTTTCTTCTGTTTTTTTCTAATGCTTTCTTTTTTTCAAAATTAGGATCATATGTTAAGGTTTGTGTTTATTTGATTTTTCTTAGTATTACCTATTTTTTGACTATTTTGAGGTATTGTTATGTATAATAATTTACTCAGCCATGCCCTTATTGTTAGAAATACAGGTTATTGTTGATTTTTAGTATTATAGTGCTGCAGTCAACATCCTTGAACATAAATATTTTATTCCACTGATTCCTTCTTTTTTTTTTTTTTTTTTTTTTTGAAATGGAGTCTCGCTCTGTCACCCAGGCTGGAGTGCAGTGGCACGATCTCGGCTCACTACAACCTCTGCCTCCCGGGTTCAAGCAATTCTGCCTCAGCCTCCCGAGTAGCTGGAACTACAGGCGCCCGCCACCACGCCCGGCTAATTTTTTGTAGTATTTTTAGTAGAGACGGGTTTTCACCATGCTAGCTAGGATGGTCTTGATCTTCTGACCTCGTGATCTGCCTGCCTCAGCTTCCCAAAGTGCTGGGATTATAGGTGTGAGCCACCGTGCCCAGCCTGATTATTTCTTCAGAATAAATTAAGACACATGGAAACACGTAGCCAAAAAGAAAAATATATTTTTCTGGAAAGTAACTGACCCCTAAATTTAAAGAAAATTGGCTCTATCTTTCTGGAAAGTAATTCAGCTCTAAATTTTCTGGGCTATTTAAACTTAGGGCTGACTTACTTTCCAGAAAGACAAAACCAATTTACATTCAGCAGTTTTCGAGAGACTCTAATTCATTGTGCTCTCACCACACTGGGTATTATCATTAAACAGATACATAGCAAACAAAACAACTCAACCTACCCAGTAAGCAAAAATAATCTAATTTTAAAATTTGCATTTTTTTGAATAGTAGTAATGTTGAACATTTTTTTCATGTGTTTTCTTCACCCTGTGTATTTCCTATTTTATGAATTGTGTGGTGATGACTTTTGCTTATTTTTTGTTTATCTGTTTTAGAGACGGGGTCTCATTGTGTCTCCCAGGCTGGAGTCCAGTGGTACGATCCTAACTAACTACAGCCTTGAACTCCTGGTCTCAAACGATCCTCCAGCCTCAGCCTCCAGAGTAACTGGAACTATAGGAATGAGTCACCACACTCAGCTTTATTTTTCTTTGATGTACCGTCTTACAAAGTGATTTCTTTTTTTTTTTCTGTTTTTCTTTTTTGAGACAGAATCTTGCTGTCGCCCAGGCTGGAGTACAGTGGTGCGATCTCGGCTCACTGCAACCTCTGCCTCCTGGGTTCTAAAGATTCTCCTGCCTCAGCCTCCCGAGTAGCTGGGACTACAGGTGACCACCAACACACCCAACTAATTTTTTGTATTTTTAGTAGAGATGGGGTTTCATCAAGTTGGCCAGGCTGGTCTCGAACTCCTGACCTCAGGTGATCTGCCTGCCTCAGCCTCTGAAAGTGCTGGGATTATAGGCATGAGCCACTGTGCCCAGCCCTAAATGATTTCTAACAGCATGTTATATATTAAGGATTCACCCTTTTCCTCTGGTATATATTGTGAATATTTTCCCTCTTTTATCATCTACCTTTTATTTGGTGTCGTTGACACATAGAAATTGAAATTTAAGTCATCAAATTTTTGCTTTTACTCATATGCTTAGAAAATCTTTCCTCATTTTGAGATCAAAGATCATTCACTTATATTTTCTTGGGGGTACTATTTTCAATGTCCTGATAAAATGCTCACAATAAAAAATTAGGAAGTGTTTTAGACTGCAGTTCAGGTTGGCAGAATTATGCCTATGGCCAAATGTGTTTGTATGCACTCACACACAGTGTGTGCACGTGGGGGAAGGCAAGTCTAGCAAACTTTGTTTTATCTATTTAAATGCGTTACAATTAAGAAAGCGAAATGTAGATTTTTTTTTCAAGGGGACAGTAACAACGAAGCCAGGAATTCTGTTTCATAGCTGTGTTAGGGAGGGTATTGCTGCACATCTAGTAGGATTTTGCTGGCTGTTGAAATCAGGTCCTCCTGCAGATTGTGTATTTATCGCAGTTTTCTTTAAAGAAGTAAAATCAAAGTGGGCAAAGGCATCTGTCAGAAGTGCTCTAAATATGCAGATATTCTTGAGGGAAACACAACATGACTCATCTTGTGTCTGACCCTCTTGTGTCTGATGCTGCCACTCTCACACACTGTGAGGGCCTGTTCGGTTTGGTGCCCTCATGGCCTAGTGACCTCCATGGCCTAGAGAGGACTTTTTATGTGTCTACCCCTGTGCAGCCTGCATGAAGGATCAGTGAACATTTGCTAGTATTTCGAATTCCTTGGCCTTCCCGGCAGCCCTGCCCACCTGCTCCTCTGGCCTGACCACCTTTGCCCTCCAGTTCGCACAAGTATTCTACTGCTGGGGCCTTGAAGGATATCAGAGGTCTACTCCTTAGGTGTCTTCTTCAAGTTTTACACAGACACAGACACATACACACCCCCCCCCCCCCCGGAGTCTTACAGGGAGATCTATTCTGAGGCCTTTCCTGAAGAGCTGTGGTTCTATATTCAGACTCCCTCTTACACCCTCTGGGTGGTTCTATGACCTGAGATAGCCAGCTGTCCCGAGCCGCCCTCCACCGCCCAGGGGGCAAGTGTGGCTTCTCCTGCCCCCTGCTTGCCATCTCCTTCACTCTGGGCCTTTCTCCCCTCTGAGGCCCATCTGAGGGCAGCTGCAACCTGCATGTTGTTTCGAAAATAAGGTTGCTTCCTGCCTACCTGCAGACCACCCACGCCCACAGGATACTAGGAGAAATGTCATTTAGCCGCGCTTACAGCCAGTGATTCACGGAGCTTCTCGCCAACTCCTTCAACCCCAACTGCAGCTTGAGAATGAGGCGCTGTTATTATTCCCATTAGAAGAAACATGGGAAGGAACAGCCCAGACCAAGTTCACACAGCCGGTGAATTCATGCAGAACTGGGAGTCCTAAGTCTTTTCTGCTCCGCCACAGGCAAGCCCACGTTCTCTCTTTGAGCCAATGGTCACTCTGTTCTGCAAGATGATGATGTGTGTCCGGTCAGGGTATAGAAACCCCTCTCCTAAGCATTCCTGACTGGAGACCTTCCAGACTTTGAGGAGCTCTCACTGTGAAGGGGAACTCCTTCCTGCACACTGCAGCCCCTCACTTCTTTGCTGGGGAGTTTTACTGGTCACCAGCCTCCTTGTCACACTGACACATGGATCTACTAGCTCTGGCCCTGGAAATTAACCACTACACTCTTGTCTTCTACTTGGTTGCACCTTGCGTATCTGATGGCTGCTCCTGGCCTGTGCCCCTTTGGTCTTCTATGCCGTTTTCATCTTGCACTTGTCTCTGGAGGGTTCTGCCTGCTCTGCTCACCCTCTCCCTTTGCCACCCCCGGAAGACTAGATAAAGCCATGTGAACCAGAGGTACCCCACTTCCTTCTCCCTAAATATTTCTCTCTGATTTCATTTGCAAGAGAAATCTGCCAAATTATAGATGGATAGAGATACTGTATAGTCTCACTGCCCTCCTTTTCTTCTCCCTGGCTCTGAGTCTGGGGGTGGGGCTGGGAAGGGGGAGCCAGCCTCAGGCAAAGTTACTGCCTGAGACTTTAAAGTGAGATTTTAATCTCCTTAATCTCCTTTCCCCTCCACCCACCCACCAGCACAGTCAACGCATCACTGAGACACCTGCTTGGGTAGGGGTGGGAGGGTGGCGGTAGTGGGGTTAGGGGGTGGCAGAGGCACACTTGTTTGGGGTGTGGGGAGAAAAATTTTGCTTCTGGCCACAGAACCTAACTGGAGGCTCAAAGAGATCTTTTTAGATAACAGTGGCCAGGCAGGAATGATGAGAGTTATGCCACAGAAAAGATTTTTAGTGAAAGACAAGAGCTCTACTTCAGAAAACTGGCTGAGCCCCGGTCTGGGGAGGAAATGCACAACAAATGGGACACCTTGGCCCACAGAAAGCACGGACACCAGCGAAGACTACTGGGTTCAGTTCAGAAAGTATTTGGGAGCCAGCTTGAAGAGGCTCCCACTGGCCAAAGATGGAACAACTTGAGCGTATAAGTGAAACGACTACCATGGGTTAAAACTGTCAATTTTTTTTTTCTTTTGATGGAGTCTTGCTCTGTCACCAAGGCTGGAGTGCAGTGGTGTGATCTCCA
Source organism: Macaca thibetana thibetana (assembly GCF_024542745.1). NCBI lineage: Eukaryota > Metazoa > Chordata > Mammalia > Primates > Cercopithecidae > Macaca > Macaca thibetana. The sequence goes on along the minus strand of NC_065578.1, from coordinate 195,686,804 downwards.
CTCACTGCAACCTCTGTCTCCCGGGTTCAAGCGATTCTCCTGCCTCGGCCTCCCGAGTAGCTGGGGTTACAGGCGCCCACCACCATGCCCAGGTAAGTTTTATATTTATAGTAGAGATGGATTTCACCAAGTTGGCCAGGCTGGTTTCAAACACCTGACCTCAGGTGATCCACCCGCCTCAGCCTCCCAAAGTGCTGGATTACAGATGTGAGCCACCGCGCCCGCCAAAACTGTCAAATATTTTTATGTTCATACATTCATCACAACCCTAAAACCAATCAACCAACATATTTATTGCTCACCCTTGGAGGATGCTAAGGAACCAAATTATTACTTAATTTTTTCCTGGAAAAAAAAAACCCACCATTTTTATTATAAAATGATCGAACACACATAAGAGTGGAATCGTAGAATGAGCCTCTGTGCACCTGCTGCACAACATCGACTATCAGCTCATGGCTCTTCTTGTTTTTCTATATCCCCACCCGGTCCCCTCTCCCCTGGATTTATCACATCACAGGCATCATGTCATTTGATCTGTAAATAATAAATCATTATAAATAAAGGGAAGAAAATAAAGGGAACACTTATCCTGGGCATTTATCAGGATAACCAAAGAGTTGACAAGGGTAAGTTTCTCTCTATAGAAATATTCCAGCAAATAAATGAAAAAGAAAAGATAATCCCTAATGAAATAGAGGCTCTAGGCAATGATTATCAGTGGCTTTTTGTGTCACCAAAAGAAAGAGCAGGACACAAAGCCTCCTGAGGAAAGTACAATAACCACCTTAAAATGTTCTTGCTACATTAAACCTGAATCACATCAACCTCCAGATTCAACAGCCAGTTTATAAAAAACACAGGAGGCAGAGAAACACATTAAATGACACCACAGGGATGCAATCAGCAAAAATTCACACTGTGGGAGATTCTAGGGAACAAATAACCTAGTTTCCTCAACAAATACAGTTCAAAGAAAGAAAGAGAGGGGTCGGGCTGTGAGGGAAGGAATTCTAGATATGCAAGAGACAGAGAAACTGTCTCTGTTGGATAAAATGAACTGTGAAGTAGAAACAAAATACATGAGGCAATAAGATGAATTATTTCAACACCAACTTGATATTTGATGATACTAAGGAATTACTGAATTTTCTGTAGGAGGGATAATGGTAGTATAGTTTTTTTTTTTTTAAGAGTGCTTATCTTTTGGAAATACATACTAAAGTATGTATATGTAGTTTATTATATTATTTTCTCTACTTTTCTACATGTTTGAAAAAGGAAGAGTTGCCCTGGAAAGTAATCCTGGGGTCTCCCTTCAGAAGAAAAGTAGTTGGTGAGAAGTGAAGCGCCACTGGCAACTATAACATTATGGGTTGAAATGGCACTTTTCTCGGGCTGCTGACACGTTCTCAGATTCTGCTGAGCTTCTTGAGGGTGGATTCTGAATCTTGGCTTCTCTTATACCCTCTGGAACACCAGGCCCAGGGATGGCCCACTGTGCACTCTCCCCAAGCCCTACCAAGCAAATGGAATGAGCCTTTCAGAGAGCTCTCGACTGTGTCGCATCTTACTTAGCTGCATACTTAATCTCTTAATTTTCTTTCTTTATCTATAAAATAGGACCAATGATTCTTAATTCACAGGATTTTTGTAAAGATAAAATAGTATAATATATGAGAATCTTCTCTGTGATTAAAATAACAATTCAGAGTAACAATAATAGCTAGCAGCCGGGCATGGTGGCTCACGCCTCTAATCCCAGCACTTTGGGAGGCCTAGGCGGGCAGATCACTTGAGCTGAGAAGTTTGAGACCAGCCTGTGCAACATAGTGAAACCCTATCTCTACAAAAAATAGAAAAATTAGCCAGGCGTGGTGGTACGTGCCTGTAGTCCCAGCTACTCGGGAGGCTGAGGTGGGAGGATCAGTTGAGCCAAGAGGTCAAAGCTGCAGTGAGTCATGATTGTGCACTGCACTCCAGCCTGGGCAAGAGTGAGACCCTGTCTCAAAATAATAATAATAATAATAATAATAATAATAATATCTAACACATATAGAAGGTTTATTATGTTTCACGTTCATTCTAAGGGCTTTCTATGCATTATCTCATTTGATTCTCATAAAACCCTATGCAGTATGTTTGATGATTAGCCTCATCTCACAAGTGTGGAAATTAGGGGGCAAAGATGTAAAGGTTACAGTGCCAAATATGTAGTATTTGTCCTTATCATACATAGATGGAAGAGGCTATTGGCCCCACTGTTGTAATTTGAGGGACAGCTGAAAGCTGTCCTCCTGCTGAAAATATTTTTAGCTAGAAGCATTTTGGAATCCAAGAGATTACTGTTAAAAGGGAAATTACTCTGAGAGGGGTGACACATTAAACCTCTGCCCTCCTGGAATGCCTTAATATGAAATTATCAGGTTACTCTCCCTCCTCTATCAGGACCCTTAGAGAAAATAGGAGTGGCTGGGCCAGGAGAAAGCAAAAGGGAAGAAGACATTAAGAACAAAGTCCATGACCTTGACAATTTTACCTGGAGCCTGCCTTGAGCCCAACCTCCAGTGGTCAGTGCCAGAAGAAAGACAAGCAAAGCTGCTTTTCTTTTTTCCAAACAGACCCAGAGATGGAAGATGGCCCTGACTTGAACGTGCCATCTGTGCAGTTTCAGTGTCCAGAGCTTCCTGCCTCACTGATCCCTCCTGTGGGCTTGGACTCTGGCACACTGGCTGTGAAGTGTTTTTTTGGTTTTTTTCTTGAGACAGGGTCTTGCTCTGTCACCCAGGAAGCTGGAGTGCAGTGGTGGTCCAGCACAGCAGATCATAGCTCACTGCAGCCTCAACCTCCTGGGCTCAAGTGATCCTCCCGCCTCAGCCTCCCAAGTAGCTAGAACTACAGGTGTGCACCACCACTTCTGGCTAATGTTTTATTTTTTGTATATATGGGGTTTTGCTATGTTGGCCAGGCTGGTCTCAAACTCCTGACTTCAAGCAATTCCCCCGCCTTGGCCTCCCAAGGTGCTGAGATGACAGGCGTGAGCCACTGGGCCTGGCCTGGGTCTGAAGTCTTGATAATTTCTTGGTATATCTTAGTGCAAAACTTGGAAGCCATCTGGAGAAACGCTGGTGCTGAGGGGGCAACTGCTGGCCCTGCTGCCAGGGCCTTGGTCTCCCCCTCTGTCGTGATGACCATTTTGGTCCCCACCAGGATGTCATGAAAGTTCTTAGTCCAACTGTGCTAAAGCCCTTGGCAACTCTTCTTTTCTTCTGGGCTGCGCTCTGCAGACCAGGCAAAGAATCAACAGGCCAGACGAGCCAGACCATAGAGCTGTGAGGGGCTGAAGAATGTGGAGAAGCACTCTGTTAATTGCAGCACAGCTGCTATACGGAAAAGCCAATGCACCTCCGGCTACACTGACGGCTGTCTGATGTCTCTCACACACAGATGGAGAGGCTGGCCCCAGACTTCCTTGGGCAGGTTACACCACAGCCGTGCATTTGTTTCTAGCTACTCAGTTAATGGGACATAGAAGAACCAGACCTGCCTGAGTACCTAACATGGCAAAGGGCCTTCGGGACATGAAAAACAGCAGAGATAAGAATGTTAAGCCTAGAAAAGACTTGAGGACTTTAAAGCTGCTTTCCTATTTGAAAGGCTGTCTCATGGAAAAGAGATTGGACTTATGTATGTGTGTGTTTTTGGTGGGGGGCTTCGAGGGGTTGAACGAGGACTAGTGGAACACCGGTCAGATTGGTAGAAGGAAGCTTCACTAAAAACCAATTGGAGAGGCAGTATTGTGGACAGGAATGCAGAGTCTGGAGTCAGACTATTTGTCTCCAAATCCTACTTTCTGTGCCTCTTACCTTGTCTGTGAAAGCGAGATTAAAAATTTGCACTTATCTCAAAAAGTTGTTGTAAGGATTAAGTAAGTTAATATGGGTAAAATGCTTTGGATAGCTTGGTTCATGCTAAGTACCCAATAAATGTGAGGTGGAAATGGAAACGTCCATGATTTCATAAATAAAGTCAGCAAGATTCAAATTGTATATGGTGTAATTCCAATTTTGTTTTTAAAATGCACATTATTTTAGAAGAATACTCGAAGAAAATACCCCAAAATATTCACAGTGGTAATTTCTGAACAGTTGGATTATGGGTGATATAAAGCGTTACAGTTTTTAATATTGCATATTTTCTAGATAAGCATATATTACTTCATAATGGAAAAACATTTTTATTTTGCTATCTATTTAAAAAGGCATGGCATACCTAAAAGTGTAGTGAGATCCTAGTTACCAAAAAAGATAAACCATCCTGTTACTAAAAGTATTCAAACTCACACAGCTAATGGACAGTTGGATTATTCTTACTGTTTAATCCCAACCATATAAAGAAAGTAGCACGTAAAAATGCAGAATGCAGGGCAACAGGTGACACTGGTTATGGTTACTCTGGGGATGTGGATGAGAAATTGTTTGTTTCTGTATTCTTTTCTCGACTTTCAGAATTTTCTAAATTACATGTGTATTACTTTGAAAATGGAGGGGAGTGGTATTAATTGGAAATGGAAACTAAACTAAAAAGAAATTTTTAAAAAAGGAGTTCAGTCCAGATGAGCTTGAAGGCCCCCATAGACCTGCTAATCTAGGTTGCACGACCATGATTCTGTGACCACACAGCGTTGGCAATTGCATGATGTGACATATCTGCCTCCATCTGCCGCACACTACGGCCCAGTGGTGGTCATGCCTCCCCCTGTTCAAAAACCACCCCAGGAGTTCAGGTTTGTTTTTGCATCACATCACAGACCTCCCCCCAGCATCATGTGGCTGTAGGGTCTCATATTCTGGTCAGCTCACTTTCCACCTGCGTCCCCAGTCCACATCTCTTCCATCCAGCCAGGTCCACCCCTCTGGGAACTCACTAACACCTACCCTCTCCCTGTCTGGACTGCCGCTGACCCCTAACTGGGGATGCCCCTTCCTCCTGCCAATCCACATTCTACCCATTGGTTGAAGATGCTCCAGGGGCACTGGGCTTCTGCAAATGCCAGCTCTTCGCCTGCACCAAATAATTTAGCACGACTGCATTCTTTACTGCTTCGTGCGTCTCCTCTTTGGCATGAGCTTCATGACTGCAGAGCCACACTTTCTACTTCTCTTTTGCCTCTTATGCCCCAAACCAAAACATCTAGCTTGCTGCTGAGAGCAGACTCAGAACCCAAAGCAGCACCGGCTGGATCACTGTTACTCAATGACCACTGCATATGATCTGATGCCCCATTCCAAAATCGGCCAAGAACCGATTGGGCCGACATTCTTTAGATCTGGAAGGATAGTAGACCTGTGAGTCAAAGGTGATTTGTCAGGGCAGCCCCACAGTTAAGACACAATCCTGCCCTGCAGAGAAAGAAACAGTTTTCTTACTTTGAGCATTTCGTTTGGTTTAGAGAGCTGCAGAGGTCTCGGCAGGGCCACGAAAATGGGAAACCGTTTAGAAAGTAGAATAAAAATAAAGAGAATAGGGTTAATTTAGTTGGAGAAGGAGTGGAGATGAGGCCACACCAGTCTTAAATACACCAAGAAAAACTGAGGCAGCATGCATGCTACTGGTACTACTTCCGCTCTTAAGATCATCTCCTGTCCCCGGCCTGCCCCTGACACCCCCAGAGCTCTCCTCCTGCTCAACCAGCCCAGGAGCCTTCCAGCTAACAAGATCTCTTCCAGCTCCGAAAGGTTGTTTTGTAACTTCTTAAACCTGAAACTTCAGGCTGTGGAGCATGTAAACAAGAGTGACTGTGGGATATCCTGCTCAGATGATTTTAAAGAAAATAGGGACATATTTCGAAGGATGGTTTAAGCAAGACCTTTTAAACCCTTTTAACTCTTCAGCTCACCTTGCATTAAATCAAATGTGACAAAAAATGTTCATTAAACATTAAATATATATTTATTTTCCTATAAAAACAGTTGAAAGCATTTTTATAATTTTGCTTTTGAAATTATTTGGTTACAAGTAATTTGTTTAATTCATGACAAGCTACAATTTCTTGGCTTTTATTGTGTATTCTTGGGAACATTTGTGACGAGATAAAACTAACCTACAGCTTGTTTTCACATGTAAGATTTACATGTGAAACAACAAGACTGACGTATAGCACAATTATAACATTGTCTTAGACTTGGTTTCTAGTACATATATTGATTCTCAACCATTATCCATTAAGAGGTGTTGAGGTGGGTGTGGTGGCTCATGCCTGTAATCCCAGGACTTTGGGAGGCTGAGGTGGGTAGATTGCTGGAGTCTCGGAATTTGAGGTTAGCCTGGGCAACATGGTGAAACCCCATCTCTACAAAAAATACAGAAATTACTTGGGTGTGGTGGCATGTTCATGTGATCTCAGCTACTCAGGAGGCTGAGGTGGGAGGATCACTTGAGCCTGAGAGGCAGAAGTTGCAGTGAGCTGAGATCACACCACTGCACTCCAGCCTGGGCAACAGAGAGAGACTCCCTCTCAAAAACAAACAAAAAGAGGCACTGAAAGAAAACTGTCATTTATAGTAGTTAGAATACTAAAACCTGGAAATAACTTACTTTCATTAGAACAGGTAGAGTCAAACCTATACCTATATTAAAATCATTTTCACTCATTTGCTTTCCAAAAGATTTCATGACGCAGAGGAGAGAGTTGGGAGCAGGGGGAGGATGGGTTCATAGAAGCTCATGAGAAACATATATTTTGGTGCCATCTATAATGTGGGTGGGGGCGGAAAGAAAAACTCAGAATGACTGCTCTGATCATTTTGTGTGAAATGTCTTATTTCTTTTCTAAACCATACATGTCTTGAGGACAGATGCAGTAAGTTCATCACACGATCCAGCAGTGAGCACAAGGGGCTCATTGAATTGATTGGTGCACATGATACTCCAGATGGAGCCACACTGAAAATGGCACCACTGTCTCAATTTCCTCCAGGAAAAGCAGTGGTAGGGGGGTCACAGGACCATACCTGTCACTGCATTCAGTTCTGTGAGGGTGGCCAGGGACTCCTGTTTGCCCCATTTCAAAGGGGACACACTAAGGCCCAGGGCAGGCAGCGATGGAACCCAAGGTTGGGTGCTGAGTAGGACTCTAGGCCTCTGTCCAAGTTGATCTGGGGTCTTCTGCAGTAGGACCTGCCTGTATCTTTTACAGTGTGTTATCCCTGCCTAAGAACCTGCCCACTCCCTCCTCTGCCTCTCAACCAAGACTTCCTGGGGACCTTCCTTTTTACCCTCTGGACAACTCTTAGAAGGAGGCTCAGCCTCTGAACTGTCTAAGCATGAATGAGAGGTCTTCCAGGTCCTGTGAACAGTTCTCTGGCCTAAGGATGACCATGAACCACAGCAGGTTCAGCCCCCAACACCACGCAACTGCAGACAACGCCATCCCTGGGTACTCTGGAATGAAGGGATCAATCTGGCATCTCCTTTCTCAGTGACCTTTCTGAGCCTAAAGCTACCAGGCCCATAAATTCACCCCTGGTGCTCACAAGATTCTGATGATCAAGAAAGAAGGCGGGTCTTCCCCACCAACAGCCAAGAGGCTGCTTGACAGTCAAGGCAGCTTGTTCAGGGCTCCGCCTGGGTTTGTTTTGAACCTGCCCTGGCCTGTGTGGGGGGTGGGTGGAGCGAACGTCTTTCCTCTCTGCGTGTCTTCCAAACACAGGTCTGCACTCGGGGCTGCCACTCCCTTCCTTTCTCCCCTCAGCCTCTCCAGAAGCAAAGCTCCTGCTGGCTGGGGCACGGGCTGACTTCTAAGAGTAGAGAACTGTGACTCCACAGCAGGGGAAACCTAGCTGCTATGAAAGCAACAACTTCTAGGGAGGCTGGGACCTCGGGCCTCCAGCACCATGGAGGACCATGGAGTGATCTTAAGGAATCCTTCTGGACACGTATCCAAAGGGCTGCGTGCCTCTTCACTTGACGGAGAGGCTTTGGGCTGCCCGTACCCTGAGAAGGGAAGATGAGGTGGGGGTAGTTTATCCGGCCCAAGCTACCACAGCCCATTAGGACAGAGCCCAGACCTATTCAAGGATGGGTGAAAAACTAAAATGTGGGGAGGGAGAAGGCCTGGGTAAGCCCTTGTTTGGCTCATGGTTTTGGCCCTCTCTGAGGTACCTAATCTGATCCAGTAACCACACAGACTGGGCTGCCAATATTCTTTTTTTTTTTTTTTTTTTTTTTTTTTTTGAGATGGAGTTTAGCTCTTGTTGCCCAGGCTAGAGTGCAATGGCGTGATCTCGGCTCACAGCAACCTCCACCTCCTGGGTTCAAGCGATTCTGCTGCCTCAGCCTCTCGAGTAGCTGGAATTACAGGCATGTGTCACCACAGCCAGCTAATTTTGTATTTTTAGTAGAGATGGGGTTTCTCCATGTTGGTCAGGCTGGTCTTGAACTCCTGACCTCAGGTGATCCACCCACCTCGGCCTCCCAAAGTGCTAGGATTACAGGCGTGAACCACCGCATCCAGCAAGCTAACCAATATTCTAATGACTTCAGTTGATCAATCACAGTGTCCAGCGAAGAAAATCAGGGCTCTTCTCAGGGTTGTGGTGTCTAGACCCTAAAAATAGACTCCCTCCCCCTCCCTACCCTGCTTTCCCACCAACCTTGAAGATTCTGATATTTTTTTTTGGATTCATGCTAGTTCTTCCCACAAGGGAGTTGGAATTTATTATCATCTCCTATGTTCCTAACACTGGTTATAAATGTTTATTTCATTTAATCCTCAGAACTGGCTCAGAAAATAGGCCACACTCTCCCTATCTCATAGAAGAGTCAGAGGCTCAGAGAGACTAACTTACTTGCCTGAGGTCACACAGTTAGTTGGTAGAGGAGCTCTTCCATAAGACAGGAAGACCACATCACCTGCAGCGTGGCACCTGCTCTGGGAGGTGGCACAATATGCCCAGTGATGGCGATGACAATGACTATGAAAGGATTTTATATTTGCACAGCACTTTGCAGCAGTGCCCCTCAGCTCTGAATCCAGGGCACTCACTGAGTCCAAGAAGGGGTGCCCCTCCCCACTCCCTCCCCAGCACACATCACCTTAGCCACTTCCGGAGGAACAGGAGAAATGGCTTGCCCACTTGGCTGGCTGCAGTGGTAGCAGGAGGCTTCCTGAACAGAGGCTGCCCAGACTGCCCACAGCAAGTGTCCCACTGCTCTGCCACCGCTGGTGCCCTGTGGGAGTCAGGGCTGGGGAACCTGAATGGTGGGCCAGGCCGGGGCCTGTGGGGTTCAGAGGCAGAGTGGAGAATACAAAATCGCAGGTGAGATCACAGCTCTCCCAAGCCTCATTCCCTGTGCCCCACACAGGCAGAGCCTTGAGTCCTCCCTTTGTTCCCTTCTTGTTTCTCTGGGGGTAATTTGGCCTTTTAGAGACCACTTCCTTTACCCCCAATCAGCAGACACCACCTGCTCCCTGCCCATCTTCCTTCCCTCTGTTTCCTCCTCTTCCCCACAAGCTGACTGTGTTGTGGGGGCTCCTTAAACCTCCATCTCAGTCACAAGGACAGCAGGAGTTTCTCCAGCTCCCTGAAGTCCCCTCTGTACACCCTTCCCCTCGGGGAACCCAGAGGCCGAGGTCAAGTTCCTGGAGGAGGAGGCACTGTCTGGAGTGCTCTGGCAGGAGCATTTTAAGAGCCACGTTCGACCGGGCATGGTGGCTCACGCCTGTAATCCCAGCACTTTGGGAGGCCGAGGCGGGCGGATCACCTGAGGTCAGGAGTTCAAGACCAGCCTGGCCAACATGGTGAAACCCTGTCTCTACTAAAAATACAAAAATTAGCCTGGCATGGTGGTGTGTGCCCGTAATCCCAGTTACTCGGGAGGCTGAGGCAGGAGAATCGCTTGAAACCAGGAGGCAGAGGTTGCAGTGAGCAGAGATTGTGCCATTGCACTCCAGCCTGGGGGATGAGAGTGAGACTTTGTCTTAAAAAAAAAAAAAAAAAAAAAAGCCACGTTCTTTATTAATCCCCCGACCTGCTGCCTTTACCACCCTAGGAAAATAAGTAAAGGTCTGGGTCTTGAAGGGAAGACCTCTCTGCCTGAGCTTCTGGGCCACCTGCAGATGACCCCAAGGTGGTGGTCAGTGGCCCAAGGGTGGTGCTAGGGACACCTGCCCCTTCCTACCTGCCATCCCCCACCTTGCATGACAGGATGGAAGCCCTACCACTTGTCGGATGATTTAGAATTTAAGAAAAGCTTAAAGGCCAGGCATGGTGGCTCATGCCTGTAATCCCAGCACTTTGGGAGGCCGAAGTGGGCAAATCACGAGGTCAAGAGACGGAGACCATCCTGACCAACATGGTGAAACTCCGTCTCTACTAAAAATACAAAAATTAGCCGGGCGTGGTGGCGGGCGCCTGTAGTCCCAGCTACTCAGGAGGCTGAGGTAGGAGAATCACTTGAACCCGGGAGGCGGAGGTGGCAGTGAACTGAGATTGCACCACTGCACTCCAGCCTGGCGACAGAGCGAGATTCTGTCTCAAAAACAAAACAAAACAAAACAAAAAGAAGGGCTTGTAGAGGTTCACTTGTCTCTCACAACCTCAGAAGAAAACCGAGGCGGACTGACTCTCCAGCTGGGACTGAGGCGGAGGGACTGCCTGGTCCTTGGCTGTCCAGGGAGGGTCTCATTCCCTGCTGCTCTGCTGTCAGACTGTTCAAAAGCGAAGGCCTCACATTGGCAGAACCCAGGTATTTGGTATCTAGAGAACCCAGGAAATAACAGTCAGGCCAAATGCTGGCCCTCTCCTGAATCCTTTAGTCCCCATCCTTTAGCACCCCCCTGTGAGGGACAACCAGACACATCACACCCTTATGGATGCAGATGGCACGGACTCCTTCACTTGGTTACAACCCGCGCTCACCTGGGATCTTTTCTGCCTTCTGTGGACCTATCGGAAGATCTAAAGGGGACATTTGAAAGTGAAAAGGGAGCTTGCAGGGAGAGCAGCCAACTCAGCCCATCCAAGAGCAGACAGACCCCTGCACGCCCTGCTCACAGCTCTGTCCCTGTGCCACTGTGGCCTGGCACTGCGTCTGGGGAGCTCAGTAAATATTTGTTGAGTGAATGAATGAATGGGATGGCCTGACCACTTGGCATTGCAGAAGGAGAAGGACAAAGTGAAGAGGCTGAGGTTTGTTTTTGGGTGGGGAAGCTCCCACCTTGGATTGTAGTGGGGTGGAAGCAGCAGCAAAACCCCAGTCTAGGGTGTGGATTGAGGGAGACCCAGGAAAACAACCCGTTCACATACCTGCCTTTCCTGAAAGGCTGAGAGCTGCCTGAGATTAGGGAGCTGCCTTACTCCTCCTTTTGTCAGCATGCTGGCTGCTGTGCTAGGCTCCCGTGGGGAGGGTACCCCGGCATGGCTTACTGGGTGGTTAACGCCAGGGCAGAGGGGAGGTAAATTAAGGGGTACAAGCTCAGGAATCCCTCCTTTCAGTCCTGTCACCAGCCCCACATCCAACCCACCACGAATGGTGGGTAAAATTCATCTTAACTATTTCCCACCAAAACAATATGAGTTTTACTCTCTGCCTCCTTCTGGCTGAACTCTGAAGATACCAGGAGGGCTGTGGATGTTGGGGGTGGGGAAAGAAGCTATGGAGCTGCCCAGAAGGTTGAACAACCAGGTAATTAGCTGAAAGAAAACGACTGGAGGCTGGGGAGGGGAGGGTTAAGAGTCATTGTGGGCCGCCTTCCAGAAGCCTCCTTCCACAGTCCCCACTGCCATCCACATACCACTCTGACCCCTGCAAGGACACACCACCATGCTCTGAGGGGCAGGTGGCCTCAGCTCTGCTGCTCTCAAGACAGCAAGAGAAGAGGCATTGTCAGGCCAAAGAAATTAGCAACATGGAAAAGTGAGTGGAAAGAAAACATGTTTTCATCACAGCAAGATCAAGACACTGGTTTTGTTCTTGCACCAGCCCCCTCAGTTGTTAAATGAGAAGTCAAATTCAGAAGGGACACAGGACCTGCCTGAATCACCACAGCCAGAGAGAGGCAACTCTGGGGAAAGTGCCCTGGCCTTGGAGGGCGAGGAAGTGCTACGGGACGTGAGCAGGTCGCTTAACCTCTCAGAGCACTGGAGCAAAATCGAGGGATGGGACAACTTCGGAGTGTTGTTGTGAAAATCAGCTGAGACTGTTTATATGAAAACACTTTGTAAACTGAAAAAAATAAAACCAAAGAGTGTCAGCAGCAGAACTAGGACTAGAGCCCAGATGACCTCAGGCCCAGCCCCCGGTCCAGCGCCCGCCTTGAGTTTGCGGATAGCATGATTTGGCAGGCATGCCACCGACGGCAAGCAGATCTGTTTCCCACGCTTCAGAGGCCAGTTTCTGCTACCACATCCTTTCTCTCTGGCTTGTGGGGCTTGCTGCCTGCTTAGGGGTCAGCACAGAAACCCCTTGCAACCCCCAGGAAAGAGCTCTGGCCACTTACGCAGGCCACTGCAAGCTGCTCTGATACCTCTGTGTGAGTTGGAAAAGGCAGCTCTGGGTAGGCATGGTGGCTCATGCCTGTGTAATCCCAGCACTTTGGGAGACCAAGGCGGGTGGATCACCTTAGATCAGGAGTTCAAGACCAGCCTGGCCAAGATGGTGCAACCCTGTCTCTACTAAAAATACAAAAATTAGCCAGGCGTGGTGGTGGGCGCCTGTAATCCCAGCTACTTGGGAGGCTGAGGCAGGAGAATCACTTGAACCCCGGAGATGGAGGTTGCAGTCAGCCGAAATCATGCCACTGTACTCCAGCCTGGGTGACAGAGCAAGACTCCATCTAAGAAAGAAAGAAAAGAAAGAAAGAAAGAAAGAAAGAAAGAAAGAAAGAAAGAAAGAAAGAAAGAAAGAAAGAAAGAAAGAAAGAGACAGAGAGAGAGAAAGAAAGAAAGAAAGAAAGAAAGAAAGAAAGAAAGAAAGAAAGAAAGAAAGAAGAAAGAAAGAAAGAAGAAAGAAAGAAAGAAAGAAAGAAAGAAAGAAAGAAAGAAAGAAAGAAAGAAAGAAAGAAAGAAAGAAAGAAAGAGAGAGAAAGAAAGAAAATGAGAAAATGCCCGGGTGCGGTGGCTCACACCTATAATCCCAGCACTTTTGGGAGGCTGAGGCGGGTGGATCACGGGGTCAGGAGTTCAAGACCAGCCTGGCCAAGATGGTGCAACCCTGTCTCTACTAAAAATACAAAAATTAGCAGGGCTTGGTGGCAGGCGCCTGTAATCCCAGCTACTTGGGAGGCTGAGGCAAATAATTGCTTTAACCCATGAGGTGGAGCTTGCAGTGAGCTGAGATCACGCCACTGCACTCCAGCCTGGGCGACAGAGCAAGACTCCATCTCAAAAAAAAAGAAAGGAAGAAGAGGCAGCTCCATGGCTGGCAGGTTCAGGCCAGCTGATGCCCGTTCCTCCAGGTAGGCGTCCCTGAACCCACACTGCCAGGGAGCAAGTACAGGTGGGTCCCAGGACCCACTGGCAGCCTCAGCCTGGCACCTCCATCCAATGCTTAAACTGCAGAACCTTACTGGAGGCACTGACCAAAGTGGGCTCCGATCTCAGTCTATGAGGCAGGCACAACCCACCATTCCAACAACACTGTTTGAGTGCCACTTCATGACACACCAGCATGATCAAAAAGAATAAGCACCAGGCTAGCAGTGAGAAGTGTGGGTCCTAGTCCCACCATCCAACTTTGCTTTTTTTGAGACAGGGTCTCACTGTGTTGTCCAGGCTGGAGTGCAGTGGCACACGACCACTGTGCACTGTGGCCTCAAATTCCTGGGCTCAATCAATCCCTCTGCCTCAGCCTCCTGAGTAGCTGCGATTACAAGTATGTACCACCACATCTGACTAATTTATTTAAAAAAATTTTTTTTGTGTAGAGATGGGGGGGTCTCACTCTGTTGCCCAGGTCAGTATCGAACTCATGGCCTCAAGCAATCTTCCCCACTCAGCCCCCAAAGGGCTGGGACTGCAAGCATGAGCCACTGTGTGCCAGCCCCACAATACAACTTTCTAGCTGTGTTCCCCTGAGGAACTCATTCAACCTCAGTTTCTCCAGCTGTCAAATGGAAATAACAATTGCTACCCCAAAAGGTTTGTTAAGAGGCACAAATGAGATGATAATATGAGTACTCTTTGTAAAGTGGAAATCAGGGTACAGTGATAAGAGATGATGATCATACATTCTAAGAAAATTTTACAGATAATTTTACTGCTAAGATTAATAATTTTAGTAGTTAAATATTGTTAAATATTAAATAGTGTTAAAGAAAAATAATTTTCTTTAAATAAAATAACACTTTAAATAGTGTTAAAGAAAAATAATTCAATGATACCTGTTAAAGCACAGTAAGGCAGACTTCATTCAAAACTGTCATGACAGGTATAAGGACGATTGCAATGGGGTCTTGCAGCAGGACAGAGAGATTGGGCTCAACTCCAAGTACAGCAAGTGGGCATTTATGCCAAGGAGCAGGGTAGGGGGTCAATGGATAGAAAATTACCAAAAGGAAATATCAGGAGTGAGAGGGATTCTGGCTAAACCAACTTAACAAGACTCTAGCTGAACACAGGCCCCGGGGGATCAGACCTCACTGGGGGGATGGAGGAGGATGAGGACCCTGATCTGACCCTGAGGGGGACCAGATATTGAGGGTTGAGGGTCGTGAGCGAGTTGTGCTCAACTAACTTGGCAGAGTTCTTTGCTAAACTTGGATTTCGCAAGAAAGTACACGGATGGGCCTAGGAGAAAGTTTGGAAGCCTTAGTCAATCAGAGAATCTTTAGCAGTTGATATAATGACAATATTGAGATATTTTTGAAAAAAATATTCTCCCTGATGGAGCCAAACAAGTATTTCCCTTTCTGCACGTGCATGCGTGTTTTTATGCCACGTATGTGAATATGTTCTTGTAGTTCAGACAGCTCTGAATAAAAACCCAAGGAAGCAAGGGTGAGCTGAGCACAGGGAGGGCCTGCCAAGAGGATTTTCTGAAGGATGGCTGTGGGCCCAGCCTCTTCGGAGAGGGCTGAGGGCAGCTGCTTCCCTTGCCGTTTGATTCATTAGTCCACACCTCGTGGCGAGGCAACTTGAAAGGCAGCTCCGAGAAGCACACAATGGATTTGTGAGGTTTTAATACCCGACAGCAGACAAAAGACTAATAAAAATCCGGGGCAGGATTTTCCCGAGGGGGAAGTGTCACAGTGGAATAAAAATGAAAGAGATAAAGGAGAGTTCCTAGAAGGATCCAACCCCCCTTTCCCACCCCAAACTCTGCTTATAGGTTCTTATATGATAATTTAAACTATATATGATATTAAATTAGCACTCCAATAGCAAAAATAAGTGTTCCTACATCACCTTCTTTGAAAATATTTATTTAAATAGGATGAAATGTTATTAAGGGCTTTTGTGTCTAGAAACAGGGTTAATTAAAGATTTCCTGCCTGCTTTGTGGGTAGGTGACACTCTCATTGAGACAGCAGCAATGCCCTGTCTATTTAGTAGTCTCTTAGTTTTCTTTCTATTCATCTGGTTTGGTAGTGGAATTCCATGGGAAGTTTGACCCTATTCAGCGATGAGAGAAGTAAAATACTGTTGTTCACCTAGAGGCTGTTTGCTCAGAAAAACAGGGTGTCAGAGACGTGGGACGCAAACCCAGAGTGACATAGCGCAGGGACTTGGCTCTCTTTTCTGAGACCTGTAAAATGTGATGTGACTGGCTCTCAGAAAGGAGGCTGAAGGGTTCCTGCCCGATTGGTTTTCAAAGGGCAAGAGCCCCGCTGCTGAGGAGCTGCGGCTTTGTCAGACAAAAGCCCAGGGCAGCCCCCTCCTGGGCTCAGCGTTTTCCCCACCTCCCCCTTTCTCACAGGCGGTTTCCCTGAAATGAAAGAACTGTGATGCATTTGCACCTTCAAAAGCCGTTTTTAAAATGCATTAAACCCAAGATTGAATACCACCCAGTTCGGCCTCTGACCTGTGCCCGCGCCAAGGTTTCTGGGCAGCCAGGCCCAGGGAGGAAGCTGGCCTTTTGGCCCCAGGAGGCAGAGCCAGTTTAGCTGCCTGTGCCCCCCACCCCACCCCCTTTTTTGACCTTCTGGCCCAAATAGGGAACTGTGGAGCGCTCATCTTTGTGTCCTTGCCTAGCACAGAGGCTCCCTGTGAAGGCAAGCAATGTCCCCAAGCAAATCCATATATCCGGACCTACGGCAGTGGAAAGATCAGGTGCATTAGGAAGGCGCGGGGCCTGGCCTCACATTTCCAAAAACAGTATTCCAGACGCTGCCTGCAAAGCTTCTCCACCTTCCCTGCCATCTGACCTCATCTTTCTTAATTTTTCTTCTCTCATTCTATCTTCCCCTCTCTATCTCCCTTTCTTCCTTATCTTTGAGGTCAGGCGCGGTGACTCACGCCTGTATGTCCAACACTTTGGGAGGCCGAGGCGGGTGGATCATGAGGTCAGGAGTTCGAGACCATCCTGGCCAACATGGTGAAACCCGGTCTGTACTAAAAATACAAAAAATAGCTGGGCATGGTGGTGCATGCCTATAGTCCCAGCTATTCAGGAAGCTGAGGCAGGAGAATTCCTTGAACCTGGGAGGTGGAGGTTGCAGTGAGGCAAGATCACGCCACTGCACTTCAGCCTGGGCAACAAGAGTGAGACTCCATCTCAAAAAATAAAAATAAAATAAAATAAAATAAATTATTCTTGAAGGCCAGGCACGGTGACTCACGCCTGTAATCCCAGCCCTTTGGGAGGCTGAGGCGGGTGGATCACTTGAGGTCAGGAGTTCGAGACCAGCATGGCCAAAATCGTGAACTTTTGTCTCTACTGAAAATATAAAAATTAGCCTGCTGTGGTGGCAGGTGCCTATAATTCCAGCTACTCGGGAGGCTGAGGCAGAAGAATCGTTTGAACGTGGGAGGCCGAGGTTGCAGTGAGCTGAGATCGTGCCACTACACTCCAGCCTGGGTTGACAGAGCAAGGCTCCGTCTCAAAATAAATAAATAAATAGAAATTATCTTTGAAAGAACTTATATAAGCAGTCTAAAATTAATTTGTTAATTTGTCACATTTAAAATAGTCTATTTTATTCTGTATTTACAATTTTTGAAATCCTAGTTTTGGCATGTTTTGCTTCTTAAAAAATTTAGATCACCCCATACTCATTGAAATGGCTACTAGTTAAAAAAACAGAAAATCACAGGTGTTGGTGAGGATGTGGAGAAGGATCCGTGCACTGTGGGTGGAAAGGTAAAATGGTATAGCCATTGTGGAAAACAGTCTGGTGGTTCCTTAGAAAGTTAAAAATAGAACTACTGGCCGAGCGCAGTGGCTCACACCTGTAATCCCGGCATTTTGGGAGGCCGAGGCAAGCGGGTCACCTGAGGTCCAGAGTTCGAGACCAGCCTGACCAACATGGAGAAACCCCGTCTCTACTAAAAATACTAAATTAGCTGGGTGTGGTGGCGCATGCCTGTAATCCCAGCTACTTGGGAGGTTGAGGCAGGAGAATCGCTTGAACCCGGGAGGGGGAGGTTGCAGTGAGCCAAGATCGTGCCATTGCACTCCAGCCTGGGCAACAAGAGTGAAACTCCGTCTCAAAAAAAAAAAAAACTAGAACTACCATATGATCTAGCAATTCTACTTCTGGTTATATACCCAAAAGAATTGAAAGCAGGGTCTTTAAGAGATATTTGTGCACCCATGTTTATAGCAGCACTGTTCACAATCACTAAAAGGTAGAAGCACCAAGCACTCATCGACAGATGGATGGATGAGCAAAATGCAGCAGACACATACAGTGGAATACTATTTAGCCTTGAAAAGGAAGGAAATTCAGACACATGCTACAACATGGATGAAACTTGAGGGCATTAGGCTAAGTGAAATAAGCCAGACACAGAAAGAAAAATATGGTACGATTTCACGTATATGAGTTACTTAAAGTAGTTAAAATCATAGAGACAAAAAGTAGAATGGTGGTTGCCAGGGGCTAGGAGGAGGGGGAAATGGGAGTTATGGTTTAATGGGTACAGAGTTTCAGTTTCGCAAGATGAAAAGAATTCTAGAGACGGATGGTGGCGATGGTTGCACAACAATATTAATGTACTTAATACCACTCAACTGTGCACTTAAACATGGCTAAGAGGGTAAATTTTACGTTATGTGTATTTTACCAGGCAAAAAAACAAACAACCTGGAGGAAAAATCGGCAGCCTATGCTATGAAAATGATCTCAGGCGAAGACTGTCTTGGCAGTGTTGGAGCATGCTCACGGTTCGCATGTGTGAGGGGCCAGGAGAGCCGGAAGAGGTCAGCAGGCTCAGGGGTTGCTGTTAGGCTGCCTCACCAACAGAAAGGCTTAACCTCTGCGGTGCCAAGTAGACCAGGAGACCTGGCCTTTCTATTATTCTCCCACTGGCTGTTACTTATTTTTGTTAGTCCAACATTTTCCACTGCTCTCAGAGACAAAGGTAGGCAACAGTTTGCAAAATTTAGAAGCTTATGTGTGCACAAAGGAAAAAAAGAAGAAAGAAAGAAAACAACAGTCTGGTGAGCTTCTGTGAAGCTTCTTACCTAGCAGGGAGGGGAATTTTCCTTTCTGGTCACGTAGGCTGTTGTCTTCGGCTTCAATTCATAAACCACCTTCCCAGTCTCCCCATTAGCCCCAGGTAGGGGACATCCCATCCCCCTAAACCTCCTTCTTGAACTGACAGTTCACCCCTAGAAGGAGGTGGGAAACCACTCAGATCCATCTCAAAGGGATGCCTCCTGGGGTGGGTGTGTGGGAGGGAGGCTGAGATCGTGCTGTGTTCAGGGACCCCCCCAGAAGGTGTCAGCCTGGAAGAACATGTCCCACAGTTATAAAAGGCATCATTCCAGGAGCTACCATGGAGTCTGCCAGGGGCAGAGAGGAAGGGGTGGCAGGAAAGGGGCTGAGTATTTTGGGGGTGTATGCTTATCGTTCTACTTTTCTGTTGAAGTTATTGCTGTTTCTACCCTCAAATTTTTCCTGCCTTTTTCCACCCCCAATTTTGTCCTATTTTCCTTAATATTTTTCCTTTTTTTTTTTTTTTGAGACGGAATGTTGCTCTGTCGCCCAAGCTGGAGTGCAGTGGTGTAATCTCGGCTCACTGCAACCTCCACTGCCTGGGTTCAAGCGATTCTCCTGCCTCAGCCTCCTGAGTAGCTGGGATTACAGGTGCCTACCACTATGCCCAGCTAATTTTTGCATTTTTAGTAGAGACAGGGTTTCACCATGTTACCCAGGCTAGTCTCGAACTCCTGACTTCAGGCAATCCGCCAGCCTCGGCCTCCCAAAGTGCTGGGATTACAGGTGCGAGCCACCGCACCCAGTCAGTTTTTCTCCTTTTGTCCCATCTTTCTTTTTCCTTCTCCATCTGTTCCTTTCTGCTTCTCAGAATAAGCATCTCTATCCTCAGCTTCAAATCATAAACAACTTAGGAACAGCTACTTAGCTGAGCACTGTCTCTGTGCCAGGCCCTGTGCTGAGGGCTGACATGCATTGTATCTTTGGGTCCTCACAACAGCCATATGAGATAGGTGCTATTGTGCCCATTTTATAGATGGGGATACTGAGGCTTAGGAAAGATAAAGTAACTTGTCCAAGATCACATGGCTGGAATGTGGCAGAGCTAGGATTTGAACCTTGACAGTCTGGCTAGAAGGGACCTTACTGATCATCTCTGTCCAAATCCTCCATAATGTACAGAAGAAAACAGGACCAGAGGCATCAAGTGACGTGTTCGAGGCCCCACAGCTAGTTAGGGGCAGTGCTGAGAACCAGAAGCTGGCCTCCTAATTCCGAGATTCTTCTTATTTGAAGTGTTTTCCATAGGTGGGCATCTGCTAGGCTTCTCCATCTAGAATATTAATTCCAGTAAGCATGTGCCCTGGCCAGGCACAGAATCAGTAACCCCCCCTCCCCACACCCCCCAGAGACCAACAATATCCTATATGTTCTCACTGCTGCAGAATCTGTTGTGTCTGCAGGTGCAGCCTCAGGGACCCAGGACTTTCTTCCCAGGCCTCTGCTGGGTGGGGTGGGGGAGGCTGGAGGCTGCAAAAGGATGACAGAGCTTGGGGCTATGATCTGGACTGGGTCCCCAGAGCTAACAGGAGAAGAGGACAAGCAGGGGGAGAGAACTGAGTCGGGAGAGACTTTAGATGATGGAGGGCTGGGGGATGGAGGTGGCTCGTCAATAAAACCCTTCTGAAGGGTCTTTGCTGCCTGTGTTGATGGCCACGATCAATCTGGATCCCCAGGGCCAGTTCAGGAAAACCTCTGCCAATAAATTGGGGATTTGTTTCATCTTTTCTGAAAGAGTCAGATGTTCTCCTAAATGAGGACTGGCCAGGTAATTGGAATGTTCTAGAGACTGTTGGGTTGACTTGGATTTGGGGTCAATAAACATAGCGGCTCCACTACACCACTGTGAGGAGGACCACGGGAGAAACTGCATAGCTCCCTGGGCTGCAGTTTTCCCGTCTGTGATATGGGGATAATGTCCTCACCCTGTCGACCTCACAGGGCTGCTGTGAGGGTCAGATTAGAAAATGGGTGGGGAGGTAATAATTAGTGAACAGCGCCGTTCAAAGCTATAGCGGTCTTGTTGCTGTGTTTTCCTAGTTTTATTTTGCACTGTGGCTTTACACAGCCCACGTCTCTGGATTGTTAAAAGGATCAAAAAAGATCATGAGTCATGCGTTCCTCAGAGGGTAGGGGCTTTGCTTTGCATTTTGTATCTCCTATAACTCCTGGATACAGATAAATGTTTATTAAAGAATGTGAAGGTCTCATCGAAAACCAAGCATGAGAGGCAAGACAATGATTACCCCAAATCACATACGCCTTGGATTTCAGAGCTGGAAAGAGGGATAGAGACCTATTCCAGGGCTTTACAGCAAAGCAGTCTAGGTTCCAGAGAGCCCAGGTGACTTGCCTTGGTCGGGCTGGACTCTGTTCTCTCCCCGCCTGGACCTTGTGTCCGAGGAGCAGTGTTGGACCCTCAATTCAGATACAGTGGGAAGGCAGATCCCAAGGAGGGGAGGGCTGGCGGCCCAGGTGGCTTCCTGGAAGATATGATCACTTCTCATGCTGTCTTAGGCAAACTTTCAACGGCCAGCGTAAGAAAAAGTTTCCAGCAACAGCATTGTCATTAGTATTGCAGGCTTTGGAGTGAGACTGTCCTGGGTTTAAATCTTGGCTGTCTGCTTAGTATCTGTGTGGTTTACGATATGTTACATAACCTCTCTAAGCCTCAGTTTCTTCATCTGTAAAATGAGGATATCCTGGGGTTGTTACCTTACAGTTTGCTGAGAGGAATAAATGCAATAATGGATGGGTGTGCTCAGCCCAGAGCTTGGGACCGGGTAAGTACTCGTTAATGACAGAGTGGGAGTAGTTGTTGCAGTGACCTACTGGAGGGAAGAAGAGTGAGCTCCTCTTTTATCCTTATCATGTATGCAGTGTTTGGCACATAGGAACGCAACAAATATTTCTTGAACAAACATCACTAAGTAATGCCTACTTCTGCCCTTATTCCCCCTCAGCATGTTCCTTGCCCAGCTGCTAGAATGATCCTGCCAAAACATATAATCATGTATCTTTTCTGCTCCCAGTCCTTGACCTCCACCTCCCTTACAGCAAAATATCCTTCAAGGCTGTTTGCAACTGTCATTCTCTCCCCCTCCCCCGAGAACTCTGTACGTCTGACCTCACCTCCTGCTGGCCTTCCCCTCGCTCATACCACTTCTTTGCAGTTCCAGGAACACACCAGTCTGCACTGCCACCTCCACCCTCTCCAGGTTCCCACCTGCCTTGCTCACTCACTTCCTTCTGGGCTTGACTCGAATGCCACCATCTTAGCAAGGACATCCCTGCATACCCTACCCAAAACTGTATCCCCATGCCACCAGCCTGACACTTCCTATGCACCTTCTCTGTGTTATTTTTCTTCTCAGCATGTATCACAACTATATATTTTTCAATTTACCTCATTTATTCCCTGTCTCCGTCTTTAATTGTTAGTTCTATGGGATCTGGGATTTTGTTGTTGTTGTTGTTCAGTTTGTTCATGATTGTTTCCAAAGCAACTAGACTGTTCCTGCTGCATAGTAAATAATAAGTATTGGTTGCATAAATAAATGAATGAATAGCATCAGTAGTGGTTTTTGTGTGTTTGTTCATTTTGTATGGCAAGAATTGTGAAATAAAGCAGAAGGAAGGAAGGAAGGAAGGAGGGAAGGAAGGAAGGAAGGAAGGAAGGAAGGAAGGAAGGAAGGAAGGAAGGAAGGAAGGAAGGAAGGAAGGAAGGTAGTGAGTAGCTCATCACAGTAGTGTTCCCAGAAGTCTGGATTTCCATTCATCAAAGAAGCTATTGAGTGTGAGTTCTGTTGGAAGAGAGGTTGGACTAGATGATTTTGTAGATATCACCAAATGTCTGACTGCTGCACCAGCTCCCGTCTGCTGGGGCCACACAAGAATCACTAGAGCCCTGCAACCCCCCTGCTCTTTGGGTCAGCACTTGAACCAGCGTGAGAGGGGATCTGCTCAAAAGCCGCAGCTTGTCCCCAGATCCTGAAGTGAAAAGGTTTTACATCTCTCTGGCCTCGAAGCTCTCCATCCTGTGGAGGGTCTGACTCTACAGAGCAGGCAGAGAGTAGGAAGAAAGAACCTAGACGATCTCTGACTGGCCGGGTCAAGAGAGAAATTAGCAAGGCCAGCTGACAAACTGGGTCTCCTGCATGGGGCTGAGAAGTGGGCAAGGGTTGGGAGGGAGAAGGGACATAACCAGGAATAAGGCAAGACAAGAAGTCTAATCAGGGACTGAGTTGGTTAGAAGTTTGAGGATTGTTCCTCACCGGTTATCAGCTCCATCTGTTGGACAGCAGGCTGGTGGCAGGGGTGTGGGTGATGTGCACCACATCACCGGGGAGATCTCCATCAGAAGGAGATAGTCCTAGAACTTAGGAATCTTTACGGTGGGGGGGCAGGTGATGCAAAAGGCAGGCCCTGGAGAGCAGGGACACTGACAGTGAGGGGAGACCTAGCAACCCCACTGCCAGGAGTGCATTCCAAAGAAATAGCCGCAAAGATGAGCACAGATGTATGCACAGGAATGTCCACAGTGACACAATTCATAACGCGTCAAAACGTGAAGCCATCTAAATGTCCGACAAAAGACAGTGGTAAAATAAATTATGGCATTTTACAGGCACTAAAGTTGATGTAGAGACATATTTCATGACAGGGAGAGATGACCATGATTTATTGTTAAAGTAAAAAGAACAGTTACAAAATTAAATGTACATATCCAAGCCTAGAAGGACAGTCACCAACATGCTAATGAGACTTGGGGGTAACAATTTTTAAAATGATTTTTATTTTCTCTTTGTTCTTTTCTACCTTTTCCAAGTTTTACACAATAAGTATGCTTTGACCTTGTAAGATATGATAAATATCATCTTTTAAAGTGTGGTGTTTTAGGTTCTCAGAGCAGAAAATAAAGTCCATTTCAGTTTAAATAGGATACAGTGAAATTGCTGACTACAATCAGCAATTGTTTTGCCTGGTTCTCGTTTTCTTTCTTTCTTTTTTTTTTTTTTTTTTTTTTTTGTTGTTGTTGTTGAGACCGAGTCTCACTCCGTCACCCAGGCTGGAGTGCAGTGGTGCAATCTCTGCTCACTGCAAGCTCCACCTCCTGGGTTCTCACCATTCTCCTGCCTCAGCCTCCTGAGTAGCTGGGACTACAAGCGCCTGCCACCATGCTCGGCTAATTTTGTTTTATATTTTTAGTAGAGACGGGGTTTCACCGTGTTAGCCAGGATGGTCTCGATCTCCTGACCTTGTGATCCGCCCGCCTCGGCCTCCCAAAATGCTGGGATTACAGGCATGAGCCATGGCGCCCAGCCAAGTTCTCGTTTTCTTTAGTATTCTAAGGCAGGGCGGGCTTTCTTAGTGGCAAATTACTACTTTCAGGGGCAGCATTAAATAAATAAGAAAGTAAAGGTTGTAAATGTTGTTGGTATTTGATTTGGAAACAGTATGAGTTAAAATAAGATATAGGATGAGGAGGCATCCTGGCATAACAGAAAGAGCACTGGGCTGAGACTCAGTCCTGGGTTACAGAGCTAGAACCACAAATTCTCAATGGAACAAACTCAGTACTCCCTCTTCAAGCGGAACCCAACCCAATCCATAACCTGAATTCCACCTACAAACTTTCTGGCTCAGCCACCAGCTTTGTGATTCTGCCACCTCCTTTTTCAGGGCCAGTGAAACAAAGAAATCAAGGCAAAGGGGATCTCCAAGGTTCTTTACCAAGCACGGATTCCATGATGCCCAAGGGAGAAGAAAAAAGATGCCAAAAAAGCCTCTTTTATGGCTTGACCTCGGACTGTCCTGGCCATATAGTTTACTGAGGGTCTAGACCTTTCTCCCTGGTGCCTGCTACAGATCTTGCTGTAGATGGGTGATGGTGCCATAACTTGGTCTTGGGGACACTGGGCTGTGGTGTCTTCTGCCAGTCCTGTTCTGTTGTGTCTCCTCCACTCCTGGCCAAAAGCAGTGGCTTCCGCTGCTGCTCAGGTCTAGAACTGCCTTCCTATCCTGCCCATGTGCTCACATTTCTATCACTGCTGCTCACAGACTTCGGTTGTCTTTCACATCCCAGGTAAGATCAACTGCTAAACCAACAATGCCTTGGCATGCTTCTACATGAATCCACATCTTCCTAACATCTATTTTGGAATGCTCAGGTCCCTCAGGAGTCAGAGGAGCAGGGACACTGGGTGAGGCCAGGTGAAGAGGGCCTCAAGAGAGCTGAGGATGAGCATAGGCTTCAGGGACCATCAAAAGAGTCTTGCAGTCAACCACTGACAGACATGGCCACCGGCACCCTCCTCCATGGAGATGCCTCAGGCACTCTATTGGGCCTTTCTACCTTTCCATTCAGGCATTCATTCTTTTAAAATTTATAGTAATCGAAAACATTTATTACAGTGCTGCTATGGGCCTAGCTCCATCTGGGCCCATAACACACATTGTCTCTAAATCTCCCAATGACCCTGCAAGGTAGGTAATCTTTTTATAAAGAAGAAGACAGTTTCAGAGAGGACAAGAAACTTGCCCAAGATCACACTGCTGGGTAGTGATAAAGCCAAAACTTTAATTTAGGTCTGATTGCCTCATGAATCTATGCTCTTTTTACTTTCTGCTGAAACTGACCTCCCTCAACCTTACCATCTAGACAAAAATGCAGATGGCAGACACAAGAGGCACTTGCAAACCAGGGACACCCAGAGTCAAGTGGTTGCTTTCCATGGTTTATGGCTGTCCTCCTTGGGAAGAACCATCCCAAAACCCATGCTCACATGGGGTCCCTAAGGACATCATTTCAGCTGTGTCAGGAAAGTGCTTAGCAATGGATCAATTGCCAGCCTTCTGGTCAACTTAATGAGCAAAATAAAGTCAGCCTGAATTGTCCATCATAGCCTAATCATCATGAAGTGATTGATCAACTCAAATGATGACTCCAATCCACTGGTTCTCAACCAGGAGCAGATTTTGCCCCCAGGAAACATTTGGCAAAGTCTTAAGATATTTTGAGTTGTCACAACTTGGGAAGTGCTACTGTCATCTAGTGGGTAGAGGTCAGGGATTCTGCTAAACATTCTACAATGCACAGAACAGCCTCCCCGGTACCCACGGCCACGGAGAATTATCTGGCCCCAAATGTTTTAGTACAGAGCTCGAGAAACCCTGCTGCAAGCATTCGATCAAGAGGGACTTGACCCAACCGGAGACTAACCAAATATCAGAAAGAGCAGCGGTTTTATTTCTGGGAAATTGTTCCTAGGGTTAAACTGTACAGATTTAGCCATGACTGAAGGTGTCCACCCCCTGTGAAGCTAGATGGTGGGCACTGTGTATTTTTTTCCAGCTGCCCTTATTCGAGAGTGGCCCCTGGAATTTACTTAGCCTTTCTTTGGGTTAAAATCAAGAATGGAAAATTTAACCTCTAAGAGGAAAACAAACAGAAAATGAAAAGTATGTGTAATAATGGAAGCTTAGGTGCAAATTTATTGCAGGGTATTCCTTCCTGTAAGGTTACTCACCCACTCCTCCAGGCCACAGATATGCATGCACAGCCTGCCCACATGTAACTGTGCAGAGGGCGAGCTTGGATTTGAATCCAGAAGAATGGAATTCAAACCCCAACTCTACTGATAACCAATCTTGAGCAAATCACTTGCCTTCCTGAAGCTTTAGTTCCTCCATCAGTAACAGAGGCTATACCCACACATCGCAGAGGGCTGTGGATTTTTCATAAAGTCATTTACATAAAAGCATTGGCAAAACTACAAAGTGTGCCATAACTGCTCACCTGACAACAATCACACACACAGAGGGCTTCTCCTCTCTGGGGTATGTGGGTTCTCTTTATTAGAGTTTTCCACATTATCACTGCCTATGTAAAGCTTCTCCTGGGTGATATTCTATTTCTTATGCTGCACTGGAGAAATATTCTCTAGATCATGAAACGAAAACACTGAACCCAACTTATTTTACTCACGACCCAAAGGAGGTTATTGCTTCCAAGAGGACAATACATCGCACTAAAATGAGAATGCCCAGGATGATTAGGTGGAGAGCATTTATGATGCAGCTTTCCATTCTCCATGTGATGAAAACTTGACATGACCCAATGCTTTACTGTACTACAGTAATTCCTGTTGCTTTTATCCAGACTCATGTTGCTCTTTAATTCTAGCCTGTTTTCATCTTTCCTTAACAGGACGTCGGATCTTTGCTTTCACAATCAACACAGTTTCAAAGGTTATTTACAAAATAGCTTAAAATAAAATATGCCATGCTTTGATTACAACCAGCACTTCTGGTATGAATTAGAGGGGTGGCCTATACACGTACGTGTTATTTATTAGCTTTTATCTGATGATCTCAAAGAACTGACAGCAATTCCAACACACATGGTTTCTTATAATTGCCACCCCCCACACATACACAGCCGTTTATGCAGGACAGAATTATTTTGAGGACAAATGAGCTATGTATTGCGATGTGCTGTGAGTTTCTGAGAATAGAAACTCCTATGACTAAACTCTCCATGAACAGAGCGAATCAGAGAATAACAACAAATGCTTTTATCGCTCAGGCAGCTCAATCACATTTGGTTTTCCATTTCACTCTAGTAAGAGGGTTATCGGCCTTGAGGATACCCCCCAAGAAATGTGTGTGATTTTTGTTTTAAGCTCAGCCCCTGTACCACCTGCTCACTGAGGCCAACTTCCCACCCCAGCTCTGTGGCTGCCTAAGTCAGCCTGGTGCTATGGGATGGGAACAGGCAGAGGTAGGCAGAGGCTTATAGACAGACTTCTTTTCAAACACAGAGATGGAAAACTGAGAGGTGGAGGTATACATGGACCCAGCCATCTGACTTCTGATCCTATTGTTCTTTTTTTTTTTTGAGATGGAGTTTTGCTCTTGTTGCCCAGGCTGGAGTGCAATGTGCAATGGCGCAATCTCGGCTCACTGCAACTTCCGCCTTCCAGGTTCAAGCTATTCTCCTGCCTCAGCCTCCCGAGTAGCTGGGATTACAGGCATGTGCCACCACGCCTGCCTAATTTTGTATTTTTTTTTTTTAGTAGAGATGGGGTTTCTCCATGTTGGTCAGGCTGGTCTCGAACACCCAACCTCAGGTGATCCGCCCACCTCGGCCTCTGAAAGTGTGGGATTACAGGCATGAGCCACCATGCCCAGCCTCCTATTGTTCTTAACCAGGGGTCATACATATCCCACCTTCCTGCAATGACAAAGAAAGTCAAGGTCATCCCTGTACATCTGTCTGGACTATACATCTGTTTTGTAAACAAGCAGGTCTCACTATAATTAACTTTTTTCTTAATTAAAACACACTCACACAGTCTTCCCTTGCAAGTCAGGGCTAAACCCTTCTCCAGTTTCTCAAATGCTTATTGGCTACAGAAAGTTGCAGAAAGGAATGGTCAATTCCTAGTGTCTCTCTCAAGGAAACATATTTGCAACATTTCTTAACTCAGAACAGAACTGGAGCCACCCACCCCACAGGTGGAGCCCTGGCAGCTGTGACCTGGAAACACAATGGTGTTTGTACTTCCTTCACCAGCCTGGGAGACCAGAAGGCAGGAGGGGCCAGCCACAGCTGCCACCTTGGCCTCTCCTCTTCTCAGGGTCTGTCTGCCAGTTCAGACCACTGTATGTGGAGCCAAGATGTCAGAGCTGGAGCAGAGAAGAGGAAGACGCAGGTAGAACTGTCTAAAATCTAAAACAAGCTCTGCCTCTTGAATTGCCACTCAGATTCATTTCAAGACTACAAAATGTGCAGGCAATGTTTTTCTGAAGGGCAACCCCGGTGCTCCCGAGATGGGAGGCACCCTCCCTTCTGACATGCATTTATTCCATCTTCCGGAGATAAGGAGGGGACAGGGCTGGCTCAGCAACCCCACAATCTCCATCTGGGCCAGTCATCTCAGCAGGTGCTTGATAGGCAACCAGGCTGGAAGAGAATGCCTCTGCAGTACGCTGGAAGTGTCCTTCCCCTAATGATGCCTAATGGCAAAGCCCTGTGCATTTATTACATGTGAACGTATCCTCAACACTCATTGAGCCACAATGTGGTGAACCGCCATCAGCGTTCAAAACAAATAAATTGAGCCATCCTAGAAACAACTCCCCCAGATAGTCTTGGAAGAAGCTGGGAGGCATATTCTTAGATTTAAGTAAGAAATTACAATGTTGACTCAAATCAGGATTTTTGCAAGGAACTTGTTACATTGTGCTAGGGAAGGTTCACAATCTCTCTGTACCTCCGAGGTACCATCTTTAAAAGGGTGTCTTACATGAGTTCTGCTAGAAGCTGACCTTGAAACAAAGATTAGAGTACAGATAGTTCATTTTGAGAGATGATTCCAGAAACCATTGGTAGGTGTTATGGGTTGAACTGTGTCCCCTCAAAAGATAATGAAGTCCTAACCCCCTGTGAATGTCACCTTATTTGGAAATAGAGTGCTTTCAGATAATCAAGTTAAGATGAGGTCATTAGGGTGGGCTCTAATCCAATATGACTGGTGTCCTTATAAAAAGGGAAAAATTGGACACAGAGACAGCTATGCACACACAGGGAGAATGCAGCATGAAGATGAAGGCAGAGATTGGGGTGATGCATCTACAAGCAAAGGAACACCAAAGATTGCCAGCAACCACCAGAAGCTGGGGAGAGGCATGGGACAGATTCTCCCACACAGCCCTCAGAAGGAACCAACCCCGCGGACACCTTGACTTTGGACTTCTAGCCTTCCGAACTGTGAGCCAATAAAATTTTGCTCCTTAAGCCACTCAGTTTGTGGCACTTTGTTAAGGCAACCCTAGGAAATGAACACAGTAAGAACATGGGAAGTGAGGCAGGTGAAGAAAGGAATCATTATGAGGCTAGCTACTGCGGTTAACAACTGCAACTTCATCCTGCTGGCAAGTCCCAGGAAACTGTGGAAGAACCACCTCAGCCTTACACAGGAGGGGTGGCAGCTTGTGTCTGCTCCTACAGGTATTCAAAATGAACAGAGTTTAGGAGGTCCCCCTGGGGCATTTGTCATCAGGCTGAGGCCATGCCCTTAATTGCAAAGTTTCCTCCTCCTCCTTTTTGCATTAAATCCTACCCATTTAAATCCTACCTCCCAGGATGCTTTCTTTTACTCCTCTAGCCCAGCCTTCTTATAACTTCCTCTTAGAGCCCTCACTCTGTATTCTGCAGGTCATTTAATAGGTGTTCCCTGAAAAACCAGATGCCAAGAGGGGTGAAATTAATTTGTATTATATTGCATAACCATATCTTCCTCCCTTCCCCCTGGGAACATGTAATGCACATTTGCCGACAGAAGGTTTGGAAAAGTCCTGCACTTAAACAACAGCAAACAAAACTCTTCTTCAGGGCACTTAAACTAATGTTTCCAAAATGTACATTCCTTCTTTTTGTAGTATAGTATTAACATCTTGCTGAACACGGATTGGGGAAGAGTGCCTTTGTTATAAACGTCACTGAACACATTCTTTAGGAGCTAGGTCCTTGGGACGAGGAAGGGTGACACATCTAAGCAGGTAGCAACAGGGTCTGCCTGGGACCAGGAACCATGGGGCCAGGTGAGGACTTGGCCTGGAGGAGGGGTGGGCTACCAGTTAGAGTGCCAAGGGCCATGCCCCCAACCCCCTCTTCATCTAGCCTGAGGATGGGAAGCGAGGTTCCGGGATGGAATAGGGGTTACCTAGAGTCACAGCTGGTGTTCCCTGGTTTTCTGGGGCAGAAAATCCTATTCCTACCACCAGATCTTCCCTTTGCTAATTCCCTTCTCCCTGTGGCAGACAAACCTCAACTCCTGCCTCCAAGTCCATGGCAAGCAAATATGAGGGAGACTCCTACCTCTGGGCTCCTGGGGTGCTGTGTATAGGCAATGCGGTTCATGGTGGGGGTAGGGAGGGCAGGCTGCCTGGGGCCAAAGGCTGGCTGTGCTCCTGCTAGCCATGGACCCCCAAGGCCGAATTCGCCACCTATCAAGTGGGAACATCAATAAAAGTGCCACAGGATTCGTGACCTAATGCATGCAAACAGCATATAAAACAAGCCCTGGCTCCATAAGTGTTCACAGTTACCACCCTCTATCACTTTACCAGCCAGGCATATCCCTCTCCTCTAGAAATACGTGAGTTCTTTGAGAGCAGCAACTGTAATGCAGCCCCTGACATACAATCGTGCTTGCTCAGAAAATACATTTAAAATGAATTAATGTGCAGCTATGCTCTGCATTTCATTTCTACCTCTGACAATATTTCTGATGATGAAATACATGATTAAAACATGCCCTCTTCACTAATAGGAAAATTACTTGTTTTTCTCTCATTGTTTCTAGTCTCCTCTCCCCAGCTAGCATCGCCTAACAGGACACACCATCACTAGTAAAGGCTAGTTTGCCTGCCAAGGCCTAAGATCAGTGGGTCACTGTCCTTATGATCACCATGGTCCTGGACAGTCTCAGCAGAGAATCAGAGATGCCATTGATTTATTGGCACAAAGAGGCATTTATCTGCCCCTCCTTGTCATTAATGGGATGCTAGGGCAGTGGGGCAGTGGGAATCTCAGTTCGAATGGGCTTCATTAAAAAGCCCTTAAAAGGAAACCCTTCTAAAACCTAGCGATCAATCTTGCCTACCTTTTGAGATCTCATCCACTGGTGAACAACTGACAGGAAAATCTGGGCACATCTCTATTTTTGAAAAGTTAATATATCTGTCGATTCTACAAAAATTCAATAAATGAAAATTCACACTCAGGAAAACAAGTAGATTAGAAGAGTCCTCATAGTAGCAAATAATTCACTACAGCTTTTCTTTAAATATCCTACCTATATTTACGTATTGTTATAATATTCTCTTGCACAAAACTTTCCAAGGGCTTCCTCTGGTGAGTGAAGCTTCCCTTACACATAGCTGACATTTTCTTTTCTTTTTCTTTTTTAGAGACAGGGTCTTGCTCTGTCTCCCAGTCTAGACTGTATGATCATAGCTCACTGTAGCCTGGAACTCCTGGGCTCAAGCAATCCTCCTGCCTCGGCCTCCTGAGTAGCTTTTTTGTTGTTGTTAAGATATGGTTTACATACAATAAGACATTGTCTGAGCCTAGAATATACGAATAATACGTGGTATTTTTGTCATTTCTTCACTCCTTAAACTTTTACTGAACATCTTTATAGACTAAAAGCACTCTGGCTACATTTACTTGTGTGTGTCTATAGCTTTCTTGCTGCCTGCCTGCCTGCCTGCTTCATTCCTGAAAGGATTCAGGTGGAAGGCTAAATTCATCTTCTCTGGAAGGTGGCATGAGTGCAGCTCATGTGAGGCAAGGCACAAGGGCTGCCCCTCACCCTCCAGCAGCCTGTTGCCCAGGAGGTAGGCAGGTCAGGGCCTATGGCACTATAGGGCGAAAAAAATCTAGCAACAATGGCCACTTGGCCTGCAGAAGCTGGAGTGGAGGGAGACCACGGTAGGCTTCTCAGCAGCATTGACAGCTACCTGGTAGGGGGACGGGGTAGGGGTTTCCTCACTGTAGGGATGACCCAATGCCTTTTTGTACCCCCGGATACAGTTGAAGGCCATCCCCTTCATGGACAGGATGAGCTAAGGTGGCCCAGCCACCTGCAGCTCTTTGTGGCTGTCATTCTAGTGTGGGGTCTCGTCACACACACCTGAGACCCAGTGACTGGCTCCAGAAGCACCATTTACTTATAACAGGGCAGCTTGGCAGCCCAGAAGACAGGCAGCTAGAGCAAGAATCAAAAGTCCTGGGTTTAAGGGCTGAATTTGCCATTTGCTTATGACATGGCAGTTTCTTGATCTGGATTATTTTTCTCTGTAGGGCCATCATTTCTCCCCTGATAAAATCCAGAAGTGGAACTTGAAGGTAACTATAATACTTTCCAGCTCAAATATTCCAAGATTCTGACATACCAGCCCAGTCCCACTCTGGTCACAGAAAATCTTCCCAGAGAGATGCCGTCTTTCTTTTCTTTCTTTCCTTTCTTTCATTTCTTTCTTCCCCTTCCCCTTCCCCTTCCTTCCCTTCCTTCCCTTCCTTCCTTCCTTCTCTCACTCTGTTGCCCAGGCTGAAGTGCAATAGTGTGATCACGGCTCACTGCAACCTCTGCCTCCCGGGTTCAAGCGATTCTCCCACCTCAACCTCCAAGTAGCTACAGGCAGGTGCCACCGTGCCCAGTGAATATTTTCTCTCTCTCTGTCTCTCTCTCTTTTTTTTTTTTTTTTTTTTTTTTTGTATTTTAGAAGAGACAGGTTTTTGCTATGTTGCTGAGGCTGGCTGTCTACTCTTCTTATCACTAAAGGTAGAACTAAGCGGTACCGCCCCTAACCCTACCCCAGCCTAATCATGATATTGCCACAAGCCACTTCTGACTACAAAGTAGTTACACTTTACATGAGAGATGCATTCCTAAAGACTTTGCAAAATTCTGATTAGTTTCTCATAGGAATAAATGTAAAATCTTACATTATCTTGAATATTACAAATAGTGAGACTTTATGAATTTTTTAGATTGCATGTTTTCAAATGTACATAATTCAGAACTCCATTAAACAAGGCTTATTGTATGTTCCCTGTGAATTTTTTTTTTTTTTTTTTTTTTTTTGAGACGGAGTCTCGCTCTGTCGCACAGGCTGGAGTGTAATGGCGCGATCTTGGCTCATGGCAACCCCAGCCTCCCAGGTTCAAGCGATTCTCCTGCCTCAGTCTCCTGAGTAGCTGGGACTACAGGAGCATGCCACCACACCCGGCTTTTTTTATTTTTTATTTTATTTTATTTTATTTTTTATTTTTAGTAGAGATGTGGTTTTGCCATGTTGGCCAGGCTAATCTCAAACTCTGGACCCCAGGTGATCCACCTGCCTTGGCCTCCCAAAGTTCTGGGATTACAGGTGTAAGCCACGATGCCTGGCCTGAAATTTTTTCTTTTTAACCTTCAAAGAGAAGGAATGGTGATTGGAGAGAGAGATGATGGCCCAGGGTCAAAGTTGGTGGAGAAAGACCATCGGTTTGAAGGACTCTACAGGGAAAACATGGAGAGCCAGGTGAACCAGGCCTCTGTTCTGACTCCATACAGAGGACCCAGTGTTGATCATTCTACACTGAATTTTAGATGGTTGGCCAATTGGAAGGTTAGATTTCTATTCTTTTCTTTCTTAATTGATATTATTCCAGGCTTGAATGCTGCTATTAAATGTTCAACTCCAAATTTAAAAATCTCTAAATAGGCCAGCATGGTGGCTTATGCCTGCAATTCCAGTACTTTGGGAGGCCAAGATTGGAGGATTATTTGAGCCCAGCAGTTTCCAAAGCCAGCCAGGGCAACATAGTGAGAGCCTGTATCTACAAAAAAAGAAAAAATTAGTCAGGCACGATGGTGTGCCCCTATGGTTCCAGCTGCTCAGGAGGCTGAAGTGGTAGGATTGCTTGAGCCCAGGATTTCGAGGCTGCAGTGAACTGTAATCACACCACTGCATTCCAGTCTGAGTGAAGAAGAGAGACCCTATCTAAAAAAACAAAAAACAAAACAAAACAAAAAATCCCTAAATAGCAAATTCTCTCTATCCCTTGGCATATAGGAGCCATTTTGTGCTCTTCAAAATGGCTGACAGGAATTTTCTGAGGAAGCTATCGTCTGAAACCAAATGAAGAATTAGGTCAGCTTCAAGTCTGAGACTTTGTGTTTACAGCCATACCTAAAAACTAACAGATGTGTCTTCCAAACTGACAAAATCAAGAAATTGTCATGAAGATCAAAAACGGCTTCCAAAATCTTACCCTCCATGTCCTTCCCACCAGCCCCTCTGGACCGCAAGAGCTTGTGGCTATAACTCTATTCACAACCCATTTCTGGTTTCCAAGTAGCTCCCTTTCCAACAAGATATCACAACACTTTGAAAATTAGAGGCACCCCACCACTCCCACCCCAAAGAGCTATTCCCTGACGAGATGCTCCATTGAAATGGAAGGAGTTTGCTTTATAGCAGCCTCCCTCATGGAATTATAGATGGGAACATTTAACAATACGGCATTTGCAATGGGCAGGTGAGAGCTGGCCAAGTTTTTAAAGGGGATTTCACAGGCCAGGTCAGCAGGGAGATGGATAGGTGAGCGATAGTGGGTACAATTATTTGACTTTCTGAGCTGTTCTTTTGAAGCCTCTATGTTTAATAGAAAGAAAAAGGATAATCCTCTTTGCCAACCTTTTGTAGCTCAATCTTTATTGTTCCCAATGAAACCCAAAGAAAACGGACAAGATTCATTTTGTCCAGAAAGCATTTGTGTATTTTATGTAGGTCTGGGCTTTGAACGTTGATAGTTAAGTGGGAGAAAAGACAAAGATTTCTCTAGACTCTGAGGAAATCAAAGGAGGAATTTCTGAAGCTCTCTCAGCTGACTCAAAAATCCTGGGTGGTATCCCCCACATACGCTTCCTTTGCTACTAAACTCAGCATGGAAATTAGCACAGGCCCACACAATGAAGAAAATTAGATGAGACCATAAAGAAGTGAGCCTGAAGACAAATTTAGACTTTTTTGTAAAAATCGAGAACGTGATTTCCGGGACCAGGGATACTTTCTTTTGCTTACGGGCTCTCAATCGTTTAACCTTCATCTTCAAGACACTGGCCTGGTCAGTGGGCTGGTTGAGCCAACCATCTGCAGGACTGTTTGTTTGATTCGGGGCACATGAGAGGTGCTTGGTAAATATTTACTCAATTGGTAAGTCAAGTGGCCTGTCAGATGGTTTAAATAATCAAATATTAAAAATCATGGCTGGGCACGGCAGCTCAAGCCTATAATCCCAGCACTTTGGGAGGCTGAGGCAGGTGGATCACATGAGGTCGGGAGTTCGAGATCAGCATGACCAACATGGAGAAACCCCATCTCCACTAAAAATACAAAATTAGCCAGGCGTGGTGGCACATGCCTGTAATCCCAGCTACTCGGGAGGCTGAGGCAGGAGAATCACTTGAACCCAGGATGGGGTTGCGGGAGCCGAGATCGCAGCATTGCACTCCAGCCTGGGCAACAAGAGCGAAACTCCGTCTCAAAAAAAAAAAAAAAAAAAATTCATTATCCATCTGGTTATCTTGCTGGGCAAATTAGGCCATTGGGAACCACCTTATTGGATTGTTTGCCAACCTATTCCGAGGGTGAAAAAATAAAAACATTAAATGCATTTTTGCCTATTTTAGCCAAAATACGTAGGATGGTCGCTGTGGGAAGAACTGGTGAGAATTTGGGGAGCTGGTGACATTTTCTGCTGACAGATAAGTGTTCCTGAAACTATCTGGGTGCCGAGTCTCTGCTCTGGGAACGCCTCACTCGAGGGAACTATTTCTGTTGGGTTTTTAACCCTGAATTCTGAGAACAACAATTTTCCACCTGCTTGTGTCACTTTAACGCTAGTAACAATGTCAACAGTGGGTCTGGGGGATCCCCATACATCTGGGCTTAGAATTAAGGGGTGAATAGGGTTTCTGCAGGTGGGGGATGGGGTGGGGTCTGCATTCTAAGTCCGGAGAATTGAGAGGAAGAAAGCTACAAAAAAGGAAAGACCCCAGGCTTACTTGGAAGATGAGAGAGCTCTGACGGGAGTCAGGCCAGACCAACCTGAAAAGTCTATGCAGCTGTGAAGAAGCCACTCACACCTCTTCATGATCCGACAGAGATTTTCTTGTCTCCCTTCTCTGCAGAATCCCTGGAACATGATCTGTGACATCTCCACCTCTCTGCTCACCTACCCAGAACCCAGACTGCCAGCCCTGAGCTCAAGTAATGTTTGCCCTTCCTTCTATGGAGCTGTCCTGCTGCCACCAAACTCCTCCTAAACACACACACCATACATACAAAATCACTCACTGCTGCACATAAAAACACTTCCCTGCAGACGCAGGCACACATCCATCAGCATACAGGGGAGCATACAATGCGCCACACACGCCAACGCATGCACACCTGCACATGCATGTCAGGACACATCTACAAACACACAGCACCACATGCGCCAGCACAGGCCCACAGGGGCACAGACACCTGCAACCACCAC
Source organism: Macaca thibetana thibetana (assembly GCF_024542745.1). Classification (NCBI taxonomy): domain Eukaryota; kingdom Metazoa; phylum Chordata; class Mammalia; order Primates; family Cercopithecidae; genus Macaca; species Macaca thibetana. The sequence continues at coordinate 195,650,040 of NC_065578.1, read as the reverse complement.
AGCATATGGGTAAACACATGCTGGCGTGCACATTGCCAGCACCCACACTGACCTGCAACCCTGGGGCTTGGGCTCAGGCTCTTCCCATAGTGGGTCACCTGGTTCAGCTGCCTTCTCCTTGCAGCAGGCTGCTCAGGCCAATCAACCCAGGGGAACAGGTTGCAACCTCCACCCCTCCCCCAGTCTGTCTTTTCTTCTCTTTCCCCTATCATACTTCTCTCCCATTCTCCACCATCATGCCCAACCCAGATGACGAAAGGGCAGGTCTAACTGAGGGCTGTCATTCACATTCTGTCTTGGAGCCAGTACAATTTTGCACGGTGGGGAATTAGCAAAATACAAGAAGACACAGTAGACTCTAGTGTCTACAGCAAAAGAGGAGAGTAGAGGTTTGTTCATCTTAAATGGTGATGTTGGTTTCCATTCTGAGCCCTCCTCCCCACCTGCCATGGCTTGGCAAAGGCAACAGCACCTACAGCCCATCGCAGACGTCCTGCTGCAGCACTTGAATACTTCCCCTCTTCCCAGCCCTCCTCTCAGCCAGCTTTGGGGGTAGCCCACTAAGAGTCTCAGATATTCACATCTCCAGCTGTTTAATGCTTCATGGGTTTGTTCTGAGCACCAGAAAACCATCTTTTGCTTTGCTCTAGTCAACAGCACAAGGATTTGCACTACCTGCGCCGAGCCTGCAGGTGAACCCCAGGCTAAAATGTGACATAAATAATTGTGAATAGATTATAGACATTTGCCATTCAAAGATAACTCTCCCAGTCCTGGAGGAGTTCGCAAAAAAGCAAATCTCAATTCAGAGTCTGTGCGTGACGGTGTGCTGTTCTTTTAGAGAATCTCGTACATGTAAAACCTTCACACCACATGGAGATCCACTCTTACCAAGCAGATTAATTATGGGCAATTCATTTAGGGCAAAACCTCTCAAATATGATGTAACTTACATTTTACTTATAACTTCTGCATAAGGTGGCGTGGTGAGCTGTGCACACCTGCACACACAGGAGTGGGTTGAACTGCAAATTGAGGCCCATCCCTCTCAAGAAGTTCCAAAAGAGACACATTTTCTGAGAGTAAAATGGAAACCATGCATTTATCAGATTTGGAGAAAATGTAAGTTCTCCATTTAGAACCATAATAATATGTTCTAGAAAAACATAGTTCTATATTAATAACCTAATATTCATACTCAGCAGAAAATGTGTATCAAATGAGAATGTTCAGCATCAAAATAATTATTTTTTACCATAAAAATTGAGAGGAAAAGAGTAAGTGCTTAGTAAGGGGAATACCTTTAAAAGTAGGCTTCAGAATTCAGTCTTTGGGTATATGACGGTGCACGGACCTGGGCGAGCAGCTGCACACTGTTCAAGGTGCGGGCCCTGTACAAGGGCCCCGAGAAACCATGCTTGTGGCCTGGTTCTACTCATAGGCAAGGCCCCAGACCTATGAGCCTCACTTTCTTCATTTATGAGAAGAGATATCCTGCTACTTTTTCTGCTACTTGCCATAGGATGGCTATGAGGATCCAGTAAACAAAGGCGTGGAAACGCATTTTGTAACTATAAAGGGATGGCTGCACTCAGAGAACGGCGGTCTGGACTGGCAAGGGTCCTGCTTGTCTTTGTTCTAAAGCTTTCTATTTATTTTTTTCTCCTTGAGCCTGAAAATTAGTTGCTGAGTAGCACAAATCATAACAGGCAAGCAAAGTGGACAGTGCAAACGCCTAACTTTTTCACCACTGCAATTTGGCTGCTTCGGGCAGTAATTTGCTTTCTCTTCAAGTCCGTTCTCACCAACCCAAGTCCTTGCATGGCCCCCAGTAAATCTGCAGCCGATGCACAAGCAGAAGGGGTGGACTTTGTCCTTGGATTTTTCACAGCAGAGGCTCCCACTTAGAACGTTAAAAATACTGTGATAAGGTGAGAGCCCAGATTTAAAAAGTATTTGGAGAGGCAAGGAAGAAGGAAGTTCAGGCTCTGAATTCTGAGAGCCAATATCTGTGGGGTGGGGTAAGGATCGGGGGCTGAGTCATTAAACATTCTTTAAAACTTTGTAATTTCAAGAGCACACCCAACTTATGTTGTAGCTAAAAGGGACGTTCAACCCTCTCTTCATTTCTTATCTCACAGATGCTAAAACTAAAGCCTAGAGAGAAATTTCTGCCCAGCTACACACTGCAATGTAATGACAGAGGAAGAAAAAAAGCATGTCAGTCCAGTGTTTCCCCATTACTGCACTGGGAAAATGATATTCTATTTTGCAGATTGGGAAACTGAGACACATATGCTAATGGTTCTGGCTTTCCAAGTGCCTTTAGTGTTTAGGCACTTCCGAATCAGATCTCCGCTCCACAGTCCCCTGCCTGAGGAGGCACCATTGCCGCCATCTCACAGAGGAAGAACGGGGTTCTGAGGTGGGGAGGGGAAGGCTGCACAGTACTTCTGGCTCCAGAGCTTCCTCTCCCTCCACCATAGTGCCTGCTCCAGAGAAGACACAAAGGCTTGGAGATGGTCACAGAGAGTTAGAGACACATTTTCTTTCCTTGATGGGATTGTTTTCAAGAGAAGTCTAGCGTATCCCGCAAAATGCTGTTTTACTTTAACCTATTCTTTCAATTGTCATTCCTGGATTTGCCCAAGAAAGTAACAAAAGCTACATATGTAAAGATTTTCTTCTAGGATTAGCTAAAATAACAAAAATTAGAAATAGTCCAAATGTACAACAATAAGGAAATAGTAAAGAAAATACGATGCATGGGTGTTATGGAAGCTTACATAGCAATTAAAAACAATCACAAAGGCTAAACATGAAAACAATGCTTACAATAAAATAGTAAGAAAAAAAGCACTTGAAACTTTTTTATGATAACTATAAAAAGATATGTACGCACTTGTAAAAAATGTTGGATTGAATAGAAAGAAGTGAGAATGCAATATTATTGGGCTGGCTTGTTAGGAATTTTGAAAAAAATTTAACTTCTTTCAGTGATTTTTATATCTTTATTAAAATATTTCAAACTAAGGGAAGAGAAAAATGTTGGCTACCTGAAATATTTATTTAGTAACCTGGATCAAACCAGACTAATAGTAAGTATCTTGCTTTTTCTTTCTATATTTTGAGGAAACTGGGTGATTGGATTGGATACTGCGATTTATACTATAATCCAGTCTTTTTCTACTTGATGCCTTTCATTAGTTTATTCTTAGTTCATTAGTTAACAATCTCCAACAGCGTTAGCCTTGTTTATTTTCTGCTTTTCTCCGGTGTTAAAGCCTAATCAGAAAAAAATGAGCACATTTCTTTATTTTTAGTTATAATGTTAGTTGAATCATATGAAATTATCCTTTTTGTAGATCTGAAATAAACAAATAGTGGAAATTTCATATGGTCCAACCAGAAAATTTTAATAACGGCAGGGTTTTATCTTAAACCATCCTTGCAACTCATTTCAAATAATTCTAATCACTCAAACTGCCCTGTCCCCTCCACCTGTTTAATTTCTGGTTTTTGTTTTGTTTTTAAAATACATTGTTTCATACTACATTCTCTAGAGGAAAGGTCCAAATAATGCCAATTCAATATACCTGCCAAATAAACTATTAAAGTTAATTTAAGCATATGAAAGCATCTAGATCTCCTTCATTCACTCACCTTTTAATTCGTTTGACAATTCTTATTTTATTTTATTTATGTTTTTGAGATGGAATCTTGCTTTGTCGCCCGGGCTGGAGTGCAGTGGTGCGATCTCGGCTCACTGCAACCTCCGCCTCCCAGGTTCAAGCGATTCTGCTGCTTTAGCCTTCCAAGTAGTTGGGACTACAGGCATGCACCACCACGCCCAGTTAATTTTTTGCATTTTTTAGTGGAGATAGGGTTTCACCACGTTGGCCAGGCTGGTCTCAAATTCCTGACCTCAGGTGGTCCACCTGCCTCGGCCTCCCAATGTGCATTCAACAATTCTTACTGATACTTATTGCGCATTGACTCCGCTCCAGGTACCATGCTAAGTGCTGGGTAGAGCTGTGAGTGTGACAGGGACGTCTTTGTTTTCAGGGAACGTAAAGTTGTTTTTTAGACCGGAAGACATACTATGTACATGCACTGACTAAAGTGATCATTTTGTTTCGCTTAACAGGTCAAATGACCGCTTTAATTTTTTTTTTTTTTTAACCAAATTGAATGTTTGTTCAAAGTGACTAACACCATCACTTCAGTGTTAAAATTAGCCTTGGCCAAAGCAGAGCTAAGAAATTTATTTTGAACTATTTCCGGTATTTATTAAATCAATTATCTGACCTCTGTAAGGTCCTAAGCCTTAGTTAAATAAGGCTTGGGAGAAAGGATTCCCAAAGTGCGTGTTTGGACAACTCTAATCTAAGAGACTTCCCTCAGGGCATCTGGACCCTTCCAAACAAAGCAAACACACAATGCTGGGTCACTTTTGACTGGAAAAGTGTATATCCAATAACAATTAAATGCATTTTTTTAAAGAAGAAAAGCAAAAATACGAAGAATTTAAAATTAAGTAGAGCAGTGGTTATTCACCTAAGCCAGAGCTCCCCAGGACTGTTTCTGGGGGATGCTTAGCAGCAGCAGATGTGATCTCTAGGCTAGTAAGCCTGAGAAACGCTAAAATCAAAAAATGAAATAGCTCATTTGGATGAGCAGAGCTAGGCAATTGGAGGGTGAAACAATCTGATGGTGAAAATGCCATTGATGAAAAATGTGTACTGGTATCACTTAACAACTTGCCTGACATTCACCTCCCAGCAATGTCAGCAAAGATTTAGTGTTCAAGAAGTTTGCATTTAGATACTCGTTTTGCTGTGCACCCGCAATAGCCCTTTGGCTTCAGAATCTAGGTGGCTACCCCGACCAGTGATGACTGGGTGGATTTTGTTTCTAATTCCTTTCAAAGTGATACTTTGAAAAACTTTTGTCTATTAGCCTTATCTAAGATAGATAAAATGTCAGTCTCCAGAGAGGCAAAGTAAGTGGCACTGAGAAGTAAAAAAATCCAGCCAATTCCCCTGCCCCTTATTTGTGGAAATGAGGCACGGCCCCCATCTTGTATATATTTTTTCAGACATGTTTTTACTTCGGGAGAATATTCCCCTACAGAGTAAGTATCTTTAAAAAATGAAAATGGTAGATGTAACAGTCATCCTATGACCAGCCAGAGCTTTGCTCCTTGTTCACCATCGGGCCTACCCCTGGGATCATTGTTATGTTTCTGTGCTGGTATGGGTGTGCCCAGAAATCAGAAGAAGGATGAGTTGGATTGCAACAGATGGAGAAAATGCCCACTGTTGCTTTACAACACATTGAAAGCAAATTAAGAATTCCAGCCGTGGGTTTCCATCGCCTGTTTCTGGGTTTTGAGAACAAGAAGACAGTCCAAGATGTAATAATAGTAATAGTAAACACAATTTTTACTTATTGGCTGTCTACTATGTATTAGACACATTACATTACTTCTCATTGTCACATCTCTGCAAAGAAGGTATTATAATTCTTTCTTTAGAGGTGAGAAAACTGAGGCCCAGAGAGGTTAAGTCACTTGCCTAAGGTTGCACAGCTAGGAAGCGGCAGCGCTGGGACAGCACCTGAGATTAGCCTGGCTCTTTCCACCACGTCCAGCCACCTTCCTAAAAGCAGAGCTGCTCACAAGCCTGGAAGCCTTGCGTTTCCCAAGGCTGCATGTCAGAGCTGCATCTCCTCACTGATAAAAGACAAAGACCACACTGACCGCCGGGTGCATTCTTGGCTACTGCAGAGTAGGGAGTTAGAGGCACTAGGGGCTCTGCAGGCACAAGTGTGCCCGTGCCAGCAGGCACGCCATCATAGGTTCTTCTGGCCTCAAGCCCTGGTGACCATCTTGGTAGAATCTCTCTTAGGGAGGCCTCCTCATGTGGACAGACCAGGTCATCATTTGCTTTGATCCTAATGATCTGGTCATTTCCAAAGAAATGCAAATGCAACAGCTTAGTAAAAAGTAGACATTTTAAAAGGGACGTATGCAATGGGTCACGTAACTGAGCAAGAAGAGAGAGAAGACCTGACTGAAATGCTATAAGCAGCCTTTCCGCTCATAGAAGACTGTGGAGGTGTCCCCTCAGGCAGCACAAGCACCACCGCAGCCCTCGGTGTTGAGGCCTCTCTGAGTCACGCCTTGTCTTACTGTACCTGTTGTCTGGGCTATTACACTTTGAAAAACTTTTGTCTATTAGCCTTATCTAAAATAGCTAAAATGTCAGTCTCCACAGAGGCAAAGTAAGTGGCACTGAGAAGCAAAAAATCCAGCCAATGTGCAGTTTTCTCCTCCTGCCCCCTATTTGTGGAAATGGGGCACGGCCCCCATCTTGTCTGCTGGGTGGGGTTCTGTTTACGACGCTTGGCAGCCACATCCACCCAGCAGCCTTTCATTTTTCTAACTTCACTTTGCCTGTACCTTGGTCTCTCCAAGCTGAACACAAATGGACCAGTAAGGAAACTGCAGGTAAAGACCCTGAAAGGTTACATGATCTCCCTGGTGGGGTGTCCCAAGCCTGAAGCTCAGAGGCTGGAGCTATTGCCCCTGGCTGTCTCCTCTGCAGTCACTAAATTCCAGCTGTTCTGCGTCCCCTTGTCCCCAGCACATAAGGATGGGCTGCTCTGAGCAAGCTCAGGCACGTACACTCTGCCACACTGTGTGTGTGACTCAGACCCCACAAGCCTCTTCTGAGAAAACAGCTGTGATCTGACAGAAACCCCTGCAGCTGCACAGGCCTCAGAATCCCCCAGGCGCTGGTCCGGGCTGTGACCTGCTCCCTGATGGGAGCAGAAGTGCCCATGGCCTCTCCCGCCCTCCCAACAGGGCCCCTACACAAACTCCCACACCAAGGTGAGCTGCCAGGAGCCGTCAGGTGGGCCGAGGACACTTGCTTGCTCCACCTTCCCTGTTTCTTTAGATTGAAATTCAGCCTGCCCCGCTTCTCAGGAAGATGCCACGAGGCCAATCCCCCTGAGCAGTTTGTCTTGTCCTCTTTCCACTGGTTTTCTTCCTCATTACCTGGGCTAGAAAACATGGTGGAAGCTAAAGGCTTGCAGCAAAGCTCCCACGAACGGGAATGAGGTGAGGAGCGAGCGCTCTTGTTGGCTGGGCCCTGCTCGTGGTGGTGACTTAACCAGGCACATCCTCTCATCTGCCCCATGTTCTGTCAATGCCTGGCCCTCTGGCTGGGCTAGATGGCCGCCTAAGGGGCGGGTTGGGGTGAGTCACGGAGCCCAGGACGGTGAGTCATCTGGCAGCCCCAGGCGGTGGGGTGTGGGGACAGCCATGACAGGGTTGAGCCTAGACACGGACCCTTGGCCATGAGGTGGCGAAGGCACCATGGAGGCTGCCACCCGGTGCTTCCTGCCCGTGCCCCTTTCCTCCTTAGTTACCCCCACTTACTCCCGGGCCCGTTGGGGTGTTTGAGGCCATGGCCTTGACTGACCAATGAAATCTTCTTTGTTGGCAAAGGAAGAAAAAAAGGGGCTGAGTAACGGAGCCAGCCAAAGGGTGAAAGAAGCCGAAGAGACTAGAACGTCGCAGCACGAAACACGGCCTGGCTGACATTTTCTGATCCTGTCCAGGTTCTGTGAAACACTCGCTCTCCGTTTCTCCACCCTGGGCCTGCCTCGTTTGCTCTCTTGTTTCCTTCTTCCTTCCTCTCTTATCACTGGAAAAATCTGTACCCGGAGGAGCTGTGTTTTCTAGCAGCTGGCTCTGAACTGATGCCCAGCTCGGCTGTGACGGAGCCGATGCCAGCACCGGGCCAAACCCCTCACTGCTCACTTGCCCATTGATTTGAGGAGGGCAGGATTCGAAGGAGACCCCAGCCCCTCACCACCCTCCACTACCCATGCCCACCCCGCCCCCCTCCACATACACAAAGAGTTTCTAGAAGTTCCCTGCAGTGGACACATGGGCCCTACCTGTAATTGGGAACTGTGCCTGCAGGATGGCTGCGGTGACAAGCTCCTTCCACTTCATCTTGTCCTTTCCCTCAGAAAGAGGTTGGGAGGCAGAGGCTGAGGCAGCGGTGGCCGGGAGGATGAGGACAAAAGGAGTCTCTGCTAGTTTTATTCTGCTGCTACCTCCCCAGGAAGTGGAGGACTGCGGGGCCTTTGAGAAGCACCTGCCGACAGGCCAAGAAACTCACACTCCCCCTTTCGGTTCACAGGCAGGAAGCCCCGGAGGTCTGAGGGTTTGGGGTGTGTGTATGTATCTGTCTGTCTGAATTTTGCTTTTTCTCTCATTTGACCGTTGTTTTAATGTTCTTTTTTTAAAAAAAATAATTCTTGGCCAAGCGCGGTGGCTCACGCCTGTAATCCTAGCACTTTGGGAGGCCGAGGTGGGTGGATCACGAGGTCAGAAGATTGAGACCATCCTGGCTAACACGGTGAAACCCCATCTCTACTAAAAATACAAAAAATTAGCCAGGCGTGGTGGTAGGCACCTGAAGTCCCAGCCACTGGGGAGGCTGAGGCAGGAGAATGGCGTGAACCTGGTAAGTGGAGTTTGCAGTAAGCCAAGATCGCGCCACTGCACTCCAGCCTGGGCGACAGAGCAAAACTCCATCTCAGAAAAAAAGATTAAAAAAAAAATTAAAAAATAATTCTTATCTAATTCCTATCTTGATTGGTAAAGTCCACCTCCAGGCAAATACAAGTTCTTGATGGATATAAGAACATTTGCCGTTTTCCTAGACTCTCAAATATTTTATGGTGGCTGGTAAAATGACAGCCCTGGATTCAGAGTCAGGACAAATGTAGAGATAGATTCCTGGGGCTTTAGTGACATCTCTACCTACCACCTACTTGCTGTGTGGCCTGGAGTCAGTCACTCAACATCTCTAGACTTCAGCTTCCTTATCTATAAAGCAAAGAGCTGGGGTAGATCTGAGGTTGCAGATCTGAACTTAGCCTGAATTTGGATCATAGAATAGTTTGAAATACTATAGCTCACATAGTATTTTAAACACTTGTGTTAGTTGCCAACATTTAAACATCAGAGTAATTTACAATAATAAAACATTATAACCTAGACATGAACTTCGTCTAAAAGTTGTAATATATCTATATAAAACAAATGTTAAAACATGGCTGAAGAACACCAAGAGGACTTGGGTAAATGGAAAGGCATACCCTTCTTTGACAGGAAGCTCTCTTTTAAGGAGACCACACTTCTCCCTTAATTAATCAATCTATTTCATTGAAAATACCAACAAAAAATTTTAGGACAAGATAAGCTGATTCCAAAATTGATATGAAAAATTAATGTACAAGAATAGCCAAGACTCCAAAGTCACAGCAATTCAATATAAAATTAATACATTGGACTTCATCAAAATTAAAAGCTTTTGTGCATCAAAGGACACTATGAAGAAAATGAGTCCTACAGATCACTGCATACCTCTAAGTGATGGAAACAGCATTCCTGTCGTCAGACTTGGTACCTACTCAGAGCCTAAATTGACCCCTAAGGGAGCCAATGACTTACTCAAGGCCACACAGCAAATAGGTGGTAGGTAGAGATGTCACTAAAGCCCAAGTAGTCTGTCTCTACATTTAGTCTGAGTCTTCATCAGTGAAGGTTGTCATTGACCTGGGGTGCTGACGCACTGATGAAGCCTACATCTACCAAAATGAAGTTGGGGAGGCTATCAGGGGGAAATAGCAGAAGGAAAGGTGCAGAGGAAGGATATCTTCTACTGTGGAAAGCTGTGGGCTACAAATCATGACCCAGAGCTGGTCTGCCCAAGCCTAGAGAGGATGCTCAAGGTTCTCCAGCTAGATTGTGTGGATCTTTACATCATTGAAATACCCATGGTCCGTAAGCCAGGAGATGAAGTCTACCCTATACGTGAGAATGGCAAATGGTTATATCACAAGTCAAATCTGTGTGCCACTTGGGAGACTTCGGAAGCTTGCAAAGATGCTGGCTTGGTGAAATCCCTCGGAGTATCCAGTTTTAACAGCAGGCCAGCTGGAGCTCATCCAGAACAACCCAGGATTCAAACCCAAGCCAGTCAGCAACGAGATTGTGTGCCACCCATATTACACCCAGCCAAAACTTTTGAAATTTTGCCAACAACATGACATTGTCATGATTGCATATAGCCCTTTGGGGACCACTAGGAATCCCACCTGGACAAATATGTCTTCTCCGCCTTCGTTAAAGGGCGCACTTCTAAAAAGGTGCAATAAAATGACAGCTCAAGTTGTTTTGCGTTTCAACATCCAGTAAGGGGTGGCTGTCATTCCTAAAAGCTTTAATCCTGAAAAGATCAAGGAAAACCTTCAGGCCTTTGACTTTTCTCTCACTGAATGAAGGACATTGAAGCCTGGAGTGAAAATGTCCGCTTCGTGGAAATGCTCATGTGGTGTGATCATCAAAATACCCATTTCTTGATGAATACTGACTTCAGAGAGTTCCTGAACAGATTCTTCCCTCCCACGTGTGGAGGTCCTTGGGGGGCATAGTTCCCCATGGACATGGAAATGAAAACGTTTTATTATCTGCAAAGTGGTGATGGAAACATGCTTAACTTTTGTGTAGTGTAAATGACTTTGACTCACCTATGTTAAAGAAAAAATGTTTAAATCTGTTGAAATAATTCTTAGGAAATTATCACCTAATATTTTACTAGATAAATGTCTTCTGGGTTCCAGACCAAACAGAACAAAATAAAACAAACAAAAAAACCCCATTAGATTCCAGAAAAGACTTGAAAGGCAACAGATGACAACAAGCAAAAAGTAACTCATGGATGTGGGCAGTACCATTGTTAGTCTGAGTTCTTTAGCAGTCAACAGGACAACAAAGACAGCAGAAGGCCCCTGTGTGCCAGGGTGCTGGCAGTGGCCTTGAGGACTTGAACCGTGGACTGCAATACAGACACAGCCAAGATAAGATACAGACATGCATTATTAACAAGAAAGTGATTTGCTGCACCTTGAGTAGGGAGAGAGGGCTAAGTGTAGAAACGTCTTAAAATAGAGTCAGTTAAACACCACGGTGATCAACAAAGCCATAAGGATTTTGTTGTTGTTTGTTTCTATCCGATGTATGTTTGTTTAGCTTTTACTCAACTTGAAGGATGCATACTTGCTGGTTCTCTTTTGCATCCTCAAAGGGTCTGAGTTTCAACATAACTAGTGGTCCATACTTGCATTGTCTTATATTCACTCTTGCCACATTGATCATACAACAACCATGATGTGAAGTGGCTTGAAACAACTAACATACATAAATAAAACTCTGCATCATAAAGTATTCCAAAGATGGCTATTTTAAAAGAAGACATTTTATAAGGGGACTTTAGGAGACACATTAAAAGAAGAGGCTTTATAACATTACCATGCTTAAGGCTTTAAGAGTGTTATTGGGATAGCTATGTGAATTTTGAGAAAATAGCAAGTTCAAAAGAACACTGGAATTGTACTGTATGTAAATTTTTAAAGACAATAAAATTATTAGAATTCAACAACAGAGATGTACCTATTTTCAGTTCAACTACAGAAATATATTTTATTCATTCATATTAGATCACTCTCACAGGGCAAGAGAGTTCTTCAAAAATTATGCTTTTCCAAGACCAATTGCTTATAGATAATCTTCAATAGCCTGTACACATACATTTCTGAGAAAATATCACTTAAAAACTTGATCTATACTGATCGTTTTCACTGATTCCGATGTTAATACTTACAATGCTTGTCCTCTAGAAAATATTTAGTTCACAAGAAATCATAAAGTATAATGACAAAGAAAGACAAAAGAAAGAACAAAGAAAGTGAAAAGACAACCCAACCCACAGAATGAAAGAAAACACTTATAAATATACTGATGAGGGTCTAGGATTCAGAATATATAAATAACCCCTATGACTCAACAATAAAAAACATAACCCAATGAAAAATTGGCCAAAGATTTAAATAGACATTTTTCCAAAGAAGACATACAAATGGCCAGTTTGTACATGAAAAGATGTACAACATCATTAGTCATTAGGGAAATACGAATCAAAACCACAGTGACATACCAATTCTCACCCACTAGGAAAGCTAAAATAAGAAAACAGACAATACAAGTGTTGATAAGGATGTGGAGAAACTGGAATTCTCATATAGTTTTTGTGGGTTATATAAATGGTGAAGCCCTTGTGAAAAACTATTTAGCAGTTCCTCAAAAAGTTAAACATAGTATCATGTGACCCAGCAATTCTACTCCTAGGTACATAACCAAGAGAATCAGAAACCTAGGCTCACACAAAAACTAGTAAAAAATGTTCATAGCAGCATTATTCATAGTGGCCCTAAACTGGAAACAATTCGAATGACCACAACTAGGAATGGATAAGCAAATGTGCTGTATCCAAACAATGAAATATGACTCGGCCATCAAAAAGAATGAAGCACTGTTACATGCTGCAACTTGGATGACCCTTGAAAACATTATGCTAAGTGGAAGAAGCCAGGCACAAAAGGTTACATATTGTATGATTCCATTTATATGAAATGTCCAGAATAAGCAAATTCATACAGATAGAAAGCAGGTTAGTAGTTGCCAGGGGATGGTGAGAGTGGGGAATTGGTTCTAACTGCCAATAGCTATGAGGGTTCCTTTGAGATGATGAACATGTTCTAGAATTGGACAGTGGTGATGGCGTGCAACGTAGTGAATATACTAAAAACCATTTAAGTATATACTTTAAAAGGATACATTTTATGTTATTTTAATTATATCTTGATACAAAAATAATGCTAAAACAAACACAAGAATAGTCAGGAAAATTCTTGCAAAGAAGAGTAAAGAGAGTGAAATAACCCTGCCAGATATCAAATATTAAAAGGGGCGTAATTATCATGCAGTACTTAGGGTACTATAGACTTAAACATATATGGTCAATTGGTTTTCAATAAAGGTACAAGAAAAATTAGGCAGGAAATGGTAGTCTTTTCAACAAATGGTGGTAGAACAACTGGATATCTATACTGAAAAAAAATTGACCCTCAGTTCATACCATACACAAAAATTATCTAAAATGGTTCATAGACCTAAATGTAAAACCCAAAACTATAAAATTTCTGGAATTAAATATAGGAGAAAAATATTTGTGATAGAACACAAAAAGTAAAAACCATCAAAGAAAAAACTTGTGAACTGGACTTCAACAAAATCAAAAGGTTTTGCTTTTGCTCATTGAAAGACACCAGTAGGAAAATGAAAAAGAAGCCATAGACTAGGAGAAATTATTTCCAAACACATACATCAGATACTTATACCCAGAATATGTAAAGAACTATTTTAACTCAATAGTAAGGTAATCAACTCAATAAGAAAATGGGCACAAAGTTTGAATAGACAATTCCCAAAAGAAGATAAATGAACAGCCAATAAGCATGTGAAAAGATGCTAAATATCATTAATAATTAAAGAAAAACAAGTTAAAACCACAATGAGACACTGCTACATACCTGTTAGTATGGCTAAAATTAAATAACTGGTTGTTATCAAGTGTTGCCCAGGATATGAAAGAACTGAAACTCTCATACGCTGATGGGGGGAATGTAAAATGGTACAACAATTTCTGAAAGATCTGGCAGTTTCTTTAGAAAGTTAAACATACACTCACCATATGATCCAGCCATTGCACTCATGTATCTAACCAAGAGAAAAATATATATATATATGTCCATATAAAGATTTGTACATCAACACTCATGGCAGCTTTATTTGCAATAAACTACTGGAAAACTACCCAAATATTTATCAACAAATGAATGGAAAAACTAATTATGGTATATCCATTCAATGAAATAATACTGAACAATAAAAGAAAAATAAACTACTAGTGCACACAACATGGCTGAATCTCAAAATCAATATACTGAGTGAAAGAGACCAGGCTAAAAGAGTACATGTTGAAAGAGTCTACTTATAGGAAATTCTACAAAATCTAAATTAATCTGTTGTAACAGATTTCAAACTATAAACTAAGAAAAGGCACTCGCAGCACTGTGACGAAGGGTTTAGTTCCTTAATACATAAAGAGCACCCAAACGTTGTTCAGTTTTAGCAAATAATTTTTGAGTGTCCACCAGGCGCCACGCATGGTACTATACACTGAAGATATAACTGAGAGTTAAATAGACAGAATCCTTGCCCTCGTGAAATGTTCAAGCTGACAGGAGTCTAAAACAATGTTAGAAAAATGAGAAAAGGACTTGAACAGAGAGTTCATGGGAAAAAAAAAAAGTAACACATAGCTTTCAAATGAATGAAAAATTACCAAAATCACTCATAGTAGGTAAAAATCAAAATTAAAACTACAATGAATACACTTATTTACATATCAGATTGCTATCAACTTCTCCACTGGGTTCCGTCTTCCTTTGCTTCCCAAGGACATTGCCCCAGAAATTCTCTTTTTTCTCTCCTATATGTCAGTATTTTCCTCTAAACTGGATCATTCCTATCAGTATACAAGCATGTTACTTCTCTCATCTTAAAAAACTCAAAGACTTATATAGCATTTGCACATTGGAACTTGCCATATTTCTTATTGCTTTGGGAATCCAGTCTCCACACTAAGAAGCCTGTGTTAACCCGCTGGAAACTCATGGCACAGCTGACAGCCAGCACTGACTTCCAGACAAGGAAGGCTCTCTGACATCATCCAGACCCAACTGAACCAACAGAGGACTGCAGCCATGTGAGTGACATCAGGTGAGACTAGACAAAGCACTGCCTGAGTCTAGCCTAAATTGCTGGCCTACAGAATAATAAACTAAAACGGTTTTTGTTCTAAGCCGCTGAGTTTGGGAGGATTGTGACATACCAAATGATAACCAAAATACTCAATATCCCCATATCAATCTCAGGAATTGCTCTAATGGGCCCACCTTGGGCCATATGCCCACTTTTTGGGCTGACCATTGCTTCCAGGGGGTCAAGACGAAATTGGAGCTGGTAAACTCTAGTTAACAGCTTTACAGAATCATTTGTAATAGAAGAAATGAGGGGAAAGAATTCTGGGCATACGTACAACAATGACTGTCCGCAACAGCCAGCCTTGCCCTGGTGTGTGCAGTAGGATGGGTTGGCAACTAGAACGAGGCTCAAGCTTTGCAGAGGGGCACACAGGCAAGGCCAGGAGCTGGAGCTGAGAGGAAGCTGGATAGAACGTGATGACTGGGAGCTGTGAGTGTCTCTTGAGGGACGTTCTGGCTCTTCCTCATGACTGAATCCCTGCTTCCTGATATATTTTGATGGGTGGGTGGATGGACAGATGGATGGATGCATGCATGCATGGATGGATGGATGGTTGGGCGACCCAGTGAGTGAGTGGCTGGACGGATGAATGTGTAGGAGGGTGGATGGCAACATTCAGGATGGCAGGAAGTCCAATAATAAGTAGGAGGATGCTCCAGCTTCCTCGCAGGAAGAGCATAGCAAGGGAAACCCAGAGGCTGGTGAATGGAGCTTTTAGCTGGAAAAGTTGTCATTGTCATTAGAGAAAAAGGCCCCTGTGACCGACTGACTGGAAAATTGGGTAGCATAAAGAAAATGTAGAGACAAGGTATGGGGGAAGGGATTGGAGCTCAGGACTGGGACTGAACTGATGGAAGCCAAATGGCTACAGCTACAGGCAGGAACAATCCAAAGTGTAGGGCCAAGCAGAACATAAGCAGCCGTGTGGTAAGAAGGAGATGCTGGCGCTAAATACATTATCATGATTTTTCAAATAAGTAATTCTGGTGAAGTAATTATTTTAACTTGTCCAGCATCTCTTCCTCTCCCTTTTTTGGAAGCGACCTCATTTCCCTTGGAGGGGAGCGCATATTCCCTCAACGGAGTGGAATGTACGCCGCTGGCTGGCTCCAGGTATGGGCATGGGACCCCGTGACAGCCAGTCAGGCATCATATCCTGCTGTCTACAAAGACTGGCTCGGGGAGGGCCCAGGAGAGCCCTTTTCAAGATTCTTGCTGGAACTCCGGGGAAAGGGGCACCATCTTCCCGTGGAGAATGGTGATCATGGGGTAGTGCGGCCTGCAGCAGTGGAGGCCGTCTATTTCCCACCGGGAGAGAGCCTGACGGGATGAGGCCAACAAGAGCGAAGCAGAGCCCAGAGACAGGAAGAGAAGGATGGTGCCCATTGTCCTCTTGTCAATTACAGGAGCCAATAAAGACCCCTTTTTGCTCTTCGGGTCGATTCATCAGAATTTAGTGGGAAAGCTTTGCCTGCACCTAGAGGAGAAGCTGTTCTGAGGCACCATCGTGCTTCAGGTGAGCTGGGTCTCTTCTCACAACACTTGCTCCCAAGGGGCCCTCCCAGGCTTCAGATTTCCCTGGGGTTCTTTCTCTACAACAGCCCCTTCTAGGCAACAGGGACTCAGCACTGAGCCTCCCAATTTCCTGGCTCCTGATCATCAGAGAAAGCAGCACAAAAAAGAGGATTGGTCTCTGTCCCTTGGGGTGTCCAGAGGCAGCCTCTCCCAAGACCCCTGTGAGGGGAAGCACTTCCCCAGCCCTTGAGACCCCCGCATGTTGACCCAGGCCCTGTGCCCCCTTCAGCTGACTGGTCCAGGGCTGGCCAGCACCTGGAGGCCCACACAGGCTATTCCCTCACAAAGCACGTTTCCACTGGCAGGATCCCAGCCAAACACCTTGGTGGAGCCTCGTCTCTTCAGCCTCAACCTGAAGTTTCCCGTCATAGCCTGTGTGTCAGCCCTTCATTTTGTGACCACAAGCCTTGGCTCACAAGAATCCCTTTGTGTGAAGGCCCTTCTCTCCTTTCCCCACCCGAGGAGCTTGCTCTTAGACAGGGCGTAAATATCCCTTCCCTGTGAAGCCTGGCCCACACCTACCAAGCCTATTAGCTATGTCCATCGCATACTGTTTAGTGCTCCCTTAAAAAACACTTGTCACTTTTTTGCCTTGGTTATTTGTTTACATAGATGTTCTCAGGATGATAATCCAAGCTCTTCAAGAGGATCTTATGGATAGGGTCTTATTCATTTTGCAATCTATAGTGTCCAGTACATAATTGATAATATGAGAGAGCGAGAAAGGAAGGAAGGAAGGAAGGAAGGAAGGAAGGAAGGAAGGAAGGAAGGAAGGAAGGAAGGAAGGAAGGAAGGAAGGAAGGGAAGGAGGGAGGGAGGAAGGAAGGGAAGGAAGGGAGAGAGAGAGACCGGACCATTTCTGACCCGAAAACTAGATGGGACAGAGAGCAGCAGGAAACAAAATTTAAATGCTGTCTGGGAAATTCAGTCCCCACGGTCAGAGACCATGTCTTAGGCAACTTGAATGGCCAGAACTGAATGCAGTGCTTGGCACATAAAAAGTGCTCCATCAAAATTTACTGAAGGAATGAGGGTGCAGGACCCCAACTACTGTTATCAAGAGGGGAGAGAGGGGAATGGGTTTGCAGAAAGGGTCAAGCATCCCTTTAGTGAAGGTATCCCAGGTAGAACCTGCCTTCTAAGACACTAAATTTGGGCCAAGCAAGGCCCTCTCTTGTCACCTCCTGCACACAGATCCACATCTTATGGCTCTGATTGACTCCTTGGGTTCCAGGACTCTTTCATGTCTGACCAAAGCTGGAGGTGGGGGCAGAGCCTAAAGGAGCCCCCACTGGCTGGGAGTAGAGGCTGAGGAAACTGACATATCAGTAACTGCTGGTCCTTTTTTTTTTTTGAGACAGGGTCTTACTCTGTCACCCCAGGCTGGAGTGCAGTGGCATGATCACAGCTCACTGCAGCCTCGACCTCCTGGGCTCAAATGATCCTTCCACCTCAGCTTCCCGAGTAGTGAGGATCACAGGCGTGTACCATCACACCCAGCTAACGTTTTTCTGTATTTTTTGTAAAAACATGGTTTTACCATGTTGCCCGGGCTGGTCTTGAACTCTTGAGCTCCAGTGATCTGCCTGCCTCGGCCTCCCAAAGTGCTGGGATTACAGGCGTGAGCCACCACACCCAGCACCAGTCTTTATCTGAGCTGAATTTGGCTGACTTTGAGTGTGGCCCAGGATATGACTGCATATAGAATGTAATTTCAGTGGATTTCTGATCCCTAAAACACACCCTCTCCACTCACCCACTGATATCCACCCAAAAATACACGCTTAGAGAGTCACTCTTTTGGCTAAAATTCTAATACTAGTGTGCGGGAGCTGGCTGATATCAGCACATGAGAACCAGCTGTTAACTTTTCAGTTTTTCCAGTTGGTTGTTAAATCATTGGTAACTTGAAATTGGCTGCGGTGGGGGCAGACATTATATATAAAAGTTCATTCTGTATGCCCCAGCACACCACTGATTGAACGCTTTTCTTCCACTCAGAAGCACATGCCCTTGAGAGATATATAAAGCCTTATCAGTTATTTCTACCTTTGTGTTAAATACTGAGTCATAGACCATTGTCCCAGTTAGATGGGGCCTGGAAATCATTTAGTCTAACCTTTATTTAGTAAATGAGAGAATTAAGACCCAGAAAGGTAACATGACTTACTGAAGATACAGAATTGCTAGTTTCAGAGTCCAGACTGCAACTGAAGTGCTCTGATTCTCAGTAAACGGGATGCCATAATAGACATTATATACATATATTTACGCCCAGCATCCCTTCCTCCCCCGATCCCCCATATTAACCCATGCAGCACAAGTGGAGCTAACCCATAGCCTCTCTGCACTCAGGGATGGTCACATGACTAGACCTGCTCCATTAGAGTATTCTGTCTCCCTGGCCATTGTAACCGATTAGGGGAAGAACATATTAATGCAGGGATGTTTTTGCAGGCCTGGCATTAAGACCCCTATCTTCTAGCAATAGTATCAATTTTGCTTTGAAGAGTCAGTTATCCTCCATGACTATAATCTCATTTTTTTTTTTAAATGGAGTCTCGCTCTGTTGTCCAGGCTGGAGTACACTGGCGCAATCTCGGCTCACTGCAACCTCCACCTCCCAGGTTCAAGCAATTCTCTGCCTCAGCCACCTGAGTAGCTGGGATTACAGGTGCCTGCCACCACGCCTGGCTAATTTTTGTATTTTTAGTAGAGACGGGGTTTCATCATATTGGGCAGGCTGGTCTCAAACTCCTGACATCAGGTGATCCGCCTGCCTCGACCTCCCAAAGTGCTGGGATTACAGGTGTGAGCCACCGTGCCTGCCGATTATAATCTCAGGTAATGTCAGTCAGCTGCTTTCTCCCCTGGAATTTAAATCTTAACGGAATGAAAGAAGACCTTGACATAACCCTTGTTTGTTTCTCCTTCTTGGGTCCAATCCCAGGAGTTGCTCATATTCTGTGACTACACAAACACTGTTCCAGCAAATTTCCTTTTTGCTTAAGCTATCCAGAGCTGATTTCTGTTGCTTGCAACCAAAGGATACTAACTTACACAGTAGAATTTTTGGAAGTTGTTTTAGCTTTCTATTGCTGCATAACAAACTATCAATATGTAGTGGCTTAAAACAACACATTTATGATCTCACAGTAACCTAGGTCAAAAGTCCTGATACAGCATGGCTGAGTTCTCTGCTCAGGTACTTACAAGGCTGAAATCAGTGCTGGCTGGGGCTACAGTTCTCATCTGAGGCTCAGGGTCTTCTTCTAAGCTCATTGGTTGTTGGCAAATTTTATTTCCTCACAATTATAGGAGTGACTTCCTGTTTTCCTGCTAATGATTGGCCAGGGAATGCTCTCAGGTCCTAGAAAACACCTGCAGTTCCTTGCCAGGTGGCCCCCATAGGCAGTTCACAATGTGGATGTTTGCTTTCTTCTGGGCCAATCAGAGAGTATCTCTCTGACTTAGTCTTCTAGAACCAGCTGGAGAAAACTCCGATTCTAGAGGATTTGCCTGATCAGGTCAGGTCCACCCAGAACACTCTCCCTTTGCCATATAAAACCACATAAGCACAGGAGTGATAACTCATCGTATTCACAGGTTCTTCCTATGATCACGGAGATTGTACCACGGTGTGTAAATCTTGGAGGCCACCTTAGTATCCCATCTCTCACAGAAATGCTGTTGGAAAACATGCTCCCTTCTTCCTCTGGGAGGATCAGGCACGCCTGGTATCCATCTTTCTCACCAGACGGAAGAAGCTTGCCTGAGAATGAAGCCAACACAGAGAAGAGCTGAGCAAGAGACATAAAGACAGACAGAGCATTTGCTGCATTGTTGAGAACCTGGATCGTGCCATGCCTAGCTGCCTGCCCCAGGGACTTTTCCATCTCACGAGCCAATAACTTTTTTCTTATTTGACTTTGATTCTGCAACTTGGAATTGAAATGGTCTTGAGTACTACAGATGCTGAAATTGCATGGCTATTAAAGACATGTTTGCGGCCGGGCGCGGTGGCTCAAGCCTGTAATCCCAGCACTTTGGGAGGCCGAGACGGGCGGATCACGAGGTCAGGAGATGAAGACCATCCTGGCTAACACGGTGAAACCCCGTCTCTGCTAAAAAAATACAAAAAACTAGCCGGGCGCGGTGGCGGGCGCCTGTAGTCCCAACTACTCCGGAGGCTGAGGCAGGAGAATGGCGTGAACCCGGGAGGCGGAGCTTGCAGTGAGCTGAGATCCGGCCACTGCACTCCAGCCTGGGCGGCAGAGCCAGACTCTGTCTCAAAAAAAAAATAAAAATAAAAATAAATAAAGACATGTTTGCAAACTTCACAGCTGGCACAAGTTCACTTTGGTGGGAGGTTTACCTAGTGTACCATACCCCTCAAAAGACTAATTGCCCTTTAAAAAATTAACCACACAATTTTGGGGCCTTTTTTCAATGAGACACTAAGGAGGAAAAACACACCTAATGTCCAAACACCCTAGAAAAAAAAAAAAAAAAAAAAAGAAAGTAAAAGACTGCACAAAGATTTTATATCAAAAACCACGGTGAAAGATGGCAAAAAATAAGCTGGGGACATGGGCAAGATTAGAGAGATACTATGAATGGATAAGATAAGATACTATGAATTGCAGTTGACCCTTGAATGACTCAAGGGTTAGGGCTGCTGAACCCCACGCAGTAAAAAAAAATCTGCGTATAGCCGGGCTCAGTGACTCAAGCCTGTAATCCCAGCACTTTGGGAGGCCGAGGTGGGTGGATCACGAGGTCAGAAGTTCAAAGACCAGCTTGGCCAACATGGTGAAACCCCATCTCTACTGAAAACAAAAAATTAGCCAGGCAAGCACCTGAAATCCCAGCTACTTGGGAGGCTGAGGCAGAAGAATTGCTTGAACCTGGGAGGCGGAGGTTGCGGCAAGCCAAGATTGCGCCACTGCACTCCAGCCCCGGGAGACAGAGCAAGACTGTCTCAAAAAAAAAAAAAAATCTGCGTATAACTTTTGATTCTCCGAAAACTTAACTACTAATAGCCTACTGTTGACCAGAAGCCTTACCAACAACATAAAGAGTAAATTAACACCTATTTTGTACACTGTGTGTATTGTATACTGTGTTCTAACAGGAGAGTAAGCTAAAGCAAGGAGAATGTTATTGAGAATATCATAAGGATTAGAAAATGCATTTACTATTTATTAAGTGGAAGTGGATCATCATAAAGGTCTTTCTTTCTCTTTCTTTTTCTTTTTTTTTTTTTTTTTTTTTTTTTTTTTGAGACATAGTCTCACTCTGCACTCTGCCCAGGGTGCAGTGGTGCAGTGCAGTGGAGCGATCTCAGTTCACTGCAGCCTCCTCCTCCCACGTTCAAGCAATTCTCCTGCCTCAGCCTCCTGAGTAGCTGGGATTACAGGTGCCCGCCACCATGTCTGGCTAATTTTCTGCATTTGCAGTAGAGACGGGGTTTCACTATGTTGGCCAGGCTGGTCTCAAACTCCTGACTTCAGGTCATCCGCCCGCCTTAGCCTTCCAAAGTGCTGAGATTACAGGCATAAGCCACTGTGCTCGGCCATCACAAAGGTCTTCATCCTGGTTGTCTTCACATTGAGTAGGCTGAGGAGAAGGATGAGGAGGGTTGCTCTTGCCATCTCAGAGGTAGCACAGGTAGAATAAAATCCATGCATAAGTGGACCCGTGTTGTTCAAGGGTCAACTATAGTTATATATAACCTACTAAATATTGCTATTGATAGCCAAGCCCCTTCCATTGGAAAAAAGAACCTCTTTTGCTTTAATAGGGGTGTCTTACATTTGTGTGTCATTTTCACATATTAATATATTGCATTTTTAAAATTTATTTTTGAGACAGGGTTTTACTGTCACTCAGGCTAGAGTGCAGTGGTGCAGTCAGAGCTCACTGCAGCCTTAAATTCCTGGGGTCAAACTACCCTCTTCTCTCAGCCACTTGAGTAGCTGGGACTATGGGTACACACACCACAATGCCCGGCCAACGTTTTAATTATTTTTTAGTAGAGATAGGGGTCTCACTGTGTTGCCCAGGCTGGTCTTGAACTCCTGGCCTTAACGGATCCTCCCACCTCGGCCTTCCAAAGTGCCGAGATTACAGGTATGAGCCACCATGCCCAGCCATATTGTCTTTTTAATCTTGATGACTCAGTAAGGTTGTCAATATTGGTGTGCAGTTTCCATGTTATTTATTTATTTATTTAAATTTAAAAAAATTTTTTTTCGAGATGGAGTTTTGCTCTTGTTCCCCAGGCTGGAGTGCAATGCTGCAATCTCAGCTCACTGCAACCTCTGCTTCCCAGGTCCAAGGGATTCTCCTACCTCAGCCTCCCCAGTAGCTGGGATTACAGGCCCCCCCAACAGCACACCCAGCTAATTTTTTTGTATTTTTAGTAGAGACGGAGTTTCACCATGTTGGCCAGGCTGGTCTCGAACTCCTGGCCTCAAGTGGTCTGCCTGCCTCAGCCTCCCAAAGTGCTAAGATTACCAGAGTTAGCCACCGCGCCCAGCCAGTTTCCATTTTGTAGTTTAGGAAACTTAAAATTAAGTAATTTTTCTAAGGTCACAAAGCTGGTAGAATCAAAACTAAAGCTCAAGTTTTCTGGGTGCTGGTTCACAGTAGTGAAAGAACATGAGCTTTAGAACAGGTTAGACCTCGATTCAAATTCCAAATTCCATCTACTAGCTGGCTGTATGTTTTGAACAAGTTAATACATATCTGAAATCTTGTGTCCCACATTGGCTAACAATGCCCACTGTACTGTCCTGTTGGAGGAATGAGTAAGATGTGTAGGTTATATGCCTAGTATATAGAAGGTGTTGGGAAATGGTACATCACGGAGAGGAGAGGACTGTAAAATGTTTGCCGGCAAGTGCTCCGGGAAAAATCCTTCCAGGAATGATTGGAACCCAGCATGGGGGATGGGGTCACTGTCTTGGTGGAAAGGGTGGGAGATGAAGAGAAGGAAAGAGGAGGTGGTGTGGACAAGCCCTCCTACGGGGAGGGGAGGAGGCCCCACACCCCTAGAATAGGCACCCATGTGCTTCCTCTTTTTATTCCTCCAAAGTTCTTGAGCACTAGATCAGAATTTAATGCACCTGCCTCTCATTCGTTATGAACAGACTGTTGCAATTCCTGGGACTGTTGAAGGTGATGAGTTGATTCTCAGAAATCTTAAAAAGGCATTTGCTAGGCACCTGAGCAAACACAAAATTATCCTGTGGAATGAGCAAGCTTCAAACGCTGAGACCCTGGGGCATCTGAAGGACCAGCTAATAAGCATGTGCTAAGCAGTGTGTATTCCTATGTTCCTCAGCTCTGCTTTTTAAACACCCCCACCCCCCTGCTCTGACTTGACCAAATGGTCTTCCCTCAGTGGGGTGTGTGGAAAGCAGCTGCTATGGGAATGCAGAAACCTGGGATCTGCTCTCACCTTTGTCCTTTACTTGCTGTGTGACTGTGACCAAATCACTTTCCCTCCCTGGGCCTGGGTGTCCTCAGCTATACAATGAAGGGCTGAACTAGATGGTCTCCACGAGATGTCTTCCAGCTGGAAATTATATTTTCGTATAACGATTCCTGCTTCTCTCTCAGCTCCACCAGCTGTTACCTCCCCACAGGGTTGTGCTGTGTGCTGCCTCTGGGCCACATCCCAGGCAGGCAGTGATGGCCCATGTCCAGGGTTCCATATGAGGGTCTGGCTCCTGGTCTGCAGGGTCTGCGGAGTCTAACTGTGCTGGAGATGCTCTGACGTCATGCAGAGTACATTTTTGTCTTTTCTAAAAAGGAAAGACGAAAAGGTCGCCTGAGTTTGCCCAGGGTGGAGACATCCTGACCTGGAGTCCTCACAGAGCCCAGCCTGGCCCCTGGGAATCCACTGGAACAGGCCTGCATCCCCTCGCCTCAGGATTAAACCTGAGGGCCCACTTCTGGGGACTGAAGGTCAGGAACCTGTGAGTCTCAGCATTAGCCCTTGACAGCCCCGTAGAAGGGTCACCAGCTTAAAGGGAAGGAAGAGTCCTTATCAGGACAAAGATGGGCCCCCATTTCCAGCAGGGCAGCTGGTCTGGCCCAAGACAGGATTAAACAGAATTCTCCTGTCCCGGGCAGAGCATTCCAGTTGGATGTTCAATGCGGCTCCATGGGGACCTCTAGCGGCTGTTTTGTCAAACTGCGGTCTCCAGCCTTACCAGCCTCAGGACATTCCACACCTGGATGGATACTAAGTAATACTAATAATCACCATCTATCCGAGGTAGCATTCCTGATTCACAGAGGGGAACCTCTCGAGGAGCACTTGCCTAAGGCCACCTGGCTAAGTGGTTGAGCAGAGATTGGAACGCTGCCGCTTGACTTCAGAGTTCATACTGCCTGCCCCCAAAGATGTGAGTGTGCTCATGAAAACCTGGTGTTTTCTAGCACATGGCACTGGCCATTTCTATATGATGCACCTCTAAAACAAGTGAGAAGACATTTCTTCAAAGGACCCATGTGTCACCAGCAGTTGAGGGGGTCACTGGATTCTTGGAAACAGAGCTAGGTTGAAGGAAGGGGCCTGACATGTGTAAATTTGCCCAAGGTAACCATTTGGGAATCCAACCTCCTCCATGAAATAAGAAAAATAAAGAGTGTCCTGCTTATCTCTAGGGCTTGTTGCAAGGGTTAGCTGAAATGCCATGTATGAGCATATTTTATAAAATTAACTAAGTTGACAATTATAACTTTTATTTTTGTGAAAACAACCTGTAGTTACCAACTGATATTTGAAGTTAAAGAAAAAAATGCAACCAGTGTTTATCAAAATGTTTGTTATATTGGATAGTGTTCTGTGTACTTCTTACATATTAGCTCGAATTTTTTCCTACAAACCAGGGAGGCAAGTTCTATTTTTATTTTCTATTTTACTGATGAAAACCCTGCAGCCCACACAGGGGAGGCACCTTGTCCGTGATGAAATAGTGATGGAACGAGGATTTGCTCCTATGCAGTCCCACTGCAGAGCCAGTGTGCTTGATTTTGACACTCACTCTGCTGTTCTTCAAGGATCCATTCCGGTCTCACAGAGAGGATGCTATGAGGACCACCAGAGCTTGAGAATGCCTCTTTTACTGCCCCTAACAAGGATCACTGCCTTGTCAGGCACTGTGTTAAGTGATCTGTGAACATTTTTGCTAACCTGTACTCCCACCTGTGAAGTATTGCCCTTGCTTTACAGATGGGGTCTAAGGCTCCGAGAAGTAGAATGATTTGCCCAGGGCCACGTGCAGCAAGTGCACGACTGGCTCAGAACCCAGTGCTCTCAAAGCCGAACCGCTCCTAACCTCTGCTATGCTGCTCCTGCCTGGCTGCTCCCCCCACCCATCCACCAGAGGGTCCCCCCACAGCCCAGAACTCCCTTGGGCTCTGTTCACACTCTTTTTTGCCCTCTCTGAGATTCCATGCATAGGAAACAAACACACCTAAAGAAAGAAATGGCCCGAAAGCCAGGCACCACCAACCCATAAAGTGCCATTGAAATTTTAGGAAAGATGCCCTTTGGGGTGATGCTGCTCACACCACGACAAGGGCATGAGCTCAGGCTGGGTTTCAGCCCCTGCTTTCCCCTCAGCTGGGGCCTTTGTGCAGGATACAACCTGCAAAACATGCCCATAAAACCACAGTCTAAGCAGGAATGGACTAGAAACCACTGAGGATAAATCTTGCGTGGGTGGGCCTGGGAGTTATCAAAGGAGGAAAGGTTTGGGATGAACAAAGAAGCCTTATCATTTATTCTCTTCCAAACACAATTACTATAAGCTGAATTGTTTTCCCCCAAATTCATATGTTGAAGCCATAACCCACCCTACGACTGCATCAGGAGGTAGAGTCTTTAGGAGCTAATTAAGATTAGGTGAGGTTGGAAGATTGGGGCCCTGATCTGACAGGACTGTGGTCTTAGAAGAGGAAGAGAAAGAGGAAGAGAGAAAGAGATCTCTCTCCGCCATATGAGGAAACAGCAAGAAGGCGGCCGTCTGCAAGCCTGGAAGAAAGCCCTCCCCAGAACCCACTCATGCCGACACCCTGATCGCAGATGTCCAGCCTCTAGAACTGTGGGAAATAAATATCTGCAGTTTAAGCCACCCAGTCTATGGTATTTTGTTCTGACAGCCTGAGCAAACTAAGACAAAGATAAATCCCAGGGACACAGATGACTCTTGGCAACCAAATAGGAGAGTTCGTGTTGACCGACTCTGGGCGTGCATATAACGTGCTGAATTCTCCTTCTCAGAGCAGTCGTAGAGAGACGGGAGACTGTTTCTTGGTTAAGCTGCTCTACCCTCGTTCCTCAAGCATATTTGAGCAGCGTCTATACATCAGGTTTTGGGAAGAGAACAATGAGGCACAGTCCCCCAAATCCGAAAAATCAAAGACATGATAATGAACTCACTTCGAAATCCTTTGCTTCCTCATGGAATGTTAGTGGCAGAGTTGCTAAGCGTGCCCCTGAGACAGACGTCTCCATCCAAGCCTGTAATGTGGAATGCTGTTCCTTAACGGAGTCTGATGTCTGAGGTGCCAAGCAAAGTCTCCTTGAGATTTGCCAAGCGCTTGGGATTAAATGTGCCTTCACTGAAATAAATCACTTCATTCTAAGTCACACAGCAAGTTGGAGGCCCAACCTCCATCTTCCACTATATTCACTAAAGCAGAAAGTCTGCAAGCAAAACATTTGTTAAAATTTCATTGAGGAGTTACTCCATGTAATGAAATATTGACACTTGGTGTTTTGGGGCTACAGTGATAAATCAGATGCAGACTCGGCCTTCAAAGGACTACCTACTCCTGAAAAGTGAGGGAGGTGAGGAGGTAGGAGATGCCTGGCTAAGGGAGGAGCATGTGGAAAAGTCCAAAGGGAAAAGTTTGGGGCATGCCAGATCAGATTGGCTGGTCATGGCGTAGGATACAGTGAGGAATGGCAGATAATGTTGGGAGAGTCAGCTAAAGTTTTATTGTGGTGGGACTTGAGAATCTAGCTAAGGAGTGTATGTGATAGACAACCTCCAAAGGTTATGAGAATATTATCAGAACCATGCTTCTTTGCCAATCCCAGTCCCTCAAGTTCAAGCTAAGGGATACAGAGTGTCTCTCAGATAGACTGTCCAGCAGGCTAGGCCGATGGCCCTAACTCACTTTCATCCTCACTGCTGAGAGAGCTATGCTTAGATTTGGGTTCACATCTAGACTAAAAAAGCTAAGTATAATTTGGGTTTGTCATCCAAAAAAGTGAAGAACATTATACACAAAATGCATTCTAAAGGATTAAAGAGTAAAGTATAAAAATTAAACATAAGAATGAGAAAATCTGAATTGACATTTATCAAATTTCTCAAAGGAAACAAACATACCAAGTTTAAAGGAAATTAAAGAAGTCAAGGGGAAAATATGTTAATTTTTTCTATAGAAATAGAAAATCTATAGGTTTTAAACAAAATAACTTAAAAGGAAAACTGAGTATTAGCAACAAATTTACTAAATGATTTCATAGACTTAATATACAGAATTCACCAAGATCAATTTTTTAAAATGATCCCCCAAACATAAGTGGACAAAGAATATAAATTGACAGTTTCCAATGAGGAAAAATAAACCAAAAGAAATTTTAATGTTCAATGTTATTAGTATCCTTAAGAACTGCCAATTAAAATAACACACTATTTTAACCCATCACAGAGTAAGCACTTTCATACACTGCTTACAGGGCTGTTCATTGATGTAAATTCTCTCCCTTCCCCCATTATTATATATTTTCCAAAATTTTACTGAAAACATCATTCCAAGAAATCTCTACTGAACTCCTGAATCACCAAGTCAAACTTGTTATCTAGCTCCCTAGCACCCACTACTCATACCCCCTCCCCACCCACAAACATAGATTAGCTCTGCATTCCTGCCTTGGTGTGTTGTGGGGTAAAGAAGAGTCAGGAAGCCTTGTGCTGGCATAATCTGTGTCTCAAACAGTGTAATCACATGCCAATTTAGTATGGAGTAGAAGAAATGGCCAGGACTTCGAGCCTGGAGACCAGAACTGGGTGGGCTTGGGAACGTCAACCTCTCCAGGTCCCCAATTCTTTTTTTTTTTTTTTTTAACTCAATTTAGAAATCTTTATATTTTTCAGACATACACAAAAGACAATAATAGCAAAATGAATCTCCAGGCACATCACCTAGCTTCAACTGTTACCATTTTGCCAATTTCTCCTCATCTAATCCTCTATACTTTTTTCTTTGCTAGAATGTTTTAAAGCAAATACTAGACATTATAATCAATATACATTCTTAAAAGCAATTTATAACATGTTCCAAAAGCTTTTGGCTTGGGAATTCAACTGCTGGGAATCTAAGAAAAAGAACAGAAATGTAAAAAATGTTTTATGCGGAAAGACTTTTCTTTTATAACAGGAAAAAACTGAAAGTAACCTAAATGTGCAAAAACTGGAGAAAATGTTAATAGCCTTTGGTTTTTGCCTGCTCAGTGTTCCTTCAGTTCGCATAATCACCCTTTTCCTTGCAGGAGTCCCCGTTCTACATTCTCCCAGTCTCTGTGATTCTGATGGTGCTGAGTGAACCCGCAACTTCAGAAGATACACTACTCAAGTTCGGCCACAGAGGGCACCCCATTCCCAGACACAGTGATTATTCAGGAACGGTTAGGGCCCAGCTAGGAAGGACACATCCTCTTTGCTATAAGATTGCTGGCTGCAATCAAAACCAACACGGCAGAAAGAGAAGCCAGGAAATGGAGGCCAAGTTCTGAATAATGTAAGATCAATGAACTCTTTTTGCTTAAACAACTTTCACTTGGGTTTCTTGTCACTAGCAACAGAGTCCCAGTACAGACCATTATTTGCTGGTCTGCTTATATTGGTCTGATGAAATATTCTGCAGCCATTCTCAGCCATCCTTGTGAATGGCTTCTAGGAACACAGTTTTTTATGATAAAGTGAAAGAAGCCTAATATACAATCATTAAACAGCCAGATCTTGACTACGTTTAAACATCGCTCCCAAGAAAACACACCCAAAATACTAGCAGCCACACTGGTTGGTGAGGTTACAAATTTCAAACTTTTTTTTTTTTTTTTTTTTGAGACGGAGTCTCGCTGTGTTGCCCAGGCTGGAGTGCAGTGGCCGGATCTCAGCTCACTGCAAGCTCCGCCTCCCGGGTTTACGCCATTCTCCTGCCTCAGCCTCCCGAGTAGCTGGGACTACAGGTGCCCGCCACCTCGCCCAGCTAACATGGTGAAACCCTGTCTCTGCTAAAAAATACAAAAAAAAAAAAAAAAAAAAAAAAAAAAATTCAAACTTTTTATTCTACACGTTTCCTGTACAAATGTCTTACAATAAATCTTAAAAACCAAAAAACTTACATTTTATTGATTTGTACCCCCCTTAATTGCAAAAGGAATTACAATTAAATTATAATTGTCTTCTCTAATGAAAATTGATAGAACACTTGGTTTTGAAGTGACAGTTTGGAACTCCCCTAGGAAACACTGGCCAACCAGCATTACACAGAGCATGATTTCCTCAGTACTGAAACCGAAAACTAGGCTCCATTAAAAGAAAGTAGTCTCCTTTTCAATTACTTTGTGATCTTTAGTCTAAATATTACTAAGAAGGGAACATCACACTAGCAATCTCTTCAGAATATCTGATGCATTTATTTCACTGAACCTCGTCACATTTCATATTTTTCTCCACTCCCCCACATACCTGCCAAGGTCTTTGAACCTAGACTAAAAGACAGAATAAACTATGATTATTGGCCATGGTCGGTAAAGACAAATGGCCTCGACCAGCTGAGTGTAGATCGATGGTCCAAGACAGCATCTGCCAAAGGCAGCTGTCTGGACTCTGTAGCTTCAGGCTCCTGAGCCACTCCCTCTTTCCACTTTTATCTTTCTCTATCAGGGCCTGTCCTGCTCTCTGCACCAAGGCTGACTCCCCCTCCCCACCCCAGTCTAAGACACTCATCTCCTAGCTGTTTGAGACCAGGAATCTGTTCTCCTTCTGCAGCACGTGGGGTGCAAGAGGATCAGAAGCCTGATGTAGAAACACATGGTGTGGAGGGAGTGATAAGCCCAGGAAAATCTAGCAGCAGCAGCAGCAGCAGCAAATCAGGCCTCTGCTTCTCCTCTTGCCCCTTCTCAGCTGCATTTACTCCAGCTCCTAACCCAGCCCAGGGAATCATTCCTAGGGGCTTAATTTAGCTGTGTAAGAAACCCACACCTGCACAAAAAGTAGTCCACAGTGCCCCCTAGTGGCTGACTGGAATATTAACAGCGACATATTCTGGCACATTCAATTATAAAAGAATCTGCAGCGCCTGCTGTGAAACACTGGTTGACTTTACCCTGTATGATAACTGGGTCTTACCTGAATGTTGATATGTATCTATGTGGTTCCAAATGCTGGAGAAAAAACTCAGTAAGTGGGTAAAGGGAGAAAACCAAATAGCTGCCCTCAACCTAATTCTATCACAAGGTACACTGGCAACCAAATCTGAGGCAAAACCTGTGACAAAGGTTAGATTCTGGCCATGCCCAGAATTTTAGGACATACGAGCTTTTTGCCAATTGGAAAGAGTGGTATTATTCACTTCAAGTTTCGAAACAGCCAGTGACTGATTTAGGAGCATGCTATTTTGATGGTAGACAATAAAACAAAGTGTAATAAATATTAATGTCTATGTTTAAGAAAACAAATCCAACACATTTCATTAAAATAATTCTTTTAATTATTGATGCTTTGAATAAGAAGTCCATTTTACTGAAGTTAGTATAAATTATTTTTCTTAAACAGAACCTGTTTGCTGGATCTCAGTTAAGTTCACTTTGTAGTTTTCAGACACAATGACTCATATTCAACTTTTCTCTTTGCCATTTAAGGATTCAGTGGCTTGATTCCTGACATTTCCTCTTTAAGAAGAATCTTATGTCATCTTCTGAAATCATGTATATGGGTAGTAATATTAGTGTCTTCTCTTCTGAAGATGTGATTCTTTTAATGCCATGTTCTCTTCCCTCTGGTGACCTTAGATCGTAGTAGCACTAGACGCTATTAAGAGATTTGGAGCAGTTGAGGAAGGTTTAGGTAATTGTTAAGAGTAGCAGTATTTTTAAAAAGCTGTGGAGAGTGGTTTTGGAGGGGATTTTGTCCCTGGTTGAAGCTGGTCCATGCTGGGTAAACTTTACTTATAAAAGAATACCAGTAACACACAAAATATTCTTCTCCTCTTTCTTTTGTAATCCAGTTTTGGGGCCAAAAAGTAATCTGTGTGCACATGTGTTTTGATAATACAGTCTCAACTTAGGTGGGGAAATTAAATTCAGGAGTTTCATGACTTTCTTTTGTTCTGAGTATCACTTTAGAGTGTAAAAAGTTTTTCAAAAAGTTCTTTATCAGAAATAGTTTCACTCTATGTTGGATTAACAATACCCAGGATTGTGAGACATAAATCAACGTGAGTAGGAAGCTCCATTTGAGTTTCATCATTGTTTGTCTATCTAGGCAAGATGTATTCAGGCGCACCATAATGGGGGCCAATCTTTTGCACGAGGCTCAGACAGCTCAGGAGGCAGCTGTGGTGAGTGACGCACTCTACCCAGCACAGTGGCTTCCAGAAATAAAGAACACATACTCAAGTACCTTCAATGCCAATGGGCAATTTAAATCTGGTACTCACTCCTCTTCAAGAGCACCACTGGAAACATCTTTGGAATTGATGGGACAAAACTTATTTGATTATAGTGAAGGATATTTCTCTATGAAAATGGCTTCAAAATATGAAAAAAGTAGCAACCACATCTTCCAAGAAATCCAGTAACAGGTCAACTCTATTCGTAAACAAGCAAGCAAACAAACCAGCATGTGACAGAAAACAGGCTAATATTCTGAGATGCTTTCCAGAGAAACATTAAGCCCTTTAAGTGTGTATGAGCCACTTTAAGAAACTTCATAAGTGTTGCTAAATTCGTCACAGTCTGCTTCACCTAGAAAGGGGAACAGAGAGGAAGAATTATTTTGTTAAACTGGGTTAACACATCTTAAAAACTAATTCATCCTAGGGAAGGACTAGATAAAATTTCTGATCTAAAATAAGATTTTGAGTTCATTTCAGCCACCAGAATATACTAAAGAACTGCTTGGGTTTGTTAAAATGCAGATTCCTGAGTTTTGGCTTCAGTAAGTTGAAGGCAGGGCCTAGGAATCTTTATTTTAACAAGCAACCCTCCTCTCCAAGTATGATTCTGATACACTTTGATGAACTCTACTAGGATGTAGCAAGAAGCAGGACATTGCCATGGCTGCTGCTGCTATCTCATTTAAGAATATCTGAAGGTTTAAAAGACAAAAATAGTTGAGAACAGAAGGGGTCCTGAACATCAGGGCAGAAGAGCAGTGATGAGCCATTGCCCAGTGATACTGACCCCAGCTGGCAGGTGAACTTTCCCCCTTCCGGCTGCCACCAACCAGGAAATCCATCTCTAAGTATCGAGACTAGGCAAGTCTGTAATCCATGACCTTTTGTTACCTGTGTGTTTGCTAGGAAATATCTGGATGTGAGCCAGAGGAGATAAAATGAGGCTTAGCACAAACATGCTGCTGCCCAGACTTAACAGTGGTCGGAAGCAATGCTTATGCTTATAAGAACTGCTTATTGGCCAGGTGCAGTGGCTCATGCCTGTAATTCCAACACTTTGGGAGGCCGAGGCGGGTGCATCACGAGGCCAGGAGATCGAGACCATCCTGGCTAACACGCCTCTACTAAAAATACAAAAAACTAGCTGGGCGTGGGGGCGGGCGCCTGTGCTCCCAGCTGCTCAGGAGGCTGAGGCAGGAGAATGGCGTGAACTGGGGAGGCGGAGCTTGCGGTGAGCCGAGATCGCGCCACCGCGCGCCAGCCTGGGCAACAGAGCGAGACTCTGTCTGAAAAAAAAAAAAGAACTGCTTATTCCAGGGTGCCTGCAAATGCTTCGTGTAGACATTTAAGCCCTCCACTCAGCATGCAAACATGCTCACGGGGTCTTCACCCAACAGTCCAATGAGGCAAACCACATTCAGTTAAGCTCCTTATCAGCTCTCACAAGTGGCAGTCTCCGTCTGTGTGAAACAGATTTCAGATGCAGAGGGCTTCGTGGTATTTGGAGGAATGATAACTTCCAAAACCCATCTGGACAAGCCAGGTAAAGTGCCTGCCAAGGTGGGGAAGCTCCAGAATGCCTGTGAGGCCCCTGTGAGTGGTTCCCCAAGAAGATGGGGGCTCTGGTTCTCACAGAGATCACTGTACACTCCCTGGACTACTAAACAGCTCCGGTGGCAAACCTGGTGGGTGGGATTAGTGGGGGCCCTCCTAGACTTGGCGATGGACAATTCCTAGCAGACTGCCCATCCCTCAGGTTCCGGTGCGCTGCCTCAGAAGAGCCACATCCTGCTCTCGCCTTTGGGCCTCCTCTCAGGACAAGGAAAAATGTTCTGTGCTGCAGAAAAGTGCTTCGTTGTCTGAATAATAAAGTGGGAACCTCAAAAGCATCTGTTTTACTCACTTATTCAGTGTGAGACTTATGGGAAAAGAGTTCTGTTTTGTTATTAAACCAGGCACTGCCTTTGGGCATGTTATTTATACAAAGATAACTGCGTTTCAGATATTATGTCCCGTGAAAGTAAACTGTAACTTCAAAGAGCAGGCCTGTCATTCTTAACAGTCATCCTGATCATTTGTTGCCGGGGAATAAGGTTGTAATTGCTACCCCTATATTCCTACGAAGTCAGACGGCTTCGCCAGCCCAGAAGACGATCCCAGGCCCGTGCCTCTCCTGCATGCACAGCAGCAAAACAAGCGCCAGGACTGTCGGATTCTTTATCCCAACAGAGCGTGACAGTGTTTGTCTCAAGTAACGAGCCAGACAATCATTCCTAAACACCTGCTCTGTGACACACGCTGTCCTAGGCCCTGCTCGGAATTTTTTAAAAATAGAAACAAAACAAAACTGAGCTTCACTGTCAAGAAATTTCCAATCATGGTAGGGAGTCAATAGTCAATAGTTCAACATGGAACTGTTCTACAATTGAAAAAGACACAGATTAAATAAATGCTAAGAATTTAAGCCCTCAAATGACCTACAACTTACAAGTCTACCTTAGTATCATCACCATAATCTCCTGAAACAGCAGTCAGTCATTACAAGCAGAATGTGCATTATAAATTACACTGAGTTAGGAGCCTGGCCCACTACCAGTGAGGCAGCCAGAGGAGAAGTACAGCATCATGAACAGAAGTCAGGTGATGGCTCTGGAGCAAGAATGCCGGGGTTTGAATCCCAGCACCACCACTTTCTGACTGCAAGACTTTAGTCCAGTTTCGTCTCTGTGCATCAGCTTTCCATTTCACACATGAGAAAAACAGCACCTACCTGTTGCAGTGGAAGGTTGCGTAAGATAGGGATGTGTTGAGAATAGAATGAGTTAATACATGAAAAGTAACCAGTACAGCACCCAGCCAGTAATAAACAATGGACACTAGCTGTTATTGTTACTGTTCTTATCACCTCCCCAGATATGCCAGAATTCCCTGTGTCACCTGAGAGAAGCACCAGTCCCTTGTATTCCTTCATTTGAACCCTGAACTAACTCCAAAGACTCTGATTACACTCTTCTTTCCTTTCTCTTTCTGTCTTTAGGTCCTGGGCTTCATTTTCTCCCATGGCCTCGTTGGTCTCAGCCTCCTCCCTTCCAAGTACTTCTTGGTGGGATAACCCACAATCCCCACAGGCATCTGTAGTACTGGGGCTGATGGGATGGGGTTACTTGCTCAGACTCAGATGAAGGACGTTCACAGTCCAGGAGCACCTGAGTCTAAGCCTCATGAGAAAATGCCATCATGGGTCATAACTGGGTTCTGTCCAGGGCCCAACAAGCATAGCCTTAAAATGGAGTCTCAACCTGGTATCCAGGCCTGTACACAGAGTTCAGGGGGTCTACGAACTTGGCTCAAAAATTTTTTTTTCGTTTTCATTGGGCTCTAACTGAAATGTATCATTTCCTTCAATAATGAATGTAGGGAATAAACCAGAGGGTGACAGCATATCTGTGACTGTCTCCAACAGAAATAGAGAAATCACAGATACTTTCATATCATGTTACAGGTGTTGCAGATGTCTTAAAATATTGTCTTCAATCCTCACTACTTTAAAAGCACAGAAAAGGCCAGGCACGGTGGCTCATGCCTATAATCCTAGCACTTTGGGAGGCTGAGGCAGGCAGATTGCTTGAGCTCAGGAGTTAGACACCACCCTGGGCAACATGGCAAAACCCTGTCTTTAAGAAAATACAAAAAATCAGCTGGGCGTGGAGGTCTGTGCCTGTATTCCCAGCTGCTTGGGAGGCTTGAGGCACAAGAATTGTTTGAACCCAGGAGGTGGAGCTGCAATGAGCTGAGATGGTGCCACTGCACTCAGCCTGGGTGACAGAGTAAGACTCTGTCTTTAAAAAAAAAAAAAAAAAAAAAAAGGAAAAAGTAATAGATGCATTACTAGATCTTATATTTAATATATTAATAAAACAATGAATTATTATATCACACATTTACAAATATTTTTATAAATGTATTTCATTACAGTTGATTTTCTTTTTAATCTATATATTTTATGTGTTTAAAACATTATTCTGAGAAGGGGTCAGTGCCTTTACCAGACTGCCCAGGGGGTCCAGGGCACATGAAATGGTTAAACCCCCCTTGCTTTAGAAGGCTGAAGATGGCTGTAAGGGCAGCAATCTTAGGTGAAAGATGTGTAAGTACTTACTGAACTGTGACATTATAATATTCTTCCGGTGTCACGATTTTTGGTCCACCAAAGTAGTCCAGGACCCAGATACTGGTTATATTCAACTTAGCAAAGAACCAATTATGGCTGGAAGGCCAGGTTTTCATCTCAGGGTGTCGAATGAATAACGAATGCTTTGCAATATCCATTTCTGTTTCATTCACCTAAAGGACATATATGAAATAAACATTCTTATAGCAGTAACACTTCATTTTCTCATTTGTTGAGAATGTGTGATTTGGCCGGGCACAGTGGCTCATGCCTGTAATCCAAGCACTTTGGGAGGCTGAGGCGGGCAATCATGAGGTCAACTTGGCTAACACGGTGAAACCCCATCTCTACTAAAAACACAAAAAAAACAAAAAATTAGCCAGGCATGGTGGTGGGCGCCTGTAGTCCCAGCTACTTGGGAGGCTGAGGCAGGAGAATGGCGTGAACCTGGGAGGCGGAGCTTGCAGTGAGCCGAGATCGCGCCACTGCACTCCAGCCTGGGCGACAGTGAGACTCCACCTCAAAAAAAAAAAAAAAAAAAAAAAAAAAAGAATGTGTGATTCTAGCATTCTATAAATCCTAAGAGTTTACTTAATTGTAAATCTTGGTCTTAACCTTTTGGAATCAAGAGAAAACAAAGGAAATGTAAAGAATGCAGAGAAGAAAGATTTCAATTGTTGGTGAAAACAGATATAACGAAGTGGGAAACCACTGTAAGTATAATACCAACTTCCATTGGTAAAAAGGCATTTTGAGCTATTAGAATAACCAGCACTAAGTACTATAACATTACTGGTGCCTAAGACATGTAATGTCTAGCATATTTACCCCATAACATGGACATGTTAAACATACAGATGAATGTACTGAAGGATAAAAATGTTTGGAAGCCACATAACAGAACTCAAAAGCATGTGCTGCTCCTCCATCTTTTTCCTGCCAGTGAAGGACACTCAACTACAGAGATGCATCCACAAAGAATTTTCAGACCATAAATAACACTTGTCATTAATGATTGACACATCATTAATGATTAATGATTGACACAGTCAAAAAGCAAATCTGCTGGCTGGGTAATCAGATCAGCACTCCTGACACCGTGCCCACTGCTCTTCCTGAGATTGTATTTGACCTCTTCCCTTCAGCAGGTGATCCAAACTAAATTCACTTCCAGTTTTCAGTAACGGACAGTCCTCTGGTTGGCCTACTTAATATGTTTTCTCTGCTTTAAGCCACTGTTAAAATATGGAGACAAGGAGCCCAGACATGAAAAAACATTATACCAATGTAAAATATAATGGAGAGTCGACGGCTTTGGTCAACCAGATGTTCTTTAGTAAGAATAACTTTATATACAGGAGCTTCATAGTTGTTACATCTGCTTGGTTTCAGAAAATCATTCATTTTCCTCATACCTTATTTGACACCTATATGAAAACAACTTATTAAAACGTTTGGTTTTCATGGAATTACTTCACCTATTAGAATAGAACATGTCCTGACTGGGCATGGCATTCACAAATCAACTGCATTTCACTCTCAAAAGATCTATTCTGCCAGGCATGGTGGCTCACGCCTGTAATCCCAGCACTTTGGGAGGCCAAGGTTGGTGGATCACTTGAGGTCAGGAGTTCGAGACCAGCCTGGCCAACATGGTGAAACCCCATCTCTACTAAAAATACAAAAATTAGCTGGGTGTGGTGATGCGTGCCTGTAATCCCAGCTACTAGGGAAGCTGAGGCACAAGACTCGCTTGAACCCAGGAGGCAGAGGTTGCAGTGAGCCGAGATCACACCACTGCATTCCAGCCTGGGAGACAGAGTGAGACTCTGTCTCAAAAGAAAAAAGATCTTTCATTGTGAATACGATGGTGTTCTGAAACTATCTCCCTTCCTGTAGAATAACTACTTACCTTGGTCACAGTTCCTGACAGTATTATGTGAGCACAAAGGGGACTTTGTGGATCAAATCCATGTTTCTTGCAGAAGTTGGTCTGTGCCAAAGTCATGGTCAGTGTAGCATATGGATTCTCCTGTAGAGAGAAAATGAAGATCCTCTCATGTGAAATATGGTTTCTGGAGAGGTAATAAATTTCAAAAGTTGCATACATGATGTCCCTAGAACTTGACTGGTCTTCCATGAAACAACGAATTGTAAAACATCACCTTCCACTCGGGAAAATAATACTTGGATAGTATCCTGACCACTCCCCAAAGGGGGTGGGGGGTTTTCACATTTAAAATTAACTGACTTGGTAAAAATTATTTCAATATACTTTTTCTGAAACCCTGAATTTAATCCATATTCATCAGAAGAATTATAATTACAGTGACACCCAAATTCAAGGCTGTTCTATAGGCTTCACTGAAAGATTTAAAGGGTTAAACTCTAATACAGAACCACTGCATAAAAACACCACAGTTGCTCAACTGGCTAACTATGCGATTTAAGCAAGAAAGTAGCTGAATCATGCTGCTTGGTTATCTTACATTAGCAGAAACTGTCATGTGATTTCAAAACTGGAGAAGTTGTTCATTCCTGCTTCAGTAAGTCTTACCCCACATTCAAAAAGTAACACAAGTAAAATTCTTAATGCCTTCTTATTCAGACATCAACTTCATAAAAAGCATTGTTGACAGATAGCAAAATTCACACATTGCATTTTAGACTATTTCGGTCTTTAAGCTCTAAGTGTCTTGTGTGGAGAATTGTGCCATTTCACAGTGATCCATCAGAACAGAGAGTCATAAAGAGATTCCTTTGAAATCATTTAGCCAAATAGTCACTGTCTAGAAACTATTAGGCAAGGCACCACAGAAGACCAAAAAGGGGGAGGGGGACACCCAGGTAAACTCCCTCTGAGTTTAGAATCTGGTTGAAAAGGCAGACATAAACAAAAGTGTATGTCCAGCATAGACTGGAGTGATAGAGGAACTATAAGGGGCTTTATAATACATTCAAAACCAGGATAGAAGGTGGGAGGACATATTAAAGGGAGAGGAGATGCTGACTGCAAAAAACACAGAACTGGGTGAGCCTAAGACTTAATGAAAAGCACCAAGAAACCTGATTTGCTGGAAAGAGGGGCCTTCCTACGGGAGGAGGCTGGGGTTGGGAGTGGAGAGGGCTCAAACTCAAGGAGTCTAGATTGTAATTTGTAGGCCAGTTTTAGGCAGTGTTTTCGAAGAACCACCTGCCTGGAGAGCTTGTTAAAATGCTGATTTGGGTTAAAATGTTGAAACAGGCCTCACTCCCAACCTAGATAACTGCAATTTTTTCTTTTTTTTTTTTGAGACGGAGTCTTGCTCTGTCACCCAGGCTGGAGTGCAGTGGTACGATCTCAGCTCACTGCAACCTCTGACTCCTGGGTTCAAGCGATTCTCCTGCCTCAGCCTCCCAAGTAGCTGGGATTACAGGTGTGTGCCACCATGCCCGGTAATTTTTGTATTTTTAGTAGAGACAGGGTTTCATCATGTTGGCCAGGCTGGTCTTGAACTCCTGACCTTGTGATCTGCCCGCCTCAGCCTCCCAAAGTGTTGGGATTACAGGCGTGAGACATCGCACCTGGCCTGCAATGTTTTCTTTAAGACAGCGTCTCACTCTGTCACCCAGGCAGTCACCCAGTGCAGCAGCACAATCATGGCTCATTGTGGCCTCGACCTCCAGGGCTCATGTGATCCTCCCATCTCAGCCTCCGGAGTAGCTGGGACTATAGGTGTGCATCACCACACCCAGCTAATGTTTTTTTAATTGTTGTAGACGTGGGGTTTCACTATGTTGCCCTGGCTGGTCTCAAAATCCTGGACTCAAGTGATCTCCCACCTCAGCCTTCCAAAGTGTTGGGATTACAGGCATGAGCCACCAAGCTGTCCTCTATCTGCATTTTATTTATTTAGAAACAGAATCAAGCTCTGTCACCCAGGCTGGAGTGCAATGGCGTGATCTCAGCTCCCTGCAACCTCTGCCTCCCAGGCTCAAGTGATGCTCTCACCTCAGCCTCCCAAATAGCTGGGACTACAGGCGCACACCACCATACCCAGTTAAGTTTTGTATTTTTAGTAGAGGCGGGTTTCACCATATTGGCCAGGCTGGTCTCAAACTCCTGACCTCAGGTGATCCGCTCGCCTCGACCTCCCAAAGTGCTAGGATTACAGGCTGGAGCCATCGTACCCTGCCTCTATGTGCGTTTTAAACAAACATTCCAGGTAACTCTTCCGCAGCTCTAGGCAGTTGGGTGTTGTTAAAGGTTTCTGGCCAGAGGGCAACGCTGTGACAGGTATTTTTGTTAATCTATTTGGGTAGGCAAGGTGGATGGGGCAGACAGGAAGACTACGTAAGAGTTGTTCTAGTACTTTTAGGCATGAGGTGACAAGCTTAAGGACGAGGTGGCAGGAATAAAGAGGAAGGGGCAAGGATAGAGGCAA
Organism: Macaca thibetana thibetana; assembly: GCF_024542745.1. Classification (NCBI taxonomy): domain Eukaryota; kingdom Metazoa; phylum Chordata; class Mammalia; order Primates; family Cercopithecidae; genus Macaca; species Macaca thibetana. The sequence goes on along the minus strand of NC_065578.1, from coordinate 195,609,341 downwards.
AGAAGGCAACAGAAAACTGTCAGGACTTGGGAACCGAGGGATTTGGGGAGGCAGTGAGAACCAACTGGGTTTAATGAGAAAACAGTACTTCCACTAACAGAAATGCAGAAGATCAAAAGCAGCTGGTTTCAGGAGGAAGAGAAAGGACTGGATGTTGAATTTGAGGTGGTGGCAAACTAATGAAGTAAAAATGAACAGCAAGCAGAAATACAGAAAACCCTGAAGAGGTCAGAAATGGACACACATCTGGAAGTGAGTCCTAGTAAGGACTAGAAGAGAGTGTATATACAATGAGAGTGTATACAATGAGAGTGTATACAGTGAGAGTGTATACAGTGAGGGTGTATACATTGAGAGTGTATACAATGAGAGTGTACACAATGAGAGTGTATACAATGAGAGTGTATACAATGAGAGTGTATACAGTGAGAGTGTATACAATGAGAGTGTATACAATGATAGTGTATACAATCTTCTGAGGATCATTACAGGGAACAAAAGGGTAGGAAACTGACTTTGAGGGATACTTATTTTAGTAGGTCAGAGAAAAAAATCAAGAGTGACCAGAACAGAAAGGGCACATCACAAGAAAAGAATGCCAAAACAGAAGGGAGGCTAATAGTAAGAGGTCTTGGTGCAGATAATCAAACCCCAAGATTTCCCTTCTGACTCACTGGCTCTGCAGCCAAACATGGTCCCGCTACAAGCTAACATTAGCAACTCTGTCCTACAGACATTTACTATACAAAAATGCCACAAAGAAAGAGACAGACAAAAGACACATCCCAGTGGTAAGTCCATTTGAAGTTCACAACCTATCTCTAAGTTACAGAGGACAGGCATTTTACACGTGAGAAATGGTCCCAAACCTAGGTCTTCTTGTTCCTTCTGAACGATTTCACCCCGTCAATGAGAAGAAATGCAAAGCACCCTGGAGGTCAGAAGGAGGAAAAGAAAAAAGCAGAAACTTTGACCAGCTAATTGATGGAATCAAGTCAGACAAATTCGGATGTGGCCACTTCTTTTCACTGCCATCATGGAAACCTGAAGCCCTGGGTAGGTTCCTTGCCACTGTCCTATCTATTTCTAGAAACATGAAAGACCTGGGCTAAAGTCCTACCTGACAGCCATTAGCTGGCTGGTCACAGGGTAAGTCCCTGCACCTCTGAGTCTGTGTTTCCTCACTTCTGAAATGGGGACAATAATACCAGGAACTCCCTGGTCACCTCACAAATTTAAATATGATTATGTATTGCTCAACCTCCCTCCTTCCCCATTAGAATCATCAGGGAGTGGTTTGTGGGGCATGGGGGAAGGGGTGTTGTCTTAAAATAAAATGTGTTTTCAATAAAATACCTTGGCATCCCATTGTTAAAGCCTTCTTAAGTGACTGCGATTTGCAGTCAAAGTTGAGCACCGCCGATGGAGTGGAGTGAGTTTGTTTTGAGCAAATGCCTAAAGGTGTGGAATGGGCTGGGAATGAGAAAATGGTGAACTGGGGTGTATCTGCCTTAGCTAAAAGAGGGCACTGCTTCTGTTTTGGCTCACTGTTGCAGGCCCACAGTGTCACTGGATCTTCCCATTTTTCAAGAAAAGTTAGAGATTTACATTTTAAAGTAAAATCTAAATTTTAAAATGTTGGTCACAAATTCAACTTTATTAAAAACAAAACAGAACTTTGTGTGCGCCAAACTGGTCGGTGGGACACATTCAGCTGATGGGCCACCAGCCTGGGATATGTGGTGGGAAGAAAGATGAACCTGAGATGAAACTACGGGTTTGCCCGCTGGCTTTAAACAAGTTACTTAACCTAGGTAGGCCTCAAGTTCTTCATCTGCAGAATGGGGTATATAATACCTACTTCAAATAATTAACAGAAGAGACAATGAATGGAAGGCGAATGGAAAAGTGATGAATCAAGCATCAGTTTCTTACATCCTGTCTTTATCAACAACGCTGTACTTTCAGAGTTGAACTCAAATGTGAGAGCTTTGTCAAAAAGACCCTCCATCAAATCAGGTTTCGTTCCTGGACTCTCTGCGTCTCCGGCCTGCCAAGCTGTGTCTGTGACCCCATCCCTGAGAGAGCAGAGGTCCACCAGAGTTGTAAGTGTAGCCCCGCACCAGAAGGTGGGCAAAGGGCGAGGAAGAGATGGACCTTCAATTAGCTCTGCATCTTACTGAGGAGCCACTATGCCTGTGGAGGCCTAAAGACTGCAGTAATCATTGTAATCGTCCACGACATTGTACATTAGCTTCTTGCTGCAGGAGGGAAAAGCTTAATTCAGAAAGGGTAAGAGAGAGCAAGAAACCCTGAAGTCACATATTAAAGTGCTTAAATACCCAACAATCTCTATGCCCTGTAAAACCTTTAAGAATAGGAGCCCAGGCCGGGCGCCGTGGTTCACACCTATAATCCCAGCACTTTGGGAGGCCGAGACGGGTGGATCACTTGAGGTCAGGAGTTCGAGACCAGCCTGGCCAACATGGTGAAACCCCGCCTCCTCTAAAAATACAAAAATTGGTCGGGTGTGGTGGCACGCACCTGTAATCCCAGCTACTCGGTAGGCTGAGGCACGAGAATCGCTTGAACCTGGGAGGCAGAGGTTGCAGTGAGCTGAGATAGCGCCACTGCACTCCAGCTTGGGCCACAAAGGGAGACTCCGTCTCAAAAAAAAAAAAAAAAAAATAGGAGCACAGTTAATAGAGACACTGTGCCCCAAGATGACTCAGGACCACTCAGGGATGAGAAGTCCTCGGGCTGCTGGCAGAGAATTTATACCCCAGGTGCGTGGCCCAGTCGCAGGGGCGTGTGCGAAATTCCTGGTACCTAGTTGCCCAACACCCGGGACGCTGCAATGCCCACCCGCCAGCGCTGCAGAGAAGCGGCAGACGTTCGAGCCACGCTCCACTTCCCGGGAAGAATTTGGGCCAAGGTGAAGGCTTGCTCTGTGGCCGCCCCGCCCACAGCCCGCCTGGGGAAGCCGCGGGCCCCAGCTCACCTGCAGGTTGTTGACGGAGAGCTGCAGCGGGCTCAGGTAGAAGTAGGGCACGCCGCTGCCCGCGCCCGGGGGCCCGTCGCTGAGCGAGAGCACGTCGGCGAAGGGCCGGCCGCGCACCGCCTCCAGCGTAGAGATGGTGGCCAGAGCGCCCCAGTCGGAGACGTGCGTCACGAAGCGGGCCACGCGCGCCGCGTCCTCGCGGGGTGGTAGCGGCGGCAGCAGCGAGGCCTCGTCCCAGTCCCCGTGGTCCCGGCCACCGCGACCCCGCGCGGGCGACACGAGCAGCGCCAACAGCGTCGACGCCAGCAGGGCGGCGAGCAGGGCGCGCGCGGACCCGCGGGCTAGCCAGGCCATGGCGGTGTCTCCAGCCAGAGTCCCAGGCCCCAACACCTGCAGCGACCCAGCGTGAACCCGGCGCGCCCAGGCCCCGCCTCTCCGCGATGTGCCAATCAGAGCTAAGCACAATGCAGGGGGCGGGGTCCCTCTGCCGTTCCGCAACCTGCGGGAGACGCGATTGGTTCATCCGCCTTCCAATCGCTCCGCCTGCCCTCTTTAAGTATTGTGAATTTGTCCTAAATGGGATATTTGTTTTGTTTTGTTTTGTTTGACAGGCGGAAAAAGAAAGGCTTGAAGAAATCCAGCAACTTGCCCAAGTCGTACTGCTAGGAAAAGACCAGCCTCTTTACACAGGCACACACCCCTCCTTTTAATACCTTTGAAGATGAATAACTGGCATCTGAGAGGAAATGCTGCATTTTCTACCCATGCGCCTCTTTTCTGTTGAATTTACCATCAGCTCCAAAGAACAGCGAGAGTCAAGCAAACACTGACATATAGGTGCTTGGAGATAAACGTTTATTCGATTTGGCCAAAGCGAGAAGGCGGGAGGGCAAGATCTCTCAAATCTGCCTTTACAAAAAGAAGTAGAGAGTCTTTATGCGGCCAGAGAGTCAGGGAGGAGGAGTTTCAGGGAATGAGGGGAAAAGTCTGTGTTTCTTCAATCTCAGATAATTCCTTGAACAATCAGATTTCTGGGTGTCAGAAGCTAGTCTCAATGTACCTCAAAGGACTTATTCCTCCTACAAACTTTTTCGTAACCCTGAAGTTATCTCCTCCTGCTTGAGAAAGACACAGTACATCAGCAGTTTATGATTATGTTGTAGTAACAAGGAATATTGGGCAAAAAGAGAGTTGTTAACATGTGCAAGCAAGGGCCTAATCAGAAGTTTCATTATTTCAGTCACTAACAAATGCTGGGGTGCTGAAATCTCAAGGGGCCCCCTTACACTAGTAGTAAAGTTAGGCAGGAACCCAAAAGTTCAAGACCTTTAAAACATTTTTATTTACTTATTTTTACATTTTTAATTTTTGTGGGTACAGAGTAGGTGTATACATTTATGGGGTACATGAGATATTTGCTACAGGCATACAATGCATAATACTCATATCTGGGCAAATGGGGTTTCCATTGCCTCAAGCATTTATCTTTTGTGTTACAAACAATCCAACTATACTTTTAGTTATTTTAAATGTACACTTAAATTACTATTGACTCTAGTCACCCTGTTTTGCTATCAAATACTAGGTCTTATTCTAACTATTTTTTGTACCCATTAGCCATCCCCACTCCTTGCCCGCAAGTCCCCCCGCTACCCCTCCTGGCTTCTGGTGACCATCCCTCTACTCTCTATCTCCATGAATTCAATTGTTTCCATTTAAGCTCCCACAAATAAGTGAGGACGTGTGAAGTTTGTCTTTCTGTGCCTGACTTATTTCACTTCACATAATAACCTCCAGTTCCAACCATGTTGTTGCAAAGACAGACAGGATCCCATTCATTTTTTATGGCTGAATAGTACTCCATTGTGTATATATACCACATTTGCTTTATCCATTCATCTGTTGATGGACACTTAGGTTACTTCCAAATCTTGGCTGTTGTGAATAGTGCTGCAATAAACACAGGAGTGCAGACATCTCTCAATATACTGATTTTCTTTATTTTGGGGATATACCTAGCTGTGGGATTGCTGGATCATATGGTACCTCTATTTTTAATTTTTTGAGGAACCTTCAAATTTTTTTCCATAGCGGTTATACTAATTTACATTCCCACCAACACTGTACAAGGGTTCCCTTTTCCCCACATCCTCACCAGCATTTGTTATTGCCTGTCAAGACCTTTTAAACTACTGGCCCAGGAGTCCCTCATATAGACACGCAAAGGGATTGTTAGTCTACTATCAACATCCCATGTATAAATTTGAACTTACCAGTTCAGGACCTGTTAAGACATAAAGCTTGGGGTCGGTGGTTTCATGAATTTATTGCCCCTGCTGCCCTTCCCTGCTCCATGTAAGGGACATTCCTTTTGCTTCTTCTAAGATGACCTGTCTCATTCTTTCAGGGGTGCTCCTGATTCTGCTATTCTGAAAACTGGTAAATAAGCTCATAGCACCTGGCCTCCATTCTTCATGACTTTAAGCTTTGGTCGCGTCTTTTTGGAGCAAGTCTTAATCTTTTTGGCCTGGCCTCAAATTTCCACTGTAATTGTTGTTATAAAGACTGTATGGTGGTGTTAGTGCAACAGTTTGTCATCTTGTAAAGCTGGCTCTGGCAGACACCTGGCCCTGTGAGGCTGAGTTGTGTAACAGAGGTGAAGTAATTTCACTCAGCTGCTGAGCAGCTGTGGGCAACAGGTGTGTGAGCCAAAGTCCCACCGCTACTTCCCTTCTCAAACCCAGCCTCCTAATATTCAGCCAACTTCTCAGGCTACTCAGAAGGAATTGTGTATCAGAAGCAAGATCATCTACTCTGAGTAGGAGACTTCAGTGCCCTCTGGTGGCCAAATGATGTCACACACCCTGATTTCGACGTTGGGGTAGAAGGATCTTTAATTAAAGTTGGTTTGCTTTATAACAACTGAATTTGGAGGAACTTCAAGATAGATGGAAAACTAAGTGGGAGAAGTTCAAAAGGAGGAAAATTGGGTTCATCATTTTAAAAACAAATGATTAATACAAATAGTTTGAGTACCTGCCAGTTATAAACATTTCATCCCTTACCTGTTGAGGAAAGAATACTCTCACATTTGGAGTTCTAATCTCAGGTCTGCCACTATCTTGCCATGTGACCATGTGATTTTATCTTACCTTTGGGCCTCAATTTTCTCCTCTAAAATGAGGAATTGAATTAGATGGTATTAACATCTGATGCCTCTTGTAGCCCTGTATCTTCTTTTTCCTTGTGGTTGTTTGTTTGTTTTTCTTTTCTTTTCTTTTTTGAGACAAGGTCTTGCTCTGTCACCCAGGCTACACTGTGGTGGTGGCTCATAGCTCACTGCAGCCTCAAACTCCTGGGCTCATGTGATCCTCCCTCAAGTGATCCTCCCACCTCAGACTCCCATGTAGTTGGGACTAAAGATGTATGCCACCACAGCTGGCTAATTTTTCATTTTTTGTAGAGATGGAGTCTCATATGCTGCCCAGGCTGGTCTTGAACTTCTGGCCTCAACTGGTCCTCCCACCTCATTCTCCCAAAGTGCTGGGATTATAGGCATTAGCCACTATGCCTGGCCTTATTTTTCCATTAACATGCAAAGTATGAGCCCTTTGTAAGTTTCACAATGTGAATTTTTTTGCAAGAAGATTAAAACATTTATTTATTGCTACACCATTTATTACTGGCATACAAAATAGCAATAGACCCTCTTACAGCTCCATTATAAAACACGTGCCTAGAGCTTGGTCTCAGGTATCAGAGCAGGAGAATGAGGTCTACAAACCCTCCGGCTTTAAGCACACCACCTCAGTATTTGTCTTTGTGTTTGCTGTTCCCTATGCTCAAAATGCTCTTCCCTCAGCTGCTGGCATGGCTGCCTCACTCCCGTCGGGACCTCCACTTAGATGTCACTCCTCAGCAGTGATTCCTGGAGCACTCTTTCCGAGAGGCCTTCCCCAGTTACTCTCCATCAACCAACTCTATTTCTTTCATAGCAATCATTAATTCATCATAACAAAAATAAATACTATCATAACAGTATTTATCTATTTTTTTAGCTACATGTTAATTGTCTCCACTGGTAGAATGGGAGCTCCGGGAGAGCAGGAATGTTGTCTATCCTGTTCACCTTCGTATTCCCAATGCTCAGAGTGGGCACTACATAAATATTTATTGAATGACTACCTGATGGTGAGTAATACCTGGCAAAATTCTTTGCACATAGAGCTGTATAAAATTAATAGGAAGTGAGGATGACTAACAACCAGACACTCCACCGGACACTCCAGCTTTTGCTTAGCAAATCCTCCTCATTGGGATATTAGGGGAAGCCCTCAGCCAGGAGTGGCTAAAATGGTCATTCCAGATCCTGCTGCTTCTCATCCTGACTTTATGTTTTCATTTGAACAGCCTACACTGGTCCCCATTCCCACAGGCCCACTGTGGAATAGCTATCTTTTCCTTATGTCGAGGTTTGATCCTTGTGACCAACCCACTCTGCCAACTCCTTTTTTACATGGTGTTGCCCTTGTTTATTTGTCTAGGCCACCACCGGTTCCTTCTGGGTTAGAAGTGGTGGCTTTGTCCTTTCTGTGCCCCAGCACTGAGCACAGATCCAGGCATTCAGCAGGTACCCATTACATGTTATTGACAAATGAATTGTATCAGAACAATCACACCAAGGGCAGAGGGTTCCCAGGCTGTCTGCCGTAGCTCAGGCTTTAGTCTTTGAAGAATAGAAAATTTCTCTTTTGTGGTACGCATGCTTCAAATAGTAGATAGCTAGTAAAATAGTGAAGAGAGTTAGCTCTGGAGTTAGCCACTTAAGCATGACCTTACATAGGATGATACTGAACCACAATTTCCCTGTCATTAAAATCATAGCTCCTTCTTCACTGGATTTTTTATGGGGATTAAATGAGAGAATGCATTTAAAATATCCATTATAGTGCCTGGAACAGAATAGATGCTCAGTAGTTATTAGCTATGTGTTAGTAATTGTTAGTTTTTTTCCCTACTATTTCTTTTTTTTTTTTTTTTTTTTTTTTTAGACGGAGCCTTGTTCTGTCACCCAGGCTGGAGTGCAGTGGTGCAATCTCAGCTCACTGCAACCTCCACCTCCAGGGTTCAAGCGATTCTCCTGCCTCAGCCTCCCAAGTAGCTGGGATTACAGGCACGTGCCACCGCACTCAGCTAATTTTTTGTATTTTTAGTTGAAATGGGGTTTCACTATATTGGCCAGACTGGTCTCGAACTCCTGACCTCAGGTGATCCACCCGTCTCGGCCTCCTGAAGTGCTGGGATTACAGGCATGAGCCACTATACCCGGCCTTTTTCCACTATTTCTGTTCCCACTTTCTACTCTAAAAAACTGTAGATTACTTCATTTAATTTCTCTATAGATTTTTCACACTTTTCACTGTGGCCTCTGCAGGAAAAAAGAAGCCTCTTGAAAAAAATAACTTTATAAGATGTCTTGAAAGTCCCCAGGCAGCTATTGAGGAAGAACTTTCATAGCTTACCCCAGCTTTGAGGGAGAAAATGCTGATGCTTGTTATTTTTCATTAAGCAGATAGCCTTTCCCCATGGTTCTTCTCACATCCCTTCACTTGAATCAAATGTTCCGAATTTAAAAGGTAGCAATGAAAACTTGCCCTTTTGCTGACTGCCTTGAGTTTTACATTTTTCTCTTTCATGCACATTTACATTTGGATAACAATTATTTTCCAGACATTTGGGGAACAATTCTTGACTCCTTTCAATCTAGAGGACATGTTTTCCAAATGCCTGACAGTGCTTGGTACATAGAAAGACTTGTTAATATGTATCTTTTGGATTGCATTTGTTTAATCAAAAACTCATTAACTAAGCTTTAGAAGAGTAGTCATCCCAGTATTTCAATATATTTGTAATATTTGTTTTTTTAATTTTACTTTAAGTTCTGGGATACATAGGCAGAACGTGCAGGTTTGTTACGTAGGTATACACGTGCCATGGTGGTTTGCTGCACCCATCAACCTGTCATCTAGGTTTTAAGCTCCACATGCATTAGGTATTTGTCCTAATGCTCTCCCTCCCCTTTACCCCCACCCCCCCCACAGGTCCTGGTGTGTGATGTTCCCCTCCCTGTGTACATTTGTTCTCATTGTTCAGCTCCTACTTACGAGTGATAACATGCAATGTTTGGTTTTCTGTTCCTGTGTTAGTTTGCTAAGAATGATGGCTTCTTGCTGCAAAGGACATGAACTCATCCTTTTTTATGGCTACAAATTATTCCATGGTGTATCAATATATCAGTCATATTAAACAGGAAAAGAAAGTTACCTGCAAGTCAGAAGAAAATAATTAAATCAGAATTTGCACTAAAACAAGGCCAGCCTTTCACATCATCACCATAGCAGTTTTAAAAGCACAAATGAAAGAGTGCCCTATAACAAAATATCTGTCCACTTTGCCTGCCAAATGCCCATAATTCCACTACTTATGCATTTGTACATTATATGTATGCATTTAACACTTAAGTATGCATTGAGTGCCAAACACGCCCTGGGTGCTGTGATGGGTGCTGAGGATGAAAATTATTAATAGACATTGTCCCTAATTTTAAGAAAAATTTCTGCTTAATTTATTCACAAATAAGCAAAGAGACAAATTATACTTCGATGTCATTAGTGCAATGTGGAGGGCTATCCACAGGTAAAGGGGCAAGGGAAGAAGGAGCAGAGGCCTGTCTCGAGGGAATGTTCATATCAGAGGTATTCTTGAGTTGAATCTTGAAGAATAAATAGAAGTGTGGCAGACAGTGAGGAGGTGGGAGAGAGAGAAGGAGAGGAAGAGTTTTACACAGAGGAAATAGTAGGTACATTGGCAAGAAGACATGATTTGTCAGAAAAAGCCATTTTAAGTTGAAGAGAATGTGAAGAACCAATGCGGGGAGATGAGCATGTTCAGCTGGGTAGGGGAAATGTATCATGCCAAGAAGAGATTTTGACTTTGGGAAGCCATAGAAAATTCATGTGTTAGAAAGATCAGTTCAGGCACGATGGCTCATGCCTGTAATCCCAGCACTTTGGGATGCCAAGGTAGGTGTATCACTTGAGCTCAGGGGTTCAAGACTAGCTTAGACAAAATGGCAAAATCCCATCTCTACCAAAAAATACAAAAAAATTTAACTGGGCATGGTGGTGCATACCTGTAGTATCAGCTACTGGGGAGGCTGAGGTGGGAGGATCACTTGAGCTCAGAAGGCAGAGGTTGCAGTAAGCCAAGATTGTACCACTGTACTCCAGCCTAGGTGACAGAGTTAGACCTTGTCTCAACAAAAAACAAAAAGAAAAAGAAGGGAAGAAAGAAAGAGAAAGAAAGAAAGAAAGAAAGAAAGAAAGAAAGAAAGAAAGAAAGAAAGAAAGAAAGAAAGAAAGAAAGAGAAAATGTAATTTTATGAAGATATCTGTTCTCCCCAAGTTATCCTATTAATTCAGTGACTTCCAACCAAAATCTCCACAGAATTTTGTAAGGGAAACTGATGAGCTGGTTTTGGAATTTATTTGGAACTGTAATCTATGGGGATAACTAAGATACTTTTGCAAAAGAAAAGCAGTGAGGGAGAAATTGCCCTATAAATATCATTCATACTGTAATCTCTTCAAGAAAACGTAACAATATAACTTAAAGCTTTAAAGCATAATTTTAACAAACATATTACAATACCATTTGTAGGACTTAGATTGATTTTTGCTACCTTACAGTGTCATGAAAAACAAATATATATGTGTTCATTGACAAAAGCTCATAGGTTAAAACATACTGTACATGACAGTAATTGAGACAGCTGTAGGAACTATGGTAGAAACAGGCAAATCGTTACAGATTGGATTCTTCAGAAGGAGACACTGACAGAGTTTGGCCTGCAGAGCACAGACGGTCCCTGATTAACAATGCTTCGACTTAACGATTGCTGGACTTTAAGATGGTACAAAAGTGATGGGCATTCAGTAGAAACCATACTTTGAGTACCCACACAACAATTCTATTTTACTTTCAGTACAGTATTCAATAAATTACATGAGATATTCAATCCTTTATTACAATATTGGCTTTGTGTTAGATAGCTTTGCCCAACTGTAGACTAATGTAAGTGTTCTGAGCACGTTTAAGGTAGGCAGGTTTAAGTTAAATGCATTTTGACTTATAATATTCAAGCTTACGATGGGCTTGTTGGGACAGAGCCCCATCGTAAGTTGAGGAGCAGCTGTGCTTACTAAGGATCAACATCGGTGGGGAAAAAAGGGGTGACAGCAGGATTGGGCAGAGAGAGAAGCCAACCTGCAGTGCAGGCCTGACAAAGCCCCTCTTCATAAGGAGTTCTGGAGTGTAGATGGTCCATCAGAAGTGGAGCAATAGCATGATGACTCATGAGATGCAGATTAAAATCGCAATGTGATATGACTACATACCCACCAGAATAGCTAAACTCCAAGTGTTGGTGAGAATGTGAGACAGTGGGAACTTTTGTATACCACTGGTGGAAACGTGAACTGCTGCAGCCAGCGTGGAAACTGATTGGCAATGTCTTTTTTTTTGAGACAGAATCTCCCTCTGTCACCAGGCGGGAGTGCAGTGGCGCGATCTCAGCTCACTGCAACCTCCTACTGCCTGGTTCAAGCGATTCTCCTGCCTCAGCCTCCTGAGTAACTGGGATTACAGGCACACACCACCACGTCCAGCTAATTTTTTGTATTTTTAGTAAAGACAGGGTTTCACCATGTTGGCCAAGATGATCTCGATCTCCTGACCTTGTGATCCCCCGCCTCAGGTTCCCAAAGTGCTGGGATTACAGGCATGAGCCACTGAGCCCAGCCAGCAGTGTCTATTAAACATATGGCCCAGAAATTCCACTCCCCAGTATATACCCAGCTGAAATAAATATATATATATATATAGTTTTGTTTTGTTTGTTTTTAAGACAAGGTCTCACTCCGGTTGCCCAGGCTGGAGTGCAGTGGCACGATCTCGGCTCACTGCAGCCTCAACTTCCCAGGCTGAGGTAATTCTCCCACCTCAGCTTCCCAAGTAGCTGGGACTACAGACGCACACCATCCTGCCTGGCTAATTTTCTGTACTTTTTGGTAGATACAGGTTTTCGCTATGTTGCCCAGGTGGTCTTGAACTCCTAGACTCAAGTGATCCACCCACCTTGGCCTCCCACAATGCTGGGATTACAGGTGTGAGCCACCATACCCAGCCTGAAATACTGACATATGTTGACCAAAAGATGTGTATAAGAATGTTCATAGCAGCATTATTTGTAATAGCCCCCAAATGTCCATCAACAGTGGGATGGAAAATAAAATGTGGTCTATTCCCACAGTGGAATAGTTCAGCAATGAGTGCTGCTACATGAAGCAACATGAATGAATCACATAAGGATGATGCTGAGCAAGAGAAGCCAGCCACAAAACACATGTATGATTCTGCTTATATAAAATTCAAAAGTAGACAAATAATTCTAAGGTCTAAATATGAAAACAACCGTTCCTTTTGGGAGATAATGACTGGAAGAGAGCACGAGGGGAGCTTCAAGGCTGTTGGCAATGTTCATTTCTGGAACTGAGCAGTGCTTGTAGAGGTGTGCTTACCTTATGAAATAATCACTGAGCTCTACACTTGATTTATATCCTTCTATGTGTCTATGTTTGTGTTGCTCCTTAACAAATTACACCTAAACTTAGTGACTTAAATAATGAACATGTATTATTTCATTATTTCTTTGGGTCAGGAATCAAGGTGTGGGTTGACTAAATAGTTCTGGCTTAAGATCTATCGTGATAGTTGCAATCAAGCTGTTGGCTGGTGCTGCAGTCATCTCAGGGCTCCACTGGAGTCTTACAATTTTTTCATAATCTCAGAATGACATTCCGTCATTCAAGGAGAGGGGATTAACACAGGGCATGATACCAGGAGGTGAGGAAAGTAAGCATATATGATTGGTGCTGTTATACTACTCCAGTATTCAGAGAGGAGGGGTAACAAAGAAGACGGAAGAACATCTACAACTTATATTTATCCTCCAGTCCAGCTTTATGACCTCCCCTGGTCTCATGCCTTAGTCTAGAAGTGGAACATGATGGAAAGGGGAAGGAGGGGCTAAAAAAATCCTCAACAACATGAACTGAAAGTGCATATGTTGGCAATAATGTTTGGCAACAGTGGAGGCCCAGCTTCGATGGTCCCTGGTGGTTGTAGGCCAGTGCAGAGCTGCAGCATCTGGTGCAACAGTTCCCCGTGAAAGTGGCTCATCTGAGGGCTGTGACAACAGAAGAAGGGCCCTTGTGCAGCTGTGCAGGCAGAGGTGGCCCCAGCAGGCAATGGAGGTTGAGCTCATAAATGAGGTGCCTCTGGTGATAGGAGCGACTTGGAGGAGAACTAGAGGCCCCACATGAGTGGAGACAATAGTCATCAATATAAAGTGCTACTGTGAATGTGACCCACTTTGTCTTCCAGGCAAATAGAAGCCACTTATGTAGGTAAAGCTTTCACTGAAAGGAAGGAGAAATCATCAGCTAGATAGATAGTAACTATGCTAGAGGTGAGTGAGAAGCTGGCTTTGCTCAAGTTGTCAACCGGGCAGCTGCTGGACTGAATCCAGATTGGCTGGTCCTTACGTTGCCCTTGTTGCTTGTCTACAACCTCCGAGAGTCTTGAGCTGGGTGTCAAAGTCTCCTTCTACCCAAAATGTGGATATGTGATGCAGCGAGGCGTCAGGAGATAAGGAATGCTAGGGCTGTTTTTCCTAAAGGCAAGAAGGAAAATGAAAGCTAAGTAGTGGCAGGTAAGGTGGAATTGTCATGATATTATGTGGCCTGTATGTCGGGAGCTTATGCCATTTATTTCTTGCTCCACGTGCATCATTCCTTAAACAAGTGTTTGCTAAATATTTAATGTGCATTTATATTTACTGTAAGGGGTTTTTTTTGTACAGTAGAAAAACCACACAACATCATATGCATTAAGTCTGATAGTCACAGGTTTTCATATGTGGGGATGGCTTAATTTTGGAGGTGGTGACTCAAGGCACTGTTAGTGACCTAGGTGACTACTAGAATACCAGATACAGTCACAAGAATGAATTCAGAGCCCTTTAAAAGCTATGCCTAGCAAATTCCCTTAAGGGTGTGTGAAAAATGGAACTATAGAAAATAATTATCCTGCTCCTCAAGCAATTATAAATGAGATTGTGTCATGTCTTTGCTTAAACCCTCCAGTGGCTACTCCTTACACTTACTATCTACACCGCTTGGCATGGCCTGCAGGGTCTGAGCCGGTGGAGCAGGCCCCTGCACACTTCTCCAACCACACTTCCTGTTCTCAATCCCCAGCTCCATCCACATGCCTCTCCTGGCTGCTCCCCAAACATCTCCAATCCTTTCTGCCTCAGGGGCTTTACACTTGCTCCTCCTTCTGCTAAGAACTTTCGTCTCTGAGGTCTTCATGAGCCAGTTTCTTTCCAACCCCCTTCTCAACTGGTGAAGATAATTTCATAGAGACCTTTCCTGACTTACCCCATTCAAAATACGCACTTCCAGACACTCCCAGCTCCATTACTCAGTTTTGTTTTTTTCCTAGCATCCACCACAATTAACAATTATATTATTTAGTTATTTGTCCACTGTCTTCACTAGGATGGAAACTCCATGGGAGGAGAAACTTGTCTGTTTTGTTCAGCTCTGAATTCCTGGGCATAGATCAGTGCCTGGGCCACACAGGTACACGGGCACTGACTGTTAAATGCATTAATATGTGGATGATTAAATTATGGGCCATGTTTTAAATCAGGGGTGTCCAATTTTTTGGCTTCCCTAGGCTGCATTGGAAGAAAAATTGTCTTGGGCCACTTGTAAAATACACTAACACTAATGATAGCTGATGAGCAAAAAAAAAAAAAATCGCAAAAAAACTCATAATGTTGTAAGAAAGTATACCAATTTGGGCAACGCATGGGCCACGGGTTGTACAAGTTTGTTTTAAATGTTTTTAGCTATGTTTACTTCTATAGTTTGTATAACTTGAAGTACAATTTAAGATGATACCACTCTACATTCTTATACTTCTATCAAAAGAATATATTCTTTCTATCTATGTGCCTCAGTAAGAAGCCCAAGAATTCTGGGCTGCTCTTCAAGCTATGGGCTCAGTCCTGTTACAATTGCCTTGTACAAAAATAAATCATTGGATAACTGGGAAACTGGAGTCTTCTGCAGACAGGCTGCATTCAGAGCTTTTATGTGGAGCTGTTGAGGATGCACAGGATCTCTCCCAGAAACAGGCAGCCTAGAGCCAGATGCAGGTATGGCTGGAAACCTGCCCTTGCAAAGTTTTTCAGGGTGCAGGGATGAGAGGATGCCCTCTCCCATGGCGTTGTCCTAAGCTGTGGTCCCTCTGTGCACCCGTGAGTCTGAACCCCAATGTGACAGCTCCTTGGTTACACAAAACTCTCAGCATAATCACCATGGCAAATATTTATTAAGCTCTGTGTGCCCAATACTATTCCAAATACTTTCATGTACTATCTCATTTCATTTTCATATCAACCCGACCACATAGCAGCAAAGGTCGTCAATTTCACATCCTCATTTCCAAAATTCAAAAAGCTCTGAAAACGGGACATTTTCATCAGTCATTTACCAGCACACCTTCCCTCGGCGAGGCTCTGCGTGTTTTTTATCCATTCCTATGCACCACAGGTGTTCCTATGTCTCACTGCAGAACTATGAATGTTGTGGAGGAAACGCAACCAGAACACCATGACCATAGACTTTCATCCAGACTGCCAGGCAGGAGCAGTCCCTGAAAGGAGTGTTCTCAAATACCTTGGGGAGGAGGGAGGGTTTTTGGTTTGTTGTTTGTTGCTGCTGTTGTTGTTGTTGTTGTTGTTGTTGTTGCCATTATAGGGCCCTAGCAGGGGGGTCAGCCCTAATTCAGGAAGTTCAGGAATAGTAGATGAGGGATGGATTTTAGAAGAGAGAGGAATTCTTGCACATCAACCACCGTTGTTCAGGCAATTTGGATTTCATTAAGAGGGATGAGAAGGAGGAGTTAGGGGCTAAGGTCATGTGTTAGAGTGGGTGGAAAAACAGCTGTGGAGGACGATGACATGCCACAGCCTCAGTGGAAACTTCTCCATCCTCAGTGTGTCTCTCAGTGTATTCGATTGCAAGTACTGCTCCAGACACCACTTTCTCTATTCTAGGAAGTTTCCCAGGCTGCCTCAAGAAATGTGAAATTCTTTTCTTTTGTGTGTAGTACATAAAATGGATACTTTTGGCCAGCTTCTTGCCTTTCTCAGATCTGAAAATCCTGAATTCGGAGACACATTTGACCCAAGGGTCTTGGGTAAGGGATTACAAGCTCTTTTTCTCAGCCCCATCTTACAGCTGAGGAAACCGAGGCCCCTGGGGGTCACAGATCTTGCCCAAGATGTAGCATTTAGTGAGTGGACTAACAGATATCCTGTATTCCAAAAGTCACTCCCAGGTGCCCGAGAGGCTTAGAAGGAATGCATGGCCTCAGGTAGGTGCTGTGCCCAGAGCTGCCCTCCTCACGTCCACAGCATCCTGTCCTGGGCGGGAGGTGGAGTCACTGCCCCTCTCCAGACAGAGGTCAAGGATGAGTGAAAACTCACCCTGACGTTACCATAGTTCTTGCCTCTCCGAGAGTTGATGAGAGAGCCTGTGGTTGTTTTTCTCTCCACTATATTTCCTCCCTGATACACTTCCTTGGCCATTCACAATCATTTATTTTTATGTTTTCCTTAAGGATGACATAGGATGTTTTTATAAGCCTACGCCCTCATTGAAAGTAAAAAGAAAAATGCTTAAAGAGGGTGACATGCTCTGGCCAGGCCTTCAAGATCTGGCAGGAAAACAAGGGCAGCCCTTTCCCACTGCAGGGCTTCTCTGGCCATGCAGCCATGAGGTGAACTCCCACTAATAAGCACTTTAACCCTCAATAAGCGCTCTCAATACTTCATGGGTAAAGACGGGCAAATGTTTTTAAAAGTAGATATGTTACAAAAATTTTAAGTAGGCCCTACCTCCAAAAAACAAACAAACAAAAAGAACACCTCAGGAAGGGCTCCATAAAATGTTTACTTCACTGCAACCTCTTCACAGAGCCTAGTTTTGTTCTACAAAGAGCCCAAACCACCTACATTCTTCACCCATAAGCTTATTACGACCCTAAGTTTCGTGTGGATTTCAAATATGTGATTTTCTGTTTGACAGGAGGCAGGTAGAGGTAAATTAACCTCCTTTCTTATTGCTGGCTCAGCTGCCCTGGAGGGCTGTGGGTTACAGAGTGACTTCATTAGGAGAACAGAGGGATGCTCGGGAAGAAAGGCTGGAGCAGCTCCCATCTCAACCGCACAGGGAAATGGTTGCCTGACTTGCTGTATTATAATAGCAAAGTCTCTGCAGGGAACTCATTTCAATACTTTATATACTGAACTTGCTTAATAAGAGTCTGGCATTTGTCAAAGAAATCGGCTTCAACTATGATTTTTTAAATGCTAACCAACTACAAAGTAACCCACCAATATCGGAGGGCTATACTGGTTATTTAAAACTCAGCAGCCTAGAGAGCCCCATTTCCTTCAGTTTAGTGGGGTCACTTTTTCCTTTAACATTTAAATGGAAATATTTCATACGCTGGGCTTGGAAACTCAGCATTTCCCCACAGAATGACTGAGGATTCCCAGGGGTATATGCTGTTTACAATAGTTTTCTGCTAGATTTTTTATCTTGCTTAAAGCTTTCTTTGCTTGTTGTCCTGAATTAACCCAACAAACACTACTTTGCCTTAATTTCCCCGCAGCAAACACTGCTTACCCAAAGCGTGGCAGGTTTTTGTTGAAGCTTTGCGGGAGGCGTTACATTGCATGTACCACTGCAGATTATTTAAAATGGAATGTTTGAGTCTCTATTCTATAACGTTTCCCAGGCTGCCTCAAGAAACTTGAAATTCTTTTCCCTTTAATATGTACAATAATTTTGCTTAGTGTCTTTTCCTAGTACAGCCACCGAGGCATGGGGGCTACTTTTCCACAACAAAATGGCTTTCTGAGCATTTTGTTCAATGAAATATATTTCTTCTTTTAAAGGAACTCTGGGGCCTATTTTAAAACTCCCTCTTTCACATTTACAAAATTTCAAAGGGAAACTTTAAGTAGTTAATCAGTATATGCTGATCAAATAAATTTCAAGCATATTGGTTAAATTCATCTTATTCCTCCATAGAAAGGGAGGAAAGGCTGGGCACAGTGGCTCACGCCTGTAATCCCAGCACTTTGGGAGGCCAAGGTAGGCAGGTCAGTTGAGCCCAGGAGTTTGAGACCAGCCTGGGCAACAAGGCGAAACCCCATCTCTACAATAAATACAAAAAAAAAAAAAAATAGCTGGACATGGTGGCACACACCTGTAGCCCAAGTTACTAGGGAGACTGAGGTGAGAGGATCACTTGAGCCCAGAAGATCAAGGCTGCAGTGAGCTGTAAGCATGCCACTGCTCTCCAGTCTGGGTGACAGAGTGAGATTGTCAAAAAAAAAAAAGGGTGTGTGTGTGTGTGTGTGTGTGTATGTGTGTGTGTGTGTAACATTTGTGTGTGGCGGAGGAACATCTGAGTGGGCATTTTGTGCCAAGGGTAATCATGTGTGCTATCTGTGGTAAGCATTATACCATCCACCTAATATTTCTGGCTGTCTGCCTTCTGGGCACAAGGGGGACCAACTTAGGGTCAGTGGGGCCATATGACTCGTTCTGGCCACTGAGATCTAAATGGAAATGATATGTATCACTTCCATTCAGACCCTCCAGAAGGCTCTTTACCTCAACCTAGGTTGCTACGTTCCAGATTGTGGGTGCTCTGTCCACTTGCGTCTTGGATCAGTGTAGAGTAGATCCTCCTCCCACCAAAGCTGGTCTGCAGGGACCCAGTAAACACGTATTATGAGTGGGAAATAAACAATAAACCTGTTGTTTGAAGTCACTGAGATTTAAGAGCTATTTGTTACCATAGTATAGCCTAGCCTACTTTGAGATACTATCTAATTGTAGTTCTTGCAATCACTCTCTGAAACAGGTATTATTATCTCCATGTTATTGATGTGATTTTCTCAGACCACAGAGCAATACGTGGTGGAGACTATTTTCAAATCCACATCCATCTGATCCAGTGCCTGTGCTCACTACACTGAATTTATAGTTACTCTTATTAACTTTACTTTTTGGTGAATATTCTTACAAACAGATTCATAGCTTTTTTGAATTTCCAATTCTGCTGTGCAGTGTTGCCAATAAAATAGCACCATAGAATTTTTACTCAATATAATTTCATATGATCCCCACAACACTCCTGTTATGTCAGGCACATTCTTTTGTTTGTTTGTTTTGGTTTTAATTTTTTATTTTACTTTAAGTTCCAGGATACATGTACAAAACGTGCAGGTTTGTTACATAGGTATACATGTGCCATGGGGGTTTGCTGCAATTATCAACCCGTCATCTAGGTTTTAAGCCCTGCATGCATTAGGTATTTGTCCTAATGTTCTCCCTCCCCTTGCCCCCACCCCCCACAGGACCCACTGTGTGATGTTCCCCTCTCTGTGTCCATGTGTTCTCATTGTTCAACTCCCACTTTGAGTGAGAACATGCGGTGTTTGGTTTTCTGTTCCTGTGTTAGTTTGCTAAGAATGATGGCTTCCAGCTTCATCTATGTTCCTGCAAAGGACATGTTCTCATTCTTTTCTATGGCTGCATAGTATTCCATGGTATATATGTGCCACGTTTTCTTTTTTGAGTCCCTCATTCATGGGCATTTGGTTTGGTTCCAAGTCTTTGCTATTGTGAACAGTGCTGCAATAAACATACGTGTACATGTGTCTTTATAGTAGAATGATTTATAATCCTTTGGGTATATACCCAGTAATGGGATTGCTGGGTCAAATAGTGTTTCTGGTTCTAGATTCTTGTATAATTTTTAAAAATTTTACTTTAAGTTCTGGGATACATGTGCTGAACGTGCAGGTTTGTTACATAGGTATACATGGTGGTTTGCTGCACCCATCAACCCGTCATCTAGGTTTTAAGTTCCACATGCATTAGGTATTTGTCCTAATGCTCTCCCTCTCCTTGACCCCCACCTCCTGACAGGTCCTGGTGTGTGTTATTCCCCTCTCTGTGTCTATGTGTTCCCATTGTTCAGCTCCCACTTATGAGTAAGAACGTGCAGTGTTTGGTTTTCTCTTCCTGTGTTAGTTTGCTGAGGATGATGACTTCCAGCTTCATCAATGTCCCTGCAAAGAGCATGAGCTTATTCTTTTTTATGGCTGCATAGTATTCCATGGTGTATATGTACCACATTTTCTTTGTACAGTCTGTCATTGATGGGCATTTGGGTTGGCTCCAAGTCTTTGCTATTGTAAAAAGTGCTGAAGCAAACATACGTGTGCATGTGTCTTTATAATAGAATGATTTATAATCCTTTGGGTATATACCGCAGTAATGGGATGGCTGGGTCAAATGGTATTTCTGGTTCTATGTCCTTGAGGAATCGCCACACTGTCTTCTACAATGGTTGAAATAATTTACACTCCCACTCACAGGGTAAAAGCGTTCCTATTTCTCTGCATCCTCTGATTGCTGCCTGCTCCTTCCTCTAGAAGCTTTGTCCCAGAGGGCTACTGGCCTGATGCCCACTGAAGCTCTCCCGTAGGAGGTGTCTGTCCATCCCTGTTGGGATGTCTCTCCCAGTCAGGAGGCACAGGGATCAGGGACCCACTTGAGGAGGCAGCCTGCCCCTTAGCCGAGCTCGAGCTCTACTGTGCTGGTAGAACCCTCTTTGTCAGGATCTGCTGCTCTTTTCAGAGCTGGCAGGCAGAAACATTTAAATCTGCTGAAGCTACGCCCACAGCCGCCCCTTCCCACGGGTGCTCTGTCCCAGTGAGATGGGAGTTTTATCAACAAGCCCCTGACTGGCGCTGCTGCCCTTCTTTCAGCGATGCCCTGCCCAGTGAACAGGAATCTAGAGAGGCAGTCTGGCCACAGCCAATTTGCCGTGCTGTGTCGAGTTCTGCCCGTTCCAAACTTCCAGGCCTTTTTAGCAGTCAGGGGAAAACCGCCTACTCAAGCCTCAGGAATGGCAGACACCCCGCCCCCCACCAAGTTCACTCGTCCCAGGTTGACTTCAGACTGCTGTGCTGGCAGCGAGAATTTCAAGCCAGTGGTTCTTAGTTTGCTAGGCTCCATGGGAGTGGGACCTGCTGAGCGAGACCACTTGGCTCTCTGGCCTCAGCCCCCTTTCCAGGGGAGTGAATGGGCCTATCTCACGGGGGTTCCAGGCGCCACTGGGGTACGAAAAAAAAACTCCCACAGCCAGCTCAGTGTCTGCCCAAACAGCAGCCCAGTTTTGTGCTTGAAAACCAGGGCCCTAGTGGTGTAGGCACCCGAGGGAATCTCCTGGTCTGTGGGTTGCAAAAACTATGGGAGAAGCATAGTATCTGGGCCGCATAGCACAGTCCCTCATGGCTTCCCTTGGCTGGGAAAGAGAGGCTCCCCAACTCCTTGCACTTCTTGGGTGAGGTGACACCCCACCCTGCTTCTGCTCACCCTCCGTGGGCTGCACCCACTGTCTAACCAGTCCCAGGGAGATGAACAGGGTACCTCAGTTGGAAGTGCAGAAATCACCCACCTTCTGTGTTGGTCTGGCTGGGAGCTGCAGACCGGAGCTGTTCTGTCTGGCCATCTTGCCAGCAGCCTCTGGCACATTCTTATTAGCCTCATTTTACAGATGATCCAAATGAAGTCCAGAGCCATTAACAGACATACCTTAAGTGAGATTCATAACGTGTGACAGAGCTAGGTCTTAAACCTAAGTTTTCTGACTTCAAGTTCAGTGTGCTTTCTATGTCTAGGTTGCCTTGCAAATAAACTATATTTTCTTCAATGAGTACCATTTGCCTCATGCTATATACACACAGTTAGTAGAACATGAAACGATTTCGTACATTCCTTCACTCTTTCAACAAATACAATTCAATAGCTCCTATGTGTCAAGCATGCTTCTTAAGCTAAATCTGTTGATAACATTCTGGAGGAAGTAGATTTGAAAAAAAAAATGTACGACTGGTTTCCACACAGAAGTTTGGAGGTAGGTGCAGAGGCAGTGGTGTTCTGGAGCCGATAAGTACCAGCTCTTAATAGCCGATTCCACGTGTAGCTTCCTATCTCCAAGTTCAGTCACCTCACAGTGGCTTGAAATTGGCCATGTTGAGAGAATTTACACCACAGATATTAGCAAATGCTGAAAAGTAGGGCCCTTTTTTTTCCTACCTGGAGAGTTGGTTGTTAAACACTTACCAGCACACCATTGATTACTAGGGCTTTGTGTGAATGGTGGCTCTTGCCCTAGCACTAGAAAGTGGAAAATAATATTAAATGTGCTTCCTGGGCAACCATGCCCTTGCACCAGAGACAAATTTGCCTCAAACTTCTGTGCCCAATCTGGGAGGTCTGTTACCTGTTAAGAAGAAGGAGAGACATAAAGAAAGTCATCCAGGTGATAGAGGCAGGAGACAGACAAATGCTGTCCAAGTCATTGTGCACAAGGAGCTTGCCTAAACATGCCTACAGTGGAAAATTCCATCCCTTAACACATGCGCAGTAAGGGAAATAAATCACTGTGGAGTGGTTCAGACTAAGGGCCCACATGTGCACTGGAAGAATGGGGTGGAGCCACCAGGAATTCACGCCTTATGGAGGGGAGGTGTGGGCCTCTTCAGCTTGTGTATGGTGGCGTGGTATTCAATTTTGTGAGGTGGAAAATCTGTGTGCAGGACCCCTCTTTTTGTTGACAGTTTTTCTTTTCACTTAATAAATTACGACCTCCTCACTTTTCAATGAGTCTGCATGCCTAATTTTTTTTGGTTGTGGGACAAGAATTTAGCTGGATTTTAGCTGAACTAAGGAGCAAAAAATCCCGCATTATTTTGGTGCCCATATAGGGACCTGAAAAATGGTGAGTAAAATGCAGACTCAAAAATCTCTTTCCCTTTTGTTTCTGAGCCTTCTTGTCCTCAGACTTAAGGCAGAGGAAACTGCACCCTATCCCCCAACCCTGACACTCTAAGGGGTCAGGAATGTCAGCCCTGGTCACCCACGTTGGAGTGCAGTGGCCCAGTCTTGGCTCACTGCAACATCCACCTCCCAGGTTCAGGTAATTCTCCTGTCTCAGCCTCCTGAGTAGCTGGGACTACAGGCTACAGGTGCACACCACCACACCTGACTAACTTTTGCTTTTTGTTTGTTTGTTTATTTATTTATTTATTTATTTATTTTTTTTTTGAGATGGAGTCTCACTCTGTGGCCCAAGCTGGGGTGCAGTGGTGTGATCTCAGCTCACTGCAACCTCCACCTCCCAGGTTCAAGCAATTCTCCTGCCTCAGCCTCCCGAGTAGCTGGGACTTCGGACACATGCCACCATGTCCAGCTAATTTTTGTATTTTTAGTAGAGACAAGGTTTCACCATATTGGTCAAGCTGGCCTTGAACTCCCAACCTCAGGTGATCCAGCCATCTTGGCTTCCCAAAGTGCTGGGATTACATGCATGAGCCACCATGCCCAGCCTAATTTTTGTGTTTTTAGTAGAGACAGGCTTTCACCATGTTGGCCAGGCTGGTCTTGAGTTCCTGACCTCAAGTGATCCATCCGCCTTGACCTCCCAAAGTGCTGGGATTACAGGTTTGAGCCACCACACCCAATCAGGACTTTCTTAAAGAGCACTCAGCTTAATTAAAACTTGATATCCCAGTTATAGGCGTATTTAAAAGGACTTTATGTTTTTCTCTTCTTGGATCTTGTTTTGCTAGAAAAAGTTGACTGAATTACTTTTCTCCATTTTGCACTGCCACTCTTAATGAATGCATGAGAGACTCTAAGATAATTTCTGGTGGCCTGGAACTCCTTGGAAAAAACAGAAAAGGTGCCATGGATTCCATTTTGGGAGAAACCTCTGTTTTCCTCATGGAACCCCAGGAATTAAAAACAGATAGGTCCCTCTCAAAATTTGTTTTTGTCTTCCAGCGATACCTATTTGTTGGGCCCCGGAAACAGCATGCTTTCCTAGCCTTGCTCTTAAAGGGCCCCACCTGGAGGCCAATAATACAATTAGGAGATTGGCAAATAAAAAGTCTTATAGCTATCAGATCTTCTTTCTCTGTATAGTTATATACGTGTTGTGTGTGATGTCTATAGAAAGAGCTCTAATTAATGCACTTAAAGAAGGATAAGCGCTTGGATCAATATTCTAGTTCTGGAATTATCCTACAAATCCTTCCAGGTAATAGGGGTAAATAGGGTGCCCATCACCCGGAGGTTTCCTTTTTTGAGAAAATAAGAGCAAGGGAGCTAACCAAAGCCAAGCCCCATGCACCCAAATCTTAGCAAGCATAACTATAGTCACAAGTTATCTGGGTGTATCAGCAGCCTTGGGATTTTTGAGCCATCCTTGCCCTCTTGTTTTGTTTCGATATATGTCTTCTAATAACCTGGTTTGTCTCTTCTAACCTTCAGGCCATTAAACTCCAAATGGTCATGCAACTGGAGCCTTGGACGATGACCCCTTTTACCAGACCCTTACATAGGTCTCTGAGGGAGCTCTGACTACCATTTTCCCAAAACAGCATATCCTGTCAGCAGGAAGCAGTTAAGATTAGTCTTCATCCTTATCATTATCCTTATTCTAATGGCAGTTAGACGTATTTCTTTAGGTGGGGAATGATAGAGGCAGGAGACAGCCAAATGCCATCCAGGTCATTGTGCACAGGGGGCTTCCCTAACATGCCCACGGTGGGCCAGGTGCAGTGGCTTATGCCTGTAATCCTAGCACTTTGGGAGGCCGAGGCAGGTGGATTGCCTGAGCTCAGGAGTTTGAGACCAGCCTGGGCCACACGGTGAAACCCTGTCTCTACTAAAATACAAAAAATTAGCCAGGCGTGGTGGCATGCACCTGTAAACCCAGCTATTCAGGAGGCTGAGGCAGGAGAATCACTTGAATCGGGAGGCAGAGGTTGCAGTGAGCCGAGACTGGTTGGAAAATTCCATCCCTTAACACATGTGCAGTAAGGAAAATAAGTCAATGTGAAGTGGCTCAGACTAAGGGCCTGCATGCGCACTGGAAGAATGGGGTGGAGCCACCAGGAATTCGTGCCTTATGCAGGTGGGAGCTGGGCCTCTTCGACTCGTGTGTGTGGTGGCCTAGTATTCAATTTTTGAGGTGGAAAACCTGCGTGCAGGACCCTTCTTGTTGAGGGTTTTCCTTTCCACCCTCCTCACTTTTCAGTGTGTCTGCATGCCTAATTTGTCTTGGTCATGAGACAAGGACCTGGATTTTAGCTGAACTAAGGAGCAAAAACTGTGCATCACAGGGAAAAAAATGAAGAATAAGGAATGAGGAGTGAGAAGTTGGAGGACAAAATCTAAGACAATCCTGCAGTGACCTGGATGCCAAGAGGGTGAAGAAATAACAGTTCCCACTCTTTGACTTAATGACTCTGGCTTTCCTCCCCATCCTTCCATACAAAAGTGACAATTACTCCCATGTTACTAAAGTCAGTGGACACTTCACTTCTCAGAAGCATTCAACACAACTGCTAACTTCATTCTTCTCAAAACATTCTCTTCCTTTGACCCCCTGATTTTCTCCTCCTGTTCTACTATTTTTTGGCACATCTTAATCTCCTCTGCCTGCTCCTCCTTTTCTACTTCACCATAAAATTTGCAGTTCCTTGAGGCTCTGTTGTAAGCCATCTTTCCTTCTTATTCTACACTCTTTCCCTAAGCACTCCCATCCTCTCCTGTGGCTTCATTAGCCACCAGAAGGTTAACAGCTCTCGGCTCTGTATTTCCAGCTTCCTAATTAGCAGCTCCACTTGAATGTGTCACAGGACTCTCAACCTTAAGTCTAAAACCAAACTTCCCACCCAATCTTATCCTTGTATTTTTTAACTGAATTAAAGGGTACACTGCTGGTTTGTCACCTGAAAACCTGAGCCATCTTTGACTCCTCCTTCATCTAACACTTAACTGTGCTGATTCTTCCTCCCATGCCTTCTCCCTAACCCCTTCTTAGCACCAAAGGTAAAGGCACCCTTTTCTCACTTGGATG
The DNA here is from genome assembly GCF_024542745.1 of Macaca thibetana thibetana. Lineage (NCBI taxonomy): Eukaryota > Metazoa > Chordata > Mammalia > Primates > Cercopithecidae > Macaca > Macaca thibetana. The sequence goes on along the minus strand of NC_065578.1, from coordinate 195,583,126 downwards.
GTTGTAGTAGCCTCCTGAGTGCCTCCATGTCCCTACTCTTGCCACCCTTGCCAAGAGTCCATTCTCCACAAAGGAGCCAGAATGGCTTTACAAATACAAGAACTTCGGGTATTCTCCTGCTTTTAAACCTTTTTACTATGTCCCATTGCTTGTAGAATAAAGTTTTTTCTCAATGGAGGTGAAATTCACATAACATAAATCATTTAAAACAGAACAATTCAATGGCATTTAGTACATTCACAATGTTGTACCATCACATCTATCTAGTCCCAAGACCTTTTAATCACTGCCAAATAAAACTCTGTACGATTAAGCAGTTGTGCCCATTCCTTTTACTTTCATTCCCAGGAGACCATCCATCTGCTTTCTGTTTCCATGGATTTTCCTATTCTAGATACTTCAAATAAATGAAACCATACAGTATGCGTATGCTGTTCTGTGACTGCCTTCTTTCATTGATCATGATGTTTTTGTGGTTTATCCATGTCATAGCATGTGTCAGTCTTCATTCCTTTTTATGACTGAATAATATTCCTTTGTATATATATACCACCATTCGTTCATCCACTCATCCGCTGAGGCAGCTTTGGGTTGTTTCCACCTTTTGGCTATGCTAAAGAGTGCTACTGTGAACATTCATGTACAAGGATTTCAGTACCTGTATTCAATTCTTTTGAGTATATACCTAGGACTGGAATTGCTGGGTCAAATGAAAGTTCTCTGTTTAACTCTTTGAGTTACTAACAAACTCTTTTGGATAGTGGATTCACCATTTTCTGTTTCCATCAGCCATGAACAAGAGTTTCAATTTCTCCACATCCTCACCGGCACTTGTAATTGGCTATTTTTTTGATTACTGCCATGCTAATGGGTGTTAAGTGGTAGCTGGTTGAAGTTTTGCTTTGCATTTCCCTAATGACTAATGATGTTGAGTGTGTTTTCAGGTGCTTGATGGTCATTTGTATATCTTTGGAAAAATGTCTATTCAGGTCCTTTGCCCATTTTTAAAATTGGGTAGTCCTTTTCATGTTAGGCTGGACTACAAGAGTTCTTTACATACTCTGGATATTAGACGCTTATCAGGTATGTGATTTGCAAATATTTTCTCCCGTTCTACACGTCTCCTTTTCACTTTCTTGATAAAGTCCTTTGATGCACAGAAGTTTTTAATTTTGAGGAAGTCCAGTTTATCTAACCTTTTCTTTTGTTGTTCATGCTGCCACTTCCTAGCTGTGTAACCTCTTTGTACCTCAATCTCCTAATTTGTCAAATGGCAATAAGAGAATTGTTGTGAGGATTAAATACACAGATAAAGTTCTTAGAAAAGTACCTGGTACAAAATCAGCACTTGATAAATGTTAGTATATTATACTACATTTATTCCTGGGTCAAAGTGCCCTGGATAACATTCTGTGACAAGGAAGAGCACAGATAAAAATTCTAGTGAACGTTAAGCAGGTTACATTCTTCTGAACTAGACCAACATTGAAATCAAACATTTTATTTCCACAAGCCCAGATATGGTGCTAGCCTTTGGTGCTTACTTAGAGAATAATGTCTTCTGAAAATATGATTTTTTTATTAGATGTCTTGTAATCATCCAACAACTCTGCTGGCTACTTTGTATTTAATAACACATTTGAGCTCTTTTTTTTTTTTTCTTTCTTTTTTGAGACGGAGTCTCACTCTGTCACCCAGGCTGGAGTACAGTGGCCGGATCTCTGCTCACTGCAAGCTCCGCCTCCCGGGTTCACGCCATTCTCCTGCCTCAGTCTCCCTAGTAGCTGGGACTACAGGCGCCCGCCACCGTGCTCGGCTAATTTTTTGTATTTTTAGTAGAGATGGGGTTTCACCGTGTTAGCCAGGATGGTCTCGATCTCCTGACCTCGTGATCTGCCTGTCTTGGCATCCCAAAGTGCTGGGATTACAGGCTTGAGCCACCGCGCCTGGCCTGAGCTCTTCTCTTCTTTTTTTTTTTTTTTTTTTTTTTGAGATGGAGTCTCGCTCTGTCATTCAGGCTGGAGTGCAGTGGTGCAATCTCAACTCTCTGCAACCTCCGCCTCCCAGGCTCAATCAATTCTCCCACCTCAGCCTCCCGAGTAGCTGGGATTACAGGCACGCGCTACCGCACCCAGTTAATTTTTGTATTTTTAGTAGAGACGAGGTTTCACCACATTGCCCAGGCTGGTCTTGAACTCCTGACCTCAGGTGATCCATCCACCTCGGTCTCCCGAAGTGCTGGGATTGCAGGTGTGAGCCACCATGCCCAGCTGAGCTCTTCTCTTTTTACTGACTCCCAATCAAATACCACCCAGGAGTGCCTGAAAGAGTGAGATTTCCAATCATTCTGACTTTTCATTTCATCCCAAGCACTATTTCTTTATTTTCTTTTTACCAGGGGTTCAGAGAAAGGGTGGCAATGCAATCCCCAATGAGTATTATGGGTTGAATTGCATGCCCTCCAAGTTCATATTCTAAAGTTCTAACCTCCAGTGCCTCAGAATGTGACCTCGTTTGGAAACAGGGCTCTTGCAGATGCAATTAGTTAAGATGAGGTCATGCTAGAATAGAGTGGGCCCCTAATCTGTCTGGTGTCCTTTAAGATGGCCACGAGAAGGCACAGAGACACACAGGGTTCTCCCTCACCATGTGACAATGAGGGCAGAGCGGAGTCATGCAGATGCAAGCCAAAAATCGAATCACCAAAGATTGCCAGCAAATCAGCAGAAGTTAGCAGCGAGGCTAGAAAGGGTCCCCACAGTTTTCAAAGGCAGGTTGGCCCTGCCCGCAGCTTGACTGCAGATGTCTAGCCTCCAGCACTATGGGACGAGACATTTCTGTTAAGTACCCAGTTTGTGGTGCTTTGTTACAGCAGCCCTAGGAAACTGAGACACCGAGTAAGAGAAAAAAATGCCTCTCAGGTGGGTTTTCTTCCTCTGAGTCCTGTAGAAAGTGGAAATTAGAAACTGTTTAAATTCTTCCATGTCTGGGCACTTTCAGAGCAAAAATATGCTTTCCAGTTGCATTTAAAGCTCAAAATGTAGACCTCTCCAGTCAGCTCATGACAGTTTTATAGCTAAGAATCTTCTCAACTTAGATGGGGGTGGAGGAAAAGGGAGGCATCAGGGCTGGACCATGTTGTAGTCTCACGCCTGTAGTCCCAGCACTTTGGCAGGCAGATCACTTGAGGTTGGGAGTTCGAGACCAGCCTGACCAAAATGGAGAAACCCTGTCTCTACTAAAAATACAAAAATTAGCAGGGTGTGGTGGTGCATGCCTGTAATCTCAGCTACTTGGGATGCTAAGGTAGGAGAATCACTTTAACTTGGGAGGGGAAGGTTGTTGTGAGCCGAGATTGCACCATTGTACTCCAGCCTGGGCAACAAGAGCAAAATTCCATCTCAGAAAAAAAAAAAAAAAAGAGAGAGAGAGAGAGAGAGAACAAAGTGGTGTAATTAAGTGTCACTCTGGGACTGGACATAAACCCTGATTCTCAGTTTAAAGAACTGGAAAGGAAGAGAAAAGGAGTAGAAGACTAAGTGCCTTGAGGCTGACTGCCCCACAGTCCTCCCTTCTGTGCCCAAAATGGCGATGACGGGTCAGAATAGTTGGGACGTCCTGCCCACAAGACTGACAGCCATTCAGCACTCCCTGAGTGGCCAGCCGGTAGATCTGCCCACTGCTTGGCTTAGGTAGTTGATAAAAGGCTGTAGCTTGCTTCTTTTCATTCCTAGCAATCTCTCTCTCTCTCAGGTATATGATTCAAGCCCCAAACTTATGGAAACCTTGTATTTATACATCTTTCAGATTGTGTACTTTCCTTCCTCCCAGGTTCCCCCACTTCCCTTCCTCATAGGATTTTCAGTGACTCCTTCCTGGGCAGTGTTTGAGTGAAACCTCTGAGCCTCTGGGTATTAACTTTTGATTAGAAGGGCTCCCGAAGTCCAGGGAAAAGCCCATGGGCAGGCCAGTTCAAAGGCAGAGCATCTTCTGGTAATGAATGTTGTGGATTCATTCTGTCATGTCAGATTTCCCAGGAAGCAGATTCTGAAATATATATTCATATGCAATAAGGTTATTGGGAGGGACTCTTGGGAATCAACACCTGTGAGGGGTGGAGAAAGTCAGACTGGGCAGAAGGAGAATTGGAGTGTGACACGGTCATACCAATGGTCTCAGCCAATCTCATGGAGGGCTCCAGATGAAGGATGGCCTTTTAGAATTGTCCTGATCCTCCAGGACTGGCCTGCCCCTGGATGTGGGAATACGACCATGGAAGAGGCAGATATTTTCAGCTGCTGTTTTCCCCCAGAATGTGATATTGGTTTTGATTTACTTATCTTTGTTATCAAACTGAACTGGAGTCCACTTGCCCGGGGCAGCAAAGTCAAACGCTAACATTGGCATAGCATCAAGAGAAAGTGAGGTATTTATTGCAGGGCACCAAGCAAGAAGAATCGAGCAGCTCATACTTAAGACCAGAACTTCCAGGTAAGAGTTTCTAAAGGTGAAGAGGCAGAGGTTACAGGCAAAGTCATAAAGCAAAACATGGAGGCTACACATTGGTTTGACCTAAAAAAGTGGGATATCTCAAAGCAGGAGCCCATAGGTTGGTGGTAGACTCAAAGATTTTCACATTTGCAATTAGTTAAGGAGGCAAAGGTTTGTCTCTAAAAAAGAACGTCAGCTCTGGCTCATGGGTGTGACCTTCTCCAGGCCCCTTAGGAAGAAATTTAGAACAAAGAACAGCGGTAGGAGTTCAGTCCTCATTTCCTCCTTATCTGAGGCCTGAGTGCCAATGGATCCATTTGGTGGGGATCCGGGTTTTTGAAAAACAACTCAGTGACATGTGTTAGGATGTTACCTTTAGTTTCTATAAGAAACAAAACATCTGCTGGCTCTAACTTCCTTGGCTATTGTTTTAAGTTACTATTACCTTCTTGCTTATTAAGTTGTTCCCTTATTGAGGCTAAGTAGTTGCCTCGAATTTCCTTTGAAGGAAGATTTTCCTTTATTTTCATGCTCAGGGGAAGGAGGGTACAGGCTCCGAAAAGGAGTTCCTGTTCTGTCTTATCTGCATGGGCTGGAGGGATAGTTCAAGGTTTGCACTGAGCCTTCTCTACTGTGATACTTCTCATTCTGCAGGCCAATGAACCAATGTAAGGTTTCTGCCAATCCTCAAGTATGTCCATTTAAAATTACACATTTGGGGATTAGGACCATGACCACTGGGTGAGTCTGTGGACCCCAGGGAACCAAGTGTGAACTCGACCTAGGCCAGGACCATTTATTATCTGGTGCCCATTCACACCTCCTCTAATAGATGGCTCTCATAATGTCTTAGGTTTCCAGGTACCAATATTAGCTTGGATTCTGTGTCCTCAAACTATTTTGGTACCACCCTTTCCCAGTACATAATTACCAAAATAAATAGTTCTTAGTATTTTGAGGGGAAGACTAGGGGAATCATTGCCATTTATACTTGCTATAGTGTTACAAGGCCTTCCTGGGGATTTAGACTCTCCTTCAATCAATGGTTGCTAGGTCAGAAAACTGGCTCAGGTCTGGAAACTAAAAAGGAGATTTTAAGTTTTTACTGTGGTGGCTACTTTTAGTCTCCTAATCATCTACTCTTGATTTCTTTGGGTTGTATAGATTGTATTATTCAGAAAGAATCAATAGGGTCTGAATAACACTTTTGAACTAATTGAATGCTGCCTTTTCCAATACTACCTATGGCCTGCCCCTCCCCTATTCTGAGCCCATAAAAATCTGCGGACCCAGCTACACAAGGAGGAGAGAACCACCAGACTGTGGGGATGAGGGACCATCCCCTGTGTCCCCTCTCTACTGAGAGCTGTTCTGTTGCTCAGTAAAATTCTTCTCTGCCCTCCTCACCCTTCAATGTGCAGCATATCCTCATTCTTCTTGGGTGTGGTACAAGAGCTTGAGAATCACCGAATGCAGGTACAAGCTATAACACAGGTGAGCTGAGGCACACCAGCATGGCCAAGCAAGCCCTGGGAGGACATCACTGCCTGGAGGTCTCAGGTTTGCAAAGTGACCAAGAAGAAAAAATTCTACATCAGTTATCCACATCCCATGTATTGCAGTCACATTCCTTCATAATTAGGGCTCTGACCTTGGCAGAGCTGGCCTGTGGAACTCAGAACTCAACCTTCTCTGGAGCTCTGTGCTTCCATAATTAAATCCTAAATTCAGTCCTCAGGTTTTTCTGCACTCCAGTGATAGGAGATGAGGGTATCTTTTTATGCTTCTGAGGATGTCCTCTGGAACTCTGACTTAACCTATAATAGGTGACCAATTATCCTCAGCCTTTTACTGTCTTGCCCCAAAGAATAGATTATTTCCTAACAAAAACTATCTAGTTCTATTGTCTTTATAATGACTATTTCCCTGTATCTCTCAAATGCCTGATACACTACTTGACAGTATGTTCTATTCCACCAGCCATCCTTCCATGTCCACCATGGTGGAGTTTTAATAGTTGCAGCAGCACAGCGGGCATGAGGCCATCTGTGCACCCCCAACCACCAGCAGCAGGTCCTCACTGCTCGCTGGCCAGTGGATGACTCCAACCTCAAATCCCAATTTACAAACAGTCTTCATTCTTGGACGAGTCCCCACACTGCCACAGATCAGGTTCCCTGGGCGTCAGACTCTGAGATGGAGACCAGGTGCAAGAGGTGCTTGGTGACACATACCTGTAATCCCAGTTTGGGAGGCTGAGGCAGGAGAATTGCTTGAATCTGGGAGGCGGAGGTTGCAGTGAGCTGAGATCATGCCATTACACTCCAGCCTGGGCCACAAGAGTGAAATTCTGTCTCAAAACAAACAAACAAACAAAAACAAGAAAAAGAGGTTTATTGGGGAGTGCTTTTAAAATTAATCCCCAGGGGAAGTGAAGGGAGCATGATGGGGCAACAAGGGAAGTTAAGCTGTGACGTAGTCACATCAAAAGCCTGAACCAATGCCACTGGTCCTATGGAGCTGAGATGGCTCATAGCCATCCCACACTGGGGCAAGGGGGCTAGACATTTATACACTCTGCCTTTACTAGCTGTGTTCACCAGCTGAGGGCAATCTCCAGAGAGGGACTCAGCTGCCAGCTATGAGTTGTCAACACTCTGAGCGAATGAGGAAATAAGTGACCCGGTCCTGAAAGGGGTTGGAAGTGGGTATCTGAGGGGCACACCACAGCATCCTCTCTGAGAAAGTCTATGCAGAGCAGCTTAAGTCATTCTTGACCTAAAGCAGGATCTGAGTGCAGACTCAAAGCAGAACTCATACCTTGAGTGTATGGTTCAAATGCCATTTGCCTAGTAAACATTTAGGATTCTTTCAAAACTCATGTATTGTTGGAGTTGAAACTTTTTTTTTTTTTTTTTGTTTTTTTTTATTATCCTTTTCTTTTATTTTTTTTTTTTTTTTTATCTTGGTATAGGCTTCTTTTTTTTTTTATTTTTTTTGTATTTCCTTTTTTTTTCAACTTTTATTTTTATATTTTTTTCTTTTGTATTAATTTTTTTTTTTGTTTTTAAACCCTTATTTTTTTTTTTTTTTATTTTTTTTTTATTAAATTTTTTTTGGATGATTCTTTTATTTTTTTTTTTTTTTTACGTTTTTTTTTCCTATTTTTTTGAAAAATTCTTTTTTCCATCTTTTTTTTTTTTTTTTTTTTTTTATTATTTATTTTTTTGGGAAAAAAAAACTTTCATTTTTTGTTTATTTTCTTTTTTTTTTATTCCAGAATGGTTTTTTTTATTTTTTTTTTTCTTTTTTTTTATTTTAGGGCTTTTTTTTTTTTTGAGATGTCCTTGCCTAGAAACATTTAGATTCTTTCATATCTTTTTATTTTTTTTTTTTTCTATTTTCTTCCACTTTTTTATTTTTTTTTTTTTTTCTTTTTTATGCAGCGATGTTCTACACCCACAACCACCATCTATTTTATTTAAGTCATTTTTTTTTCAATCCATAATCACTCACCCCTTTTTTTAAAATTAATTTTAGTACACATTTTTCTTTTTTTTATTACTCTTTTTATTTTTTTATTTTTTTATTTTTTTCTTTTATTTTTTTTATTCCTTCTTTTTTTTTTCTCTATTTTTTTTTTTCTCTTTTTTTTCTTTTTTTTTTATGTATTGTTGGAGTTGAAAACCCTTAGAGGAGATTCCGTTTCAGACCCCACTTGTTATGGATGAGAAATTTAGACACAGTTTGACCCAAACAGAGCTTTCGACTTCCGGTATTGCTGTTTCTGCTATGGCTTTCTGGTTTTGACTCTATAAAATTCTGAAAATCTTTCTCTTTGTATCTGCTGAAGGAGTCTAAATGGTGATATTTAATTTGGCAAAAAAACAATTACATATTTGTTATTATCTCAGGATGCATGAGATGGAATGGCGATTGAACAGTGATCACCCCCACAAAAGAAAGTTATCAGTGATGGTCCAGGCGCGATGGCTCACACCTGTCATCCCAGCACTTTGGGAGGCCAAGGCAGGTGGATTGCCTGAGCTCAGGAGTTCGCAACCAGCCTGGGCAACACGGTGAAACCCCGTCTCTACTAAAATAAAAAAAAGTAGCTGGGCGTGGCGGCATGCTCCTGTAGTCTCAGCTACTTGAGAGGCTGAGGCAGAAGAATTGCTTGAACCCACGAGGCAGAGGTTGCAGTGAGCCGAGATTGTGCCACTGCACTCCAGGCTGGGCAACAGAGTGAGACTCCATCTCAAAAAAAAAAAGAAAGTTATCAGTGATGGATATAAAGTATCATTTTATGTAATACATAGTCATAAAGCATTAAATTATTTATCCTCAATTGTTAAGCTGGGTGGTATGTACATGGGACTTCAGGGCTTATTATGTTATTTTATATGTTTAAATTTTTCCTTAATAAAAACTTGACAAAATTACTTAGCCCTTGTTTGTTTGTTTTAAAGAGATAGGGTCTCACTATGTTGCCCAGGTGGATCATGAACTCCTGGGCTCAAGCAGTCTCCTGCCTCAGCCTCCCAAAGTGTTGGGATTAGTGGCGTGGGCCACCGTGCCCAGTCTCCCTTGTTTTAAACTATAAGTATATGATGCCTAGTCTATGCATTGAAAGAAATTTATTTCCTCTAAATATAAATGATTTAACAGTCATTTATTTAGCACTTACTCTGGGCTTAAACACTGTGCTAAGTTCTAAAGAAAGAAACAAAGATGAATTAGAGAGGTTAATCAATTTTTTGCAAGTGAAATAAAACCTGACATTTGTAGCCCTAATTAATTGGGGTTTCATTTTCTTACACTATAAGAAGTCTGAAGAAATATAGTCCAGAGATCGTGCAGTGCCTTAATGACATCATCAAAGACCTAGGTCCTCCTTTTCCCCCAGGTATTTCTGGGAGTCATCAGATAAGGTTGCCAGATAAAATACAGGACACATAGTTAAATTTGAATTTCAGGTAAATAACAAATAATTCCTCTTAGCATGACTACATCCCATGCAATATTTGGGACATATGTATATTAAACATTTTTTTGATTTTCATCTGGAATTCAATATTAACTGAGTGTCCTGGTTTTGTTTTTTTTTTAAGATGGAGTGTTTCTCTGTTGCCCAGGCTGGAGTGCAGTGGTGGATCTCGACTCACTGAAACCTCTGCCTCCTGGGTTCAAGCGATTTCCTTTCCTCACCCTCACAAGTAGCTGGGACTACAGGTGTGCGCCACCATGCCCAGCTAATTTTTTTGTATTTTCAGTAGGAATGGGATTTCACCACGTGAGCCAGGCTGGTCTCGAACTCCTGACCTCAGGTGATCCGCCCACCTCAACCTCCCAAAGTGGTGGGATTACAGGCGTGAGCCACCGCACCTGGCCTTGTGTTTTTATTTGTTAAATCTAGCAATGCTGCCTTTAGGGAGCAGCTCACATGTGTTCACGACAAATACTATCAGTTACTCCCTTGGCCCATGTTTTCTAGAAAAACAGAGCAGAGGCAAGCTTCACATGCTACAGCTCATTGTAAATCCCAGGGCAGGGGCAAGGCAGGGAAGGAAGGAAAGAGAATGCAAAGTGGCACTTGGATTAGCAGCCCACAGCTTCCAAGGAAAGAGAGAGGCTGCCTAGTTGTGCGGAATGTTGTCTAGACAGGCCCTGTAGACACACCATGCCTTGGAAATGTCCCTCTTGGTGAAAAAGGAGAGGGCTACATCTGCTAGGTCTTTCACCTTCTGTCATTGTTAAGATTCACTACACAGGGCATTGATTCCCCCCTCTTCTGGTTGAGTTATGTGGCTGCTCTATGCAGTTGATAGGGAGGCCAAATCCCATGTCCTCCAATACGGCCTTCACCTGAGCCCAGAAGTGTGGGAGGAGCCACAGCAGCTGTGGATCTAGTAAGGAAAAATCAGGGCACCTGTGCTGTCCCCACAAGCGTTATAGAAGCCAAGTAGAAGCAGGCCCTCTCCAGGGGGAGGCTGAGGCTGCTGGCACTATGAGAAGATGAAGTGATGACGACCACAGCAGCAAGCGCACTGGCAGCCACAGCCCTGGGACGAGGAGACTGGGGTACGCATCACGTAGACCACGTTCTCACCTCCTCCTGCTAGAGCCTCCTCTGCTGGGGATCTGCTCCAGACACCACTGCCCTTGCAAGGTATCACTACTTCTGCTGGCCTCTTCACATGCATCTGCAGGGGCCACTGTGGCAGACCCCACAATTCCTGGCTGGGGGCTTCTGCCACCTTCTGTGCCACTGGAGCCCCTAAATGCTGTGGTAGAAAAGGAAGATGGCCTCTCTTTTCCTGAATTTGTTTCACACCTCTTTTAGGTGGTTACCTATGGGGACATTTTCTGAATCAAGTGTCAGCAAAATCACACTCAAACTGACCATGGCAAAAAATAAATAAGTAAACAAAAGGAAGATACTATTTATGTGATTGAAGACATTTCTTAGAAGATGACATACAAATGGCCAGTGGGTATTTGAGAAATGCTCAGCATCACTAATCATCAGGAAAATGCAAATCAAAACCACAATGAGATGTCATGTGACCCCAGTTAGAATAGCTATTATCAAAAAGACAAAAAAACTGCTGCTGAGAATATGGAGAAAGGGGAACACACACTGTTGGTGGGAATGTAAATTAGTACATCTATTATAGGAAACAATATGGAGGTTCCTTAAAAAGCTTAAAATAGAATTACCGTATGATCTAGCAATCCCACTGCTGGGTATATCTTCAAAAGAAGGGAAATTAATATATCAAAGAGACATCTGCACTCCCATGTTTATTGGAGCACTATTCATAATATCAAAGATGCAGAATCAGCCTAATTGTCAATCAGCAGGAGAATGGATAAAGCAAATATGACATATATACACGGTAGAATACTATTTGGCCATGGAAAATAATGAAATCCTGTCATTTACAGCAACATGGATGGAACCGGAGGTCATTATGTTAAGTAAAATAAGTCAGGCACAGAAAGACAAACATCACATGTTCTCATGCATATGTGGGAACTAAAAGAGTGGACCTCATGGACATAGAAAGTAGAATGGTGGCTACCAGAAACTGGGAAAGGAAGCGGGAGGAAGATCAAGAGAAGATGGTTAATGGGTGCAGAGATACAGTTAGATAGAAGGAATAAGTTCTAGTATTTTATAGTGTAATGGGAAGTTACAGTTAATTTTTTTTTTTTTTTTTTTTTTTTTTTTTTTTTTTTTTTTGAGACGGAGTCTTGCTCTGTCACCCAGGCTGGAGTGTGGTGGCGTGATCTCGGCTCACTGCAACCTCTGCCTCATGGGTTCAACTGATTCTCCCACCTCAGCCTCCCAAGTAGCTGGGACTACTAATTTTTGTATTTTTAGTAGAAATGGGGTTTCACCATGTTGGCCAGGCTGGTCTCAAACTCCTGACCTCAGGTGATCTGCCCTTCTCAGCCTCCCAAAGGGCTAGGATTACAGGCATGAGCCACCACACCTGGCCTATAGTTAACAACTTATTGTGTATTTCAAAACAGCTAGAAGAGAAGAATTGTAATGTTCCCAACACAAAGAAAAGAAAAATGTTTGACATGATGGATATCCAGTTACCCTGATTTGATCCTTACACATTGTATGCCTGTATCAAAATATCTTATGTATCCCAAAATATGTACAAATAATATAGATAATTAAAAATAAAAATTAAAAAGTATAGCGTTAAAAAAAAAATCCCAAGAGGAGCTTTACGTTCAGATGTGGCTGGGCTCAGAGCTCGAGTGATGTCTTCTGGGTTCTTTCTATCTCTTTGCTCTGCTGTTCCCTGGGTTTTCAGCATTCTTAGGCTCTAGGCAGGGGCAAACCATCATAACCTAATGGCCTCCAAGGCAGTACAAGGAAAGCCTCTCTTCTGGGAGTTCTGCAGAGGAGTCTTGGGTTTCTTCTCATCAGACCAACTCAGGTGAGGAGCCCACTCCTAAGCCGGGGAATGAACTATGCTGACTGCCCAAGGCTGAGTCATGTGTTGCACCCCAACAACATGACTAGGAGAGGGTGGGGAAGTCAGGGAACGTTGCTGCACCAAGGGAGAGGATGCTGGGAGACAAACAAAGAAATACTGGCCACAGATTGGCCACAAACAAAGAAGAACTGCTTGTGCCTCCACTCCTCAAGGAGTTCTAATGTACACCCCCCTTCTCTACAGGACCACCAAGCCGTAAGTTCCTGGGGACTGTTCGTGAGGCAGACTAACAGAAGAAAACTATCTTAGTCAAAATATTTCCTCTCCAACAACTAAGCCTGTTTACTGAACCAGGCTCGTGAGCTCCCCACCACCAACCAAGCTGACGACATGGAATCAAGCAATGTAGTTTCGGGTGCATTTGCTCCCAAAAGGTGTGGTCAGTATCTCATGCAGAAAGATTGTTTGGCCGTGTGATCCAGGAGAAACCACTCTGATCTTTGCTGATCCCAGGTCCCTCTGTGATCGGGTACAGGAGATCAGAACCCTCAAATAACAGGCTTGATACTATTCGGCTGTATCCCCACCCAAATCTCATCTTGAATTTTAGCTCCCACAATTCCCTCATGGCTTGGGAAGAACCTGCTGGGAGGTGATTGAATTATGGGGGTGGGTCTTTCCTGCACTGTTCTCATGATAGTGAATGAGTCTCACAAGATCTGATGATTTTAAAAATGTGGAGATTCCCTGCACAAGCTCTCTCTTTGTCTGCTACCATCCATGTAAGATGTAACTTGCTCCTCCTTGCCTTCCACCATGATTATGAGGCCTCCGCAGCCATGTGGAACTGTAAGTACATTAAACCTCTTTTGTTTTGTAAGTTGCCCAGTCTCGGGTATTTTTTGTTTGTTTGTTTGTTTGTTTGTTTTGAGATGGAGTCTCGCTCTGTCACCCAGGCTGGAGTGCAGTGGAGCAATCTCAGCTCACTGCAAGCTTCACCTCCCGGGTTCACGCCATTCTCCTGCCTCAGTATCCCGAGTAGCTGGGACTACAGGCGCCCACCATCACGCCCAGTTAATTTTTTGTAGTTTTAGTAGAGACGGGGTTTCACCGTGTTAGCCAGGATGGTCTCGATCTCCTGACCTCATGATCTGCCTGCCTCAGCCTCCCAAAGTACTGGGATTACAGGCATGAGTCACTGTGCCCAGCCCAGTCTTGGGTATGTTTTTATCAGCATCGTGAAAATGGACTAATATAAAGCTAAAGGTTTTCTATAATCAGATTTATCTTAAGCCTATCCTAAATATAAACCTGATTCATAGTTAGGAGGACAATTCTCTATTCCCATAAATAATAGGTCAGTTTATATAATAAACAGCTTATAAAATCCAGGTTGCTTTTCATACTTGACAGATCTGGTTTTTTGGATCAATATTCCCTACCAGAAGCATGTGGATTTGGAACCCAGCCCCAGTTCATGACTTATATGTGAAACACCTTGTGGGGAAGTCTGTCAGAATCAACGTAAGAATGTGCCCTTGTCCGGGCATGGTGGTGCACGCCTGTAATCCCAGCACTTTGGGAGGCCGAGATAGGCGGATCACCTGAGGTCAGGAATTCAAGACCAGCCTGGCCAACATGCTGAAACCCCGCCTCTACTAAAACTACAAAAATTAGTCGGGCGTGGTGGCGGGCGCCTGTAATCCCAGCCACTCAGGAGGCTGAGGTAGGAGAATTGCTTGAACCTGGGAGGCAGAGGTTGCAGTGAGCCGAGATTGCGCCACTGCACTCCACCCTGGGCAACAGAGTGAGTCTTCATCTCAAAAAAAAAAGGTTGTGTCCTTTATTTAAAAATATTTTTTCCTTAGCCTTTGAGCCTATGGATAGGACAGGTTATCAGTCGGAGCTGTGCAGACTTAATCTTGATGTTTGGTCATCCAAAGCGCTGACATAGCTCTTCCACAGGAGGCCTGCGCATCGCCACTCATGCTGCCACTGTGTCTTTAGTGATCCCTGAGAAGTTCCAGCATGTTTTGTGAATACTCAACACCAACATCAACATGTGGCAGAAAATAGCCTTTGCCATCACTGCCATAAAGGGTATGCGCCGAAGTTATGCTCGTGTGGAGTTGAAAAAGCAGACATCGACCTCCCCAAGAGGGCAGGAGAATTCACTGAGGATGAAGTGGAACTCCCTGAGGATCACCCTTATGCAGAATCCACGCCAGTACAAGATCCCACACTAGTTCCTGAACAGACAGAAGGATGTAAAGGATGGAAACTATGGCTAGGTTCTGGTCCGGACAACAAGCTCTTTGAAGACATGGAGACCCATAGAGGGCTGTGCCACTTCTGGGACCTTTGTGTCTGAGGCCAGCATGCCAAGACCACTGGCTGCCATGGCTGTACTGTGAGTGGATTCAGGAAGCAGTAAGTTTGTAGGCCTGTCTGTATATATACTTAAAAAAATAAAAATAAAACAAAGTCCTGGTATCACCTTAAAGTTTAGGATAAGGTCACTGTGAAAAGATCCCAAGCCACACTATGAATTATACAAATGAGAGCACTGTTTATATCCAGTAGATGGACAGAAATAACAAAGTCTGACTAAACCAAATGTCAATAACGTATTATACATGACTGTGGGAATGTAAATTGGTTTAGCCACTATGAAAAACAATTTGTCGGGCTGGGCGCAGTGGCTCACGCCTATAATCCCAGCACTTTGGGAGGCCGAGGCGGGCGGATCACTTGAGGTCAGGAGCTCAAGATCAGCCTGGCCAACAGGCTGAAGCCCTGTCTCTACTAAAAATACAAAAAATTAGCTGGGCGTGGTGGCGGGCGCCTGTAATCCCAGCTACTCAGGAGGTTGAGGCAGGAGAATCGCTTCAACCTGGGAGGTGGAGGTTGCAGTGAGCCAAGATTGTGCCACTGCACTCCAGCCCGGGCGACAGTGTGAGACTCTGTCTTAAGAAAAACAAAAAGAAAAGAAAAAAAAGAAAAATAATTTGTAATTATCTTCTATAGTTAGACACATATCCTACCACCCACCTCTCCTTTCATCATGGACATAATATCCTAGGGAAACTGTTGCTCATGTACGCCCACCAAGAAACATGCTTAGGGCAGCACTTTTTATATGACCCAAACAAAACAGAACAGAAGCTACCCAAATTCCATCAACAGGAGAATAGATAAATAACTTGTGAAATATTTACCCAGTGGAATATCATACAACAATGAAAAACTCTATCTTTATCTGGGCACAGTTTCATGTGCCTGTAGTCTCAGCAACTCAGGAGGCTGAGGTGGGAGGATCGCTTGAGTCCAGGAGTTTGAGGCTGCAGTAAGTTATGATCACACCACTGTGCTCCAACCTGGGTGACAGAGCAAGACCTGTCTCAAAAAAAGAAAAAGAAAAGGAAAGAAAAAAAAATGTTTTCACCAGCTACCTGCATCGAAATGAATGCATCTGGGAAGTATAACGTAGTGGGAAAAAGAAAGTCAAGTTGCAGAAGGCGATTCACCATATAATCCCTTTTTTGAAGCTCAAAAAAGAAGTAAGATTGATATATAGTTTGTACACATATACATCTGTAGTAAAACTATTTTTTTTTAAGCCAAATTAATTAAAATGTAAAAGTTAGGGTAGTACGACCTCTCGTGGGGAGGTGGAGGGCTGAAAGGAGAAACATGCAAGTAGTTTAGATGGCACCTATCATAAATTGGTTTATAAATTTGGCGGTGGATGCACAGGTTTCGTTATGTTATTATGCTTCCTAAACATGTAAGTTACACATTTGCTTTGCATCCATCAAACATTACAACATGAAGAAAATTCCTTAAGTCATGTGGGAAAAAAGCAAGTGTAGTCATACTTACATTCCAACATAAACAAAGGAATCATTTGTGAGGATGCTTTGTGATATCTCAAGCCCCTTTCACTTTTTAACATTTGTAATCTTTGACCCCCACTGCATCCCTTCTTGCAATGAATGACTTAAAATGCCACACTAATATGAAACAAAGCAAAATATAAGTCAGGTGAAGCATGGAGTCCTGATAGATTAGGTAACAATTTGGAGTAGGAGACAAATCTTGTTTGGAAAGAAACACTCAAAATGTTAACCAAAGCAGCACTTGAGGTAGGATTGGGGGAAGGAGGCGCTTCAACAGGAGGATGCTTCACTTTTTACTCTTCTGTGCTGCTTGGGTTTGTCACAATAAGGGTACATTACACATGTAAAAATTCCATAACAGTAGAAATGGAAAAAAGCAGAGGGATTTTGACCACACACCTTTTCAGTGTGTATCTCATGAATTGCTTTTGCTTTCAGGTAAGGAGGAAGCATGTACATTTGATATTGAAATCAGAAAGACTTTTTCTAAGAGAGGTGACATGGCTTTGATGTTGCCTACTAGGTTTTATCATAGTATCATGTCTAGCTTCAATAGACAATTGCTTTTGTCTCCTAATCTATGTCCACAAACGGCTATGGCCGAGACTGGTAGACCCATTTTCCCCCTTTTTCTTTTGTAACCAACCTCCATATTTAGCTGGGCATGTGGCTATCCAAAATAAAAATTACATTTCCCAACACCCTCTTACCCCCAACTCCTCATAGCTAGGTATGGCCATGAGACTAAGTTCTGGTCAATGACATGTATGTACACATCCTGAATGCAAAATCGGAAAATGTCCTTAAAGGGATGGAGTACGTCCACCTTTGCCCTTCTTATTTCCAGCAATCTGCAATGTGGAACTGTGGCAGGAGCTTCAGCAGCCATCTTGGGTGTGATGTTTTCAGCATGTAGAAGCCACATGCCCAGAGCAATGGAGGGAGCCTAGGTCCCTGCCATTGGAGAGCATGATACCTGCTACCTGCTCAGCACTCAGCACTGCCAACCTCTGAAACCCTTTTCCTTTCTTTCTTTTCTTTTTCTTTTTTTTTTTTTGAGACTGGGTCTTTCTCTGTCACCCAGGCTGGAGTGCAGTGGTATTATCTTGGCTTACTGCAACCCCTGCCTCCTGGGCTTAAGTGATCCTCCCACCTCACCCTCCCACGTAGCTGAGACTACAGGTTTGTGCCACGATGCCCGGCTAAGTTTTGTATTTTTTGTAGAGATGCAGTTTCACTAAGCTGCCTGGGGTGGTCTCGAACTCCCAGGCTCAAGTGATCTGCCTGACTCAGCCTCCCAAAGTGCTGGGATTACAGGATGAAATGAGAAACCCATTTCTATGAGAAAGAACATCTATGATATTTAGGCCACTGTATTTTTTCTGTCATATGCAGCCAAACCTAATCCAAACTGATCTAATGGCTTTAGTTTATCTACTCTAAAATCAAAAAGTTTGGCACACATCCTTTAACATAAATTAGCTTTAGCAGCAATTCTATACAGTGGGTGAAAACATTCATTTACTCAGGGACCGCAATTCCAAACTAATTTGTCCTAGAGGGTTTACCAGGAAGCTACTGTTAAAATAAAAAAAAAATTTAATTTGTTAGGCAAATTAAATTTAACAGAGTTTAATTCAGCAAAGACTGATGTGTGAATCGGGCAGCCTCCCAAGCCAGAGTAGGCTCCGAGACTCCAGCACTGACACGTGATGGAAGATTTATAGACAGAAAAAGGAAAGTGCCCTATAAAAAATGGAAATGAGGGCCAAAATAGTCAGATGGGTTACAGCTCAGTGTTCGCCTTATTTGAACAGGGTTGGAACAGTTGGCCACCTTTGATTGGCCAAAACTTGGTAATTGGCACAAGAGTAGGCTACCGTCTGTTTACAAGTCCATTTAGGTTACAGTTCATGATATATAGAGAAACCTTTAGGCCGAACCTAAGATATTTATATGTAAGGAGGCAGCTTTAGGCTAAACTTGTTTTAACTCCGTATTTTAAAATTAAGTTAAGGTGTTTTACTGAGAGATATTTGTCCAAGTGAGCAATCCTGAGCATCTGCTTTGAATTTTTTCCCCAGCTAGAGTTATCGTAAACCTGCTTAAGGCAGTGTCCTGTCCCAGTTGTTTCTCGAGTAATTGTTTAAAATGCAGATTCATTGGCCTGCTCTAGAACAATGGAATCAAAACTCCATAGAGAGATTCCTGGGACTCTGCATTTTTAACAAATATCCAAGTATGGCCTATGCACAACAACATTCGAGAATTCTTCGATGCCTCTCTTTCTCTCATACGCTAAAGGAGATCCCAAACTGTTCTTTGAAAGAGACTTTGGCTTCCGTTTTTGCATACCCCCTTAATCTACCTTCTGCTGCTTCTTTTGAGATTTCACAGCTTCACACTCTGCCATGTTTAGTGTTATCAAAAGCCCAGTTAGGAGAAATAATACCCGTGGTGGATTTCCTAAGAACATGCAGTCCATTCATATTGGGTTTTTTGTTTTGTTTTGTTTTTGTTTATTTGTTTGTTTTTAGGTATTCTAAATTGTACCCTTGAAATGTATCTGAGTATCAAAGAATTGCCTACCGGAATTGTATTATTTGGCCTTTTGTTTGGCTTTGTTTTTATTGAATTGTACCCTGGAGTTACAATATCAGCTTACTTCAAACATAGTTATAAGAAAGAACAGGAGGAAATGTGTTACTATTGCTCTTGTAGGGCTGTGTTGAGATGTCTCCCTCTATAAAACAATACTTTCTTTATGAGCACCCATAAGAGAATGTGTCAATTCTCAATATCAGAAAGCATAATACTTCCAAAGAGCAATTGGTTTCTTTTAATCTAATGGAGATGACAAAAACAATTATTAATTATTTTTCCTTTTTGCTTTGGTTTCTGAGAGTTTTCACAATGAAATATCTTGTGATCTACTCTGAGCAAATATGGACTCTATGTTATACATTACTTTGCACTGGTCTTACCCATGACCTTTTTATTATTTTCCTTCATCATACCCCTTAAAAGTATATTGTATGATTATTTACTGTATGTGTTTTAATGAATGATTGCTAATCCTTTGTGGAGAGAGCAGGGAGAGAAGGACAGATGGAGAGGAACCTAGATCTTTTAAATCCAAGTCTGGTTTTCTCTTGGTTATATCATAGTGCTTCAATCTCTGCACATCTACATTCACCCCAACATACACTCAAAAATGAAGTGGCAAAGTTTTAAAACCACATAAATGAACAAAATAAAAATACCATGATTTCTAAGTAAACATAACTATTTCTAAAAGTTGATAGGAAGAGTAGAGAGAGGAAGGAAAAAAGCAAATGAAGGGAAAATAATAAAAGACATGAAAAGGAAAGTATAAAAGAAGAAACAAACATGTAAAGAAGTAAGGATCATTTTATGATTATTATTGTTATTATTATATATATTTTCCTCATCATATCTCTTGAAACAAAAGTTTTAGACTTTCCAGGCTAGCGTAGGACATCAGCTCCCCTCAGCATGCATGAGAGTATGGTCATTCCTGGGTATCCATGGGGGATTGATCCCAGGACTCCCAGCAGGTACCAAAATCCATGGATGCCTGTATTAGTCCAATTTCATGCTGCTGATAAAGACATACTCCAGACTGGGAAGAAAAAGAGGTTTAATTGGATTTACAGTTCCACATGGCTGGGGAGGTTGAAATCATGGTGGAGGGTGAAAGGCATTTCTTACATGGCAGCAGCAAGAGAGAAGAGGAAGAAGCAAAAGCAGAAACCCCTGATAAACCCATCAGATCCATGAGACTTATTCACTATCACGAGAACAGCATGGGAAAGACCAGCTCTCATGATTCAATTACCTCCCCCTGGTTCCCTCCCACAACATGTGGGAATTCTGGGAGACGCAATTCAAGTTGAGATTTGGGTGGGGACACAGCCAAACCTTATCATTCTGCCCCGGCCCCTCCAAATCTCATGTCCTCACATTTCAAAATCAATCATGCCTTCCCAACAGTCTCTGAAAGTCTTAAGTCATTTCAGCATTAACCCAAAAGTCCACAGTCCAAAGTCTCATTTGAGACAAGACAAGTCCCTTCCACCTATGAGCCTGTAAAATCAAAAGCAAGTTAATTACTTCCTAGATACAATAAGGGTACAGGTATTAGGTAAATACAGCATTCCAAATGGGAGAAATTGATCTAAACAAAGGGGCTACAGAGCCCATGCAAGTCTGAAACCCAGTGGGGCAGTCAAAGTTTAAAGCTCCAAAATGGGTCTCCTTTGACTCCAGGTCTCACAACCAGGTCATGCTGATGCAAGAGGTGGGTTCCCATGGTCTTGGGCAGCTCTGCCCCTGTGACTTTGCAGGGTGCAGCCTCCCTTCTGGCTGCTTTCACAGGCTGGCATTGAGTGTCTGCGGTTTTTCCAGGCGCATGGTGCAAGCTGTCAGTGGATCTACCATTCTGGGGTCTGGAGGACAGCAGCCCTCTTCTCACAGTTCCACTAAGCAGTGCCCCAGTAGGGACTTTATGTGGGGGCTCCAACCCCACATTTCCCTTCTGCACTGCCCTACTAGAGGTTCTCCTGCAGCAAACGTTTTCCTGGGCATCCAAACATTTCCATACATCTTCTGAAATCTAGGCGAAGGTTCCCAAACCTCAATTCTTGACTTCTGTGCCCCAGCAGACTCAATACCACGTGGAAGCTGCCAAGGCTTGGGGCTTCCACCCTCTGAAGCTACAGCCTGAACTCTGTGTTGGTGCCTTTCAGCCATAGCTGGAGCAGCTGGGACATAGGGAACCAAGTCCCTAGGTTCCACACAGCACGGGGACTCTGGGCCCGGCCCACAAAACCACTTTCTCCTCCTGGGCCTCTGGGCCTGTGATGGGAAGGGCTGCTGTGAAGACCTCTGACACGCCTTGGAGACATTTTCCCCATGGTCTTGGGGATTAATGTTAGGCTCTTGCTACTTATGCAAATTTCTGCAGCGGACTTAAATTTCTCCTCAGAAAATGGGTTTTTCTTTTCTATTGCATAGTCAGACTGCAAATTTTCTGAACTTTTATGCTCTGTTTCCCTTTTAAAACTGAATGCCTTCAACAGCACCCAAGTCACCTCTTGAATGCTTTGCTGCTTAGAAATTTCTTCTACCAGATACCCTAAATTATCCCTCTCAAGTTCAAAGTTCCACAAATCTCTAGGGCAGGGGCAAAATGCCACCAGTCTCTTTGCTAAAACATACAAGAGTCACCTTTGCTCCAGTTCCCAAAAAGTTCCTCATCTCCATCTGAGACCACCTCAGCCTGGATTTTATTTTTCATATTGCTATCAGCATTTTGGGCAAAGCCATTCAACAAGTCTCTAGGAAGTTCCAAATTTTCTCACATTTTCCTGTCTTATTCTGAGCCCTCCAAACTATTCCAACCTCTGCATGTTACTCAGTTCCAAAGTTGCTTCCACATTTTCAGGTATCTTTTCAGCAACGCCCCACTCTACTGGTACCAATTTACTCTATCAGTCTGTTTTCATGCTGCTGATAAAGACATACTCAAAACTAGGAAGAAAAAGAGGTGTAATTGACTTACAGTTCCACATGGCTGCAGAGGCCTCAGAATGATGGCAGAGGGCAAAAGGCACTTCTTACGTGGTGGTGGCAAGAGAGAAGAGGAAGAAGCAAAAGCAGAAACCCCTGATAAACCCATCAGATCTCATAAGACTTATTATCAGGAGAATAGCATGAGAAAGACCAGCCCCCATGATTCAATTACCTCCTCCTGGTTCCCTCCCACAACATGTAGGAATTCTGGGATATAGAATTCAAGTTGAGATTTGTGTGGGGACAGAGCCAAACCATATCAATGCCCAAGTCCCTTATATAAAATGGCATTGTATTTGCATATAATGTACACATACCCTCCCAAATACTTTAAATCACATCTAGACTACCTGATGCCATGCCTATATATCACTTCACTTGCCTGGATTTAATGTAGTACTCAGTGCACACAAATTCAAGTTTTACTTTTTGAAACTTTGTGGAATTTTTTTTCACACATTTTTGATCCACGGTTGGTTGAATCCACAGATGGACAACTCATGGAATACCAGCCATTCCAAGATTACTTCCCTTTGGTTTCTCCTGCAGGTCCCGGTACTTAGTAATTTGCCTCTGGGTGGAGTTCTGCAGATTGAGCAATTTTTCATCATTTCTTCCCAGCATGCTTCAAAGACATAGAAAGCAAAAGCGAAAACAAATGAAAGAAGCAAAAACAAAAGTGTTTAGTTTTAAGAATGTTTAAAATGTGCCTTTCTCCAGAGTTCAAAGGTGTGTTGTGCTCCTGACACATGAGGGCACTATTTCTATAGTTTATAATATTCATGGTACAGAAATTCTTGTGGGAAGCTAGGTCTGCAGAACCGTGGCTAGGAACATGCTGAGAAAAATGGTTTGCTATGTGTTCTAGGCTCACCAAGTTTTCCAAGTGTGACATGTCCTAATGTACTCTATGAACAATGCCAGGACTCTCGGGGCTGCAAGCTGGCCTTCTGACCACAGGGCTGCTAGTTGGAACTTCCTTGAAATGAGGATGACCGCATCTCATTTATCTCTGCGGGGATAGAACTAGTGTGTTAAAACACCAGCTTTGGAGACTGACGGAGAATGAAAGATGAATGACCTAGAGCAAGTTGCCTAACCTTTTCTTGCTCTAATGATGGAGGTATTGCTGATCACATTGGCTCACGCCTGTAATCCCAGCACTTTGAGAGGTCAAGGTGGGCAGATTGCTTGAGCTCAGGAGTCTGAGACCAACCTGGGTAACATGGTGAAACACCGTCTCTACAAAAAAATATAAAAATAAGCTGGGCATGGTGGCACATACCTATAGTCCCAGCTACTTGGGAGGCTGAGGTGGGAGGGTCAACTGAGCCTGAGAGGTCAAGGCTGAAGTGAGCTATGATTGCATCACTGTCCTCTAGCGTGGGTGACAGAGTAAGACCCTGTCTCAAAAAAAGAAAAGTAAATAAATAAAAATGGAGGTATTACTTCATGGATCTGTGAGGAGGATTAAGTGGGGGTAATCTGTATAAAGTGCCTGACACTTAGTAGGAACTCAATAAGGAGACACTAATAGTGTTTGTTACTTAGCAGTGCTGATGTATAGTGATGCTCAGGACAAGTTTAAGCAAGTGAATGAATGAATAGGGTGTGTAGAATCACACAGGTTTTACCAAACTAAAGAAAACGAACACTTTCGAGCTTTTTTAGTGTTGAATCACTTCAGGGCAAAGCGATCAGCCAGTGTGCGGGAAGCCCTCTAAACCTCTGTTAGTCTTCTTGATTCGTCAGCTGAACCGGTGAGAATGCTGAGGTCAGAGGAAAAGAGTGATGTGTCCCAGGCTTCAGAGCTGTTTAGGGAATCGGGATGAGACCCAAGGTCTCCTGAGGCCTAGCACAAAGCTTAACCCATAGGGACCTGCCTGACCTGGCTGGGAGTTGAGGGGTTAACAGACTGATCCTAGAAAACAAATAGGCATTTGGCTTGGTTTACCCGTGCTTGCTAGGCGTACAGTTACCCAGCAGTGACCCCATCTGAGTGTGGAAAGAGTTGAACCACAAAGAGCATCCCAGTTTGCCCCAGGGCAGCCACCCAGGGTTGGCCTCTAATCTGAAGACATCTTTGGGGCGAGCTCTCACGCACTTCCCCAAATATACTTCTATGTGCTTCTGTGTGTGTCACAAGAGGCCTTGGGTCACCTCCTTCCTTTGCGCAATGAGATCAAAAGAGCGGTTTCTGCCTCTGCTGCTGCTTCTTTCCTGTCACCACTTTCTTTGACTTTTTGGGGACTGTTGAATTCTTAGGACATAGCCCTGCTCTGGCCCTGGTGGGCTTCTTCTATTAGAAGGTTTCCCAGGGCTTCCTGACTGGAGCAGATGGCCCTCCCTTTCCCGGGTGAAACAGGCTGACCTGGGCGGGCCGGCCCCTCTGCCTTTGATCTGCAGGTGGGAGGCAGTAAAAGCCACTTTCCACGTGCCTGCTATAACCGTATTTTCCAAATTCAGAAGCAGAGCTTGGAGTCTCTCTAGCCTACTCTGGTTTGAGAGGCTGCCTGTAAAAATAAATAAATTAAATAACTAAGAGCAGGACTTTACCCGCCCCATACATATGTCCTTCTAAGGACTTTGAGACAAAAGATGGGAAATTGGACCATGCCAGGAAACCCAGGATGGACGGCTGCCATACACAGACCTCATGGAAAATTCTCTCCTCTGGGGGATGTCTGCCGGAAGTGCCATCTGCTTTTGCCACAGATTCATGGCTGTGAGTGGGGCCCAGGCACTAACCACAGTAGGCCCTTGGTTAACTCCTGCTGTGGTTCTGCCAGGAAGCCAGGCATGAACAGTCGTGTCCAGGAAATCTTTTCCCTGATTTCACTCGCTTGTTTTATCTGCATGACAACCTTACTCCCAGGAAGGCTTTGCAAGGCACTTTCACCTTCCGCTCTTGGAATGAATGAATGCAGCTATGATTTTTTTTAAAATACCAATCCAACAATTTCGGTATGTCCAAGAAATATCATAATGACCTGTTTCGCGTGTCAGGAACTGTGCTGTGCACTGTCAGAGATAAAAGAGTGAAAAATGCCATTCTCTTTAACCCTTTTGAGGCCCTACTGGCATGAAATTGTGTTAGTGCTCAAGGGAAGGTACAATGGCTGAACACGCAGTTTCCACCTTTTCACACTCAACTACAGGACACATTAATCACGGTATCATAGGAGAGAGCCAGACTTGGCAGCAGATCCTGGATTCAAATCTTGCCTCCTTCACTTGATGACTGTCTGGTACTGAACAAGGTACTCTTTCAACATCTTACTCCTCGTCTACAAGAAGGAGGTCATAATTCCTGCTGGCAGTGAGGTTGGGTGAGGAATAAATGCTGGCAAGTTGTTGATGAGCCTAAGGCATAATAGATGCTGAGAAAAGGTTTATTTCCTTCCTTAAGGAGCTTAGAGGCTAATAGATAACAACTGGTTCTGCTGTAACTAACACACACTGCAGACTGTCAAACAAACTCAACTAGGGGTGTGAAAGCATGCAGGTGGCCTTTTGAGGTTTGTTGCATATGCTTGGGAAAAATGGCTCAGATTAGCATTGCTGGGGGCCGTTTCCTGGGCTCCTTCCTGCAGGCCCTGTTTCGGGGGCCTCCACCCAAATCCACTCCAGGAGGAGTAAGTTTCGGAGGCTTTATTACCCGTATGTGATTAGAGATCAGAAGTGGTCAGTGGGGGTGGGTTGGCAGTGACTTGCACCCAAGGGAAGGATGGGAGCCCACAAGAGTGGCAGGGCTCTGGGGAGAGAGGCAGGCTAACCAGCAGAAGTGAATAGGATGTGCTAAAGTATTCCCCTGAGAGTGGAAATACAATATAGAAGACTTGGATATGTGGTTTTCACCCTAAACCAAGCTGAGGAATGAGCACCAAATGCTTAACAAATACACAGACAAAAATAAAAAAGCCCCCTCTGGGTGGCCCGATGCTGTAGCACTTCACTTTTCATGGGACCTTGCAGCCTACATGCAGTACTCAAAGATATGAGTTTATTTGGGCCTCCCAACATCCCAGTTTGGTAGGCAGGCTAATTCCATCACCTCATTGTACGGAGGAAAAATGTGGGATTCAGAGAAGTTACACAACTTGCCAAGATCACATCTAAGTGGCAGAGTGGTGACTCTAAGCCACATAATCCAGACTTTTTTTTTTTTTTTTTTTGAGATGGAGTCTCACTCTGTCACCCAGGCTTTAGCGCAGTGGCGCCACTGCAAGCTCCGCCTCCTGGGTTCAAGCAATTCTCCCACCTCAGCCTCCGAAGTAGCTGGGATTACAGGCACCCACCATCATGCCCAGCTAATTTTTGTAGTTTTAGTAGAGACAAGGTTTCACCATGTTGGCCAGGCTGGTCTTGAACTCCTGACCTCAGGTGATCTGCCTGCCTCGGCCTCCCAAAGTGCTGGGATTACAGGTGTGAGCCACCGTGCCTGGCCCAGACTTCTTAAAG
This sequence comes from Macaca thibetana thibetana, assembly GCF_024542745.1. NCBI lineage: Eukaryota > Metazoa > Chordata > Mammalia > Primates > Cercopithecidae > Macaca > Macaca thibetana. The sequence continues at coordinate 195,556,719 of NC_065578.1, read as the reverse complement.
AAAACATAAATGAGCTCTCAGTTCATGTAAGAGTGTCCCAAATTATTGTAGTAGTGGCTCCTCTCTGTTTTCTCCAATTTTTTCCTCTTTTTCTATAGCAACAGAAGTTTTTACTGTGTACGTGGTAACTCAAATAAAGACTCTATTTCCCAACTTCCCTTGCAGCTACAATTGTTCATGTCATTGTTTGGGACAACATGAGATACAAGTAGAGGTGATACGTGCAATCCTCAAGGCCAGATTCTTAAAAAGAAATTGCATGTTCTTGGCACAAGTATACATATGTAACAAACCTGCACGTTATGCGCATGTACCCTACAACTTAAAGTATAATAATAATAAATAAATAAATAAAAAAAAGAAATTGCATGTTCTCCTCCATCTTGATGGCAGGGATGCAGGATGTGATGGTAGGAGCTGAGGAAGCCATTTTGTTGTGCGCCAGCTCTGAACCACTCACCTGGAATGCTGTGTGAGAGAGATAAGCTTAAGCCATTCTATTTTGGGTTTATTTGTTACAGAAGCCTAACATTTACTCTAACTAACATCGATATATGGATCTGATAATAGCCCTTAGGAAAGAAGACTGTGGAACAATCATGAAAAAAGAATAGGAGTTAAAGCCTGCAGGATGTGTTACCAGTATGCTCTGCCCGTGCAGAGTCTCCTGAATTCTGTTCCCTGTGTTGGGCCTCATCCTTAGGCACACAGAGGGTGTCCCCTCAAACTCTTATTTCATCAAAGTTGAGCCAACAATTGCCCTTTCTCTCGAATTGATTTCAGGTGGTGTGACTCAAAGAGCACCAGACTTAAGGTCGGAAGGCCCGAAGTCTAATTCTGGCTCTGTTTTTTCTCCCGTTCACAGTTATTTAATCTCTCTGAGCTTAGCTTTCCTCATCTATAAACTGAAGATGATGGTATCTGCCTCCAGGATTATTGTGACAATTGGCTTGGCTCAATGCTTGGCACATAACAGACTTCATACTCTCCCTCCTGCCCAGCCCCTCTGTAGAACAGCCTTGTGTTACATACACAAGTACAGACCCCCATCATCTCTTGTCTCAGCAGCCCACCAAGGAAAAACACACTGGGAAATGTATCTAAGGACTCATCGGCCCATACTTCAGGGCTTAGGCTTTGGTGAGCAGAGAGTGGGGACCCAGAGTAATGTTGGCAGAATCCAAGAGTCTTTTTAAAAGGAGGGGCAGATCAGTGAAAGCCGGAGCAAAAGAGCCTTGCAGCATTTGGGCAACACAACAGTGGACTTCATTATGTGGATGAAGTGCTGAGATCATGATCAGAGCCTCTGGGCTCTCAGCATGACCTTTAGGGTCAGAGGTGCCTAGGCAAGACTGGCTGGTTGGTTCAAGTTCAGGGTGTCACAGTTCTGGTGGCTCCAGTCTCCACTGAGAAACCTGGGAAAATCTTTCTGCTGGACAGCCCAGGGACTGACATCAACCTGAACTGCTACCAAGTATCAGGAGAAGCTTTCTTAACAAGTCAAGAACAATGAGACATTGTGCAGGCAGGTAGATCGCAGTCGGTGTCCAAATCCCACAAGAAGAATTCTTAAGTATCTGCTTACAGCCCCTGGAGAGAGGTGTTGTTCATCTGGGGTCCTAAACTCCTCAAGCACAACCTCCAGCCACATTCTTGGCCCACACCAGTCCCCATGTATCTCTTCTTTGGTAGTGGGACCCCACATATATATATGGCTCCACTACCATGGGACCTGCGGGATTCCTGGAGGCTGAGCTCCAATTCCCATTTGCCCATCCTTACCAGAAGTCTGACTGTCCTGTCCCTCCATCCTAATCTAATCCAATCAAGTTCGGGGTTTGCCAGCACACCACAGCATTCTCCTCTCCATCCAGATGGCGATTGAGGCCTCTGGGCTGGTAGAGTATGAGTCAGATCAGACCAGCGCCAGCACAGCTCTCCTTCCTCTATTGGTATTTCCCAAAGTGTACATGCAAGTTTTAGATAATATGGGAATAAAAATTTATTATAGCCCTGTGTGTATTGTAATAGGTATAGAAACTCAGTAGCCCATTGTAGTGGTAATTTCATGGATATCATTACTTAGTGTAATGCAAAATTTAAAAAGTAAATTAATTTAATATAGATCTAAAATATACTGAAAAAATCACGGTAGGGATGGCCCATGGCACCGAAACAAAAATGGTGCTGGGAAAATGCCCTTCACTATGCTGATTCTCTGGTTGAAAATGAGAAATATGATTTTTCAATTGACCCAAATACTCCTTCCAGCTGACAAATACAGTCTCTTTTGAGGAAGATTATTTACCTGTGAAGTCACATTAAGATAGCAATAGATAAAACAGATCAGCTTTGCATTTTAGGGAGGTGATTCTGAAATAGAGTTGCCAGGTAAAATACAGGACACTCAATTCAATTTGAACTTTGGATTAATTATTGCATGGTGATATGGTTTGAATCTGTCCCCACTCAAATCTCATGTTGAATTGTAATCTCCAGTGTTGAAAGTGGGGCCTGGCCAGGCACAGTGGCTCATGCCTGTAATCCCAGCACTTTGGGAGGCTGAGGTAGGCAGATCGTGAGGTCAAGAGATTGAGACCATCCTGGCCAACACGGTGAAACCCTGTCTCTACTAAAAATCCAAAAAAAATTAGCCAGGTGTGGTGGCACGTGCCTGTAATCCCAGCTACTTGGGAGGCTGAGGCAGGAGAATGGGGGTGAACCCGGGAGGCGGAGCTTGCAGTGAGCCGAGATTGCCACTGCACTCCAGCCTGGGCGACAGAGCAAGACTCCATCTCAAACAAAAAAAGAAAGAAAGTGGGGCCTGATGGGAGGTAATTGGATCATGGAGTCAGGGTTTTAATGAAGAGTTTAGCACCATCCCCTTGGTGTCCTCATGCTAGGGATTGAGTTCTCACAAGATCTGATTGCTTAAATGTGTGTGGCACCACCTCCCACCCTTGGTCCCGCTCCTGCCATATAAGATGTCTGCTCTGGCTTTGCCTTTTGCCATAAGTAAAAGCTCCCTGAGGCCTCCCCAGAAGCAGATGCTGTTATGCTTCCTGGATAGTCTGTGGAGCTGTGAGTGAATTAAACCTCTTTTCCTTATAAATTACCCAGTCTCAGGTATTTATTTACAGCAGTACCAGAATGAACTAATACAGAAAATGGGTACTGAGAAGTAGGGCATTGCTATAAGAATACCTGAAAAGGGAAGCGACTTTGGAATTGGGTAACAGGCAGAGGTTGGAGGAGTATGGAGGGCTCAGAAGACTGGAAGATGGGGGAAATTTTGGAACCTCCTAGAGACTGCTTGAATTGTGACCAAAACGCTGATGGTGATATGAACAGTGAAGGCTGGGCTGGGGAGGACTCGGATGGAGATGGGGAACTTACTGGAAACTGGAGCGAAGGTCACTTTTGTTATGCATTAGCAAAGAACTCACAGGCATTATGCCCCTGCCCTAAGTATCTGTGGAACTTTGAACTTGAGAATGATGAGTTTTCATAAAATCTGGTTGTTTGAAAGTCCATGGCACCTCCTCCTGTCTTTCAGTCCTGCTCCTGCCATGTAAGACACCTGCTCCCGCTTTGCCTTCCACGATAAGTGAAAGCTCCCTGAGGCCTCCCCAGAAGCAGATGCCGTCATGCTTCCTGTACAGCCTGCAGAACTGTGAGCCAATGAAACCTCTTTTCCTTATAAATTACTCAGTCTCAAGTATTTCTTTATAGCAATGTGAGAACAGACTAATACACATGGGACATATTTATACCAAAAATTACTTATCAATGGTCTATTGTCCAAATTTAACTGGATGGCTTGTATTTTTATTTGATAAACCTGGCAGCCTTACTCTGAAAGTTTACGTTAATCTCGGCTCCTCCTACTTACTCCCACATCCTCGTATGTATGTAACCCCTGGAAAATCAACCTTGTAGTGTCTTTCAACCCTCTTTTTCCTCTCCAGCTTAGGTCTTCAACTCTCCTGACTTGTTTTCCTGTATGCAAAATTGCCTCTGATTCCTTCTGCTGTCAGAATCATCTTCCTAAAATGTAAATCTTACTCTTGCAAAACAGCTCTTAAGATGTTGCCCTTTCTCCTACTGACAAAGTCCAAATTACTTTGCATGTCCAATTCCAGCCCCTGTTCCTCTCTCTCATCCCCGTCACAATGGACTTTGCTTTTCCCTCTGTACAGTGCACCACTTTGTGTGTCCTCCGGTTTGCTCCTGATGGCTTCGCAGCCTGGAAAAATCTGACATGGGTCTTTGTTATTAATCCCAGTGCTCAGTCCTCAGTGACCCCTCCTCAGCACCTTAGCTCTCACTGCTGTCCCATCTCTGCCCCAGGCTAAGGGCACTGGCTACATCTAAGACTGTATCTCAGGTTTGTAGTGGAGCACTTGAGAGGAGGTGCCAGAGTGTGGTACTGACCATAGCAGGAGGGCCTGAGGTCCTCTGAGGCACCAGGAGGTAAGAGGAAGAGAAAAGGAACTAGTACAAAGATGAAAAGAAAAAAACCAGAAAATGTTGGTTCCTCCTACTTCTTTTCTATTTAAGTCTCTGTTGATTGTGCGACTGTGGGCACATGATCTGATTTAATCCTCACGATATCCCTGCAATTTCATCACCCTGAATTTTTATAGGAAGAACTGATGACAAGAGAAGTTGGCATGATTTGCCCCCAAACACACTCGAAAAATAGCTATATTTAGGACCCAAGTCTTTTAGTAGGAAGACCAGCCTAGTACCATTTACTGAACTCGACCACCCTACCCCACCTCATCCTACCTCATATCCCCCTCTCCCTCAGACCTTGTACCCCAGGAGGAGGTCCTGGGAAACAAACCATTTCTTCTTTGCAGGCTGCATGCTCATTATTCTGTAGATGACAACTTCCTTTGGCTTAATGTGTTGACCTGGTGATTATTAGGATTTTCTCATGAATGTTTTCAGGAAAAAAAAAAAAAATAGAAAAAAAGACTGGATTCTTTAATTGCTACTGGGGCAAAGAACTGACTAAACAGGGCTGACGCATTTTGCAAAAAGAAAAAGGCAGGGTGGAAGTCTGCAATAGAACTGGAACCCCTTCCCTGACCCCTGGACTATAGAACATTCCAGACAACATTTTCCTAGCATAAGACTTTAGCTTTCTGAGTCACGAACTCAATTTTCATTAGACCCTAAAAATATTGTCTTAAATTTTGCTACCATTAGATTTATTTTGGAAATTCAAAACATTTCCAGGTTTTTTTTATTTTCCTTTTTTATTGTTTATTCATTATGATTACTATTTTTGAGTTATACAATACAAATAGCATAGAGTGCACAAGTGCACTGATCTTAAATGTCCTGCTCAATGAGTTCTTGTATTTGTATACACCAGCACCTGGATCAAGATGTAAAACATTTCCATCACCTCAGAAGGGTCCCTCATGCACCTTCCCCATCAATATCCCACCTCAGGGGTAGCTATTATTCTAACATCCGTCACTCTGAATTAGTTGCGCCTATTGTTAAACGTCATAGCACATACTCTTCTGTGTCTGTCTTCTGCTCAGCATTATGTTTTTGAAATTCACCTCTGTCATGTGTGTCAGTATTTTGTTTCTTTTTATTGCTGAGTGTGGTCATTAATACTGCATTAATATTCCACAATTTGTTGATCTGTTCTTGGACATTGGGATTGTTCCTAGTTTTGTACTATCATGGATAAAACTGATTTGTACCATTATGATAGACTTGTATGTGTCTTTTGAAGGCATATCTACCTATTTCTCTTGGGAGCATGCCTAGGTTTGGAATTGCTGGTTCATGGAGCAGAGTCAACAATTTTTCAGGAAATGAATAAACTCTTCCAACAGCCATATGAAGAATGCTGCCCTGAAGCAAACCTCTAAAGTAGATAAAGATGTATTTACTGATCTCAGAGTTTTCAATGACCTTTCTCTCTCCAACACCAAGAGCCTGTCCTGGTTATCCAATCACCTTGAGTCTACTCACTGTTTTTGTTGTTGTTGTTGTTGTTATTGTGGAAATTTATGAGGATATACAAGTCCAGAGAGAATAGTGCTATGAATTCCCACATGCCTGCACCCAGTTTCAACTATCAATGCATTCCCAATCCTGCCTCATCTATCTCCTTAAGGATTTTTTGCCCCTGGAAGATTTTAAAGCAAATCTCACACCTCATGTAACTTTAGCCATGGTACTTCAGTATATATCTCTGGCAGATAAAATATTTTATTTTTAACACAATCTCTACATCACTTTCACACCTAGGAAAAGTAACATGGATTTCTTGACATCATCTAATACCATCTGTGTTCAAATTTTCCTAATTGTCTCAAAATTATTGGTGTGTTTGAATCAGGACCCAGTGAAGATCCACACATTGCATTTTGCTAATACTTCTCTTAAGTCTCCTTAAATGTATAACAATTATTTCTCTTTCTTTTTTTAAAATGTTGTTTATTTGTTAAAGAAACCAGTTCATTTGATCTATAGAAATTTCCCACATTCTAGTTTTTGCTGATTAAATCCTCATGGGATGTACATGGGCCATCTGCCATGTTTCCTGTAAACTGAAAGTTAGAGCTAGAGGCTTGATTAGTCTCTGGTTTCATTTTATATTTTTTTACTTTTGCAAATATCCCATCATCATAGGTGGCACTGTGTCCTTACTGCATCATATCAGGATGGGCGTAATGTCTTCTTGCCTCATTTTGAAAGATGCTACCCACCTTTCACCTGCCCTCCTCCCTTTCACTCCCTGAGGACTTTGCTTGTTTTCCGCTGTATTCCTGCCCCCTTGTCAATGCCCACATACCACATCGCCACCCCCAGCCAATCCACCAGACACACATTGTCATAGATGTCCTACATTTCATCCACTCAAGTGTGACATTAGTTTGTGGCTTCAGCAGTTAATATCATTACTAATCACAGAAAGGGAGATAATGTGCAAAGCCAAAGGGCCTTCTACCTCTCCTATCACCACTTCTCAGCCCAAATGTATGGTTTCTAACCTCCGAATCTCCACAGTGGAAACTACTTTGAAAGTCAAATCATTAGACTCTATCAGAACATGGACGTAACAACCCAAAAGTGATTGTCTGTCTGAGATTTGTTTGTGATGTTCAGTGCTGGAGAACACACATCTTTAGAAAAGAGGCCACAGCTAGAAGGCTTATAAAAGTGTTGTCTTTATTGATGCCAAATCTGCTTTCTTAGAATTTTTACCCAGTTAGTCATAAACCTGAACTTAGAAGTTAACCCAGAGGAGTGACACTGATGGTGGCAATTTATGGTCAGGCATATTCAGGTGTTTATTGTTTTATTAAAATAATTTTTAATTGCGGTAAAAAAATCACATATTACAAAATTTGCCCTCTCGTTTTTTTCAGTTCAGTAATGTACAGTGTACAGTTCAGTAATGGTAACTATATTTACATTGTTGTGTAACAGATCTCTAGAACTTCTTCATCTTCCAAAATTGAAACTTTCTGTCAAGCAATTCCTCTTTTCCTCCTTCCCCGAGTTTCTGACAACCAATATTCTTTCGTTTTCCATGATTTGGACTACTCTAGACATATCACACAAGTAGAATCATGCAGTCCTTTGTGCCTGGCTTATTTCACTCAGCATAAATGTCATCCTCAAGGTTTATTCATGTTATAGTATGTGACAAGATTCCCTTTTTTTAAAGGCTGCATAATATCCCATTGAATGCATATAACACATTTTCTGTTTTTGTTCTTTTTCTTTTCCTTTTTTCTGAGACAGGGTCTTGCTTTGTCACCCAGACTGGAGTGCAGTGGTGCAATCATGGGCTGGCTAATTTTTGTATTTTTTGTAAAGATGTGGTCTCACTATATTGCCCATGCTGGTCTCAAACTCCTAGGCTCAAGCAATTTGCCCAGCTTGGCCTCCCAGAGGGCTGGGATTACAGGCGTAAGCCAACGCGCCCAGCCAAACACATTTTCTTTATCCATTCATCTGTCAATGGATGTTTAAGTTGCTTCCACCTCTAGGCTATTATGAATAATGCTTCCATGAACGTGGGTGTGCAAATAATCTCTTCAAGATCTTGCTTTCAATTCTTTTGAATATATACCCTAAAGTGAGATTATAGGATCATATGGTAATTCTCTTTTTAGTTTTTAAAGGAAACTTCATACTGTTTTTCATTGGGACTGCACCATTTTATATTCCCACCAGCAGTGCACAGTGTTCTAATTTCTCCATAAAAAATTAGAGAATTCTGGGGGTTTTTTTCTGATAGTGGCCACCCTAATGAGTATGGGGTATGCTCAACTATCTCATTGTGGTTTTGATTTGCACTTCTCCAGTAATTAGTGATGTTGAGCATCCTTTCATATGCTTATTGGTCATTCATGTATCTTCTTTGCAGAAATGTCCTTTCAAGTCCTTTGCCTATTTTTTTTAACGGACCTTCCTTCCCTCCTTCCTTTCTTCCTTCCTTCCTCCCTCCCTCCCTTCCTCCCTTCTTCCCTTCTTCTTCTGTCTCTCCCTCTCTCCCACCCTCCTTCCTTCCTGCCTTTGTTATTGCTTTTTTGTTTTTGTTTTTTGTTGTTGTTGTTGTTGTTGTTTTGGTTTGTTGTTGCTGTTGTTCTTGAGATGGGGTCTTGCTCTGTTACTCAGGTTGGAGTACAGTGGTACAATCATGGCTCACTGCAACCTCAACCTCCTGGGCTCAAATGATCCTCCCACCTCAGCCTCCTGAGTAGTTAGGACTATGGGTACATGTCACCATGCCTGGCTAATTTTTTTGTTTTTTTTTTTTTAGAGACAGGGTTCTGCTATGCTGCCCAGGCTGATCTCGAACTCCTGGGCTTAAGCTGTTCTCCTGCCTTGGCCTCCCAAAGTGTTGGGCTAACAGGCATGAGACACCACACCTGGCTGGTTACTTGTTTTTCTATTGTTGAGTTGTAGGACTTTTTTATATTCTAGATATTAACCCCTTATGAGATATGTGATTTGCAATTGTTTTCTCCTATTACATAGATTGCATTTTCACTGTTGTTTCCTTTAATGTGGTGGAATTTTTAAGCTTGATATAGTCTCATTTGTCTATTTTTGCTTTTGTTTCCTACACTTTCGGTGTCATATTCAAGAAGTTACCATCAAATCCAATGTCATAAAACTTTCCCCCTGTTTTCTTCCAGGAGTTTTATAGTTTCAGGCCTTAGGTTTAGGTCTTTAATCTATTTCGTGTTAATTTTTGTATGTACTGTAAGGTAAGGGTCCAACTTCATTCTTTCACATGTGGATATCCCAGCTTTCCCAACACCATTCATTGAAGAGATTGTCCTTGCCCCATCATATGGTCTTGGTAACCTTTTTGAAGATCATTTGTCCATATGCATGAGGGTTTATTTCTGGGCTCTCTATTCTGTTTCAGTGGTCTATATGTCTGTCATTATGCTAGTGCCACATTGTTTTGATTATTGTAGCTTTATAATATGTTTTGAAATCGGGAAGTGTGAAGCTTCTAATTTTGTTCTTTTTCAAGATTGTTTTGGCAGTTTGGGGTCCCTTGAGATTCCATATGAATTTTAAATTTTTTTCTATTTATGCAAAAAAAAAAGCTATTGAAATTTTGATAGGTATTACATTGAATTTGCAGACAGCCTTGGGGGTATGGCCATTTTAACAACATTAAGTCTTCTGATCTATGAACACAGAGTGTGTTTTTGTTTGTGTCTTTAATTTCTTTCAGCAATGATTTGTAGTTTTCAGTGTATAGGTGTTGTTCTCAGCTTGCCTCCTTGGTTAAGTTTACTCCTAAGTATTTTACTCTTTTTGTTGCTATTGGAAATGGGATTGTTTTCTTAATTTTTTTCTTGGATTGTTCATTGTTAGTACAATAAAAGCACAACTGATTTTTATGCTAATTTTGTATCATGTAACTTTGCTGAATTCATGTAATAACTCTAACTGTGTTTTGGTGTACAATATTCAGGGCTTCCTACATATAAGATCATGTCATCTGTGAACAGATCATTTTACTTCTTCCTTTCTGATTTGTATCCCTTTTATTTCTTTTTCCTGCCTAATTGCTCTGGCAAGGACTTCCAGTACCAAGTTGAATACAAGTGGTAAGAGCAGGCAAGCTTGCCTTGTTCTTGGTCTTAGAAAGCTTTCAGTTGACTGGGTGCAGTGGCTCATGCCTATAATCCTAACACTTTGGGAGGCTGAGGTGGGGTGGATCATTTGAGGTCAGGAGTTTGAGACCAGCCTGACCAACATGGCGAAACCCCGCCTCTACTAAAAATACAAAAATCAGCCAGGTGTGGTGGCATGCACCTGTAATCCCAGCTACTTGGGAGGCTGAGGCAAGAGAATCACTTGAACCTGGGAGATGGATGTTGCAGTGAGCCAAGATCATTCCACTGCACTCCAGCCTGGGTGACAGAGTGAGACTATATCTCAAAAAAAGAAAAAAAAAAAAAAAAGCTTTCAGTTTTTCACTGTTGACTGTAATGTTAACTGTGGGCTTTATATAGATTTTTTTTTTTTTTTTTTTTTTTTTTTTTTTTTTTTTTGAGATGGAGTCTCGCTCTGTCGCCCAGGCTGGAGTGCAGTGATGTGATCTTGGCTCATTGCAACCTCCATCTCCCGGGTTCAAGTGATTCTCCTGCCTCAGCCTCACAAGCAGCTGGGACTACAGGTGCGCACCACCATGTCTGGCTAATTTTTGTATTTTTAGTAGAGACGGGGTTTCACCATATTAATCAGGCTAGTCTTGAACTCCTGATCTCGTGATCCACCTGCCTCAGCCTCCCAAAGTGCTGGGATTACAGGCATGAGCCACCATGCCTGGCCCACTTCTAGTTTTACTTTTTAAAATATAGGGCTTTGAGACTGGTTTTAAAATATTAAATTTGGTTGAAACTAGTCACGCATTAGAAATGATAGCCCAGGATGACCAACTGTCAACAGAAAAATCTGCATATGTATTTTCTAGATGTGGGCTTATGGAGACATATGGGGCCATACCTGTCTTGTGAGCTATGTTCTCTCATGCTTAGGTTTCAAGCGGAGTGACTGACAAAGCATATCCAGCTCGTGTAACTAACAATAAGCCATTTGCTGGGTGGTCCTTTAAAGCCAGCCTTGATGTTTCACACATGTGAGCCCGATGGACCAGTGAATGGAGAAGACTCTTTTTGGGTCTGTTGAGGAAGAAGAACTTGGAGAGACTAATCACCATTTTCCTTCTAGGTTCTTAGTGGCTTTAGAAACTGAAGATCTCTAAGTTTCTCTCTAGACTTCGACGAGAGGCAGTAGAAGAAAAAGCAGCCAGGAAAGAACAAAATAGTGCTCTGATATGTCTCAGAACCAACTAGATGAATATCAAAACAGACATTGGCAAGCAAGGATACAGAACTGTGATTTGCAGCTACAAGAAATTAAGAAATACCACCCTGAGCAGGACCAAGTTGAATTTGGAAGCTATGGCTTGTTTTTGTTTTTAAGTGATAAGCTGACGAGATAAAAGGAAGGAGAGAAGGCTCATTCCTTCAATTACCAACTACTTCCTGAACATGAATAAGCATGAATAGGGCATGTAAGTAGGCACTATAGAATACTGAGGAGAAAAGACACACCCATACATCACTATGATGTGACGTAGAGATAAATACCATAAGGGGGTGAGGAAAGAGAGCTATGGGCAATGCACACTGTTAATGATTTAGGAATTCCTTCTCCCTGAGCAAGCAATCAGATCATCCTCCTTAGCTCATCAACAGCTAATACTACAGTTCCTAATGCCCTTTCTTACCATCCCACTTCCTTCTTACCAACCCTAGTTCTAGTTTTGCTCTACCAGCCTTAGGGTAATCATGACCTGGTGCAGGGAGAAGAAGCATCAGGCAGACAAACAGACCGTGCCAGACAGATCATTCATGAAGCCTTAAACACAGCTGCAGAATTAAAACAGAAATGTCAAGGGAACAGAGTGTTCCAGCTGACTTAACTTCCTGTTGATATGTCTCTGGGGAGGAGGGGTGAGGTCTGGAGTTCTAGTATTGGGGTAGAGGGAGGGCAGGGGGTCTGGTGCCGGTGGGAGCGGGACTTATGTCTTTTCAGGCATGGGTACTCAGGAGTTGAGTTCCCATCTGCAAGGCTGTTGACACTCACTTCCTGAGGCTGACCATGGTCAGAGGAGTCTCTCAGCTACTGATGTGCCCAACCTACAGAAAAACAGGATGTTAGGTTTCAGATCTGATTGAGCCATGAGATGCAAATTCCTTTTCCACCCCACCCCCACCCCTCTCCCCAACGGCTGCCACCCACACCATTCCCTTTCTGCAGCAAAGCATTCATCTCCCTGTGTGACTTCCATCAGGGGCTGTCTGCGTCCTTTGCTTCATTGCCAGCCTGGCTGTGAGGGGTCAGATTAGTGCTTAACCCATTTCATTATGGTTTCAGATTTATGGTCATTTTGATTAGGAGTTCCTTACCACATCCCTGGGTGACTGATGAGAACTCTCCTCAAATTAGAAAAGGAGAACGATAAAGTCACTTTGCTCTCTGCAAGTCACCTATCTGGTAGGATCTTCGAATCCCCAGGCCTCACTTTGGCCCCTTTGCCTACAGGTTATCTATAGGTAATTTGTTGTCAAATCTTTCTTTCCCTTGGTTACTCTCATCCCAGCTCTTTCTCTTTGTTGCCACCTAAAAGCCCTTCCATGTGCAATGAGGGAAACAGAAGCAGAAAATACAAATCAGAAGCCATTCTACTCAAGTTCAATCATCTTCAAAATGCAGATTTCACCCATTTTCACCGAGGCAAACACCAAGCGCAAAACTCTCCCAGAACAACATGCTGAGTGCAGCAGGATCTCCATAAGGAGACTGAAATGGATTCCAAACTTTGTGTCCACTCAAAGGGCTGATGTGCACCCTGTTGGAGCGGGCCCTGCAAACCTGAGGACTGAAGCTGGCTCTGGCAATAGCTCACGTTCTCTTCTACCCCCTCCGCAGGCTTCTGGGGCTCTTTGCTCACAGGATCCTTCGGCACAAAGCTCTGCCATCAGCTCCTGCACTGAGCACACCTAAGCCAACACCTTCTTCCTCTTGCCCCCAAGGCCTTCCTTGGCACTCCATCCTTGTCCCTCCGGCCTTCCTCAGTATCCAGCAACATCCAGTCTTACACTGCTTCAACACATTTAGTATTTAGCTTGTACTCTGATTCAAAGGCTCAAGGATCTATTATTGCCTTTTCAGATAAATGACACTCACAAGGTATGAACTCTATGCTTGCCTCATGGGTCCTAGAGTGGTATTAGGTACACCAAGATGAGAAAAGTCTTTAAAAGTCTCAAAGATTATCACACAGCAGGAAGCAGACAGTGTAATTATAACATACTCCCAAACTGTAAAAACATGCAAGAGATTTCAGCACCAGGAGCTGTGACTTTATACAAGGACATGATAGTACGTAAACTAGTTGATATGTGGTAATTAGGAAAAAAGGTCAGGCCTTTAACTGTGCTATGGCATATTGTATATTACAACTCCCTATGTTATTACTGCATTTTTAAGTGGGCATGTGAGAATGGATTACAAAATGAATTATCTACCTTTTTGCATGGGGCTAGTGTGCACTCATTCATCCAACATGTATTGATTCACCAGATTTGAAGGTGACACTGATCATAGAACTTTGACCAAGATAGGGTGGAATGTGCCTTTATTAAGCTTACAGTTTCATGAGAAAATGAAGAAAGTAGATGGGGTCGGGCGCAGTGGCTCACACCTGTAATCCCAGCAATTTGGGAGGGAGGCTGAGGTGGATGGACCACTTGAGGTCAGGAGTTCAAGACCAGCCTGGCCAACATGGTGAAATGCCGTCTCTACTACAAATACAAAATTAGCCAGGCATGGAGGTGGGCACATGCAATCCCAGCTACTGGGGAGACTGAGGCAAGAGAATCACTTGAACCTGGGTGGCAGAGGTTGCAGTGAGCCGAGATCGTGCCGTTGTACTCCAGCCTGGGTAACAGAGCAAGACTCCGTCTCAAAAAAAAAACAAACAAAAAAAGAAAGTAAATGGGCAATTATATAATAATTCTTTCAATGGCAGTAATAGTACAGGTGTTGAGTGGCACATAGGAAACGTCTCTCTCCCAGGCGGTAGGAGAGTGGAGAAAGGGGTGGTGGTGGTCAGGATCATCTTCCTAGAGAAACCCTAAACCAAGAACTCTTTCAAAAATGAATAAGAGTTCACTTTGTGCAAATCAGGAAATGTATTCCAGGCAGAGGGAAGAGCCCATTCAGGGACCTGAAGGCAGCTCAGAATGCCTGGAGTCTGGAATACTGGCTGTTCTCTGTTGAGAACAGGCCAGGCAGATAAGTGCAGCCATGTCAGGAAAGGGTGTGAGTGAGACATCTAAGAAGTCAGCCTTTATCCTGAGTGCTCCTGGGAGCCAGTTACACGTTCTAGAAAGATTACTGCCTGTGGAGTGGAAAATAGATGGGGTGGGGGGGAGTACAAGTCAAGGTTGGAGGCAAGGAGAACAACTAGAAGATGCAGAGATGAACTAGGACACTGTTTTCATAATCCTGATGTAAGACGGCAGTGACAGTGAGGGAGGGAGCGGCGATGATGTCAGGGTATTTCAGAGCTAGAACTGCAGCACCTGATTGCTAAAGATGAACGAAAAATCAAGAGTGACTCCCAGGTTTCTGTCATGAGCAAATGGATGGATACTGAGGCCACTACAAGAAGGAAAGAGAAACTATCAGGTGGGGACCCAGGTTTTCAATATGTTTTTGCAAATGAGTACTTTGCCAAAGTCAAAAACAAGAACACGTTGTGCAGAAGACTTTTGACATACTTCTCTGCCTGTTATCCGTGTAAAAAGACAAAGGAGGATGAGTCATAGGTGGGATTTGGATACTCTTATTTCTTATAGTCTGTTTCACTTTATTTGTATAGAATTATTGGAGATAATTGTTTTAAGGCCAAGTGGGTAACCTCGAGCTTGGACAAGTTCTTGCCCACTTCAAGATACTCATTTGTATTAGCAAATGCCCTTAGAGGCAAAACTGCAAAGTCGCTTAACCTTACTAACAATATCCTAAAGAAATTACATCCAAAAAACCTTAATTTTAACTAAACATCACCTCATTTTCTAGAAGAAATTAGTTCTTTGTTAAGAATGAGAAAAAGGATTATCAATACCCATTGCTGTTTAAAATTTAGATAGGAATTAAAACACTTCAAATTCTGATAATGGTTACTCTTATTTTTTTCAATTTAAAATTGTTTTTCCTCCACGAGTGATGTTAGGTTTCTCACTCGCTTTTTCTGTGTCGCATTCTCCCATCTTTCTGTTTCTATCTCTTTCTCTGTGTGTGTGTGTGTGTGTGTGTGTGTGTGTGTGTGTGCGCGCGCGCGCATGTGTTTCTCTCTCTACCCTTCCCTGCCAGTCTCTTTCTCCCCATCTCTGCTCCACATTTTTCTGAGGGTCAACTTCTTTCTTTGTACTGATATATGTGTCTGATTTTGTCTTCTTAAAGTTTGTATCTATCTGACTCAGTTGAATACCTTCAGCTATAACAAAAGATTATAACTCGGCCAGGCACAGTGGCTCACGCCTGTAATCCCAGCACTTTGGGAGGCCGAGGCAGGAGGATCACTTGAGGTAAGGAGTTCGAGACCAGCCCGGCTAACATAGTGAAACCCCATCTCTACTAAAAATACAAAAATTAGCCAGGCATGGTGGCGGGCACCGGTAATCCCAGCTACTCAGCAGGCTGAGGCAGGATAATCACTTGAACCCGGGAGGCGGAGGTTGCAGTGAGCCGAGATCACACCACTGCCCTCCAACCTGGGTGACAGAGCGAGACTCCGTCTCCGGGGGTGGGGGAGGGAAGATTATAACTCAAATGGCTTAAGGCATAAAGAAATGTATTGCTCTGCTGGGCGCCGTGGTTCATGTCTGTAATCCCACCACTTTGGGAGGACGAGGCAGGCGGATAACAAGGTCAGGAGTTTGAGATCTGCCTGGCCAACATGGTGAAACCCTGTCTCTACTAAAAAATACACTAAAAATAGCTGGGCGTGATGACTTGCACCTGTAATCCCAGCCACTCAGGAGGCTGAGGCCAGAGAATTGCTTGAACCCAGGAGGTGGAGATTGTAGTGAGCCAAGATCAAGACATTGCACTCCAGCCTGGGCAACAGAGCAAGACTCCGTCTCAGGAAAAAAAAAGAGAGGAGAGGAGAGGAGAAGAGGAGAGGAGGGGGGGGGAAGGGAGGGGAGGGGAGGGGAGGGGACAGGAGGGGAAAGGAAGGGAGAGGAGGGGACAGGAGGGGAGAGGAGGGGACAGGAGGGGAGGGGAGGGGAGGGGGGGAGGGGGGGGGGGAGGGGAGGGGAGGGGAGGGGAAAGGGGGAGGGAGGGGAGGGAGGGGAGGGGAGGGGAAGGAGGGAGAGGAGGGGACAGGAGGGGAGGGGAGGGGAGGGGGGGAGGGGAGAGGAGGGGAGGGGGGGGGAGGAGGAGGGGAGGGGGGGAGGGGAGGGGAGGGGGGGGGAGGGGAGGGGAGAGGAGGGGAGAGGAGGGGAGAGGAGGGGAGAGGAGGAAGGAAGCACTTGTTTCTCATAACAAGAAGTCCAGAGGGGGAAGTCATCCCAGGGTTGCTTGATTCAGCACCTCAACAAAGTTATTGGGTTTTTAATTCAATGAATGTTCACTGAGCACCTATTTGTGCCTGGCCTTGATTTGGGCACACAGGATACACAGTGAAAGAAAAGAAACAAAAATATCTGTGTTCATGGAGTTTACATTCTAGCTTTTAGCAGCTTTGCCTCATGGTAGCAAAATGGCTGTTGCAGTTCCAGGCATCCTTATAAGGTAGGATAACACCCAATATTTACAGGGCATCTCTTCCTGTGTGTTTCTTTATCAGAAAGGGTAATGCTTTCCCCATTTTGTCTCATTAGCCAACATTCCTCACTTATCCCTCCCTAAAACAGTTTCTGGCAAGGGGAATGATATTTCTAAAACTGGCTTAGACTATTCAGGAATAACCCACTAACACCAGGCCCCGCTCCCTATTGTTCTAGCATGGGGCCCAGGCCCAGATTTTTTTTTTTAAACAGGGTCTCACTCTGTTGCCCAGACTGGAGTACAGTGGCATGATCGTATCTCACTGCAGCCTCGAATTCCCGGCTCAAGTGATCCTCCCACCTCATCCTCCTGAGTAGCTAGGACAGATTTTTTTTTTTTTTTTTTAAGAGATGGGGTCTCACTACACTACCCAGACTGGTCTCTACCTCAAGCGATCTTCCTGCCTCAGCCTCCCAAAGTGTTGGAATTACAGGCATTAGCCACTGAATCCAGTCAAGAAAGATTTTTTCCAAAGCTCCCTGGGTCATTCTAATTTACAGCCTGAGTTGAAACTGTTGTGCAGGTGCCCTACATGATATACTTTTTAGGTTTAAGAAGGTTCGAGCTTCCTTGGTAGATTTACCAAATGTCATTCCTAAAACCTGGGAAAATGTGCTAGAAGGAGAAGGCTGTAATCTTTCGGGATCTCTAAGTCATCCCCTTGGGTTTTCCATCAACACTGTTTTTTAGCCTCAGTTATTAGACCAGAGTCTTCTCCTAGCCCCATCCATCGTTGGCCTTTCTCTCAGCTGGAGACCACCCACCCCTTTCCTCAGAGCACCTGAGCTGAGTGCAGTCTCCATCCTCACAGCCACCCTTTCTTCAGTCCAGTCTGGGACTCTTTTGTTTTCTTCTTTTTTAAAAATTAAATCTCTCCCCCCAAATTATGAAAATACATGTGTTTACTGTAACCACTCAAACAGCACAAAGTTATTTTTACCAAGAAATAGTTGAATAATCTTCCTCTTCCTGTATCCATTCTCTATTATTCCAGAAGATGAGGCTCTCTCTGGGCCTGTCTTTCTCCACGGCCAGTGTCCTCAGGCCCCGGCTTGTCAGTGGATCTCTGTGGTGGGGGTAAGGAGGAGGGGGTGACAGAAGGCTGGCACAGGAGTCAGTCCAGAATCAAAGCAGTGTGAGGGCTCAATTCCTCCCCCCAACTACCTTTTTTCTTAATTTTTAAAATTGAAGCAATTTTTTTTATTTATTTTATTTTTATTTTATTTTTATTTTTTGAGACAGGGTCTGACTCTGTCACCCAGGCTGGAGTGCAGTGGCATGATCACAGTTCACTGCAGCCTTGACCTCCCAGGCTCAAGCAATCCTCCCACCTCAGCCTCCCAAGTTGCTGGGACTACAATCTGTAGAATACCACTATGCCCAGCTAATTTTTTTTATTTTTTATAGAGACAGGGTCTTGCCATGTTGCTCAGGCTGGTCTCAAATTCCTGAGCTCAAGCAATCCTCCCACCCTGGCCTCCCAAAGTGCTGAGATTACCAGCATGAGCCACTGTGCCCAGCCTGAAATAATTTTAAACTTTGAGAAAAGTTGTAAAGTTAACACAAAGAACTCCCATATAGCCTCCCACCCAGAATTCCTTTCAGTTTTGCCAATTATCCTAATAATTCCTTTAATATGCTTGGCTCAAACCACTCATTTAACCCAGTTGTCATGTCTCTGTAGTCTCCTTTAACCAGAACCCCTCCTCAGCCTTCCCTTGACTTTCCTGACATTGACACTTATGAAAATTACAGACCAGTCATTTTGAGGAATGTCTTCCTATTTGGTTTGTCCAATGTTTCCTCATGATTAGATTCAAGTTATGCCCTTTTGGCCAGAATATTACAGAAGTGATGGTGCATTCTTATTGCATCCCATCATGTGACGTCAATTTGTTTCATTACTGGTGATGTTGACTTTGGTCACTTGATTAATATTATGTCTATTAAAGTTTCTTCTCTGTAAGGTTGCTTTTCTCCTTATTGTAATTAATCAGTGACTTGAGGGAGCTGGTTTAAATTATGTAAAACCTCATTCCTTACCCCACTTTTACCCAATAGATTTAGCATACAACTTTATTTCTTTCCTAAAATTAAGTATGATGGTTGTTAGATGGAAATTTTTTTTACACATGTTAGTTGGCATTTTGTATGTTTTTCTTTTTCTTTTCTTTTTTTTTTTTTTTTTTTTTGAGATGGAGTCTTGGTCTGTCTCCCAGGCTGAAGTGAGTGGGGTGATCTTGGCTCACTGAAACCTCCACCTCCCAGGTTCAAGCTACTCTACTGCCTCAGAGTCCCGAGTAGCTGGGATTACAGACGCACACCACTACACCTGGCTAACTTTTGTATTTTTAGTAGAGACGGGGTTTCACCATGTTGGTCAGGCTGTTCTCAAACTCCTGTGTGTGTGTGTGTGTGTGTTTCATTATATTTTGTTTTGCCAATTTATCAGAATTTAGGAATGAATGGTATTATGTTAAATGTTATATATATTATATGTTTATATTATTTTATATATTTATATTGTATATATTTATATATTCTATTAATGTAACTGTATTATATAGATGATATTTTACTTAATACCATATTAGGTAATTTTTACCTATATATGCATTTACCTATACCATACTAGGTAGTAGTTGTAGTCAAAAAAGAATATTTGCTTCTTGCTCTTCATTTTTAAAATAAATGTGTCCACTATAAACAGCTGATTGATTGGAGCTCTTTGCAATTCTGCTTGAAAGCTAATTAAGTTACTACTTATTGTGGCCTTTCATGATCTTTTCTCCCACTGGGTCTTTATTCCCATGGGAGACCCATCTCTGAAAGACTCTGTCTTTGACTTAAAGGGGAAAATCCTAATTTGCTTCACTTGCTCATTCATTCATGCACATATTCACCAAATTATTTTTATTTTACTTTTTTTTTTTTTAGAGACAAGGTCTTGTTCTGTTGCCAAGGCTACAGTGCTCACTTTAGCCTTGAACTCCTGGGCTCAAACCATCCTCCACCTCCCAAAGCACTGGGATTACAGGTGTGAGCTACCACCTGGCCTCATTCACTAAATATGTATTGAGGGCCTTCTATATGCCTGGAGGAACCTCTGGCTCCTCCCCACACGTCCTTCCCCTGGCTGAGCTGTATCTCTGGTGTTCTTGTTCTTGTTCTTGTTTTTTTGAGATGGAGTCTCACTCTGTTGCCCAGGCTGGAGTGCAGCGGCGCAATCTCAGCTCACTGCAACCTCTGCCTTCCGGGTTCAATCGATTCTCTTGCCTCAGCCTCCCAAGTAGCTGGGATTACAGGCGCATGCCACTACATCCAGCTAATTTTTGTATTTTTAGTAGAGGCAGGGCTTCACCATGTTGGCCAGGCTGGTCTCAAACTCCTGACCTCGTGATCTGCCTGCCTCAACCTCCCTAAGTGCTGGGATTACAGGCGTGAGCTACCGTGCCTGGCATTTTTTTTTTTTTTTTTTTTTTTTTTTTTTTTTTTTTTTTTTTGAGTCAGAGTCTTGGCTCTGTCACCCAGGCTGGAGTGCAGTGGCAAGAATTTGGCTCACTGCAACCTCCACCTCCCCGGTTCAAGCAATTCTCCTGCCTCAGCCTCCTGAGTGACAGGGATTACAGGCACACGCCACCATGCCCAGCTAATTTTTGTATTTTTTTAGTAGAGATGGGGTTTCACCATGTTGGCCAGGCTGGTCTCTTTAACTCCTGACCTCATGATCCACCTGCCTCACCTCCCAAAGTTCTGGAATTACAGGCGTGAGCTGCCGCGCCCAGCCTGGTGTTCTTATTGTTAGTTACCTGATGACCTCTACTTATTGTGTGGCTGGTTCTGACTATCAGGGTATATGAAGGGTAAGGGCCCAGGGTGGAGTGAAGGAAGTGGTTCCATGTTAGCTAGCCAGACCCCCAGAAAGAGAGGGGAACCAACTCCTCTGAAAGTCACTTTCCCTTCCCCTTGGGCTGTTGTTTCCTCCCAGCCCCCAGAGCAGCCAGTTACAATCCCAGATAACCCAGCAAACCTGGGTGTTTATCAGCAGAGTTACTGCTATTCTGGCTCCTGGAGATCTTCTGTAGGGACAGAAGAAGATGAGAGGAATACACATACCACACCTACTCGGGGCTGCCGAAACACAGCTCGGGCTACCTCTTGGTCCTTCCCTCCCCTTTTTCCAGCCCCTCCCTCAGGAGGAGTCCCAGTCTGGGGCCCAGATAGCTCTGGAGCAGCATTCAGCTCTGCACTGGGGACCCAGGAGCATGGTGGAGGCCAAGGTTGTTTGCTTTGTGGTCATTTGTTCTCAGCCAAGGGAGGCCTGAGCAGGGCGTGGGGAGCAGCTGCAAGTCACCTTGGGTGACTGTGATGTTATCTGGGCCTAACGGTTTCCTCTGGGTAAGCACTTCCGCCCTCCTGTTTGTGAAGCCAGAAACCTGTGCTGGGGCAGCCCCATTCTGAGCACAAAGGAGGACTAGGTAGAAGGAGAAAGGAAAAGGCCCTGTGGAGCAGAGTTAGAAGACCTGGTAGTAGACTATGCAGTCATCACTATGTCCTGAACCTTTAAAAAGAAGAACGGAAAATATCACAAGCAAAAGCGTGCATTGCAGGTTACCAGTAAATACCCTTCCTTACTGCCGACTCTGCTCCAGAGTCCTCACCTGAGCAGCCATGTGGCTGGACTGGGAGGGGCTCACCATTAATTCCTGAGAGTGACGGCTCTTTTCACTAGGTCCCTGAGTGCCTGGCTCTAAATAAAAAAATATCAGGGCCGGGCGCGGTGGCTCACGCCTGTAATCCCAGCACTTTGGGAGGCCGAGACGGGCGGATCACGAGGTCAGCAGATCGAGACCATCCTGGCTAACACGGTGAAATCCCGTCTCTACTAAAAAATACAAAAAACTAGCCGGGCGAGGTGGCGGGTGCCTGTAGTCCCAGCTACTCAGGAGGCTGAGGCAGGAGAATGGCGTAAACCCGGGAGGCGGAGCTTGCAGTGAGCAGAGATCCAGCCACTGAACTCCAGCCTGGGCGACAGAGCGAGACTCTGTCTCAAAAAAAAAAAAAAAAAAGAAAGAAAGAAAATACAGCCAGAAAGTAGCAGAGCTGGAATTAAGCCCTCAGTCTGTTTCTAAAACCAGGGGTCTTCCTCTATACTTAGCTAAGCTAAAGAACTAGAAGCCACTCTGGCATTAGGGCTGCCAGTGTTTTAGAAAGTTGGGCCTTAGAAAGTTCTAGGACATGAAGGACGCCATATTTCTAAGACTGGTACCCAAAGCAACAATCTAAGTGCCTGAAAGTGCACAGATGGTGCCTGGATAAGCAGAATCAGGGCAGTCTTTGTAGCAGGAGCAGACTCTCAGCTTGTTTTCTCTACTGTTTCTCCACATGTCTCTTCACAGCGCTCACCATAACCTGTCCCATTGGCCGCCTCTGACGGGGCTCCCCTCCCCGGTTGAGTTGGGGTCGGGCCAGTGAGAATGCTGTGGGATAACCCAGAGGCGTCATATATCCAGCCAATACCCTGACACTCGCAGGTCTCTGAAGGCATTTTCCCGTTTCTCTCTGCCAAAAGGTCCGAAGGGAGCAGGGATCCGGATAGCAGGGAGCGGATCTGCCCTGGTGCAGATTCCAGTCCCCGCATGCCTCCCACGCGGTCTCTTTGCTGCCCAGCCGGGATGGCCCCAAAGGAAGGTTGCTATGCTGGGCCCCGTGGGAATCAGATGTTGAGCATCCTGCCCTTTACTATATTTAACAGGAATGGAGACGAGGCCCTTTAGCAAGCAGCTTGTGGGAGCCAAAATTCCCAAAAAACCGAATGCATCAGTCAAAGCAAGATTTGAAGAACAGATTTATCACTTCAGGGAGCTTGGAAAACTTTGCGTGGATTCCTCATTTTCCTCCTCCTCCTCCCCTTCTCCTCGTACACAGATGATAGATGGATAGATAGTGTTTTCCTGGAAGGTGGAGAGGAAAAGACGTGCGAAGGAAAAGACGTGCGAAGGGAAAAGACGGCGCCAAGCTGAGCTCTGAAGCCTCCGTCTGAAGGGCTCCTCTTTTGGGGGAACACAAACGCCTTCCACTAGCTAGGGTCCTCGAACTCCACCCAAGAACTGCAGGGAAACCAGGTACGACAGTAATGCAATTTTAAAAAGAGGGAGAGGAAGAAGGAAAGCAGGACGGATGGACACAGAAGAAGGAAATCGAAAAGAGAGGAAATCAAAAGAATTAAAGGACCACTCTAATTCTTGAAGGGACAGGAAAAAGAAAGAAGACGCATTAAGGGAGGGAGACATTGAGAAGGACTGAGACCGTGGCAAAGCCCAGGGTCCTGAGAAACTTCGCGAGACAGAGGGGCCCTGCAGCTGCCCATCCCCATGTTTGGGCACATGGAGTCGTGGCTCCCGCTCTTGAGTCCTGCCCTGGGAGGGACAGTATCTGTTTAGATTTGCGTCTAAATTTAAACCCTGATCGTCGGCCTCCCTCCCCGCTCCCCACCCTCCCCTCCCCTCCCCTTCCTCCCTCCCTCCCTCCTCCTCCTTCCTCGTTCTCTCGCGCAGGGCCCCCGCGGCCGGGGCAGTCCCGCAGCCGAGCGCAGCCGGGCGCGCGCCGCCGCCCACTCGCCCTGTGCCCGCCGCAGCCCGAAACTGGCCACGGCCGGGAGTGGAGGGGACAGCGGGGATCGTGAGCTCCGACCCGAGCGAGCGGGTGCGTCCGCCTCAGAGTCGGCACCTGAAGGACATGGAGGTAAAGGACCCTGGAGAGGGACGCGGGGCTAGGCAGTGAGCGGGGTACCGGGCGCCCCTTCCCCGGGCGGCTGCCCCTGCTCTGAGCATGGAGCACGCGGCTCATCGCTGCTGCCAACTAGAAGGGCAAATGCCTGCTGTTCCGATGCCTCCTTGGCCAACTCCGGA
This sequence comes from Macaca thibetana thibetana, assembly GCF_024542745.1. NCBI lineage: Eukaryota > Metazoa > Chordata > Mammalia > Primates > Cercopithecidae > Macaca > Macaca thibetana. The sequence goes on along the minus strand of NC_065578.1, from coordinate 195,532,882 downwards.
GGATCATCCCTGGTCCCACCTAGGACACCCGAGTGGGCAGGCTGGGGTTGGTAAGGAAAGACATCAGAGGGAGAGAAAACGGCTTTCCTAGAGGCCCGGGTATTTTGGTTAGGAACTTAAATGCTAAAAAAAAAAAAAAGTTAGGTGCAGCCAAGGTTTGTAAACGGGTAAACGTGTCAGCAAAAACTTTGCAAGAAGGCAGAAGCCCTTGAATCTGAAGAGATGAGTATTGAAAGGGAAACAGAAGTGGCAACACGAGGCCAGCACGCCTTGGTGGGTCTGTGGGCTTCCCTTTTCGCTTTCGGAGTGGCATTTTAGAGAGTCCAGTTGTCCTCTTGCTTCTGAAGTCCTTCCTGGATCTGTCGCATCTTCTTCCATAACTTTCTGAAAAGTTCCCCTCACTGATCAGTCGAATGACATTATTTCTGATAAAACTTAAGACTCCCTTGGACACCCCTGCCTCTGAAGCTGTGTGTCCGGAGGTATGCTGGCCACATACGCAGGCTGTGCCAGAGCCAGGCCCCGCACTTCTCTGCCTGCTGAGAGGAGGTCTGGGGACTTTCCTTGTTCTGTTCCAACCTCAGCAGAGGAGCGGTTGGGTGTATTCCCCACATCCCTCTCTTCTGCACATCTTGAGGCTTCGGTATGTTTCCCCCTTGCAAATAAGACCTGATATGTAGCCCTAAGTCAATCTTAGTAGAACCTGGGGCTTTTGAGAAGATGCTAATGTTATATAGTTTTAAAGGTGATTCCCACTCATACTCAAAAGGAAACCTGTGTTGCTCACTAGACTGTGGTCAGTGCAATCAGGATTCACAATTAACTCCGCTATCTCTTCCCTGCTCCAGGCTCTGTGCCTGGGCCCTGGTGGTCTTTTTATTTTTTTCTTTTGAGACAGGGTCTCATTCTGTTACCCAGGCTGGAGTGTAGTGGCACAATCTCAGCTCACTGCAACCTCTGCCTCCCAGGCTCGAAGGATTCTCCCACCTCAGCCTCCCAAGTGGCTGGGGCTACAGGTGTGTACCACCATGCCTAGCTAGCTCTAAATTTTTTTGTAGTGACAAGTTATCACTATATTGCCCATGCAGGTCTTGAACTCCTGGGCTCAAGTGATCCTCTAAGCCTTGGCTGGATTTGCAGGCATGAGCCACACCACTCCTGGTCCTGGTTGTCTTTTCTAAGCTAGACTGTGCTTGCCGGCAAAGCTTCATGACTTCTCTAAAGGGGCAATAAATTTGTACTTTAGAGAAATCACGGAGCTGTATCCAGGCATCCAGCCCAACCAGTTGTCTTCAAGGAACAGGGAATTACATTCAAGGAGACTTTATAGAGTGCAAGAACCACTGGAGTCTAAGATGGACCCTCCATAGAAACATTTGCAAGGCCAGGAAGCTCAGGCAGATTAGGGCTGGGGGTGAGGCACGCACACAGCGAAGCTCAGCAGGTGGTGTGCACACATCCACCCAAAGATCACACAAGCACAAAACAACAGGGTTCTCTCTGAGCTGGCCACTGCTTCAGGGCAGAGGAGGGAAATGGCCCAGGCAACGCCCAGCTTCTTGGGTTGGGTGAAGGCTCCTTAAGATATTGTTTTAGAAGTGGTTTCCCTCTTCTGGAAGTGTACGAAGTGCCTTAGGCCCCAGGCTGCAGGTTCACTATGATGTATGACCTGTCTAACCTCTTGAAGAAACGGATTGGAGATAAGAGGAAAGCAACTCTTAGACTTCAAGCAGGTTGCTACTGGAGGGCCAAATGCAAGTGTCAACTTTGTTCTAGGAAAACAAGGAGGGTCTCCTTCCACAGAGGCACTTTCTCCCCCCTCAGTTGAGGAAGGGATAGTGTATGGCAGAGGCACTGAAACTATCAGCTGAGCAACTTCCTGTGTGGCTTGGGGGGTGGAGGGGATTGCAAAAAAAGAGAAGGCCCTTCCTTATCGAGATGTTTAGTAACTTATGCAGGATTCCACAAGATACCAAAATCACTCCCGTGCTAGGATTTGGGAGGGACACGGGAGGGAATCGCTCAGCCAGCCAGAGGCCTGACAAATCACCCTGCATCTATTGCAGGGTGTCAATTTATTGGTTGGACAGTGGCTGCTTTTGAAGTTTCTTTGTCAAAATGCCTGGGGGAAAAAAAAACAAAAAAAACAAAAAAACCCTGCAACTGCTAGTGAAGAAAGTAAAGAGGAAAACTAGGGGCCAGGGAAGTGACAATTCTTAGCCAGGAAGTAAACTTTTCATGGTGAAGCATGTTATGCAGGAGTGGGACTTGGGGGTTTCTGAAAATCTCAGAGTAAAACCCTCTTTTGAGAGGTGAAACTCACTTTTCGGACATGAAAGGGCTACTGTATATGGAAAGAAATGAAGTTATGTTACTTCTCAGTATTAGGAATCCAAACCAGACCAACAAGGGTTACTCAACATTCATTCTCTAAAGCTCATGTACCCATTGGAAGTCTTTGAGAGATCTTTTTTTAAAGTCACTGTTACCATTATCAACAACATCAATCATTACTTCAGCCCTCATAAAGCCCTCTGGAATAAACAAAGTATAGATGCCATCTGATCCCTGCCTTTTAAAAGCTCACAACCCAATAAAGGGAATGAGACTGACTATATCCTGTCATATACATAATCTTCAAATGCATAAGTGCCAGTTGAATACTGCTGCAGATTATGAGTTCTGCAGGAGTTTAGACTAGATTAGGTTCAGAAGAAGCCTTGGAAGAAAGATGTGGGTGAGGAGGAGAAGGTATAAGGAATGGGCACAGGGAGAACATGCCAGCTTTGTCCAACCGGCTGGGAAGGAAGGTAGGAAAGCAGTAACAGAAAAAAATGAAAGTATTAAGATAAATCCAAGGTCACTGAGTATAGTAGATGCCCAGCTAAGTGGGTGAGTGGGAGCTGAAATCCAAATCACTTGAAGGAGAAGGTTACTTTTTGTTCATACAAAATCTCCTTGCCTAGTTGAGCCTCACACGGGTGGCTTTTTCTTTTTTTTTTTTTTTTTTTTTTTTTTTTTTTTTTTTTTTTTTGAGACGGAGTCTTGCTCTGTCACCGGGGCTGGAGTACAGTGGCCGGATCTCAGCTCACTGCAAGCTCCACCTCCCGGGTTTACGCCATTCTCCTGCCTCAGCCTCCCAAGTAGCTGGGACTACAGGCGCCCGTCACCTCGCCCGGCTAGTTTTTTGTATTTTTTTAGTAGAGAAGGGGTTTCACCGTGTTAGCCAGGATGGTCTCGATCTCCTGACCTTGTGATCCGCCCGTCTCGGCCTCCCAAAGTGCTGGGATTACAGGCTTGAGCCACCGCGCCCGGCCACGGGTGGCTTTTTCTAATTCATGCAGAGGCCATCTGCAACCCTTGAAGGCCAGAGGTGTATGGCCCTGGATTCTGCTCCATGGACAGTAGGAAACTCTGAGAGGTGTTGAGGCAGCTGGCAGCAGTGATGTAGCAGGGGTGATACAGCAAAAATGCCAGTTCATGGAGTGAGCAAGGGAACCAGGGGAGAAAGCATCTTTTTGAGTCCAGGTATATTCTGACTTCGGGATACAATAAGAATGGAGAGAGTGGAAAAGAGTAAAGACCATGTGCTGGAAGGGAAGTCAGAAGTCACCAAGCTGCCCAGAAGAGTGAAGTTCTCTATGGTGCCAGGGAAAATGGCAGTACCAACTTTTATAGCTCCATACAAAGCCTTTTGCAGGCAGGGATTGTCTCACTGGTCTTTGAGTCTCCAGAATGAGCACAGTGCCTGGCATATAGTCATATAATTTCTCAATAAAAGTTTGCTTAATAAATGATTAGCAGAAATAAGGAACTCCTTCCCCTCTCGGTCTGTAGCTCAAACGTCTCCACCTCTGGAAACCTCTGTGATGCCCCCAGCGCTCTCAGAGCACTTTGCTCAAGCCACTATCAGAACACTAGGCAGAACTGGAACTGTCAGCCTCCCTGACTGTCACCCTGGAAGGCTCCTTGAGGGCAGGGGCCATGTCTTGCACGTTTAGAGCCTAATGGCATCAAGAAAGGCTTGTTGCATGAGCAAATATTGAAGACGGTAGAAAGATCATGGTTTTTTTTGACAAGCAGGGTTTAGATATGTTGGTTTTGATTGTTCTAAGCAGAATATCCACCACTCCCTAAGAAATACAAACCTGTTATGTTATAAATGTGATTCTCTTCTAGAAGAGATAATAGGTGATGTTATTGTGGATAGGAACCCAGAGGACAGAAGTGTGTAAAGAAGGAGCTGGAGGCGTAGGATGTCACATTTAAATTAATATTCTTGGTCGCTTAAATATAAATTGTGTGCACTGCCAATAGCCTGAGGTCACTTGAAAAAAAGTATAATTTTCACTGACTAAATCCTTTGTTTGTTCAACTAAATTGTAGGCACATCATGGCACTGATAAAATCATGAATTTCTAACTTAGGTGGAGTCAATAAATGAATCATTTTCTCTGGGGTAACTGCAAATCTCAGTATTTATTGGGCCCTTATTACATACTGGATCTTGTATTTTAAATGTTACTTAAAAATTATGGAGCTCTCATGTCTTTTCATTCTCACAGACTGTCAGTATTACTCTGATGAGAGTCTGTGTGTGTGTGCGTGCATGTGTGTGTGTACATATTGGTGTATATGATGTGTTCGTTTTGTAACCTACTTTTTCATCCGTATCTTTTTACTTCAGTAAACATTTTCTACCACATTTTTTTTAAATTATGGGGCTAGGAGATAGAAGAGAAACATGTAACGAATCCAAGTCTTAAAAAGATTATTTTGATATTTCACCGTGAAACACTAGGAGAAACACCCACGGCCTCGCTGTGTTTTGACCCACCCACCCTCTCCCTGAGCCATATGTTGGCTACTGGTTGGAGCTGATCGGCCGTAATTAGGAATTGCACAGCCTCTAAAGCTAGAGTTTGGCTCGGTGGACTTGCGGCATGCCAAAATACCCCACATTCTTCTCTGGCTCCCACGTGCTCTGTGGGACCCTCACTGTCACACTGGCCCCCACTCAGCAGACATCTTCCATTTGTTGGACTGCGACGACAGGGGGAATTTGGGGAGTGAGACTTTAAGGGCCCAGCCCAGGCCCTATCACAGGAGGGGGTGAGTGTGCATTCCTGGAAAGGAGTCGGGTTTCAGAGCCTGATCCGCAGCGTGGCTCCTCACAGCACGGCCAGCCAGAGCTTGGCGAGCGCGGTTCCGTGGGAAATCTGAACACTGGCGGCTCAGCAGCCCGGTAATCTTATCAGGGCCGCAAGAGAAAGCATTTTGGTTCCAGAGAAATCTGAAGGCAGCTCCGCTTTCCTCCAGTAATAATATTTAAGTCTGTGGAGCCAGCCTGACCACCCCTATTCAACTCATTAGAATCTAAAAATCTCAGAGCTCTGGGTGAAATAAAACAATTTTTAACTGCCCTCTGCCATAAGGTAAAGGGATAAACCAACTCACCAAGAAGTATCCTGAGGATTTAGGCACTATTGGACTTTGGGAAAGTCAACAGCTTGCAATTTTTCTCTTACCTGAGGAGTAGTTCAGCCCAAGCCTTCAGAAGTAAGACGGAAGGATGGTTCTTGTAGTATCAAAGTTTCAGTAATGCTTCAGACACAGGATGAACACTGAGTTGCCACCATCGACAGGATTGCCCTAGGAATCTCCTGAAGCTCATCACCAGAGCCAGACCTGAATGAACACTCTCCTGGTTCTTTGGTCTTCTGGGCAGTCAGCCTGCCATTTTTTCCCTTTGGGGCTTCCTGAATACCTATCTCCTGGTAATCGTGGAAACAGATGGCTAAGCCCATGAGGCTAACCCTGTAGAGCCATTTATTTGGATGGATCAAATCCTATTCCATGGGAAGGGCCTCCAGCCAGTGCAATTCCAAATCCCAATGACTCCCTAAGAGGGGTGCAGGGCCCTTACCTCTGTAAGAGACCTGTCTGAGTTGCCATTAGAGTCTATCTTTAATGAATAGTATTAGAAGCCTCCAAGCTGGAGCTGTCAGATGGGGGCACTGAGAAATTCTGGACTTTGGAACAGACATTATCCCCAGCGAAAAATTTGAGTCAGCATCACAGATGTCTCCAGCCCTTTGTTTTGAACCTGTTTGTACCATGCCAGGGCCAACCTCCTGGACTCGGGAGAGCAATCACTACTCTTTCCCAGGCTGAATCTTTTATCATTAATCATTAATGATTCACAGCATGCCAGGCACTAGCTTCTTCTTCTTCTTCTTCTTTTTTTTTTTTTTTTGAGATGGAGTTTTGCTCTTGTTACCTGGGCTAGAGTGCAATGGCACTGTCTCAGCTCACTGCAGCCTCCTCCCGGGTTCAGGCGATTCTCCTGCCTCAGCCTCCCAAGTAGCTGGGATTACAGGTATGCACCACCACACCCGGCTAATTTTGTATTTTAGTAGAGACGAGGTTTCACCTTGTTGGTCAGGCTGGTCTTGAACTTCTGACCTCAGGTAATCCACCCACCTCGGCCTCCCGAAATGCTGGGATTACAGGTGTGAGCCACCACGCCTGGCCCATGCACTAGCTTTTTAGTTAGATTCAGTAAGCACACACTGAGTCCTTACTGCCTGCCAGGCACTGCAGATCTAAAAGGGTACATATCTACCAGCTTGCTGACCCTTGAAGAACTTGCAGTCTAAGAGGGGAGACAAACACCTAAACAGATTATTGCAGAGCAGGGATGAGAGCTTACACTCACAGAGGAGGAACATCAGCCTGGGGCTCAGGGAAGGCTTCCTGCTAAAAATAATTTCTGAGTTGAATCTTGAGGGGTGAGTAAGAGCTAACCAAGGGCAGAAAATTGGGAAGAGCATTCTAATCAGAGAGAGTGACAAGAGCAAAGCTACTGGTGCAAGAAACAGCATGGTGTGCATGGGAGATAATGAGTAGTTCATCCCTGGAGGATAAAGCAAGATAAAGATATTTGAGAACTAGGTGGGGAGTACAGGAAATGTAAGTTGCAGTTCCTGCCCTAAAAGGAGCTCTCTTCTATTTGGGGAAACAAGATATACCCAAATGACATGACATAAAAACATGCAAGATAGAATATTGGTAAGTTCTAAGGTGCGTGGGCGTTCTAAAGCTCCTCTAATACAAGGTAGAGAAAACTGGTTTCCTGTGCTGGGGATTCCTCCACAAGTGCTGTTCTTCCCCCACCTCCTGGCAGCCCTAGGGTGCAGAACACACAGGAGACCTCAATCTAATGGCGGGCACGTGTCTGCCTGGGGCCTGCCCCAAAGGCTCCAGCTAGAGAAGTTGATTTGAAATAGGCTCCAGGTCCCAAGGGAATGCCTTTGGTCAAGCTCACCAAAAGCCACCCCAAGTCCTCCTACCTTCTCTGACAGAGAGCTCTAGGAATAGACCATACACACACGCATACACCTCTCTTCTGTTCCCACGCACACCTCCACCTGCAGCTCCGCTCATTCCTTTCCCTATGGCCACACACTCTCTACACCCCCGGAAAAGCCAGCGTGTCTCCTGCTTGCCCAGAGGCAGCCAAGGCATGCACCAGGGTGGACTGTAGAGCAGCAGCCAACCACATGCATCAGCCCCAACCCAGTAAGCAGTGCCACTGGGCCTTGTGGCTGCTATTGCACAATCCAGGCACCCACGCCACAGGTCACAGAGCATTTGCATCTCACAATGTGCCGCAGCAGGTTTTGGGCCTCCTCTGAGCCTAGACCCTAGACTTTCAATAGTACATTCCCAACACATGAGCTAAACATACACTTTTCCCACCGTGCTGGGCCATCCACCATAACCTCCATATCTGAAGCATATTCCCAGGCCTCAGGTTCCTGGCTTGTCATGCTTTAGAGATGTTTTGATGAATAATGGGAAACTCGTTTCTGAGCAGCCACACCGATGTCAGTGTGGGAGAGACCTAAAGCTTGTTGTCATGGTAATTACTACCACTTGTTGAATGCCTACTATATATAGATGCTATGCACAAATTGATTTCTTTTAATCTTCATAAAGTCGTATTATGTCAGTCTTCTAGGAAAGGATGCTGAGGCTTTGAGACGCTTAAATAATGTGCCCAGGGTCTAGAAGGTAATTACCAACCTTCTAACATTTGAACCTACCCTATCGAGTGGGATCCTGTGACCCCTGTTCTTTCTCTTGCTCTGGAGAAACTCTGGCTTCCCCCACAGTGCCTGTGTGGGCTCTCAGGGAGACAACATGCCCCTCAGCCTGGCCAGTCTTCCTCCAGCTCAGGCCAGGCCACGGCGGAGGCCAGCCAGCTCAAGGCTTGGCGCTTGTGAGGCCTGGCACAGGTTTACGCCGAGCCCTCCTCTGCACAGCTAAAAGACTTCTGAAAGGCTCCAGTTGTGTCTGTGGGTGAAACTGCTGCCCATACCTAAAGCAAACCAGGAAGATTTTTCCAAATTCATTTTTGGGACTTTGGAGTTTTGAGAGCAAGAGAGAACCATAGCAATTTCTTCCATCCCCTTCATTTTAAAGATGAGGAAATTGAACATACGTAATTTACCAATGGTCGTACTTAAAGTCAGTTAGTAGCCAAGTCAAGAGTTAAAACCAAGGTCCTGGGTGGGCGTGGTGGCTCAAGCCTGTAATCCCAGCACTTTGGGAGGCTGAGGTGGGCGGATCACGAGGTCAGGAGATCGAGACCATTCTGGCTAACATGGTGAAACCCTGTCTCTACTAAAAATGCAAAAAATTAGCCGGGTGTGATGGCAAGCACCTGTAGTCCCAGCTACTCAGGAGGCTGAGGCAGGAGAATAGCGTGAACCCAGGAGGCGGAACTTGCAGTGAGCCGAGATCGCGCCACTGCACTCCACTCCAGACAGAGCGAGACTCCATCTCAAAACAAACAAACAAACAAAAGCAAAAACAAAAAAACAAAAAACAAAAAAAACAAGGTCCTCTGACTCCCAGCACACTAGGGTGCCTTTGATCCGCCTGTTTAAATGGACTCATAAATAATGACTTTATTGACTTCGCATTTCTGTGTATTGTCTTCTTGGCTCTCTGAAGTCCTCCACACAGTAGTGCTCAGCTCTCTAGGTCTTCCCTAGCAAGGACCACTCTCTGTGGGGATAGGGTGGGCAGGGAGAAGAACCGTTTTCATTCTCATTGTTTGTTTTTTCTTTGTTTGTTTGTTTTGAAACAGAGTCTTGCTCTGTCTCCTAGGGTGGAGTGCAATGGTGCAATCTCAGCTCACTGCAACCTCCACCTCCCCAGTTCAAATGATTCTCCTGCCTCAGCCTTCCAAGTAGCAGGGATTACAGGCGCCTGCCACTGCGCTCAGCTAATTTTTGTATTTTTTAGTAGAGACAGGGTTTCACCATGTTGGCCAAGCTGGTCTCAAACTCCTGACCTCAGGTGATCCACCTGCCTCAGCCTCCCAAAGTGCTGGGATTATAGGCGTGAGCCGGCATGCCCAGCCCATTCTCATTGTTTTAACAAATGCCAAGAGACCCAGAGTTGAAGCTAGGAGGGCCCAGCTACCCTAGCTGCAGCGCCACACCTTGTTCTACTAAGCTTACGTTCTCTGATGCCCTCAAGGGATCTTTCTGGGGGAGCCCCTTGGCCCCTGTTGTCCAGTCATGCCTGAATCCCCTCACAAAGGCCTGAATTTAAGTACTGGAGAGGAGAAGAACAAGGATGATTCCAAATGCTTGTTTTCCTTGTGGAAACAAATGGGAGACTCAAAGAGATGCCTGGCACTCCAGGCTGCTATAGAGTGCGGAAATGCTGCCCAGGTGGAGAATCTGATGCCATTGGAGTTGGCAGGTGTATGAGTTTGCAAGGGCTGCTGCCGTAACAGATTACCACAAACTGGGCGGCTGAAAACAACAGAAACGTCTTCTATCACGGTTCTGGAGGCCAGATGTCTAAAAGCAAGGAGTCAACAGGACCTCATTCCCCACTAAGGCTCAAGGGGCGGCTCCATTCCATGTTTCTTTTGGCTCCTGGTAGTTGCCAGCTTCCTTGACTTGTGGCCACGTCACTCCAGTCTTTGCCTCATCTTTGCCGCACCTTCTCCTCTGTGTGTCTCTTATAAGGACCTGGGTCATTGGATCAGGACCTATGTTAATAAGCCAGAATGATCTCTTCATCTCAAAATTGGTAACTACCTCTGCTAAGACTGTTTTTGCACATAAGGTAACATTCACAGGTTCCAGGGATTAGGAAGTGAGCATATGTTTTATTTTGTTTTTTTTTTTCTCAAGGCAGGGTCTTGCTCTGTTGCTCAGGCTGGAGTGCAGTGGCACAATCATGGTTCACTGCAGCCTCAACCTTCCAGGGCTTAAGTGATCCTCTCACCTCATCCTCCTGAGTAGCTGGGACTATAGGCATGCACCACCACGCCCAGGTAACTTTTGTATTTTTAATAGAGACGAGGTCTCACTATGTTGCCCAGACTAGTCTCGAACTCTTGGACTCAAGTGATCCTCCCACCACAGACTCCTGAAGCACTGGGATTACAGGTGTGAGACACTGTGTCTGTCCAGGAAATTATCATATCTTTTAGGGGGTCACCACTCACTCCACTATCGCAGGCAACATGTTATCTATATAGAGGTAAAGGACTTGGGGATTGGTGGAATGAATCCCGGGTTATTGTTAAGCTATATTATAACCACCCCGCGAGCCCCCACTAGTGCCTTGGGTGCAAATTACCAAGGAATATTTATTGACACCTGTTGTGTGACTAATTTCCTGCCTCTTAGGTAGCCCGTATACACAGCTGTGTCCTCCATACCCCTAGTGGCTTGGGTCTCAGCTATAATTCTCTGTTCAGAGAGCTGCAGTTGGGAGGGAAAGTCTGTCTCCAGGCCGCCATGGAGCATTTCCATGAAGCCATGAGGATCATCCCCAACTCATCTGGTCCCTTTTCAGGGAGATAACTATGGTGTAAGCAGGCTGGAAAGAGCCACTCAAGATTATCTAGGATCACCACCACCATTGTAAAGGATCATGCCTAGCAAGATTATAAAATCCTATTTTCACCTATCTTATTCTTTCATTCATCCCTTCATTCATTTATTTAGAGACATGTACCAAGAAGCTACCAAATGCGAATTAATAAGACCAATCCTGGCTGGGTGCCATGGTTCACGCCTGTAATCCCAGCACTTTGGGAGGCCCAGGCGGGTGGATCACCTGAGGTCGGGAGTTCGAGACCACCCTGACCAACATGGAGAAACCCCGTCTCTACTAAAAATACAAAATTAGCCGGGCATGGTGGTGCATGCCTGTAATCCCAGATACTCGGGAGGCTGAGGCAGGAGAATCGCTTGAACCTGGGAGGCAGAGGTTGCGGTGAGCCGAGATCACGCCATTGCACTCCAACCTGGTCAACAAAAGTAAAACTCTGTCTTAAAAAAATAACAATAATAAAACACAATCCTTGCCCTCAAGATCCATACAGTCTGAAGGTAAAGAGGGACATAAATGAAAGAAATAACTACAAAACAGTGTGATTGGTTCTGAAAAGGCAGTGAGTAAACGGTCCTGTTTCATAAATCATAGGACAGGCTAGTGTTGCTGTAACCATGCCACAATCTTAGTGGCTGAAAACAACAAAGGTTTCCTTTTCACGTCTGCGGCAAGTCTGTTGAGGGTTAGCTGGGCTCTGCTCTGGGTCATTGCTTGTCCTCCCTCTGAGACCTAAGCTGTGGGAGCAGCTACCCCTTTGCTGATTGTCGTGGCAGAAGGAAGGAAAGTTCTGAAGGACTCGTACTGGCCATTAAATGCTCTCTCTTGGAAAGTTGCTAACTATCCACGTGGCTCCACTTAACCACAGGGGCAGAAAGTACCATCCACTCATGGACTCCAAATGATGAGAGCTAGAAGTACTTCACAAACATTGTTAGTGGCCTGGTGGAGTCTTAGAAGCCTTCACAAAGCAGGCGATCTTTGAGCTGTGTCTGGAAGTAAGACTGTGTCTTTCAGGCTGACAAGGGGGGAAAAGCTGAGGGAGAAAGCGTGTATCTGCACCACTCAGGGCTCATTCGCTTGAGTCTTACACAGCTTTTGTGGTCGGAGATGTTCTTGCAGATTGAAATGAAAACTGCTTCACAAGCACAAATAATGTTTTCAATGATGTCAACTGTTCTTCGTGCTTTGGGGGTGATTGAGAGAGTCAAGTAGGTTTGAACAAGAAGCTGGGGGTGCAGATATGCAGGAAAACATATCAGAGAAATGTAAACATAAGCCATTAAGGGCCTCTGTTTAGACTGTTTCTCAAGCCTCTTAGCCCTGGAACAGCCAATTCCATGGACCAGGCCTCCAGGAGTTACAGCTCATAGCCTAGGTGGCTCCTGGGAGGTGGACGTCTTTATTGCTATGTGAGCAGCATAGAATTGTCCACACACCTTTTGACTGGAACGCCCTCCTCCTTGGTGAAAGGGAATCTATGCCTTTTTTCTACATGTAGTTACATAACACTTAGACTCACCATTCTTTCCCATAAGCCTTGTACATAAGCCCTACCTTTTGTCCCTAAGGAAGGAGTTGGTGAAAGCCTGTGAGTAACACTGGAATTAGGCAGTAGAAGTTGAAGAAATGGTAGCAACAGACTGCCCTCTGCTCCCTTAAGGCTTTCTTTGCCTCATTATTGAATTTGTAATAGACCAAGGGGGATGCCATGCAGAGAAAGACCATCAATCCTGGGTTTTAGGTTCAGGGTCAGTTACTAGCCTCAGGATCCCGATCAGTTCCCCGCTCTGTAAAACTGACACCTGCTTTACCTACTTTCCAGGGTTATTTTGAAAAGGAAGTAAGATCATACATGTAATAAATATCTTATGAAAGTACCTTGAAATGTTCAATTCTTTCACAAATGCATGATGGTGGTGTTATTAGTATTTATTAAACTGATATTGTGAAACATTGTAACAATCCTGAGTGTGTCTTCACTCTCTGTGCCTAGTGGAAGGTGGCAGAAGGAAAGGCAAAGAGGGTGGCATTGGTGCATATGAGCAAAGTGAACCTTTCCAATATAGGACGAAGAGGCTTTTTATAGCATAAAGGAAGTTCTAAGCTGTGCAACAGTAATAGGAAAAATACTTTACACTTCTACCACACTTTATTTTCAAAGTACTTTCTCATATCGGGTCAGCTAAACTGTAAGCTCTGCAAATCCCCATCATAGGTCCTAACAGCCTGTGATGAGCATAATGTATGTTCAACACATCCTGTGAGTAGATGCAGGAATGCAGGCTTCATATGCCTCATGGGGAGGCAGCGCAATAACTTAAGGGCTAAGAGCACAGAGAGCCATATGGCTGGGTTTGAGTTTGACTTTGCCATTTACTAGCTTGTGACCTTTCCGTGGCTTGGTTTTTCCATTTGTAAAATGGAAATAATGATAACACCTACCTGATAGGGTTGTTATGAGGTGTAAATGAGTTAGCGGTTGTGTAAAGTGCTTAGTGCCTGGTACATATTAGGTGTAATGTAATTGTTTATTGATTAAGGAAAGAGGCTTTTGTAATCATTTAGAAGAGAACAACCTCTGTGCTTTTGGTGCAGCTCTGACTGGGACACGGGATGGACAAGAGGACGTCTGAAGTTCTCCTCCAGCCTGAGAGTTTCACAGAGGGGTGGTTACTGCATCCTGCATGCAAAACTCTGCTGGGAAATCTCTGTAGGAGGCTGGGTCTTGGGGGCAATGCTGGAACAGTATCCCACACAAATCCATACTAGAACCTGGGAGACTAGGGGAGCCTTGGGCATAGAATAGCAAATCCAAGTGTCAGGCTTATGGGCAGCCAAGACCTGCAAGAAAAAGGGAGTCTCCTTGGCTCAAGAAATACATTTCAGCTGGGCGCGGTGGCTCACACCTGTAATCCCAGCACTTTGGGAGGCCCAGACAGACGATCACCTGAGGTCAGGAGTTTGAGACCAGTCTGACCAACATGGAGAAACCCTGTCTCTACTAAAAATACAAAATTACCCGGGCGTGGTGGCGTGCACCTGTAATCCCAGCTACTCGAGAGGCTGAGACAAGAGAATTGCTTGAACCTGGGAGGCAGAAGTTGCAGTGAGCCAAGATCGCAGCATTGCACTCCATCCTGGACAACAAGAGTGAAACTCCATCTAAAATAATAATAATAATAATACAATAAATAAATAAATTCCAAAGAAAGGGAGGGAAGGAGAGCAAATGGCAAGTGTATTTTGTGGGTTCACCGTGGTAGATGAGTGAGAGGAGGAGGTAAGAAATGGGAAGGAGAGCAGTGTGGAGTAGAGCTTCCCTTCCACTTCCTCCCCTCACATACCTGGGTTGCCTGTACCCTGGCAATTCCTTACCTTTCACACCTCTGTGGGGAGGCCCCTGCTATGGAGCTGAACAGCGTGGGATTCGGAGACTGCTAAAACAGCTGCAAGGACTGAACAGTAAGAGGCTAAGCATTCAAACCAGAGCCCCTCTCCCTATCTAAGCTGACATCAGTCCTGATCTTTCCGACTGGGCTTAAGGAGTTGAGTGCTTTCCTATGCCAACAAGGGTATTCTGATTTCTCATGTGGTCATGTTACTTGTATTACAAAGGATTTTTTGACAAGATGTATTCAGTGCAGGTTGAACTACCTTGCCTAAAGGATTTTGATTAAGGACCCCAGGTCTTTCCTGAATAAAGTCTCCAGTGGCAGGCCACAGGGCTCTATCCTTGGCCCTGATTGTTAAACATTTTTGTTAATGACTTGGATGAAAAATAGAAAGAATCCAGATGACCCACAGCTGGGACAGTTGATATGCTACGTGACATACTCAAGTTCAAAATGATTTATACAGGATGGGATGCTGGGCCAAAACCAACATAATAAAATTAAACAGGGATGAATGTAAAATCCTCTGCCTAACTTTAGGAAAATTTCATGCACCAGCGTAGGACAGACCTGGCTTAGAAATATGAATGCATTTGTTCCACAAATATTTATTGGGCCTACTGTATGAGAGATGCTGTCTAGATTCCTGAAGGGAGTGAAATATAAAGACAGTATCTCAATAAGCTGGAGGTTTAGTACTGGTGGTGCCAAGAGATAAGATGTGTCCCTAGATAAAGCAGGGCACAGGATATGCTAAAGTATTATATAAGGAACAAGACCATGAGGCTGGGGAATTTCACAGAGAAAGGACATTCTCAACTTGTGCAACTGAAGAAGGCTTCTTGGGATAGGGTGACATCAGAGTGGCCACCAAAAACTAGGAAGAATTTTTTTAAACAGGTATTAGTAATGAAGGGGCAAAGAAAGGGATGGTGGTGAGAAGCTAGTGTGATGAGAAGGAATGAAGGAGGCCCATGGGGAACTGTGAGTGCCCTAAGTGACCAGGGTGGAGGACCTCTTAACCCACATGTGTGGGTGTGGGTGCGCATGTGTGTGCACAGCGGATGGGGAGTGGGAGGGTAAACACTGTTGGAAGGACTGGATGCAATGAGGTGGTGCACACACTAGGGAGACAGCACTGATGCTGCCTACTTCCCTCAGTCTGTAATGAAGGTCCTTGCAGAGTGGGGCTCACGCGATGGAAGGAGCACTGGAGGGCCATTGATTAATCTAGAAGCCGAAATACCAGTTGAGAGGCCAAGGCACCGCTGAAAGGTGGCCTTGAGAATGGAAAGGCAATGAAGCTGCGAAACCAGCTGTGGGAAGAATCCACAGTGCAGAGTTGGTATTTGGTTGGAGACTGTCACAGGGGCAGAGTTAGAGAGAAAGCGATCAGAATGACTGCGTTTTCCATCTAGGAGCATGGAGAATTTTACTCGTTGGGGGTGCGGAAGAGGCTGAGTTTTGGTGGAGGCATTGACAGGACACCCCGTTGGAAATTCCGAAGTGGAGTTTGGAGGGCTTTGGGCTGAGGCGCAGCTGGGTGGTCATCTGCGCAGCAGTGGTTCACCGCAGGCCTGGGTAGTGAGCGGCGGCTATGAGGAGAGAAGCAGGCCAAGGACAGCTCGGGACAGCCCTCACATTTGAGGAATGCCAAGAAGACTAAGGACAGTGAAAGAGGGCTTGGGAGTTATAACCGACCATAAGCTAACACTTTTCTAAAAGAAAAAGAAGAAAAAGAAGTAGAAAGACTCAATTTTGTGTGAGACTTAGAGTTTCTTTTTTTTTCTTTTTCTTCTTATGTTACTTTAAGTTCCAGGATGCGTGCATGCAGGTTTATTACATAGGTATACATGTGCCATGGTGGTTTGCTGCAATTATCAACCCATCATCTAGGTTTTAAGCCCCACATGCCATAGCTATTTGTCCTGATGCTCGAGTTTCTAATCCTGCCTAGGCGTTCTCCCCAGGACTCTCCTTTCTGTGACCCCCTCCTTTCCAGAGCTCTTTCTCAAGCTCAGGGAATGGACGCCTCAAGAGAAATAGGATCCTCGGAACTTCCGGGGCATAGCCCGAAAGCTGGGGTAGTGGTAGCCAAGTAGAGAAGCGCATAGAGGCCGGTGTGGTGGCTCACTGTAATCCCAGCACTTTGGGAGGACAAGGAGGGTGGATCACCTGAGGTCAGGAGTTCGAGACCAGCCTGACCAACATGGTGAAACCCCCCATCTCTATTAAAAATACAAAAGTTAGCTGGGCATGGTGGTGCATGCCTGTAATCCCAGCTACTTGGGAGGCTGTGGCAGGAGAATCACTTGAACCTGGGAGGCGGAAGTTGCAGTGAGCTGAGATCGTGCCATTGCACTCCAGCCTGGGCAACAAGAGTGAAACTCCATCTCAAAAAAAAAAAAAAAAAGAGAGAGAGAGAAGGGGGTAGAGGCAACAGAATTACTTGTTCATTAGGCACATGTCTTTAAGTGCTTTTAGTGTTAATCAGGCTGTGGGTTCCACAGCAAATAATTTATAACCCATGCATTGGGAAGGCCTGCATGAGGCATGTTCTTATTTTTAAAACAAGGGTCCAAGCATGGTGGTTCACACCTGTAACCTCAGCACTTTGGACTACTTGAGGGTGGACTACTTGAGCCCAGGTGTTCAAGATCAGCCTGGGCAACATAGTGAGATCCCATCGCTACAAAAAAAAAGTAGCAGTGCATGGTGGTGTACCTGTAGTCCCAGTTATTCAGGAGGCTGAGGAAGGAGAGTTGCTTGAGCTTAGAAGTTCAAGACCAGCGTGGGCAACACAGTGAGACCTCATCTCTAAAATAACTAACTAACTAACTAAATAAATAAATAAATAAAATAAAAGCAGTCCATGGTGGTGCACCTGTAGTCCCAGCTATTCCAGAGGCTGAGACAGGAAGATTGCTTGAGCCTGGGAGATGGAGGCTACAGTGAGCTGTGGTCATATCACTGCACTCCAGCCTGGGTGACGGAGTAAGACCCTATCTCAAAAATAAAATAAAACAAAACAACGATAAGACCGCAACCAATAAAAATTCTTTCTAGAAAGCCGTAGGACTCTGTTCAAGACATTTTCTCTAGTTTCTAGTCACTTTGTTTTAAAATATTAATTAGCTAAAATTAAGCTTATCTTAAATATTTTAAGATTTGAAATTCATCATCTTAACATAACTATTTTCTTTTTCGTTTTTTTTTTTTTGCTTCCTTGAAACCGTTAATTATATCTCTTTTATTATTTTTTAAAGTTGGAATAAAAAGACAATCCTGCATAATATAACTCCTCCAGTTTTCCATATCTTTATTAATTTTAGCCAAATACATAATTCTTACATAATTGTAATCAGTATATATACAACTCTGTACTCTATCTTTTCTCTTAACATTATTTCCAGGTCAGTATTCTTGTTCCTCATAGTCATGTTTTCATTGTAAATGTCTTCATGACACTCCATTATACCAATATATCATAATTATTTAATCATTTTTCTATTTTGGAACACGGCATTTGCTTTTACTTTCTCCTTATTACAAATAACATAGCTATAAACAGTACATGTATCCTTTTTCTTCTTTTGAATTATTTCTCTGGAACCAATTCCCAGGAGTGGAATTATTAGGTCAAAGGATATGAATGTCTCTTGATGAGCATTGCCAAATCGGCCTTGGCCTTCCTTCCTTTTGCAAAGACTCACTGTATGTACCTGGTGTGCACAATTGCAGGCTCAGCGAGATGTGCCAGGGAGGAGATGTGAGGTGAGAGCCCTCCACTAAGCCTATTTAGCAAAGAGCCCTTTCCTCCCAGTGCATTCCAGCAAGTCCTGTGGTTCCCCCTCCACCAGCAGGGAGCGGACAGGAGGGTAGCACAGGAAAGGGGTGTGGACACCCTGGAAATGAAGCAATCATATGGTAGTTCCCGCTGGAGCAGCTGTAGATAGGGGGAAGTTACATACCAGTGATGGGGTGTAGGCAACAGTGAGCCCGGGGACACCAGGGCACCAAGAATCTCACCCACGAGTCAGGGATGGAGGCAGAGCACCTGAGGGTTTGGGCTGAACTCTAGAGGGTGATGGGCTTGTCCTCTAGGAAATCCCTTGAAGTCCTGAGCAAGAATAGCCCGGGTTTGAGAGTAGAAGCAATCACTCACTCACTTGCTTAATAAATATTTTTAAAGTGCCCGCTATGTCAGGTTCTCTGCTGGGAATTCTGGACACAAAAGGTAATAAAACTTGGATCCTGCCCTCAGGGAGCTTGCAGTCTAGTAAGACAATCAGAATAACAAGTGATTGAAACAGTTTGGTTAAGTATTCTAAGAGATCTATGCTCAGAACACAGATCTGAGTACGACCTGGGTATCTTGCCTAGAGTGGGGACGGGCTGGGGGAAAGAAAGGCTTCTTAAAGGCGGTGATACCTGAGCTCAATCCAGAAGGACAAAGAGGGAATGGATAGTTGAAGGGTGAAGAGGAGGGTGTTCTAGCTGGAGGAAATAGCATGAAAGAGAACAGTGTGCGGGGTCCAACCTGATTGAGTTGGTAAGCCAGGCAAGACCTTGAGAGCCTCTTCAGGACTTGATCTAGAAGGTGTCAGGATTTCTACACAGAAGGCGCTTGGAGCTACAGTCTAATTGCAAGGGGAGAGTCCAAAGGGCTAGCCTTGACACTGTTATTTGTATAACAAACATACTTTTTGCCTAAAACGGAATATGTATTTGGTGTGGCTGATGATATTATGGGGTGTTACAGCTCTCAAAAACCACAGCTTGACCTCATCACTTGTTTTATTCCCAGAGTGCTGGGGGGGCAGAAAGTTACATAACCAGACTTGAATTTCAGGAAGTTGGCTCTGGCCATGGTTCAGGGAATGGATTGGAGAGAGCATGGTATGAGGCCTTTAGGAGGCTGGTCATTCATATGGACTAAAGACCAGGAGAGCTGGGCTTCAGAAGGGACTGTGGGGGCAGAGAAAGAGAAAGGAGTTTGAGAGGAGGACCCTTCCTCACAGGGACAAGCATTTTCTAAGGCCTAGCTGATGACTAAGGGAGGGGACAGCATTGTTCCAAGGGACCTGTGTGTTAATGGGGATGCCTGGGTGTAGGCATAACATTTAAAGGACAGACAGACCAGGGCCTGGGTGTCTTGTGTCCATAATAATAAACAGCTCACCTGTGCCTCTAGGACAACTGTAAAGATGCACTGTGTGTGTCCATGTGTGTGCCAGACGGGAACCAAGCAAGCATTAACAGGTTGCAGGAGGAAGCTAGGCAGAGTGGCCAACAGGAGTTCAAGGCTCTGAACCAAATCCCATCACTAAATTGCTGTGGGATCTTGAATCCGTGGCACAAGATTTGGGGGCCTCACCAGGATGATCATCTCATCCCTGCCTGGCTTATTGGGAGGATTAAATGAGATAATGAATTCAGAGTTAAGGATTTGGAAAGAGTATAAAAGACTCCACAGATGCAAGCAAGGTGTTGTCTCCACTGTGTTTTGGAAAACATGGGGAAATGTCCAGAAACAGCTTGGTCCCTCAAAGAAAAGCAGGTGCTCTGGAGTCCGGATGTGCATGTGTTGGGGTGGGGGCAGGGTCAAGCTGTGGGGCGTTCACCTCCCCTCTGGCCTCTGCTTCCTCCTCGTCTTGTGGCTTCCCTTTGAAGCTCTGAGCAGCTGTTACAGATGAAAGGCCAGGCTGGGTCAGGCCCAGACCACTCACTCAGAAGCAGAGGCTGTGTTTGAGGCCACCAGCCAGCGGGTAGGCAGGATTTCCTGACTCTCGAGTGTTTGGGTCCAGCTCTGGCCTGGTACACCAGAGGCCTACCAGGAGGCCTGTGCGCTCTAACCAGAAGGACCGCTGCCCATCCCTTCAGCCAAGAGCTCTGTTCCAGCCACAGCCAAGGCCAAAGTCCAGGAGCTATAGGGACTACCCTCTGTCTGGTTAAGCATTTTGAGGTTTAGAAACAAAAGCACCAATTAAGCAGAGAGCAGGGAGTGGAGCCAATGGTTCTACTTGTGTGAGGTTGGCAATGGAGTAGGGAGAGGGGTGAGAGGAGCGCGCATGGTACAATGGGGTGAGGAGGGGGGCAGCCCCAGAAGCAGCTTCCCCAAGGCCAAGTTCAATGCCTTTATTAGTTTGCTAGCGCTGCTGTAACAAAGTGCCATGGACTGGATGGCTTAGATAGCAGAACTTTATTTCCTTGCAATTCTAGAGGCTAGAAATGTGAGATAGAGGTGTCAGTGGGGCTGGCTCCCTCTGAGGCCTCTCTCCATCTTCTCCCTGTGTCTTCACGTGGTCTTCCCTCTGTGGGTGTCTGTGTCCTCGTCTCTTCTCATAAGGACACCAGTCAGGTGGGACCAAGGCCCATCGTAATGATCTTTTATTTTAACTTAATTTCCTCTGTCAAGACCCTACCTCCAAATACAGTCTCATTCTGCGGTACTAGGGGTTAGGGCTTCAACATGGAAATTTCAGGAGACAGTTCAGCCCAGGACAATGCCTCCAGCCTGGAGCCTCACTTCCAGCTGTGGGTGAGAATGGAAAAGTCACAGCAGAGGTCACCACTCCCAACCACGGAATGCCACGGGCTCTGAACACCCGATCCGTGCTGGAGTTCTGGGTCCAACCTTTCCCTTCATGCCTAGCTCCTTCTGTCATGCCTGCTCTGGGCCATATCCTAGAAAGAGCATCCCAGGCACCAGGGCACACTGCATCTGCACTGGCACTGTTGCTGTGCAGCTCTCCTCACACGCCAACCTGGGCCCGGCTACCCTTATGTCACCTCCTTCTGGGTTGATAAATTCGTGTCACCCCTTTCTAACACAGAGTGCAATGCTGTGGACTGTGACCAGGTGTCTTCCTGCCCTTCTGTCTTCTCGGCCCGTTGCTCCTGCTGGTCCCTCTACCTGCAACACCTCCCTGCCATCCTGCGAGTAATATTGGTCCTTTTGGGTTCTTACCCTCCCAGGATTATTCCATTTGGGGTGCTAGGTCTTCCCAGCCAAGACAGAGGAGAAGAGGGTATAGATACGGGGAAAGCATGGCAGGGAACAGGGTGGGATGAGCCTCTGATAGGCCTTCTCCCCGCTGTTCCTGTGGGAGGCTGCGTTCCTCCCCGACCTCCACCATTATCTGGGGGTTGGGCCCAGGTGTTTCTTCTCACCCAAACAGTCAACAGTGCCTTTTCCCATGGGAGGGCAGAAGCCCTGTTTCCAGGCCTGAGATGGGAGGAGGTTCCCCCAGCCCCGGCTCCTGCCTCTGCTCATCCTTTTTTTTTTTTTGAGATAGAGTCTTGCTCTGTCACCCAGGCTGGAGTGCAGTGGCACGATCTCAGCTCACTGCAATCTTTGCCACCCGGGTTCAAGCGATTCTCCTGCCTCAGCCTCCTGAGTAGCTGGGATTACAGGCGTGCACCACCACGCCCGGCTAATTTTTGTATTTTTAGTAGAGACAGGGTTTCACCATGTTGGCCAGGATGGTCTCGAACTCCTGGCCTCAGGTGATCTGCCCACCTCAGCCTCCCAAAGTGCTGGGATTACAGGTGTGAGCCACCACACCTGGCCTCTGTTCACTTTTCATTCCTCCTGGAGCCATGATTCTCCTCTTAGCATCTAGCCTGGAGAGGGTTTAAGTTTGAAAGGAACTGAGCCCTTTAAAGATGAAACCTCACCAGGCCTAGATACTTGAGTATATTTTCAGCCAGAGGCCTAGGTAAAGAGACAAGCAGTTGTCAGGCTGGAACCAGGCCTGCTGCTCCCTCGAGACAGACAGTTGCTGCCCCAGCAGAGGACATACATTTTCTAAATATTATTTTCTAATTACGAGAAAGTCAAACAACTTCAAGGCTAATGAACGGTACATTTTTGCCTGTCTGTCAAACACACTTCCAGTCTTTGTGAATTTATATTGATTTGCTGTTATGCGACTCATCATGGGGTACAAAGCACGGGGGATTTTTTCTAGCCTTTTTCTTGTTTCATACACATCTCCACCTGTGAGAAATGTTGGATATTCATCATTCTGTAATGGGAGCATAATGTGTTATTACGCTCCAGAATTTACTTTGTGATCCATAATTTACTTCAACTACTCTTCAAAATGTAGTATTTAGATGGCTACTAATTTTTCACCTTTATGTCATGCCACTGCTGCAGATAATTTGGAATAAACTGCATTCTTCTCCTTGATTTTCTTAGTGTATATTCTAAAAATGGAACAAAGACTTTTGGAGCTTTGGTTACACAGTCGCAGATTATTGTCTCAAAACAGAGTAGAATTAATCAATGGGTAATGCTAACAGCAGTTTTTAAGGGAAAAGTTTTCGCCATAATCCTGGCAACTTTTTATCATTATTACAGATTTCTGACCATCTCACAATTGTGCAACCATACCTTAGAGTTACTTTGCATTTTATTAACGACTGTCAATGTCAGGGGTCTTCCTAAACGATAACTTTGGGTTGGTATTTTCTCCCATGCTTTGGAAGTTTATCTCCTTTAGTTGCTTTCTGGTGTTTATTTTACACAGATTTCGCATGTATAAACATGTTGTGTAATTTTCCTTAGCAAGCTTCTACCCTGCAGCCCTTGCCTCCACCAAATCTGCTTTAGATGAAAGCAGTGGTTCTCAACCCTGGATGCCTGTTAGAGTCCCATGGGGAGAGTTTCTAAAATTTCAACACCTGAGGAACTGAACAGACTGCTAGTGTTATTTAACAGATGGAGATCCCCTAGGCACAGTAGCCCAGTTACTTGATCCAGAAGACAGACCCTCAGTCTGTGTCCAGTGGCTGATATCTTTAAACCCACAAATATTGCACACCTATTATGTGTTGGCCACTCTGCTAGGAATATGGGGATGTCAAGGTAAAGGTGAGGGGGCACCTACCTTCAAGGTGGGCTCACACTCTGTTAAAGGGACAGATAGTTCAATATAGCAAGATAAGTGCTATGAGGGAGAATTGCATGGAGTGGCTGTGATGGCATAACCCAGGGGAGAGGTCCATGAAGGCTTCTTAAAAAAGGCAGGAAGGAGCTGGGTCTTGGATGATGAAGAAGAGCTATCCAGGTGAAGGGAATAAGGATCAAGGCATTTGAGGTAGAAGAACAGCATCTGCAGACACAGAGGCAGGAAAATGCATAATAGGTTCAGAAGGCTGCAGGAAGTCCCTGGTGGGAAGAGCAGGGGCCTGGAATTGGACTGCCAGGGTTGAAACCCCAGCTCTACTGCAGCTTTGTCACCTTTGTCATTTTGCTTCTCTGAGCTCCAATTCCACCATCCACAGCATACGGATCATAATGCTTGGCTGGCTCAAAAGGTAATTTTGAGGATCAAATGAAATAATCTTCATTAAGCGCTAAGCATGGTATCCGGCACATGGTAAATGTTTAATAAGTGTTTGCCATTATTGAGGAAGTGTTACTGTTTGGTGAAAGGGTCATATACACAAAGTGACTCCCAAATGCAGAGGCAACTGAGCAACAAAGAAGTCCAGCTTGCCATTGGAGGGTGATTTTATTGGGGAACTTATGGACAGAAGTATGGTCTTGGGTGGCTGCAAGACAGGAAGATCTCTGCACCATTACCCCTCAGACCAGGGATTATATACCATAGGGAAAGGGTACACGTGCTTCAGAGGGAATGGGTAGGAATTTGATCTAAGGGCAGGATTTAAGTCAGTACAAGTTTATCAAGGATGATTGTATGTAAGGGCAGGATGTACAGGAAGTTTGTGCTCTTCCACAAGGAACAATACTTAAACTGGACATTTCAGAGGCATTCCTATAACCAGGGTTAAGCAGAAGTCAATATAGTGCTATGTTAGCCTCCACAGTTACCTTTCAGGAAGGAGAGATTGACAGGGGCCTTATATTCTCTACTAAGATGTTTTGATTACTTAGTAGGTAGCATATAAACCGAGAAAAGTCATGATGAGACTTATATTTGAGAAAGGTTATGTGGGCAGAAGAGGGCAGAATAGACAAGAAGGAGGAGAGCAGAAAGAAATCAGTTAGGTAGCCATAATCTCTCCCCACAGTCCAGAGACAAATGATAGCAGCCTGAAGTTCAGTAACTACAGTGAGGATGAAGAGTCTAGACCAGTAATAAAGATCTAGAAGACAGGACTAGGCTTAGTGACCTACTGGATGTGAGAAAGCAGGGGAGACAGAGTCCGACATCACCTGATTGCCATCCCCAAATCTGCTCCTGAGTTCAGCTAGGTCCTGCAGACCCAGCCGTCATGTCTACTCCAGACGCGCCTGTCATTGCTGCTCTTCCTGCCTCCCAGGGACTGACTTCCTGAGGTTGAGAAGGCTGTGGAGGAAGAGTACAAGGGCCTCTTGTTTCTGAAGCTGGATGGAGGCTGCACCTCTCCCGAAGGAAATGAGCTCAGCTTCCCCAAACCTCCCTCCTGGAAAAGAAATCTTAAGCTTGGACACTTGGAGCCTGCCCCAAGACCCGCACTGACGATCACCCTTAGGCATCCAGACAGCCTGTTAAAGCGTCTGGTCCAGGCCCATCTCTGCCTGGGGAGGGCTGGCCCACAGGAGGGATGTGCTTTGCGGAGAGGAAATGGCTCAAACCAGATATCGCTTTGTTTGTTTTCCCTGTGAAAAAGAGAGACCATTTTTTCTCTCCTCTTTTATTTATTTTTTAGGGATCAGGGAAATATTTTTAATTCCTCTAGTTTCCTGCTGTATACAGGTGTTTCCTATGGTATTGCTGTCAGAAAGGACAGAGCTCGTCACAGAATCAGCTTTGTTCCTGAGATTATCAAAAAGTCTCCCTGCTATGACCTGCATGTGCCATCCCAAACCCCCTCTGGGCAAGGCGAAGGGAGCACACCACCGCTGCATAACCTGCTCTGTGCCCTCCACCAGTCACCCAGGGGTGCATAGCAGGGCTCTCTCTTAGTACCAGCTGATAAGAGGTACAAAAGCAGAGATTAGGAGAGCAGGAAGCCTTTGGTCTCCAGCAATACTCTGTGGTTGTTGAGTTCCTAGCTACTGCTAGCAGCTGCAATAGAATCTTCTTTGCTTCTCATATATAAGACAACTCTCCATCCCAACCAGAGATGGCAGCCCCATAGAACAGGTGAGGATGCGTTCGCTGTTGAAAAGGCAGAATACTTGTTCATTTAGGCAAGAAAAATGTTATACATAAACTAAAACTCTGGGAAAAACACCATGTTCTCCTTGCACCACAGAAGCCCATTATGGGAAATCCTTCTCTAAAGTGAAGAAACTATTAGTTAAACAACATAATCTCTCTAAATGTATCTGTTTACAATATACAAGGATTTATGGAGCCTCACATCTGTCTTTTAGAAGTAACAGAACAAATATTTATTGAATATTTTAATTATACAGCCTATCTTTTAAAACCCTCACAGGCATTCTGTGAGGTGGGTATTGTGAACTCATTTAAGAAACTACGGCTCAGGATGGTTAGGGGGTTGAGTAGCTGCTGAGGCGCAAGTGGAGGACTTGAACCCAGGTCTTTTCATCCTGTCTCGAGTTCTATGTCATAATCCTCCCTAGAATTCAGTGAGGAGGTAATGATACCTTTGATATTATTTCACATTAAGAACAGTGGTATAATGATATGCATATAATAATTAAAAAGAAATTAATATGTTAAACCAAGAGACACCTCCTGTCCAGGCAAACGGAGTGCTTTTATTGGGATAAAATGCAGCAGGCAAAAATTTTCTCCACTATTGAGGTTCTTCCTTGTTTTTCTTTTTTAATTGAGCAAATTTTAAAAATCAACAGATTGCACTTAATCTGGATTTTAATCTTCTTTTGAAAAATCCGATCATTTGGTGACGCTGGGCCTTGAATGATCTTTTGAAAAATGACCCAGTGTAACACAGGCAGAGAGTGAGCTAGAGCTGAGGAACAGCAGCTCCATTCATTTGGGTGGGGTCAGGACAGGACGCTTTCCACATGTTCATTTACATTGCCTGCCCGCCCTCTAAAGGCACTGGAGTTAGCAACGCCTCCTCTAAATGATGGCAGAGGGAGGCATGGAAACAAGCTAAAAGGTGGGCCTGGATGAAAATGCGTCTTGCACATTGGGAAGCTCTCCCTTTTCCATCTGCTCCAAAAGGGGGTCATTGCTCCCAGGAGTCAAACTGCAGTCTCGGAATAGGAGCTCCTGTTCAGAATTTACATCACTGACGCAGAGTAGAAAGAGAGTTCATAGAAGGGAGGATAGCTGTGTCTTGTTCAGAGTCAGACTGGGACACATTTTGAACCCAACTTCACTATGCCAGCATGTGACCATGGTTGGGAAAGCCACTTTCTCTCTATGCTTCCCTGTTAGATGGGACTGATAATACAAGAATGTCTACTTCACAGGGTAGTAAGAGGATTAAGTGAGCCAATGTCTGTGATGTGCTTTGCACATAGTAAGCACTCAATCTATAGATGTTGATTCCCGCCCTCCTGGTTTTTCCGAAACTGGTGAATACGTGACTCCTTTGGAGATACAGTCTGTTTATCACCAGGGATATAGATGAATCTATGCTGATATGTCCAAAACCTACAGAAAATCCAGGGTGTGAGGCCTAAAGGAAATCACCTATGTTCCCATTCTCTTTCTCTTGTCTTGTGATTTGGATTTTTAAGAGTATATGCTGAGATGACAGGGCCCATTTTGACTTCAGATTGATCATTTCCTTGAGCTGAAAGTAGTTGCCAATAGCAAAGGGACAGCATTTTAAAAAATATGTTTAGGGCTGGCTGCAAATGGGGCAAAGTGACTTAAATTTTAGTAAGCCTCATGCTTCCTAAAAACAGCTTCAAGGTGCATACATTTAAATTTAGTAATGAAATATCCTTATGGTATTATTAGTAAGTTCACCTCCTTCCTCCCCTCCCCTCTGGGCATATGTGCCCAGTCCCCAGACACCCAGGACTTGGTTTTGATACTCTGAGAAGACTGACAGCTCACTGCAGCGTTGTTTTCCTGGTATTTGTTCCCCTGCTCAAATCATACGTCCTGAGAGCAGAGCTTGAAATTTTCATTTCAGCATTAAAATTTTTTTTTCTTTATTTGATGTTTTCCATATTACGTATCTTGTTGCTTCCTTTCCCTTGAAAATATATCATGGACAGCCCTATAAAATCAGTTCTAGTTTACTCATGTGTGCACGCACACACACACACATGCACATGCTTTTATTTTTGTTTTAATTTTTTAGAGACAGGGTCTCACTCTGTCACCCAGGCTGGGGTGCAGTGGTGTCATCTTAGCTCACTGCAGCCTCAAGCTCCCAGGCTCAAGTGATCCTCCTGCCTCAGCCTCTCAAGTAACTGGGACTGCAGGTGTGCACCACCACACCTGGCTACGCACACTTTTACATAACTGAGATGGGATGAGACACACTGGGTTTATGCAGCAGTGCTTTTCTTTTGGTTTGCTTCCCCCAGATCAGCCCCCCTCCCTGTGTCCAGCCTCCAGAAACTTCATCTATACCTTTCTGTAGGATAGTTTATATTCACGTAACTATATAAATAATTACATATACATTGTGTGCATATGTGTACATAGAGATACACACACATAAGGGGTAAGCTTTTTTGGCTGTTGATTTATAAAACTGGTGTCATATTATATAAACTTATCTGCATCTTACAATTCTGACTTTGCAATTTTTCCTGGCAGTTTGGAGTTTTTTGTTGTTGTTTGCTTGTTTGTTTGTTTTTTGAGAAGAAGTCTCACTCTGTTGCCCAGGCTGGAGTGTAGTGGTGCAATCTTGGCTCATGGCAACCTCCGCCTCCTGGGTTCAAGCGATTCTTGTGCCTCAGCCTCCAGAGTAGCTGGGATTACAGGTACCCGCCACCATGCCCGGCTAATTTTTTTTTTTTTTTTTTTTTTGAGAGACGGGGTTTTACCATGTTGCCCAGGCTGGCCTCGAACTCCTGACCTCAAATGATCCACCTACCTCGGCCTCCCAAAGTGCTGAGATTACAGGCGCGAGTCACTGTGCCTGGCCTAATTCATTCTTTTTAATGGTTTCCTAATAACCCGTTAAGTGGATGGGCCATAAACCATTTCCCTTTTTATGGTATTCACTTTGTCTCCAGTGTTTTGCTGCTGTAAACAGTACTGCAGTTAGCCCCCATGGCTGTGTACGCTGGCGTTTATGTCTATGGAGTAGATTCTCAGGAATGTAGGGTGAGCTGAAGGGTTTGTGTAATCTAATTTAATCGATGTTGCCAGATTACTTTCCCAAAAGGCTGTAACAAGTCACATTTACTCCAGCAATATATCAATATATGAGGGTTCCTTATCTCCATTTCCCCAACCGCAATTGCTATTTTTTTCTCCTCTCTCTCTCTCCCTCTCCTTCCCATCACCCATCATCTGATAAGCGTAAAAAGAAATCTTAGTGTTAATTTAATTTGCATTTCCCTGACAACTACTGTAGTAAGTTTGAGCATCTTTTTATGTTGATTGGCTTTTTGAATTTGCTTTTCTATGAATTGCCTATTTATATCCTTTCTTATGTATCGTTCCGGTCATTATGTGAGAGTGCTTTATATAACAGACACTACCTCATTTTCATCTGTTTTAGAATACTTTTCCAGGTCTCTAGTTTTCTCTTGACTTCTTTGATAGTATTTCTATATGTAAATAAGTTTTACATTTTCCTTCATAGTCAGGAGGGCTTTTTTTCCTGGGGTTTTAAAATTGTAATAGCTTCTGGGAGTTTTCCCTTAGTTAAAAAGGGATACATTCATTTTAACACCCTCTTGGGCACATTCTACACTCTGCCGCTGCATCCTATGTTTCAATTAAGTAATCTCAATTTGCCTTTAGAACGCCATGAACTGCGGAGCCAGGCGTGGGAATCCAGCAAAGCATGCTGGGAACTGTGATCACAGGCTCCCCTTGGACCACGTGTCCATTCCCTGGCCAGATCTTGTAGCTGATACGAGTCTGGAATTTTTCTAGCTCCAGCTCTTAGCTTCTGTCATCTCTTTCCTCCCTTGTCAGCCCCCTCCCCCATTTGCTCCTTAAATAGAAGTTTTCCTTCCATTTTCTCAGCTCTCTTCTATATTTTGCCCTCCTCTCTGGCGGGATAGATATGGAATGTCCCTGAACTCGCTGTGCCCCTACTCCAGGGCCTCCCAGGGTTACAGGGTCTTTTCCTGCCATCTTAGCCAGGTCACCCACCCTCCCCTGGACGTCGAACTCTCTCTCCAAAAGGATGTCTGCATCACTGTGGGGGCTGCTCATGTGCCTCTTTTTTGCAATCTTGGTTTGCATGTAAGAATTTAGGACAAGTGTTTTCTCTTAAACTCCTCGCCATATTTACCCCTTCAGGATAGATTCCAAATACCTTGGCTCCATGCTTAATAGCTTGCATTTGTTGAGCACTTGTTCGTGTGCCAAGCTCTGTGTTAAGCATTTTACATGTGCTCTCTCGTTTGATTCTTATATGAGCCTATGACGTTAAGTGTTCCTGTCCTCACTTTTAGATGAGGCCACGGATGCTTACAGAGGTTGTTACTTGCCCAAGGTCACATAAGGAACAGAATGGAGATGTCAGTCAGACACTCCATGTCCAGAACACTGTCTATAATCACGTTTTGATCACATCTGACCCCCATCCTTACCCCATCACTTCTCCTTCCTGGGCCCATAGCCACAGCCACACTTACAGCCTGTGCTGCTCCTTGAGCTATGAATCATGCCCCTACAGTTACAACTTCTATACCATTATCTCCTTAACTCGCTATTTGTTGTTTGTTTGTTTGTTTGTTTTTAGAAACAGGGTCTCACTCTGTTACAGGCTGGAGTGCAGTGATAGCTCTCTGCAGCCTTGAAGTCTTGGGCTCAAGTGATCCTCCCACCTCAGCCTCTTGAATACCTCTTGAATACCTAGGACTACAGGTGCATGCCAGCATGCCAGGCTAATTTCTCTATTTTTGTGTAGCAATGGAGTCTCATTTTGTTGTCCAGGCTGTTCTCGAAGTCCTGGCTTCAAGCAGTCCTTCTGACTTGGCCTCCCAAAGTGCTGGGATTACAGGTGTGAGCCGCCGTGCCCCGCTTTAATTCACTCTTGCATTTGGTGTACTCTGGTTTCATATTTCCCTAACTGGTCTGTCAACTTCAATACAGAGGAATCACAACTTAATTTCTCTGTAAACTCCTCCCCACCACCAAATTGTTAGTTGATAGTATCTTATTTTTCAGGAACTTCCTTTGGCCTCCATCAAAATGAGGCTTAGCTAAGACTTCTATAGGGAGACTGAATCTTCTTAAATCTCATTGCTTTCAACTAGGGGCCTGCAGTAGTCCCTGCTTGATCTTGACTGTCAAGCAGGTTCTATCCCCAACATGGGCCAGCCCCTAACCATGTTAAGTAAAATCAGTTGAAAATGGGAATAATACATGTTGGGATTTCCTTATTTTTAAATAAACATTGGTTTATAAAGCACTTACCATACACCTTATTTCACTTATCTTCATAATGATCCTATGTAGTAGATATCATCCCTATTTTACAGAGGAAGAAAATGAAGTTGAGAAAAGATAGGTAGCTTGTCCAGGGTCCCTGCTGTGAAGTGTAGGTCTGGGACTAGACCCTGCACTTCCAATTCCACATCCTCCCCTTGTGGAGTCCCAAGTTCAGGGCCTAGTTCTGGATCTTCCATGCCAGGCTGTGCTTGGACGTTAGGCTGATCCCAGACAGACCAGCATGGGCCAGTCTGACCTCATTGCCAGCACTGTGCTGACCCTGGGGTGAAAGTGAACACCATTTCTACTCTCTGCTTTCTGTGGAGATCCAGAAGGTCCTTTAGCAATCCTCGATCCTCTCTGGGTGAAGTGGCTGGAAGCCAAATTACGAGTGGAGCCACCTCTCCTGCAAAAGCCACAGCAGCCACCATCCTGGGTTCCTGGAGGCCACTAGGAAGTGGATGTGGATGTGCTGAGGTGGTGGGATAAAGTACTGCCTGGGCTGTCCACAACTCTGCTGTCAATTAATATATATAAAATCTTGTGAGTCATCTGCTCAAATAACTATCCAAGGAGCAGATTGGCCAGTATCCAAAAAGAGATTTCTCATGCATCCGGTGGAGGACAGTACAGATGCTGATAGGAGTGTAGCAAAAGGAGATTGAATTATTTGTATCTTAGATCTTGTATGCATTGCTTCTTGGGCTGGGGGGCCATTATATTTCCGTGCTCACTATAAGGAGAACCCTTCTTGGGTTTCCCATGAGGAATATAACGCACAGATTGATCTGTGCAGCAACCTTGTATGTTAACCTCTGCTTAGAGCCTGGGAGCCCCCTGCGGGAGGCAGGAGGGCCCCAGTAACTCACCCTGGGGGATTAGTGAGAAACCCAGTCTGTATCTACTCCAAAAGCCTCCCTAGATGACCCATTCTATTCTTAGAGCCCCTGCTTCCTGCTTGGACCCTTCCTGCTTCAGAACCATGAGGCTCTCAAGCTGGCCAAGGGGCTAGGCCTGTGCCCTTGGTGTAGCAGATGGCAAAAAAGTAACAGGAAAGAAAACAAAATCTTCATTCCTTCTTTGTATGACTTTTCTGATAAAACCAAAGTGAAGGTTATTGTTTCCCTAGCTGGGTGGCAGCAATCCCCCGGGGTGTTGGGGGAGTTGGGGTGTGCAGGCAGCACACTCGTGTGTGTATGTGTGCATATGCAGGCTCTCTTGATCTTGCTGTCTCTTTCTTTCTCTTTCTATCTCCTCATTTCTTTTTTTCTTTTTCCCTTTCACAGTTAAACTTCTTCTGACCTTGTATCCTTTGACCATCTTGGTCACTGTTATTCATTACCAGTTTTTCACCCACTTTCCTCTATAAGTGCTTGTGGATACCTCCTAGGCTATTTGAGCCATGCCATCTGCTTTCCTGAAACTCTCCTTTTCAAAAGAATGGCTGGCCTCAGCTTGCTAATTTGGAATAAAAGGACCATATCATATTGTGCATTTTATTCCTGATTTAAGAAAGGTAGGGAGTTCCACTCCTAAAAGCTTAGGAAGGAGGAGGAGGAGGAGGGATGGGATTCTTTAGTTGGAAGAGCTGAGTGTGAAGGTGTTGGGTCTGTAGCAATCGCTGGGTTTGCTTGGCATCCCTGAGTTTCCTGGCAGAGTTTGTTCCGATTCTGCCTGAACTTAATTAGGTTATCCATTATCCACCTCTATTTTCATCTACATAAGAAAGATAACCCAAGTTTTTCCAATTTTCTTCTTACGTTATGTTGAAAATGAAGAGCGAGCCAGCAGCATGGGTCTTAGCAGCGTGGGTCCTTTGCAAGCCCCTCATCTCACAGATGAAGTGGAAGGGCATGGGGGCCAGTGAGTTCACGCCGCTCCTCTGACTGCTGGGTCAGTGGCCTCACCCGCCTCCCAGCTGCTCAGCTCTTGAAATGACTCATCTGGACCTTCCCCTTTAACTTTGCAGGACAGGGCTTGTCTGCTCAGAGACTTAACCCCGTAGTCCCACTCCCTAGACCATTACCTTCCCTGGAGAACTACTCAGGCCGTTCACCCACGGAAGCCTCTGAGAG
Source organism: Macaca thibetana thibetana (assembly GCF_024542745.1). Classification (NCBI taxonomy): domain Eukaryota; kingdom Metazoa; phylum Chordata; class Mammalia; order Primates; family Cercopithecidae; genus Macaca; species Macaca thibetana. Next base: position 195,499,999 of record NC_065578.1, on the reverse strand, counting down.
CCCCTGCCCTCACTTTAGAAATTATCCCCAGCAGGGGCAGGCACAACCCTCAAACTGTGGCCACACCCCTGAGGCCAGCTGCGTTCGGGACTTGCTCTTTATGGCCCCTTCATACCATACGCCTGGGTAACGGCAAGACCCTCCCCAACCTGCAGAAGCCAGAAGCAGTCTTCCCTCTGAAGGCTGATCCTGACCCCACTGCCCTACCCCACAGCCTGGAGACATCCAAATGACCCCCGCACATGAACGGCCCTGCTCTGAGTGAGTGTCCTTGTGGCTGGAGGCCAGAAACACACTCCAGCTAGCTCCTGTGGTTCAGAAGACTCCCATTTGTAAATTCCTCCGACATGAAGATGCAGTACCAGCCCATCTGCTCTGCCAACCTATTCTGCAAGATGGGAATGAAAATGAGTTGGCAGTAGCAGATCCCTGCCACCCCCTTACAATCCTTCAGGGCCAAACTGGCAACAGCCTGGTATCTCTACAAGGAGTGCGAGGCAGCCCACATTTTGACTAACACCTACTGTGTGTCAGTTGGTATCTTAGGTGACAACAACAATAGCTAAAATAAAGGGAGAGCTTATTATGTGCCAGACACTGTGCTGGGGCTTTATATGCAATATTTCATTTGGGCTTTATCACAATCCTAAAAAATAAGTGCTACTATAAATGTTTATTTTACAAGTCGGGAAACTGAGGCTCAACCAGGTCAAGTGTCTTGCCTAAGATCACACATTTAGTAAAAGGCAGGGTCTGGATGTGAACCCAAACTGTCTAATCAAACACCATCTCCTAGTGTCCCCATAACCCTGTAGGGGGTGTTATTATCCTCATTTTACAAATGAGAGTCTGAACAGTTAAGTCAATTGCCTAGGATCCCACAACCCATCAATTATAGAGTGGGATCCAAACCTGGTCTTATCAAACTCCAAATTCTGTGCTGTCTCTACTGTCTTGCCTGGCAGCCGCCCTGGGCAGGGCAGGAGTGGCTGGATGTGGCCTGCCCCCAGCAGCGGCCAGAGGCTGCCAGCCTCCTGCAGCCACAGTGCCTTCCTGCTGACGCCCTGAGGCACACAGAGCTGGCATCCTGAGACTAAGCCAGGCTTCTAGCCCTAGGGCAAATGAAAGGAGACCTCCTGCAGGCTGAGTGCACCTCAACTTTTGTATTTGAACTATCATGAGCACTTTAAAATGTTTTAATCACCTTTTTGAGGTAAAATATACATACAATAAAATTCAACCATTTTAAGTGTATACATTGATGAGTGTTGACAAATGTATACAGTCATATAGCCACCAGCACGAGATGTATAGAACATGATCAAGATATAGAGTATTTCTGGTTGGGTGTTGTGGCTCACGCCTGTAATCCTCACACTTTAGGAAGCTGAGGCTGGCGGATCACTTGAGGTCAGGAGTTTGAGACCAGCCTGGCCAATATGGCAAAACCCTGTCTCTACTAAAAATACAAAAATTGGCCAGGTGCAGTGGCTCACGACTATAATCCCAGCACTTTGGGAGGCCAAGGCGGGTGGATCACCTGAGGTCAGGAGTTCAAGACCAGGCTGAACAATCTGGAGAAACCTTGTCTCTACTAAAAATACAAATTAGCCAGGTGTGGTGGTGCATGCCTGTAATTCCAACTACTCAGGAGACTGAAGCACAAGAATCTCTTGAACCCAGGAGCTGGAGGTTGCAGTAAGCTTAGATCACACCACTGCACTCCAGCCGGGGTGACTAAGTGAGACGCTGTGTCAAAAAAAAAAAAGAAGATATAGAACATTTCTATCACCCCAAAAGACCCTTCACACTCTTTACAGTCAATTCCCTGCCCCCACCACTGGTCCCACTCAATCAGTGATCTTCTTTCTGTTATTATAGTTTTGCCTTTTAAAGAATGTTATGTAAATAGAATCATACGGGAAGTCATTTCTGTCTGACTTCTTTCACTTAGCACAATGCTTTTGAGATTCATGCATGTTGTGTGTAGTTTGTTCCTTTTTATTGCTGAATAGTATTCCATAATGCACGTATAACACAATTTGTCTATCTACTTACCTGTTGATGGACATTAGAGTTATTTCTAGGTCTCCAATATTAATAATAAAGTTTCTTTGAAGATTTGTATACAAGTATTTAAGTGAACATATGCTTTCATTTCTCTTGGGCAAATACAAGTGAGATTGTTGGTAGGTGTAGCGTAGGTGTATGCTTAACTTCATGAGAAGCTACCAAAATATTTTTCAAAGTGACTATACTATTTCACATTCCCACCAATAACATAGGAGTGATCCGGTTGTTCTGCAGCTTCACCATCGTTTGGTATTGTCAGTTTATTTTAATTCTGCCATTCTTGTGGGTGTGTAGTGGTATCTCTTTGTAGTCTTAATTTATGTTTACCTGATGACTAATGTGCTTATTAGTGATTCATATGTATTTTTTGGTGAAGTGTCTATTTAAATCCTTTGCCCATTTTTACTGTTGTCTCATTATTAATAAGTTTGATGGGCAACCTTTTTTCTTTTCTTTTTTTTTTCTTTTTTTGAGACAGAGTCTCACTCTGTTGCCCAGTCTGGAGTGCAGTGGCACGATCTCTGCTCACTGCAAGCTCCGCCTCTGGGTTTCAGAGATTCTCATGCCTCAGCCTCCTGAGTAGCTGGAATTACAGGCGTGTGCCACTACGCCTGGCTAATTTTTGTATTTTTAGTCGAGATGGGGTTTTGCCATGTTTGCCCGGCTGGTCTCAAACTCCTGGCCTTAAGTGATCGGCCTGCCTCAGCCTCCCAAAGTGCTGGGATTACAGGCATGAGCCACCGTGCGTGGCCACATGAGCACTTTTTAATCCCAAAATGTAAACTCTCTATGCTTTTCCTGCTGGACGCAGTGTGGTGTTGTGGTCGGGAGCACAGGCTTTAATAGACCAACTGAGCATGGTTTCCAGATCTCCCATCCGTAGCTCCGCAACCCATAATTCAGTTACTTGGGCTCCTGAGTCTCAACTCTCTTCAGTAAAAAGGAGATAATTATGAATCCATGTCACAGAGGTGTCATGGGGATTAAATGAGATCATCTTAGCACAGTACCTGGCACAATAATCATTCAGTAAATTGGCTGTTTTATTATTGTTGAAAAATACATTACGAACGCCTACTATTACTAATTCAAAACCAGTTTCTAAAGAGAGACAGTGAGCAGGAAGGAAGTGTAGAGAGAATTCCTGAGTATGCGGATGATGCTAGTTACAGAGGGGACTTGAGTGCCCGGCAGCCATTCCCCACACGCAGGTCTGAATTCTCATGGGACCAATGCCCTGGAGTGCTTTGTGTCAGCCCTGGGAGGGGACAGTAACCGTGAATCAGCTCAAGGCCCAAAGGGAGCATCCAGAGGAAAGGGTGGGTGGAAGAGAGAGGGCTGGCCATCAGCAAGCCTCTACAGGCTGAATACCCAACAATCTTGCCTGCCATGCCAGGAGCCTAGCTGCTTTGCTCTGTAAAACCCAATAGAACAAGCTTGTCCAACCCACGGCCCATGGGCCACATGTGGCCAAGGGGAGTGGTTTGAATGTGGCCTAACACAAATTCATAAACTTTCTTAAAACATCACGAGTTTTTTTTCGTGTATTTTATGTGTGCCCTAAGACAATTCTCCCACTGTGGCCCAGGGAAGCCAAAAGATTGAAGAACCCTGCAATCGAACTTTCAAGGGAAGCAACTCAACTCAGCTGGATGGCTTTTGTTTCTTTTCCCTTTTTGTAGCAGGTCGGTGAGAGGAGATGGAAAAGTTTGTTTTAAAAAGTCAGCTCCAAGATCCCCTTTGGTCCCATTGTAGCTGAGTAGGCTTCAAGGGAGTGGGGGTCTATCCCGTACTTTGGATGGAGCCCTCTTGATATACTAGAGACTGTGGAATCCCGCCTTGAGTATCCCTGGGCAGCAGAGGACCCCTTGGAAGGGGCCTGGAGGCGTGGAGCCTCTCCCTTAGTGACTGAAGGCAGATACTGAGACCAGACCAGAGATGTGGACTTTGGACCCGGGGCAGACAGCATTCTACTATATTCATAATACATTAATTCTACCTTCTGCATTATACCTCTCTTTTCTTCTAATTTTCTCCTTGCTGAAAGGGGTCTGAAAATATCAAGCAGCCAACAGATATATTCAACCACTCTAGATAAAGGAACAAATTTTAAGTATTTTCGATGTGTCATGTTCTAGGATAGGTTGGGTTGTTAAAACTGGAGAAGACAGATACCCATGGATAGAGATATGGAATTATAATAGATTTCATAGCTCCAAGTAGAGACAGGAGGCTCAGACTGTTAAGTAATGGCTTGGGCAGGAGAAAGCCTCATTCTTTGCCCTTTGGTTACTATTGTAGGGAGCTTGGACAAGTCACTGAACCTTAATTAAAATATTCAAGCCTGACATGCTCAGAGCCTCCCTGGATGACAATTTGTTTCCATTTTCACTTCAAGGTCTGGATCTATATTTATCAAGCCTTCACAATGTTGTCCCAGTGGTATTGGTTTATGGAGGCATCACTCATTTATTCGTTCATTCACTTTACCAGCATTTACTGAGTACCTACTATGGGCTAGGGGATGGGGCCATGAATAACACATGGTCTCTGTGCTCAGCATTTACAGTAGAAAGAGAAAAACATGAAAAAATGTGGGTATTTTAAAAGCTCTCAGGCCAGGTGCAGTGGCTCACCCCTGTAATCCCAACAATTTAGGTCAAGGCGGGTGGATCACCCGAGGTCAGGAGTTCGAAACCAGCCTGGCCAACATAGTGAAACCCCGTCCCTACTAAAACTAAAAAAATTGGCTGGGTATGGTGGTGGGGACTTGTAATCCCAGCTACTCGGGAGGCCGAGGCAGGAGAATCACTTGAACCCGGCAGGCGGAGGTTGCAGTGAGCTGAGATTGCACCACTGCACTCAAGCCTGGGCACAGAGCAAGACTCCATCTCCAAAAACAAAAGCAAAAACTCTCTGAGTCCCAGCAACACCTTCTTTCAGTTCCTCGAACACCTCCTGTCTCTCCTCCAGGAGGTTTTTGTGTAAACTCTACTTGGAATACCCTTGGCTACCTCTGCCCGCCCTCTGACTAACCCTTCTCATCCCTCAAACCTCACACTTTGCCTGGATCACTTCTACTGACCTCAGTTTAAATGTCACATCTTTGGGTCAGATTTTCTTGTCCCATGACCTCCTAGAACCCTTTTCCTCTTCAGCATTTATCACCCTAATAAATAATAAGCTGGAGTTAAGATAATAATGGCTATGGAATATATGTCTCCCCTACTAAACTGTAACCTCCATTATGAAAGGACCCTTTTGATTTGGCTCATTCCTATACCCTGAGCACTCAGTGCAGGGCCTGGAATACAGAAATAATGAATGAATGAATATGTCCAAGATGTACTAAAAAAAAAAAAAAACAAAAACAAAAACGAGGGAGCTGCCAATTCTGCCTGAATGGGGGAAGGTGCATGGTGGGGAAGGGGAGCTTCACAGGGCGTTTTCTGGAAGTGCCCAGGGTGAAACTGTGCCTGAAGGAAGCTCAGATGTCAGTTTTTCAGATTGTGCTCTCTGTATATCTAGGCACTCGTAGATTCTTCTAGAACTTTATGTAGTATTTTGCAAATATAGTTAAATAGATTTGCGAATTCAATAATTTATAAAAACTTAAGCTTGTATTCTTCTAATGTTCTTCTGAATCCAGTTATTTTTCTTCTGCCTCCAAATTAGACACTTCCCCCATGCATTAATTCCAAGTACAGTCAAAGATTAAGTAAGGAAATGAGGCGCATGAAAAATTTCTAATTTTTTTGCTAATAATCTAATGACTGTGACATCTAAACACTGAAAACACCTTGATTTGTGGATAATAAGGTTATCTAGAATTTTCAAGGGATCATGGACAAATAACAATAGGCAATTTGATCAAGTGGCCATGTCAAACCATTGGTGCAGAAACAGACTGATTAAAGTGGAAAACATTCTTTTTTTTCTTCCTAGCTTCCTGCTCTGCCATTGCCTTGATAATGTGAGCCAAGGCCCATTGGCCTCCACAGGACAAGCCCTAGGCTGTACTCTGGGCATGCTTGAACCTGCCTGACCTGTCACTTCAAGGCCAGCCCTGAGCCTCTGAGAATGGGCCTGGGAACCATGAGAAATTATGTCTATTTGCAGCAGGCAGGGCCTCCTTTGGTCTCCAGCATAGCCCTTGCCCCATCTGCTCTTTTCACTTTACATGGGCTACTAGGCAAAGTGGCTTCCTCTTTGGGTTTTGTTACATACTTTAACGAAGACTGTGCATGCAGATGGCCTGGCATGTACTAGGTGCTCAGGATGTTGCAGCTACTGAATTATTATCATTGATTTCTTCTGCATGTGACCTGGATCCACAAGTCAAATGCAAAAATTTGTCTTAACTGATGGTCCTCCCCTGTCTCCCTCCAGTACCCCCTCGTGAGGCTTGCAAGGGCAGGGACCAGAGGGCCCAGCACCATGTCCTGCTCATGCTCACTCCTGACTGCAAGGGAGGTAGGGTTGGGAGACGCTGTAACAGGATAGGCTACAGCTGACTGGGATGCAGACCGGGGGCCAGGTCCTTGGGAAATTTGTTCTAATCTTAGAAGGTATGCCTTGGCTTCCTGCTGCAGCCTGAAGGACAAGTGTCCCAGACCTCAGGACACACACGCACATTCACACTGTCACTTGACTCCTGCCTGGGAGGCAGGAATGGCCCCTAGTGAAGGGTACTTGTGTGGGCCTCCAGGTGGCTGTAACATACCCCAGGACTCCAGGCAACCCTGGAAAGGTGGCTCCCTGGAGCCCAACCGCCCTTCAGACTTAGAGGAGCTCTCTGTGAAGTCAATTGTATTATTGAACTAACCAACAGTAGAGAGTCAGAGTAGTGCATGACAGGGAGATTCTGAACTTACCTTAGAGAGTAACGAATCATACATTTACTTGCTGGCCTAGGTGAGTAAATCCATCTAAATCACCCATGCCAGCTGTGAAGAGACACTTCTTTCCCGCTCTTGCCCTTTGTGGAAAAAAAGAAGAAGAAGAGGAAGAAGACACTCAAGCTGTTCAGAGGCTGCCAGACTGACAAGGTTGAGTTTGATCGGCACCTCTGCCCCTGCATGCCTGCTGGTGGGAAAAGGAAGAAGACAAAAATGGTTGTGTGTAACCCCCTGAGGCATTGCTGCCTTCTGCCTCTTCATCCCAGCACCCTCTCCATCTCCTTTGCAGCCTTCGCTCACCCTCCCTGTCTTCAGGCTCTGCCATCACCTTGTAATTTGAGCCAAGATTCACCCTTAGGTTTGTCTGACTCCACAAATCCCAAGCAGGTGCTTCAGGGTCTGCCCTGGGCCCTCCACTCTGGCAACTCACCCTGTCTGAGCACTCCTCCAGTCCTACTCCTCCCCTCAGCTCCCCGTCTCTGTAAATGACACTCATCTCCACCCAGAAGCCAGAGCCAGAAATCTGGGCATCATTTTGACTCCTCCCTGCCCCCACCTATCAGTCCCCAATTCTGGTCAGTCCTTCCTCCTAAATTGCTTTTGAGTCCTATCAATAATCTCCCCTCCACTAACCATACCCCCATCCAGGCCATCATCCTTTCTAGTTTTAAAGACTCCTGAAATCAACAGAATATTGACTCCAACCCTGTGGATCCAAGCCATCCTTAAGATCTCTATTTATTCTCAGATGGACTTACCTGCTCATGGTCACCACTGGGCCCAGTTTTCTGCCTCTGCTGAATCTCTGTTCTCGATTCTCCTATAAGGAGGGAGCCTCATCTGCTCTGCTCTGCTCTGATGAATCCCTAGAGCCTGGCCTAGGGTCTGGCATGTTCTGGGCCTCATTAATATCTACTAAGTAGTTCATTCAACAAACTCCACATCTTGAAGCTATTCCTTTACTCCTCTAAATGTGGACTACGCTCTTGATTCTCACTCTACAGGTCTAAAAAGCACCCACAAATAAAAAGGCTGCTGCACACAGTTCAACTTTTACTGAAGGTCTGAAGATTGCAGGAAGAGGTCGTGCTGACACCACACAGCTAACAATTCTAAATCAAGCATTTGAAATTCTGATCCTCACAGTCCTTTCAGCCATCCCATTGCCAGAGGTTCTTTCTTTCTTGCCACTTCACCCCAGAAGGGGTCAGCCCTTATCCATTTCTCAGCTCTCCTTGCTCCTGCTCTCCTCCACACTCACTCTTCCCAAATGCGGCTCCCAGTTCCCTTGGCAGATGCAGACCCCACAAGAAGCTCAGCCCAATGAAAAGATCTTCTGCCACCTTCTGCAGGAGGTGGCATAGTTGCCAACTTGCTCATTTTTTACCTTCCATGACAGTGGCAGTGGCCTCTAGACTGGGCTCTCCACCCCTGAAGCCTACTCCTGACCCCCAGCCCACACATTTCTTACCCTGCAACCATAGGCATCTTGCAAAAATGAATCTGTGGTTTTGCCTTTTGCTTAGAACCCTCCAGTGACCTCAGATGGCCCTTAGGCCAGAGTCCCAACTTAGGCAGCCTTTCATGCTCTGGCCTCATCTTGCACGCATGCCTACATGACAGAACTTGTCATTCCCTGAGGCTTCCCTGGCCTTGAACTCCTCACCTGTGCAGCTCCCTCGTGAGAATGACCAACTCTACTTACCCTTCAGGCTTGGCCAGTTTGTTACTTCCTCCTGGAAGTCTTAGCTAGCTCTCTCCACTGGAATGTGAGCTCCAGTGATAAGCAGTGACTTTCTCTTCTTCCCCACTATGTTCTCAGAACTCAGAACACATCGTGGGTGCTTGCAAATACTTGACCCACTGACCGTATTAGTTTCCTATGGCTGCTGTAACAAATGTCCAACTTAGCGGCTTGCACTATATGAACTTATTATCTTAGAGTTCTGGAAGTCAAAAGCTCAAGATGGACTACAATCAAGTTTTTAGCAGGGCTGCGTTTCTTCTGAAGGGTCTAAGGAAGAAACCATTTTCTTGCCTTTTTCAGTTTCTAGAGGTTGCCTGCCTTTGCTGGTTTGTGGCTCCTTCCTCCATCTTCAAAGACAGCAATGGTGGGTAGAGTCTTTCTTGCCTCCCATCACTCTGGCTCTCACTCTCCTGCCATCCTCTTCCACTTTTAAGGGCCCATGTGATAATATGGGACCCACCAAGTAATCCAGTCAGCTGATTGGCAGCCTTAATTCCGTCTGTAATCTTAATTCCTAATTGCCATTTAATCTAACTTATTCACAGGTTCCAGGGATTAGGATATGGACATCTTTGAGGGCCGTTATTCTGCTACCATACTGACTGACCTTATCATACTTTACGTACTTGCTTTATTGTCCCTGTTCCACAGTAGGCCATAAACTCCAGAGTTATAGACCGTACTCATCCTGTCCTTCTCCGTGTATGTCTCATCCAGGGTGCTTTCATTCATTGTGTCTTTAGAGCCTCATAACTATCCCATGATAGTTGGGGTAGGTAAGGCAGGTGTTATGATCCCATTTTACAGATGAGGAGGCTGAGACTGCAAGAGCTCATGTGATCTGACACTCAGGAAAGAGACAGATCCAAGATGATGCTCAGGACTAACCTTGCATTCTTACCAGCAAGCCTCTGAGAGCTCCCTGCATTAGGCAATGGGAGAGCATATGAAAGATAGCAATAAGCATAATTGTAAGAAGAAGAGAAGAAGGAGAAGAAAAAGAGGAGGAAGAGGACATGACAAATTCCTTTTTAATAGCACTGCCTTAAAAGAGTCACAGCAGATTCCCTCTATTTGCCCAAGGTTTTCAGAATGGATTGAAACGTAGATTGATACCTATCTGCTTCCAGGTAATCCTTCTAAATAGCAAATAATATAACTTTCCTCATCATCCCGGCTTAAGAAATGAAGTCCACATGTTGTAGCACAGCCTCAGTATAACTGCTTTTACCAAGCACTTCCCACATGCTTAGCGGGCACTTGAGGTATGAGCCAGCACTGAAGAAGCTCACGGTGAGTGGTGGCTATGACGGCTGCTATCATCTTAGATACTCCTCATCACCACACAATGACACAGGGATTGCCCACCTGATTTTACAGATGTTGAAACTGAGACTCAAGAAATCAAGTGACTTGCCCAAGGTCACCTATATAGCTAATAAGTTCTGGAGCCTGAATTATAACTTGTATATGTTTTACTCTGGACAAGCCACGTCTTTCAATTTCTCTACCTTTCTTTTTGCTTAGACCATATCGAACTAAAGTTTCCCATAGACACCATGCTTTTCCATGCTTTTGACACTTTACACGTACCAGCTAACCCCTGTGCCTACAACATGCCTTCCTCCTTCTCCCCTCATGCCCCCCTTCTCTCCTGGCAAGCTGTTATTTGTCCTTCAAGACTCTGCATAAGCATCACTTCCTCGTGAAGTGTTCCCTGATTCACCTAAGCAGGTTAAATACCCCTTCTCCTGAGCTTCCATTGCAGTGTTATGCATGTCCCAATTGCAGCAATGGCCTGTTTTCATTCTGATAGTTTTATTATAAGTCTGCCTTTAACTAGAGTAGAAGCTCATTGAGCTCTAGGACCATGAAACTTCATCTTTATATCCCCACATCTGACCAGTGTCGGGCCCATTAGGTGTTCAATAAATATTCACTGAATGAATGAATAAGTGAACAGCCATGGACTGAGTGCCCCCTCAAGCCAGACCCTTCACAGGTACTTGACATGAAACTCACTCTGTCTTCCTCACAGACATGTAAGCCCTCCCAGTGGAGGGTTGGAAGAGACTTCTCAGATGTGTCTGCAGCTGCAAGGCATGCTGGGAGCAGGGAAGGGCTGAGCCTGGGGGTGGAGGGTGCTGAGCACGAGGGAAGGGAAGTCACGAACATGGAAGCAATGCCAATTTCCCTCCATTGGCCCCTCCTACCCACAATCCAACAGACTGGCTGTAAGAACTTGACAATTTTTATAACAGTTTTATTGAGATATAATTTACATACAAGTCACCTATTTAAAGTGTACAATGAAATACTTTTTGGTATATTCACAGACTGTGCAACCACCGCCACAGTCAATTTTAGAACATTTTCATCACCGAGAAAGAAGAAAGCTTGTAGGCTTTAGTTATCACCCCACCTCCTGTCTTCCCATCTCCTCCAGGCAACTATTAATCTACTTTCTTTCTCTCTGGATTTGCCTATTCTGAACATTTCATAACAATGGAATCACATAATATGTGGTCTTTTGTGATGGGCTTCTTTCACTTAGCATAATGTTTTCAAGGTTCATCACATTTACTATATATTAGAGCTTCATTCATTTTTATAGGTGAAAAATATTCCACTGTGTGGCTGTGTCACATTTTGTTTCTCCATTTGTCAGTGAGTGGACATTGTATTTAGTCTGTTCTCACACTGCTAATAAAGACATATCCAGCCAGGCACGGTGGCTCACGCCTGTAATCCCAGCACTTTGGGAGGCTGAGGTGGGTGAACCTCACAAGGTCAGGAGATCAAAACCATCCTGGCTAACCAGTGAAACCCCATCTCTACTAAAAATACAGAAAATTAGCTGGGCATGGTGGCATGTGCCTGTGGTCTCAGCTACTTGGGAGGCTGAGGCAGGACAGCCGCTTGAACCCGGGAGATGGAGGTTGCTGTGAGCCGAGATCGCACCACTGCACTCCAGCCTGGGTGACAGAGTGAGACTCCATCTCAAAAAAAAAAAAAAGGCATACCCAAGACTGGGTAATTTATAAAGGAAAGAGGTTTAATGGACTCACAGTTCCACATGACTGGGGAGGCCTCACAAGCATGGTGGAAGGCAAAAGAAAAGAAAGACACGGCCTACACAGCGGCAGGCAAGAGAGATTTTGCAGGGGAACTCCCCTTTATAAAACCATTAGATCTCGTGAGACTTGTTCACTATCATGAGAACAGCATGGGAAAGACCTGCTTCCGTAATTCAACTACCTCCCACCTGGTCCCTCCCATTACACATGGGAATTAGGAGAGCTAGAATTCAAGATGAGATTGGGGCAGGGACACAGCCAAACCATGTCAGACATGGACTTGATATTTTGGTTCAGCTGTTTGACTTGACCCAGGGCTCTGGACAGCTGGGATGTGCGAGTGTTCAAAATCCTTGTCAAGACCCTAAAAGCCATAAAGTGAAACTTAGCTGTATTTATTTTTCAATTGCTAGATATCATGCACATCCATCTCTCAGGGATGATATGAGCTCAGGGATGGGGTGAGAGTGTCTGTTAAGCTCCTGCCTTAGTAACAAAAGAGCCCACCAAGATGGCTGAGTCCAGATGGTCCATTCTTGAGCAAAGAATGGCTGCAAGCAGCAGGGAGCACATCTTAGCTAGCTGGGACTCTGTCTGGGACTTCTGTATCCAAGAGGGAATGGAAGGACAGGAGAAGATTAGACATCTAGGATGCAAGCCTAGACATCCCTCAGAGTATTCAGGAATGCTGCTAGCCCCATAGCCAACATCCAGTAATAGCTAACAATTATCAAACACTTTCTACATGCCAGGCCCTGTTCTAAGCATTTCACATACAAAAACTCATTAAATCCTTCCAATGAGCCTGTAACATAGCTACTATCACCATCATTCCGTTTTACAGATAGGCAGTCTGAGGCACGGACAAATTAGGTAACTTGTCCAAGGCCATAGAACTAGTAAATGTAGAGCTGGGATCTGAACCCAGGCAGTCTGGCTCCAAGCCTCACCTCTGTGCTCCTCCCTTCATAAAGCAGTTCAAAGCACAGTGCACCCTCCAGGGCAGACAGTGCATCAGCCTCCTTCCTGCCACCCATGGAAGAAGGGCGGTGCCACTGCCAGAAAACAGGATGAGTGTTTGCATATTGGGTTGGACCAAAGGATGATGGATATTAATGGCCTCATTTACAAACAAGGAAACTGAGACTCAGAGATGTTCACACCCAAAATATATCAGAAGTGAGACTGAAACCCAGATCTGACTCTGAATATGTTGTTCTCTGTGCTTTCCCAACCCCCCACCAGACTCAAAATAATTTCTTTTCTTTCTTTATGCTTGTACAACTGTTAACACATTTTAGAGACAAATTTCCCACCATCATCTCCCATATTACACTGATAAAATACTGTCACTGCAATGGCATTCTGGATGAACATCTCCCTTGCCTCTGTGGTTTCCTGCTGGCACTTGAGAATTTGCCCAGACACTAGCCATCACTACTAAACCCACAGACCCCCACCTGGAGGACCCTCCCAGGCACCAGCGGCTGTGAACTATGCTGATTTTAAAACCACTGAAGCAGCCAGGACTGTTCCCTACAGTGTGAGGATGGCTAAACCCTATCCGGACTATTGGGTGACAATGCCAAGTCCTGGGAGCAATTGGGAAGCCCTGGAGGTTCCAAACAGGGACACACTCCCGGGGTCAGTGCCTGTGTGTGGGTCCTTTGTGTGAGTGGAGCACCTCAGGTGGGATTTTCCCTGGGAGCCAGTTGCAATGGCCAAGGACCTGCCATTTTCAGATCCTTAAAGTCTACAAGTGGTTAGGTAGGGGACATGTGGGACTTTTTTGCTTTTGTGTGAAATATCTGATTACATGTATTTGTTAATATATACTTGTTTCAATTCCTCTACGTTATCTATTTCTTGCAGTTCTTCTTTATCTCTCTGTATTCTCCCCACCCCTGAAAAAGTCTGTTCACTCCTTGAGGGCCATCACGGTTACCCCAATGCATTCTACAGTGTCTACAGATGCTCAGAAGGGATGATTAAATGACCCAACCATATGGATGGGGCACGCAACATTCACGAATGACGTTCAGGATTTCTTACCCTCTATCACTTTAGCCAAAGAAATCTTCTGGCCCTAACCCATGTAAACCAAAAGTATCTGAGATAGGTCTTTATTTAGAAAGTTTATTTTGCCAAAGTTAAGGATGTACCCCCAGGAGGCAGGTCTGTGCCTTTCTCCAAAGATGATGTTGAGGGCTTTAATATTTAAAGGGGAAAGGATGAATATTGGGGAAAGAGGAAGAAATTTTAAAAAGGTGTGAGTAGATAAGAGACAAATGGTTGCATTCTTTTCAGACTTTGATCAGCCTTTCACCAGATACACAATTTACATGTGAGAGATGAGTAGAGGAAACAGTCCACCTATTGCCTCCATAGCTCAGTGAATCTGCATTTTTACATCAGAGGAAGGACTCAGGTATGAATTTGTCTCAGGTGAGCAGGAGAGTGACTTAGAGTTCTGTCCTTTGTCCCACACCTGTGAAGATAAGCTATTAATTTACATTATCAGGGTAAAATTCAACAAAACTGTTTTAGGGTAAATATCTTGGGGCCACAAGGAATTTTCTAGTGGGAAAATTATGAGAGGGGTATGTCGCTTTGTAATCTTTGTCTATCTTATTCAGGAATAAAGTGGGAGGCAGATTTGCCTGATGCATTTCACAGCTTGACTTTTCCCTTTGGCTTAGTGATTTTGGGGTCTGAGGTTTATTTTCCTTTCAAGCCCATCCCATCTGCATTCTACACCAAAATGCCCTCCAGGCTCCCACTGGAATAACAGGACCAGTCCCCTCACATTGAGAATGAAAGGCAGATTAGGGTGGCTAAGGAGACAACCCAGACCTCAGTCTTTGGGCCTCTTCTCTTCCCTATTCTCTATTTCCTCTGACTTTATGCAGTCCTGTAACATCAACTACCATCTCTAGCTAGTGACTCTCCAAGTTTGGTTTCTGGCCTGAAACACTTCTCTGAACTCCAGACTTGGGTATATATTCAACCTCCTGCACTGCATCTCCACTTAGATGTCTAATAGACATGTCAGACTTTCATGACCAAGAAAGAACTATTCATTGCCCACCTAGCCCCACCCACTCCTCTCTCCCCAACATGGCTTTCCAACCCAGAAGCAAATACCCCATGCATCCTGTTATCCAAGTCAAACCCTCAGGAGTCATCCATGATTCTTCTCTTTCCTTTGCTCACACCCATGCATTGGTAATTCCTGGCAGCCTGACCTTCAAATCCCATCCCCCTGCACAAGCCCGGTTCACTCCCGTACCCACTCTCAGCTGGACTGCCGCCAGCACCTGCCTCTGCTCACCCTCTTCCACTCCTGTCCCTCCTCCACAGACAGCCCCTTGATGTGTGATTCAGGTCACATCCCTCCTTGAAATCCTCCAAATGACATCCCGCTGGCTCAAGATAAAACACAAACTGCGTGCTCTGGTCCATGAGGCCCAATGTAGCTGGCCTCACACCACCTCTCACATCTTCCCGCCCCCTCTTGTCCCTGCCACCCTTCTCTTTTCTCTGCCTCTCAACCTTTGTTTCTGTCTGTGCTTCTGCTCAGAACAATTTTCCTTTTCTCTTTTCCCCAACTGGGATTCAACTCATGTGCTCTCTCTTCAGAGATGTCTTTCCACATTCCCATAAAATAAGTGCCCTGTTTTATTTTCTTCATAGAATATAACAAAGTATCTTATGGTTTCGCTGTGTGCCTGTTTATTGCTGAAGTAGCAACTTCTGAAGGGCAAGGACTGTCTTGTTCACTGATGTATCTCAGGGCCTAGACCAGTAAATGTCTATTAACAAGAGACTGAGTAAGTTAACTCTTCCAGTAAAGGTACAGAGTTAGTACAGCATGTTGGTGTGGAAAGAGCTAGAACTTTGGAATCCAGAAAATTCTCATGCCTGCACTTACTGACTTGAATAGTAAGTTACTTAGCAACTCTGGGCCCCAGTTTCCTCTTTTAGAGAGGTAAGAATTGTAGAAAATATATCGAAGGCTGTAAGGACAGTGCCTCTCACATAGGAGGTACTCTGATAGACAAGTAGGTCAAAAGACCTACCTGGTTCCCAGTCCAGAACCTTTTCCCTCCTTCTAGGATGGTAATGGTCAAACATTGGGATAAATTGAAGAACTAGAGATAAGTAAGGACATAAAGGAAGATTCTAGAGTCATTGCAGTATTTCAGAGAGACTCTGTGGTGGTCCTTTGGAAGTGATGGTTTAAGCATGGTCACACTGGAAGGGGTGATCCCCTTCAGTTCTGGAGGTGTGAAGAAGCAAACATACCTCAGACCTTTGAGGCTCTGGGCTCTAGCCTATTTCTGGTGAGAGAGAGAAACTTCCTTTTAGCTAAGAGCGTAGTTCTTCCAGCCCCATGCTGGGCTCTCTCACTGCATCTTCTCTTAAACTGTAGATGATGAGGCCTTCCCTGGTGCCTTGTTTCCCTAAACCATAGCCCAAAGGCTGGGAGATACTGAGACCCTGGACCAGCGTAGAGGGTGGAGAGACAGGGCAGAGCCTGGGAAGCAGGTAGAGCCTAGTCTGGCCTGTACATAAAGGTCTCATTATGTGGATGGTCAGCAGTATCCAAATTGTGTTTACGCAACATGGCAACAGCGGAGGGGAAGTTCCATGCTGTCCAGACAAAGGGGCTCCTCAGTTCTCAGAAGAAAGTCCCATAGAAATAGAAAGTAAACACCAGAGGTGATTTTCTCCTGGCCTTGGCAAAGTCAGACCAGACAGTAACCAAAGGCATGGTTTCCGAGTTACCTGGCATGGCCCAGCTGGAAGGTAGCAGGGAGGGCTTCGTAAGCAAGGCCTGGGCCCAGGAAGATGGAGTGCAGGCCTGCGATCTGTAAAGACAAGTGTGAGCTAAAGCAGGGCACAAAGGGAGATGAGTACAGAAAACAGATCTAAGACATGGAAAATGGCCCAAGAAGAAAGGACAAGCTAAAGTCAAGGCAATGACCAAGACCTAGAGGGTAGGTGCTGGCAGGGGAGGGACTTACATCTGGGTATGGTCCGCAGGGGTGAGTTGAGGGTGTCAGTGACTCTGGCAGCAGGTCCCCAGGTCCTGACACCAACAGACCAGGTCAGATGGAATGAGGAGGAAGAAACCAACCTTAGATGAGCATTTTTTTTTTTTTTTTTTTTTGAGACAGAGTCTCTGTTGCCCAGGCGGGAGTGCAGTAGTGCAGTGATGTGAGCATGATTTACTGCAGCCTTGACTACCTGGGCCCAAGCGATCCTCTCTCCTCAGCCTCCTGAGTAGCTGGGACCATAGGCACATGCCACCACACTAGGCTAATATTGTATACAGATGGGGTATCTCTTTATTGCCCAGTCTGGTCTCGAACTCCTGAGCTCAAGAGATCCTCCTGCCTTGGACTCCCAAAATGCTGGGATTCCAGGCATGAGCTGCTGTGCCCAGCCAAGCACATGCTATGTTTCAGGCTCTGTGCTAAGTGCTTTATGGACATCACAGGAACAGAGAAAGAACTTTTAATCCAGAGAGGCTAAGGGTGTCTCAGGAAAGTCTGGGAATAGGTAGAGAAACTGAAGTTCTCAGACCTAACAGTCAAGGTGAGGGTATGGCCTTAGCAAGACTGCCGTGAAGAGTTCCTGGCCCATGGCCGAGGTGGTGTGGCACTGAGCACACTGCAATGGGGTTAGCAGCTGTACCTGCCAGAATTGCAAGGCAGAAATCCAGGCCAAGCGTCAAACAGGCTGAGCCGCCAGCCCCGATTCATCCCTAAGACCACGCTTCTTCCACTGCACCTATGCAACTCAGAGGCTAATAATAATGGTGAGATTCGTATAGCACTTTACAGTTGCCAAGGCACTTTCACAAACGATGCTACTTAACCGATGTCCATTACTGGAGTCTCAGGAGTTGGAGTCAGATGTTTCACAGATTATCCTGTTTGGTCTGTCCTGTGTGACTCTGGCTGTCATTTGCCTTCTCTGGGTTTAATGTGCCCAGAGGGCAGACGGTAATAATCAATCAGTCTTCCACAAAAGAGGATGGGAAGTGTCTGGAGAGGGGCTGATGGTGAGAGGATCTGCCAAGCTTCAACAAGCTCTGGAGTCCTTGGTCTAAAGAAAACCCATTCACTAGGCTCCAGGAAAACAAACTCAGAGGTATTAGAGTATTTCCTTCAACCCAACTTTTAAGCCCTAAACGCTTCCAGAAACCTCAGAGTTCTCTCACTTCTGAGCCCCTTGCCAAGGCCAGTTTGAGACAGGGAAGTAAGGGAGGAGCTTTTGATTCCTATACAGCTCTATTTTTAACTGGAATTTATCTTCCTGCTCCACCAGCGATTGGCGCCTTTGAAGCTGAGGTAAAGCGCACTGTCAGCAGGACCCAAGCGTAAATAGCAGGGGACAGAGAGACTGATCTGTGATGTGGGCAGGAAGTTAGACAGATGGACAAACCAATCAGCCAGCGTCTTTGCCAAGAACAGCTCAATTAATCACACACTGTCCCCAAGCCTCTCTTCGTTGTTCCATTCTCTGACCTCCTTATGTGGCAAGTGTGAGAGTAAAACGGGTCAGGTCTAGGAGCCCTCCCCAGTGGGGAACTCATCAGGGTGGGGCCCTGCACTCCCCGGTTTTCCCCCAGCATCATGTGGAAATCTGGCATCTTGAATAGAGGTGACTCCTTTTATATCTTTATATGAAATCAGTATTTGGTGTTTAGGTTGGGATGGAGATGAGCTTGAATTAGAGCAACCCACAGTAAACAGGTACTTGTCTTTTCCTCCAGAACAGCCGTTCACAGATCGGAAAGTCCATGGTCCCAGCAGGTCCTTCAAATCCCTAAATGAAGCCTTTTTTTTTTTTTTTTTTTTTTAAAGACGGAGTCTCACTGTTGCCCAGTCTGGAGTACAGTGGCGCGATATTGGCTCACTGCAACCTCTGCCTCCCAGGTCCAAGTGATTCTCCTGCCTCAGCCTCCCGAGTAGCTGAGATTACAGGCACACACCACCACACCCAGCTAATTTTGTATTTTTAGTAGAGATGGGGTTTCACCATGTTGGCCAGACTGGTCTCGAACTCCTGACCTCAAATGATCCACCTGCCTCAGCCTCTCAACGTGCTGGGATTACAGGCGTGAGCCACCGTGCCTGGCCTGTCAAAGCCTTCTTCTCAAAGCTTGACCCCATTAACTTAACTTCCCTGCCGGAAGTGGGTGGGAGGTGAGGAGATCTGCCCCTCTTTTGCTCCAAGGGGACAGCGTCTTAGAATGACTAAAGTTATTTACTTTGGAGGGAGCACCCAAATAAGAAAGCTCGGAGATACCACTTTCAGCACAAAAGGAGGGCCATGGAAGTGTGTGTGTGTGTGTTTGTGTGTGTGTGTGTTTGTGTGTGGACGAGGGAGTAAGCTCGCTGCTGGAGGGAAGCATCTCTTGTCTTGTAGACCACAAGAGCCAGGGAAAGGCAGAGATGGACTTTCTCAGACAAACTACTGCCCAAATCCTCCCATTTTCAGACTAGAAGTGAGGAGGGGAAGTGACGGGGGAGTTCGAAGTCTGTGTAAGAAATGCTGCCATCGTGGTGACAAAAGACAAAAACCTAATGTCTCTGGGACTGGACATGTAAAAAATCTGATTCAAACCAAGTGGTTATGTAGGCCTCCTATAACAAGGCAGAAATGAACTGGCCATTTCCAGCGTCACCGACTTACTGTGTGTCTTGGTGACAAATGGTACATAAGAATAAATGGTGTCCTGGGGTGCATCTTGGCCTCTTCAGGGAACCTGGAGGCACCTCAATGGAGGGACAGCCACGGTAAACTGATGACCGCACTGGAGGCAAGACTCATCGCCAGTAACAGTAACAACCACCCTTCCAAAGCACTTGCGACGTGCCAGGCCTTGTCCCAGCACTCTGGGTATATAGCAAATCATTTAATCCACAAAACAACGGATGAGGGATGCGCTACAACCATCCTTGTCAAGGCACAGAAAGGTTAAGCCATTTGCCCCAGGTCCCCAAGCTGGTAAGCGATGGAGCAAGTCAGTACTTGAATCCAGGCAGTTTGGCTCCCATTCACAGTGCTATCTGCTCTCATGTCACTTATTTATTAATTCCACAAATATATACTGAACACTTCTTTACCCATAGCACTCAACTAGGGAACACAAGACACATATATGTGTGTTTCAAGTTCAGTAAAGGGCATTTGCTCACCCTCATTCAGGAGGTAAGGAGACTCGTACACTGTCGCAGACATTATCCTTTGTCAGTGGGGTCGTTGAGGAATGAGAAAATTGGACCTATACTGCCTCTAAGATCCCTGGGCATCCCTCCAGGACAGAACCAGGTTTTGCTCGTCTCCAGGTCCCCAAAGCCACACCCAGGGCTAAGAGCATCGTAGATGTTCACTAAATGTGGTTGACCGAATTTTTTAAGTCCTTGAATGCAGAAGCCCGTTGGATAATGCTCTTAAAATACCTCATTGTCACAGCATTCCTGCTTGTGGCCACAAAACAAATGCCTTGCATGGCATCTGGTACCCATTTGCTGATGAACTGTTGCTTCTCCTCGATTTGCCAGGAACGACCGGCAGAGACCAATGCCAATGTGGACAATTCAGCGTCCCCCTCGGTGGCCCAGCTGGCCGGGCGGTTTAGGGAGCAGGCGGCTGCAGCCAAGGAGGTGAGTCAGGCAGCTTCAGAGCAGCCTCTTCGGCAGGGGGCAGGAGGAAGGGGAAACCTGGTCAGGCCCAGCAGAGAGGGAGGGAGGAGGCTTGGGAGTTACCAAATTAGGAAGAGAAGCCAAGGGCTGGAGGGGTTTCTCTGAATGTGAGGAATGTCTCATGGCTGCTGTGCCTGGGCAGAATCTGTCCCCACCAGGGTGAGGCTTGCACTGTGGCCAGGAGGGATGAGACACAGGGCAGAGATGGGCATCCGTATCCATTTCCATCTTGATCACCCACCTATACAGACTTAGATCCCACACAGCTGTGCCAGGCCTGGACTGGGGTCAGAACAAAGAAGTTCCTACAGCCAGCTCCTGCCCCGTAGTCAGAGCAAGGCAAGGGTGAGGCAGACTCCAAACTGAGAATTGAGAAAGAAGAGAGGACTTGAAGGAAAGCACATTCAGATGGGAAACCAGGGATCAGGAAGGAAAAGCGTCCGGTCACCAGTAGAACAAAGTATGACAAGGGAGGGTCTTAACTTTGGAGAGATTTGGGCTAGATTTTCTTGAGTCATGCAGTGTGAGAAGCTCATTAGAAGTGAGATGACAGGGCCAAGCACGGTGGGTCACCCCTGTAATTTCAGCACTTTGGGAGGCCAAGGCGGGCGGATCACTTAAGGTTGGGAGTTCACAACCAGCCTGCCCAACATGGAGAAACCTCGTCTCTACTAAAAATACAAAATTAGCCTGGCGTGGTGGCACATGCCTGTAATCCCAGCTACTCGGGAGGCTGAGGCAGGAGGATCGCTTGAATCTGGGAGGCGGAAGTTGCAGTGAGCTGAGATTGTGCCATTGCACTCCAGCCTGGGCAACAAGAGCGAAACTCAGTCTCAAAATAAATAAATACATACCTACATACGAAGTGAGAGGAGAGAAGCGTGCCCCAAGGTGGAGAGAAATCTATCATGGCCCCTTGGGGCAAGTGAGTACTTATTTGCCCTGCGTTTTTAAGTGCACTATTTTGGGGTTTTGTTTTCCCATCTGAAAAATCAGGTTCATAATTTCTAGACAGTGTAGGCATGTCATAAAGGATAAAGAAGATAGCATTGATCTCAGGTGCTGGCACTGTCTGAAAACTGAATGTGACTCAGTCAGTGAATCTCAAGTAAAAGAGGACGTTCTAGCAGGAAAGGAAATGGAGCCGAGAGGATGAAAGTCAAAATGGGTAGATGGTAAACAGAATTAATTTAAATAGTAAGCGGGCTGTCCTAATGACACGCAGTTCCCTTCCTCCATTCTTAAATATTCCTACACTTCCCTAACATCCTAACATTCCTAAATCCCTAAACCTTCCGGAAACCAGTTTCCACTTCCTTGCTCTTCCTCCCTGTTGCCTGATCAGTGCTCTCTTTTTCTCTGTGTGTCTGTCTGTCGCCCTCCCTCCAGACACCAGCCAGTAAACCAACCCGAAGGAAACCGCCCTGTTCCCTACCCCTGTTCCCCCCCAAGGTAGAGCTGGGCCAGAATGGTGAGGAGGTAAGTGCTGCTGTTGGGGCTCAGACGACACTGTGACGGGTTCTATCGCCTTCTTGGAGGAGGGGGCACCAAACTCATACTTGAAAGCTCAGATTCTATGCGAGGAATGTCTCCATTTCAGAGTGAATCTCCTCTTAAATGTTTCCTGAATCCTTTACTTTGGAGACTAGGTTCCTCCCTGCTCCTTTGTACTGAGGTTCCTTTATGATTCGTCAAGGATAGGAACACTATTTTCCAAGCCTGAGAATTTTAGCAAAGAGAATGGGTCATATATTATTAACAGACCCAATTCAGGAGCCAGGAACGTTCTGTTTTATTCGCAGGTCTGACTTAGATGATCTTGGAATAAGGTGTGGAGAAGGGACCTGGAAAGGGGGCTACACTCACATGGGGTAGGACGGAAGCGTGAGAAAACCCCGTGGTTCTGCAACATCCTTGTAAAGCCTGGCTATTGTTCAAGATCACTGGAAGAAAACCAGAGCACACAGGAGGCCTCGTTGCTCTCAGATATAAATAGCCAATGTTACCAACATAATAAAGGCTCTGGTATCATAGATCAGAGCCAGTAATAGGTTCTTAGCCTGCATATTCTACTATCTTTATTTATCTAATTGTAGCTGCAGGAGTGTCTTCTCCACACCTATGCCAGCAACCCATGAACCTTCACCGTGGTCATGGTATGTGCCAGAAATGGATTTGCATGTTCTGTCATCTGACCTGGGAGGCCAACCCCAAAATAAAGCAAGCAAGCCAAAGACAATTTCATCCCCGAATCCCAACCTCTTTCAACAACCTCTTTATTCTCTCCTTCTTTTTGGGGAACCAGCATCCTGACAATAGCCATTAGGTACCCCTATGTGAACTTGGGCAAGCATCTTAATGCCTATAATTTTCTCATCTATAAAGTGAAACAGCTGAAGTAGATCAATGGTTTTCAAGCCTTTTTGTCAACCTAAGGCTTATAAGCAGAAACCCACGAGATAAAGCAGAAACTCATCGCTGGCCCAGGCCAAGTGAGATGGGGGAGGGGAGGCCTGGAGCCCCAAATGCTCTCAGAATACTCTCTCCCCACTCAACAAGGGTCTTATTCTGGGATGAGAACCCCAAGGAGCACAGTTCAAAAATACTGAGGTTTTCCTTGGGTCTCTTCAAGTGCCAACAATATGATTCTGTGGCTTTATGGGGTCATCAGCCAATGCTGTAACCAAACACATACCAACAACTTCTCTTTCCAGAGGGTCAGCTTCTCCTTGTAACCCTCATCCTCTGGGCTCGGTGTCTCTGTTGCTGTGCAATGGGCTGAGGCTATGGCCACTCAGAGCTTAATATGAGGCTGCCCCCTGATAGCCCAGGCTTGGCCCAGGAGAAGTCACCGCACCATACCGAATCTCTTTTCTTGTTTGTGAAATGAGGACAAAAAACACTAACCAGCTAGATCAGGGAGGCTGGCTAGGGAAGTTTTATCCCCTGGAGTAAAAGCACAGGGAGTTAGGCTAGTGATTGGGTTAAATAACTCCATCCTGGCAGCTCTGTGGAAATGCATTCGCAGGTTTCACCCCATGGGGCACGTCACCCAGAAGTTAAATGGCTTATAATGGCCAAGGGCTGGATAAGTCCAAGGGTGGATTTTAGAAAGTCCTGCCTGGAATGACAAGCTGCTCGCACATTGAAAGGACACTACCTCCAGGGATCAATGACTTTTTGTGGCCTCCAAATTCACATAGAAATAAAATGAGCAGCCAGCTTTGTCTTACAGGGCTAATTGGAGGCTGCTGTCCACAATTTCTCCTTCCAAACTCCTGTAGCTCAGCCTGCAGAGGACCTAATGCTGGAAACCTTGGGGGCCTGCAGGGAGGGCCCCAGTCAGGCTACCCCTCAGTTCCCAATGCACAGTGCCAGAAATTTCATCCCTGCCCCGCTATGCTTGCTCAGGTCTGAGACAGCGGGGTCAGCCCCCTGACAGCACCTGCTGACTGCAGGACCCCTCCTGATGGGGGTTACCCCTCTCTAGAAGAACCAGCCAAAGGGTGTTTAATGCAGTCACAGATCCTACCTCCTCTACTCAGAAAAGTTCGAAAAGCATTCCCATCTGAAAATTAGTCCGTAGTTTCTAGACGTGGTAAGAATGTCATGTAGATACATCTATATATATACATATATAGGGATGGAAAGCTGGTTTTTCTCCACCAATTGTTAGTCTCAGCCACTTGCCTGAAGCCCCTTGTTAAACTGTAAAGGAAATGATGCCGCCTGCTGTCATTTCTAGGAACTGCACTAGAGGCTCTTTAGGATTCTTTCTGCTTTGCAATTCAAATCAATAGGGTTTTATGGAGCATCAGCTGGGTCCCCAGTACTATACTGTGGTTAAGGGGCAGAGTCCACTGAATTTCCACAGATTTCAGAAGACAGTGGTCAGCTGGGGAAGAGAAGAACTCATAGTATTACGTGAAGTGAGCTTTATCAGCAAAATTGTTGCTACAGTCTCTAAAAGTTTCTCTGAAAACCCCAGCCCATCTGAAATTTCCCTGTAAAGCACAGAAACTAAGGACACTTCCACTGTAGCTGGAAGCTCTTTATACTTTTTATAGATAAAAAGCTCCTTGAAAGACTGCTATAGGAACATACCCGACATTGAAGACACATGGAGGCAGAGGCAGCAGGAGTCCTTAGAATCATTTATTCCTGCCCAGCTGCATCTTGGTAGAGGAGGCTGAAGCCAGGGGTATCGTCTGGCTCCTGCCAAAATTAGAATTAGAAGGAGTGGGGATCTTGTGAGTACAGCCCATGCTCTCCCTTGGTGTTGGGCTGTAAAAAGATCACGAGCAGTTCAGTTGAGTGAGCCTCCCTCCTTCCATCCCTAAAATACAATCATCTCACATCATAAATATCTCAGAATCTTTCTAAGAGATCAGTGTGGTTCCTCTTCTTATGGTTCAGGTAAATTAGTACATTGGGTCAAGGAGCAGATCATACACACTGGTCTCCAAACTATCGGGAGATCCTTTCTTTGCCCTGGCCTCTGTCCCACCACATGGAAGTCATCCTCTTCCTTTTCTTCATCATCATCCTATCACTGTCACCATTCCCACATATTTGTGGGGATTTTATGCAAAACAGAGGTAATATTTTTACGTGATATAGATCCCAAAGGCAGACAAGATTCCTGGCATACATTCGTCACAAAAATATCTACAACTAACAGAGAATATGTGTGATTATGTAGCACATGTATTAGCCACGGACTGCTCCTGCGGCCGAGACTGAATCATGCTCATCTTTCTATGACCCACACAATGTCTGGAACGTAGTAAATGGTTACTTGATTAAAAAAAAATTAAGGCTGGGCGTGGTGGCTCACGCCTATAATCCCAGCACTTTGGGATGCCGAGATGGGTGGATCACCTGAGGTCAGGAGTTCGAGAGCAGCCTGGCCAACATGGTGAAACCCTGTCTCTACTAAAAATACAAAAACTAGCCGGGCATGGTGGTGCATGCCTGCAATTCCAGCTACTTGGGAGGCAGAGACAGGAGAATTGCTTGAACCCAGGAGGTGGAGGTTGCAGTGAGCCAAGATTGCGCCACTGCATGCCAGCTTGGGCAACAAGCAGGACTCCGTCTCATAAAAAGAAAAAAAGAAGAAAAAAAAGAATATTCAACATTTTGGAAAATCGTAATTTATAAATCATGCCATCAATGGGATTTTCCAAAATATCACTGGGTCCAGGGAGGAATTCCAGTCTGACCTCTGTCATCCTGGTCTGGTTTCTTGTTGTGTGTGTGACAAACAGGATGGTCATTTTTGCCCTTTATCTTTGAAATTCCCCAAATTGTTGATTCACAGTGTTGAAGGTCATGAGGTGAAGATCTTGCTCAGACATAGTTTTCCCTCAAAACGACAATGAAGTCACTCTTCCTGGGAGAGACCTTCTGTATTGAGGACGTCGGTGCTGACTTCTCTGATCTGATTGGAAGATCTTGCTGTGGTGGGATGAGGGAGGGAGAGAGGGGGAAAGTCCACGTCACCCAGGCCCTGATGAGGTATGTGGGCTACTGAACTAATGAGAAAGTGGCAACACCAGCTTCTCTTCTCCTTCTGCCTGTGGCTTCCGGGTTCCAACCAGAACCCCACTTTCCTCACCTTACTTATCTGGTTGTTTTGGTTGATTTGCCCCATAGAAATCACCACCCAATGCGAGCCACCCTCCTAAATTCAAGGTCAAGAGCTCACCTCTGATTGAGAAGCTTCAGGTAAGTGCAAAATTCATTGTCCATTGCTACCTTTTATCTAATTCCACTTCTTATCCAAAATTTGCATGACTTTGAGGCTCATCGGGTAGCCCATGTGTCACCTGGATAATTGACCCCAATAATCAGCCAGTAATCAAATTGTAGTAAACCATGAGGATCTCACAGCCCTGCCTGAGGGAAAAGAATTAACATAAGGACCACATCAAGCATAAACTCATGTATTTGACATTTAGTGGGGGTTGATGGATAATGGGATGCCTCAAGAGTCTTTATGCGACTGGGCTCACGCCTATAATCCCAGCTCTTTGGGAGACTGAGGCTGGAGGATCACTTGAGCCCAGGAGTTCAAGACCAGCCTGGACAACATAGTGGGACACCATCTCTACAAAATATTTTAAAATTAACCAGGCATGGTGATGTGCATCTGTAGTCTCAGCTACTCTGAGGGCCAAGGTGGGAGGATCGCTTGGGCCCAGGAGGTTGAGGCTGCATTGAACGGAGGTCGCTTCACTACACTCCAGCCTGAGTGACAGAGCAAGCTCTTGTCTCCAAAAAAGAAAAGAAAAGAAAAAAAAAAGAGTCTTATGGGAAAGGACACCATAGTTGCAAGAAACATTTCCAAAATAGCCAAGCCCTCTCTCCCAAGGCCTGAATGCAGCCACACACCATTTCAGCCCTGCATAGGGCTGGTGTTCAGCTGCTGCACACTGTACCAGTATGGACAGATTTGTTGTTTGGGAAGCATGCTGTCCAACCCCTCCACCAGTAATCCTGTGTGCCCAGAGCCCTTGCCCACCATGCCCAGGGCTGGTTGGCTCCCTGGGACTGTAATTAAGCGGAAGACACTGGCCCTGAGCTCACAGTCTTGTGGAGAGAGAGCTTTCACAGGTGATATAATAAAAGGAGCTAATGCCAGAGATCTCCACGGTGGGTCACTGCCCAGCTCCTGTTGCTCGAGACCAGGGTTTCTCAGCCTTGGTATTACTCGAGCTGGATAGTGTTGTTGCAGGGGCTGTCCTGTGCACTGCAAGATGTTTAGCAGCATCCCTGGTCCTACCCACTGATGCCAGTAGCACTCTCCAACAAGTTGTGACAATGAAAAATGTCTCTAGACATTGTCAAATGTCCCCTGGGGGCAAAATCGTCTCCCATCTCCGACCCCAGGTGAGACCCACCATTCTAGAATTTCAGAGCAAGAAGAGAATGGAGTGGCCCAGAGTAATTAATGAATGTCTTATGAAACACCTATGTCCTGAGCCCGTCCTTAAGGGATGGGTGGCTGAAAAGGAGGGAGGAAGATGTTCCCCGTGGAGGAATGGCAGAAGCTAAAGTGCAGAGGAGAGGTAGGTATGTTATGTCCAGGCGGGGGCTGTAGGAGAGGCTCCTGTTTTCACCCCACCCTCTTTCCAACCACCCAGGAGAAGGAACAAGGCTCTTGTGCGCTGTAGCCTCCCATCCAGGCTCACCTAAGAGCACTGGCTCACCAACTTCATTCTGAAGGCATCAAAGGTGTCAAGACGAATAGCCACAGCCTCTGTAGTTCCCAGCCATGGAAGAGCCTAGAGATTTGGATCCCAGCCTGATTGGGGGTTAAGGCAAGCATCTCTGGTTTCTGGCCATGAGCCTACCCTGTGGAAGGTGGGGAGGGCTCTGCAGTGTCTACCTGAAATTTAATTCAAGCTGAGAAGCCCTCCACCCGGCTGCAGGAATAGGGTGGTGCTACCTGTCACTCTGGGAGACTGCAGGGCCCCTAAATATGTAACAGGGATCTCTCAGAAGGGATCCCAGAACTCCAGCACCCCTCCTAGCATCCAGCTAAGGGATGCAGCCCCAGACTCCTACCTCTGGCTCCCTGCAGCCCACCCTAGTCCTCATTCAAGTGCCAGAAACCAGTTACCAAATGTTGTGTACCCTGTAGTTTTGGACCCATTCCTTTTTCCAGGCATTAGTGAGTCTTTTGGGGAAACACAACAACTTGAGAATGTGGTTTGGATGTCTAGCTGTTCAATCTCATTGAGATTGTCAGCAATAGAACGACAACTTAGCCAAATCTCACAGGAACCTTACTTTCTTGGGAATATGTGGGAGAAAGAGCTAAGAAATGCATCACCAGCTAGATTTTCTTCTAACTATTCTACTGAATGAATTGTGAACTAGGGGTTTTCTTTTTTAGGATAGTCCCAAATTCACAACTCAACTTTTCTGTTGACTGTCAACATCCATTTTATTTGCAAGCAGTCTTACAGAGGGAATTTCTCTGCTTGAAATTTAGAGAAGGGCATTTCCTTTAAGGTCCAGTGAACCCCCTCTGCCATGAAGCCCTCTCAATCATGCTAGCACATCAACCTGCACAGCAACTATGCTGCAAATCCTTCCCTGGTACTCCCCATATACTGCCCTTTTTTTTTTTTTTTTTTTTTTTTTTTTTTTTTTGAGACAGGGTCTTGCTTTGCTTTGTTGCCCTGGATGGACTCAAACTCTCAGACTCCAGGGCTCAAGCAATCCTCCCACCTCAGCCTCCTGTGTAGTAAGAATTACAGGCACACACCACTGCACCCAGCTTCATATGCTGCTTTTTGACATAGTTTGGGCTAGTATGCTATTTAACTTTCGTATTTTATATCTTGAACAGTTACCATGACTCAGTCTTGTCTGTATGATACCTTCTTTCTTAAGATCACAATGAAAACACTAACACCCTTCTAAACGTGTGCAATGCTTTCAAGTCTACAAGTCCTAAAATATACATAGGAGGTTTCCAGGACAGCAGAGTCTGGCTGGTGGGAGGTGGGAAGGTGGCCAAGGGGAGCCGGGAGGGAGAGGGTGTGAGTGTGGGGCAGGAAAGAGTACCCAGGGACCAGACAGAAAAGACTTTGGAAGTCAGGACAAGAGGTTTGGACAGACAAAGAATCTGAGATTCAGAAAGGCTGTTGGACTTGTTGAAGGCCTGAAGGTCACACTGCTACTGAAAGATCCAGTATTTAAAGTGAGATCTGTCGGTGTGGAAAACCCATGAACTTCCCATTGCACCGTCTGCCCCTCACACTCCGTCCCTTCTCTGTGAAGTCTCAAAGTGGCTCTGTCTCCTGGTTCGGCACTGCCACAGGGTCTGCGGGATGCAGCTCTGCGGTGATTCAGGAATGCCGAGGGCAGGAGAAGCGCCCCTAGATGGCCTTAAAGAGGATTGGACACTCACGCACGTTCCCCCCGTGGACACCTTCGGGCATCTGGGACCATCTGCCTCCTCCCCAACCAAACTCAAGACTCCCTGAGGCTTTCATTACCTCTGGGTGACTCTCCCATTTGGCCACCTTTCATTTTGATCGAGTCATACCTGTACCTTGATACCCCAAGTGGTGGCTCATACTATGGTGTGTCCTGCTGCCTTCTTCCTAGAGGAGCTCAGCGGCCTACTGTGTTCACCGCTCTGCCATCTGTTAAGAAGGAACCTGATACCTGGAGGCTGAGGGAGAATCAGACCCGGTGTGAATCTCAGGGCAGATCCCTTAGCCACTTTCTTGATTGTGCAATGAGAACACAGCTGAACGTGTGGGGTTGCTGTGGAGGACACGGCTACCTGTGCCCGGCAATAGTAGGCATCCAGTGGGAGTGAGTACTATTGACTCTGATGAGAAAGGCGATCACAGAACCTGACTTCCTGTGAGATCCTGGCACCACAGGTGCTCCTGGCAGCTGCTGCTTCGCCACTTTGTTGATAAGTTGGGCTTGTTCTGGGACATTTTTGTTGGATCCTCATCAGTGCTGGCTGAGCATTTTGGAATGCAGCCTGTGGCAAGCCAGGTAGCGGAAGGAGGACAGAGTAGGTGATGCTTTCCAAGAGCAGGCGGTGATGGGACAGTGGATAATGGATTGGGAATTAGCATGAAAAGCCGGGTGTTACCTAGTCTCAACCAGGCCTGAGGCCAGGTAAGCAACAAGCTAAAGTAGAGGCTCTCATCTTCTCCCCAGTCCTATTTGAAGTTTTTCATCTTTCCTTGACAGGCCAATTTAACCTTTGACCCAGCTGCTCTGCTGCCTGGGGCCTCACCCAAGAGTCCTGGACTCAAGGCCATGGTGTCGCCGTTTCATAGCCCACCTTCTACCCCCAGTAGCCCTGGTGTGCGATCTCGGCCCAGCGAGGCAGAGGAGGTGCCTGTCAGCTTCGACCAGCCCCCTGAAGGCAGTCATCTGCCCTGTTACAACAAGGTAAATTCTAGCTCCAGATTATGGCAGTGTGTCTGTGGAAATGTGGACTCTGGCACCCCTGAATTTTCTCTACCCTTTTGTGCTGAGGAAAGGAGGAAATGTTCGGAGTTATTCTCAGAGCTGCGTTTTAACCCAAGTGAAATTTCTCCCCTCCTTTGCAAGTGATTCCTGAACTAGGATAACCTTCCTTGACTGACTGGCTCATCTTCTCTCCCTATAACTATGCCATTCGGCCCCAAGACAAGCTTGGGGGATGGTGTGCTCTCTCCTTTGCGGAGAGAGGTATGGAAATTCACGACTGATCCCAGCTGCATGGTTCATTAATGTCAAAAGCTGAACACAAAAGCTAAAGGCCTGATCAGTGATTCGCACAGAATGCTGGGCAGCATCCCTAGAACTCCAAAACATCCTGTCTGGCCTGGTGTGAATAGTCCTAAGTGTCCCAGTGTGGACTCAAATCATTCTTCCTGCAGCTTGGCCCAGTTAAAGAACATCCAAACTGTTCCCTTTGCAAAAATGACACGGCAGGGTGCATTTCTACAGATGCAACCCTGGTCCTCTGTGTGAGCTTTCATCACATCCCTGGCCCTGCTGGGAGGAAGTAAGGATCAGAGGTACGGGCCAAGCAGGTAGCCAACAAATGTGGGCCAGGGCCAAGCAGGAGCCAAGACTTCTGGGGGTCTGGTGCCAGGGAATGCTAAATGGGTGCAGCTTTAAAATTAATGATGGAGAAATGAGATCTTCTAGGCCATTCTAGGAAGTCCAGCTAGCAAAAAAAAAAAAAGTCAAATGTGTAAAAACAGGGAGGGCTCAAGGAAATAAACTAGTGGTAAGGAGGGGTTCGGGCAGGCTTGAGCCTGTGGGCTAGGGGCAGAGTGGAAGTTCCCCAGCCAGGGTGATGGAGACCCCTGAAGGCAGAGAGGAACCTTCCCAGAGAGCCACCTTCTCACAGGGTAAGACAGGGAGGGAGAAGCTGCTACCTGGTCATAATGCCTGGAGGCTTCGGCCTTCTGACAGCAGCAAGGGGAAGTGATTTTGGAACCCTGCTGGTCCTAAGGGCTGGGGCCTTGATACCTTCCAGAGCTGACCCCATCATGGTCTCAGGAAAGGGCTTGGGAGGCCCTGATAAACCAAGTATTCATTCCAAACCTCATAGATGGGGAACTAGGATTGACAAATACCAAAATGTAAATCAGTGGGAAAATAACATTTACAAAAATTTATTTTACAAACTAATTATTTTGTTTTGTTTTGTTTTGTTTTGTTGAGGCAGGGTCTTCCTCTGTCACTCAGGCTGGAGTGCAGTGGTGAGATGTTGGCTCATAGCAAGCCCCACCTCCTGGGCTCAAGCAAGCCTCCTAGTAGCTGGGACTACAGGCACGCACCACCACGCCTTGTTTTGTTTTTTTTTGTAGAGACAGGGTTTTGCCATGTCTTCAACCAGCTCCTGCAGCTTCTGGGCTCAAGTGGTCCGCTGGCCTATGCCTCCCAAAGTACTAGGATTACAGGCGTGCACCACCACGCCCAGCCCACTTACATACTAATTTTTAAAGGATGCATCACTCTAGTAGATAGGGTATCTGATGTGAACATTTCCATTGCACCTTTGACTAAGTCTGATGAGCTGAGAAGAGGCCCGATTCTGAGATTCACATGCTCCCCAGAGATACCACCTTCAGGCAGCTCTGCTGGTGCTCCTGGGGAACAGCTTCTGACCGTGGTGGACCTGAGTTCCAGAAGCAAAGGAATCTGGCTGCTCAGGTTTCCCAGTATCAGCCAGCTTCATGGGGGATGGGAAGGGCACAGTCAGGCAAGAGAGGAAGCTAGTCACCAGGTGTCCAGCTCAGCACTCCTGAGGTCCCTGCACCAGGACCTGACCATCAGCAGGTCTCTAACACTCTTCTCGGTGCGATTCATCTTTGTCAAAGTATAATTTTCAAAAGTTCAATTTTCAAATTTTTCAAAATTTTACAGTGCAGTAAAATCATAAGTTATCTTTTTTACTGGATAGAAAGCATTTTTGCATCTTCACAAGATAAAAATCTGACTCTTACGCAAAATAGAGAAAGATTTTATTCAACATGTCAATTTATGAGAAAACTTGTAAGATGGTAAAACTTACTGAAACAGCATTTGAAGAACTGGTTATTTATAGACAATTAGACAATTTCTTTTTTTTTTTTTTTTAATGCAGAGTCTTGCTGTGTTGCCCAGGCTGAAGTGCTGTGGCATGATGACAGCTCACTGCAGCCTCCATCTCCCAGGCTCAAGCTATATTCCCACCTCAGCCTCCCAAGTAGCTAGGACCACAGGCGTGCATCAGCACACCCAGCAAATTTTTCTTACTTTTAGTAGAGATGGAGTCTTGCTATGTTGCCCAGGCTGATCTTGAACTCCTGAGCTCAAGTGATCCTCCTGCCTCAGCCTCCCAAAGTGCTGGATTACATGTGTGAGCCACCATGCCTGGCAGCAATTTTTTTTAAGTGTCAGAATAAAATTGCTAAATTAGACACCAAACTGGTTAGTGTTTTACAGTGTAATAACATCATGAGTTTTTGTTTTTGTTTTTTACTTAATGGAAAGCATTTTCATCTTCACAAAATATAAGTCTGCAGGTCACCATGTGATTTCACAATCCCACACGACTCTAACCTATAATAAATAGCAAACAATGATTCGTTCTCCTGGAAAATTAAATGGTCCTTGCATGGACTTGTGAAGCAGTGCACCAGACTGACATTGAAAGCTCATACAGCCCTCCTCTTGGCCTTTTTTTTAATGGATTTTGGATAATTTTCCTTAACACTTTCTTCCAGGTGCGGACGAGGGGCTCAATCAAAAGGCGCCCTCCCTCCAGGCGATTCCGAAGGTCGCAGTCAGACTGTGGGGAACTTGGAGATTTCAGGGCGGCGGAGTCATCTCAGGAGAATGGTGCTAAGGAAGAGGATGGGGATGAGGTGTTCCCATCCAAGAGCAAGGCCCCAGGATCCCCTTCGTCCAGTGAGGGGGCAGCAGGAGAGGGAGTGAGAACCCTGGGGCCCGCTGAAAAGCCTCCTCTGAGGAGGTCACCCAGCAGGACAGAGAAGCAGGAGGAGGACAGGGCCACAGAGGAAGCCAAGAACGGCGAAAAGGCCAGGCGGAGTTCAGAGGACGTGGACGGCCAGCACCCGGCCCAGGAGGAGGCCCCGAAAGCACCCCAGACCTCTGGCCCAGAGGCAGAAAATAGGTGTGGGAGCCCCAGGGAGGAAAAGCCAGCTGGAGAGGAAGCAGAGATGGAAAAGGCTGCAGAGGTGAAGGAGGAGACGGTGCAAAATGAAGAGGCGGGACCTGAACATGAGAGCCAAGAAACAAAGAAGCCGGAGGAGGGAGCTGCAGGGAAGGAGACCCCCCATAGTCCCCCTGGAGGAGTGAAGGGCGGTGATGTCCCCAAGCAGGAGAAAGGCAAGGAAAAACAACAGGAAGGGGCAATGCTCGAGCCAGGTTGCAGCCCCCAGACCGCCCCTGACCAGGTGGAGACCAGCAGTGAGGTCCAGAGCGAGCGAGCGGTCCCCAGGCCAGAGGTAGGTGGTCTGGCTCGTTCACACGCAGAAGTCAGTGCCAGGACCAGGGAGTGCGTCTGTCACATGCCCTGTTCCGTACATCCCTTCATAAATCAGCTCAATCTGCAGAAACAAAGGTGCCAGGCTCCTGCCTCGTGCCAACTGGTTGGAGAAAGGCTGTTGCTGAGGCTGAGGGGACAAAAGGACACAAAGGGGAAGTGTGTCTTGTGCTCTTGCCAGCTTCTCGCTGACTTGGGAGTTCTGGCAAGCTTCTGGGTGTGTGTGGAATGACCGAGCCTCGGCACGGCTCAGTAACTGAGGCTTCTATGGAAGCCTGCTGAGTGCAGGAGCCTGGGCGGGCTGCTGCAGGGGATCCAGAGATGAAAAAGAAAGGGGAGCTCCTTTCTAAAAATCATCTCAGTTTAGCACATGAGACCAGCAGCTCTTTCACGTGCATAAACAAGGTGGAATCGGGCAGTGGACAGGGGGCATTCCTAGGGAAGCCCAAAGTGCAAGGGTGGCAGAAACAATTTGTGTGTGGATGGGACAAAAAGTTGGGGATGCTTCAGGGCCAAGGTAGCATTTGAGTTGGCCCTCAGAGAAAGAGGCTGTATGTGACGTTGGGACGTTCACTCTCTCTCTCAGGAATTGGGCATCTGCTGCACATGAGGAGGACGGAGTGACTCAGCCCGTGCCCTTCTGCCTAGGCCTGCGCTAACTGGCCCTTTCCCCTACACCCATCTGCTCCCCACCAACTCCCAGGAAGCCCATCTTGAGCCCACCTATCTATGCTTTAAGAGCAGAACCAGGCCGGGCGCAGTGGCTCATGCCTGTAATCCCAGCACTTTGGGAGGCCAAGGTGGGCAGATCACCTGAGGTCGGGAGTTCGAGACCAGCCTGACCAACATGGAGAAACCCCCATCTCTACTAAAAATACAAAATTAGCCAGGCGTGGTGGCACATGCCTGTCATGTCAGCTACCAGGGAGGCTGAGGCAGGAGAATCGCTTGAACCTGGGAGGCAGAGAGGTTGCGGTGAGCCGAGATTGCGCCATTGCACTCCAGCCTGGGCAACAAGAGCAAAACTCTGTCTCAAAATAAATAAATAAATAAATAAGAGCAGAACCAGCCCTGCAGAGTCCCTAACAATCTCATCAAGTCAGTCACCCACAATTGTTTCCCCCTTCACTTTTGTTAGTGCATTCATTCATGCATGCATTCATTTACTCACACCACTATCAGCTTCCTGCTACAGTAGCCTCTTTTCTGGCTTCCTGCTTCCACTTTTTTTTTTTTCCCCTGCCTATATAATCCGTTCTCTGGACAGCAACCAGCAGGTTTGGTTTGTTTTTTAGATCAACTGCTCTTTGCTAAAATTATTCTCCTCTTGTATTAGGGTTGCCATAAAAAAATTACCACAAACTTGGTGGCGTAAAACAATAGAAATATACTTTCTTACAGTTCTACAGTTCAGGCCTCCAAAATTAAGTTGTTGGCTGGGTTGGTTTCCTCTAGCAGTTTTGGGGGAGAATTTGTTCCTCTCCCCTAAGTTCTGGTGGCTGCCTGCAACCCTTGGAATTCTCCCTTGCCTCCTCCGGCTCCTGGTGGCTGCTGCAATTCATGGCATCTCTTGGCGTATAGATGCACCACTCCAGTCTCTGCCTCCATCTCCATCACATGGCCTTTCACTGTTACTGTGTGTCTCAAAGTCCCCCTCCTCCCTCTTATAAAGATGTCAGTCATTAGATGTAGGGTCCACCCTAAATCCAGAAGGATCTTGTCTTGAGATTCTTAGTTACATCTGCCAAGAACCTCTTTCCAAATAAGGTCACATTCACCGGTACTAGGGGTTTGGATTGGATGTACCCACCTCTCCCTGACTCTCCCCCTCACTGTGCTCCAGCCATGCTGAGGTCTTTTTGTTCTTCAAATACAGCAAGCTCATTCCCACTTCAGAGCTCTATCCTTGCCGTCCCCTCTGTGTGGGACATTTCTTCTGATCCTTACAGGGCCACTTCTTACCCATGGCTCAGAGCTCAGCTCAGATGGTCCCTTCTCACCGAGGCCTGTCTGTGTCACTCAGTCTAAGCGGACCTCCCTCCACCCCATCAGTTACTCTCTCCCACAATTCTACTTCGTCATCACAGAACACATCACTATTTGAAATTCTCCTGTGTATTTTTTAATTGTCTTTCTCTACTCCTTTTCCTCCCTGCATCTCCAGCACCTGCTACAGAACCTGGAACATAGTAGGTTCTTTAAAAAATCTTTGTTGACTGAGTGAATGAATTTTGAAGGAAGACAGAAATTGACCCAAAAGAAATACTCTCTAATGATAGAAGTACACATATAAGAGGAATTGATGTGTTTAGGGGATCTCCTAGGACCCTCACATTATTCTCACTCATGCTAGATCAGGGAGAAAAATGTCTGAGTCCCAAAGACTCATAAAGTATGACTGAGACCCCTGAGTTAAGTTGTCAGGCAGAGGTGCTCCAGATTTCTTTAACACTTTCCATTCTACGTAAGCAGTCTTTAGATTTAGAATCTTCTGGAACTGAGAGATTCCACCAGCTCTACAGAAGGCAAATACATGCCCCAAACTGTTAGTCCTTTTTGAGGATGAAGTCACTGGGTCCAAGTAGTCACCTGCCAGGGGTTGCCACATCTTATTTTCAGGTTAGGAGACACATGCCTTGCCAGGAGACCTCCCCATTTCACTGACAGCACCTTCCAATCCTGAAGGGTTGAAAAGTCGCGTTGGTTGAAAAGCTAGTAGGGAAGAGGGCTGCTTCAGGGAGGTCTCAGATAGAAGAAGTCTTCCTGCAGGAACTCCAGGACCTCTGGGGCAGGCTCACTGGTAATCCCTCAAGCCTTGCCACTTCCATATTCCCGACAGAGCCCTGGGCAGAGGAAGAGAATGCCCAGCACCCTCAGGAGCACACTCCTCCCAAACAGGCAGCTCAGGTTGAGAAAGAGTAGCTCCACTTCCACCTCTGAATGGAATGAAAGGAATGCTTTTCCTTTTGTCATCTCTGAGATGCCACTTAACCCAATTGCCTAGTTTCTTTCTTTTTTTTTTTTTTTTTTTGACATGGAGTCTTGCTCTGTCACCCAGGCTGGAGTGCAGTGGCACAATCTCAGCTCACTGCAGACTCTGCCTCCTGCGTTCAAGTGATTCTCCTGCGTCAGCCTCCCAAGTAGCTGGGATTACAAGCCCGCACCACCATGTCAGGCTAATTTTTGTATTTTTAGTAGAGATAAGGATTTCACCATATTGGCCAGGCTGGTCTTGAATTCCTGACCTCAAGCGATCTGCCCACCTCAGCCTCCCAAAGTGATGGGATTACAGGCGTGAGCCACCACACCCAGACTAGTCTAGAGAGAGAAAGAAACCAAGGCTCTGAGAGAGGACAGGAGTTGTCCATAGTCACAGAGCTCTATCAATGTTGATATATTAGGCACCTGCCCCATCATCAGAATAAACTGCTTACAAAGTACCTGTGCACGTGTGCATAATTTGTTTAATCTGGAAGAGGGCACTGGTTCTCCAGTCCTCCCTGTTCCTCTTAAACCAGGTCAAGGTCAGAATCAAAATGCCTGAGTCACTAGTACAAAAGGAATCATCAGTGAAAACAATTACAAGGTTGACTCCTTGAGTTATAGGCTTCCTGAGGCACCCATGCCTATCCCAGGTCTTTCCTGGATCCCCCAGAGGCAGCACACACCTCTAAGCAGTTTTCTAACCCCCAACCTAATTCCCATCTTGTTCCTTGGTGGTAGAAATAGATTGATCAGACAAACTAATTATGGTTGCATTCATGCAATCAGCATTTAATAAGCACCCGTTATCCCTACCAGTATGTGAGATACCGGGAGTCAAAAGTGAAAAAGACAGAGGCATAAACAAATAACGACAAGGCAGTGGAATAAATGGGATTCTGCCCTCGAAGGGTGCTATGTGAAGCACAAAGGCAGGAGCAATTTGTTCTTCGAGAGAAAACAGGAAAGTTCCATAAGTACGCCGAAGGCATCAGATGTGTGAAAGCACTATAAAGGGTTCCCTTACTGTTAGGTTGCCCCTCACAAGTGTTTTAACATGTCATGCTGAAAGAAGGAGCCATTGCGGGGATTTCGATCACAGGCAGGCTGGACGTATCAAGTCACTGCACTTAGGATTCTGTTTATAAGGAAAAGTCACCCTGGAAAGAGGGCCCAGAATCAGATACAACTCTAATACTTCAAATACATTTAGCAAGTGTTATCTGGGCACAGTGGCTCATGCCTGTAATCCCAGCACTCTGGGAGGCTGAGGCGGGCAGATCACTTGAGGTCAGGAGTTCGAGATCAGCCTGGCCAACATGGTGAAACCGTGGCTCTACTAAAAATACGAAAACTAGCCAGCGGTGGTGGTGCGAGCCTGCAGTCCCAGCTACTCAGGAGGCTGAAGCAGGAGAATCGCTTGAACCCAGGAAGTGGAGGTTGCAGTGAGCTGAGATCGAGCCACTCCAGCCTGGGCGACAGAGACTCCGTCTAAAAATAAATTTATAAATGTTTTAAAAATAAATAAATAAATGTTTCTCAAACACTCATTATGTATCCAGTATTGTGTAGGGCACTCAGCTATGCCAGAGACTAACTTACCCAAACAAAGACATTCGAAATGTTTGGACATCAAATCTGAGACTTTGTTGTATTAACGATAAGTGCTGACTTCTTAATTGCCTGATTGAATTGCTTTCCAAGTCATTCCCCTTGGTTTCTCAACATTTGATTTGAAATTCTTTTCTCCCTGAGCTGATGAAATACATCCTTCTCTTGAGAATCCCCTACCTTTGTAACTTTGCAGTGTTTACTTTGTTCTTTCTTTCTTCTCCCTCCTGGTTAACTGGCAGGTCAACAGACTCAGTTCTTGGCCCTTATTTCTTCTCAGTTCTCCTGGGGATGCACTCCCTGCATTCCCACCTCCATCATCCCTCAGACACATTAACTGTCCTCCCCAGAGATCCCTCTGCCTCTCCTTCTTCTTCTCCCCTTCCCCCCTCCTCCTCCTTGACCCTCCCCAGCCCCAAACATGACCAGTGCTTTGTGGGAGCTCAATCAGTAATGGAATTGTGGCAGG
Organism: Macaca thibetana thibetana; assembly: GCF_024542745.1. Classification (NCBI taxonomy): domain Eukaryota; kingdom Metazoa; phylum Chordata; class Mammalia; order Primates; family Cercopithecidae; genus Macaca; species Macaca thibetana. Next base: position 195,460,891 of record NC_065578.1, on the reverse strand, counting down.
GCACAGTCCCTCACACCTGTGATCCCAGTATTTTAGGAAGGCGAGGCATGAGGATCGCTGGAGCCCAGGAGCTGGAGACCAGCCTGGGCAACATGGCACAACCCCATCTCTATGATGATACCAGTGCTAGCCTTCCTTTTCTATCTCTACAATCACAACTCATTCCTAACAGAATTCCTGGTCTCCAGACTCACCCTACACATCATTGCCATATTCTTCTTCCTATAAATACCATAGGTTGTCTGCTCTCCTATCCCAAACCCTTTGATACTGCCCACTGAAAAATGGAGTTCATGCTCCTCCACAGGCTGGGCTTTGCCACCTGCCTAACCTTCGCTGTCTCCACGCCCCTTAACAGCGTGGCTGGGGCTCCAGCCAGCCTGCACCCTCCACCATTCCACAATAGGCAAGGCATCCCCTCATCCACTCCCTCAGCCTCTTTGCCCAAATGCCTGCACTGCCAGCTGAAATTGCCAGCAGTCCACTTAAACCCAGCCCTCACTGGTACCTGGAAGTCCTCTCACCACACCTCTATCTTTCCCTCCACAGGCCCTTTCTGATTGCTCTGAGGACAAATGCCCCCCTGCTCAGTATAATCCATTAGGATGGTCCACATCACACCCCACCTTGTACTGTGGTTACATTCCCAAATGTTTCCATTTCTCAGCTAAAGAACTGATGGAGACGAGGCTGGAGTCCTGGTATAGCTCCTAGCACAGAAGGATCTCGAAGTAATACCTTCTGAATGACTGTTGAATAAAAAGCTACTTTACTGTCCTTTTACTCAAGTGTTAGTCTTTTATTTTCAACTCTTTCTGTCCTTTTTCCATTTATATGCTGCCAAAGAATCTTGAGCAGAGTTTCAGGAGAGCACATTGAATGGGAATGAGTGAATAGGTAAGAGGCCAAGATGGAGGGAACTCAGGCATCAAGGGGTGGGCGGGGTCACTTGGTACTTGACGACTCAAGCTCTGATCTCTAGGTTAAAATCCTGACTTCACCACTTACTAGCTGTGTGACCTAGGGGATATAACCTCTCTGTGCTTTCATTGCCTCACCTATGACAGAGTTAATAGAAGTAGCTACCTCATATTGCTTTCGTGAGGATTAAATAAGTCAATACATTAAAAAATAAAACTAAGTCAGGCACATAGCATTCTTATGACTATCATTCTTACTACTCCTACTGTTACTATTGCCTGATCCAGCATCCCTGAGGAGAGATACTGAGTGTCAGGATTTCCTCACCATTTTCCTAATTAATTCTTTCCTCCCCTGTTCACAGGATGACACTCCTGTCCAGGACACTAAAATGTGAAGAACAGCTCATTGTGCCCCAGTGATGAAGTTGCTGGACACATCTCTTTGCAAGTAGCAGCAACAGTCGTAGCAGCAGCAGTCGTAGCAGCAGCAGATGAAGGCATTGCAGAGGCAGAATATGCTGAGAGTCTGGAGTCAGCCTGAAGACACAGGGTGGATTATTTCCTGGCCTCCACACCAAATGTTCCCTGGCAGATAGAGACTGGATCTGAGGGCAGCAGACTTTTATCAGTTTGAGTTTATGTCATTTGATGGACTTGGTTAAACAACAACTTACTGAAAACAATGCCGTGTGGCGATGAGTCCCAGGGGCACTGGTCAGCCTGTGGAGCCCTGGACGCTATCCACACTCACCCATCCCTGCAGCCGACCTCCAACCTCTGACCTCCGACCTGAGCTCTGATTTAGCTTATCAGATTTGCTTGGGTAAAGTTCCTTTTTATTGTTCTAAAGTGTTTACGGTTCTCAAATATCAGTTAAAAACTAATTTTAGGTGGCCATAAACATAAAATAGAAATCCTGTAAGTTACAGAAGACCCTAAATTGTATCAAAACCCTAGAGACAACTTTTCAACTTGGTCCAAATTTGAACTGGCCAACCAGTCTTTAAAACATTGGACTGGAAGAGATAATGATTAAAACATTTAAAAAAAAAAAAAGTGTCTGCTCCATTCGCAGTAGCTTTTCCTGCCCTGTGCTTTTCCAGTTGGTGACCACCATGGGAGGTTGCTGCCTTGGCTCACTCCCTTCTCCTGCCCTTGAGAATGTGGAGAACTCCCATGGAGAGGCAGAATGGCAGGAGGTTTCATGTCCCGCATTGCATCTCCTCCTGAAAGCAAAGCAGTGATACCTGAATAATGGCAGCTGCCCAATTGATCCTGTGAGGATGAATTTGCATTTCCAGAATCCTTGAGTGTGGATTAGATGTTTCCTGGGAGGTGCCCTGAGTACCATGATGTGCAAGCTACATAATTAAAACATTTTTCTTAGTTTCCCTGGGAAGCTTTTCTTGACTCACAGCCCAGGTTCTTCTGGCCAACACAGGAGGAGTGAGTTGGGGTCTTTAGTCTCTTCTTATTGGGTAGCTCTTGCTTTAATATTCTGTTTGGTAAGTGTAGGAGGTTCTGCAAGGGACAGGGCGCCTGACTACCCAGTCTTTGACTTATATCCTCTCCCATCTTCATGCACTCCTGCTGAAAAATGTTAATCCAAATACACATTTAAACTTAGTGTTGGTCCTTATTCTGACCTGAGTATTTTAATGTCTCAATGTGCTGATTTGGTAGCTGGAAGAATTATTCTTCTGGAGGGCTGTTAGACTACATCCTACGCTGACTTCAGAAAACAGTCTCTCAGACAAAAAGGCCTTATGTCACCACTGGTACCTCAGTTTCCTCATCCCATTTACAGTTTTTCTAACTCCAGGGTAGTGTTTAGTGTTAATATTTGGGATTTTTTTTTTCAAAACTATTTTTAAGTAGTTTGTAATTTGTAACAAACTTGTAACCTGGTTGAGACTGATATTGTCGTAGTTATGATAAACTTTGGATATTAGCAGAATTTGGGAAATGTGTGTGTCAATTATTTTGAGATCTATAAACTTGTCTAGCTAGCTCGCTAGCTTGCTATCAATCTAGCTACCATCCATTTATTGAGAGAGAAGTCTACCCCTAAACAATACTTGGTTTTATTTATATATGTCTTTGGGTTGTTTATACACATGCACTATCTGGGCAAGTACTTTGTGAATGTGTGCATGATTATGAGTGTGTGATGAAAAGGGCCACTTTACTTGAGGAAGGCATGGAATAGAAAGTATGAGATTTAGATATGAAAAATGAAACTGCATTTTTCTTTCTTTTTTTTTTTTTTTTTTTGAGATGGAGTCTCGCTCTGTCGCCCAGGCTGGAGTGCAGTGGCCAGATCTCAGCTCACTGCAAGCTCTGCCTCCCAGGTTCACGCCATTCTCCTGCCTCAGCCTCCCGAGTAGCTGGGACTACAGGCGCCCGCCGCCTCGCCCGGCTAGATTTTTGTATTTTTTAGTAGAGACGGGTTTTCACCGTGTTAGCCAGGATGGTCTCGATCTCCTGACCTCGTGATCCGCCCGTCTCGGCCTCCCAAAGTGCTGGGATTACAGGCTTGAGCCACTGCGCCCGGCCAGAAACTGCATTTTTCTTCTGGAGGGTCTAAACATAGTAGCAGACAAGAAAGGGGCAGTAAAAATGACAAGAATGTGACATTGCGGGACCATGCTTGTGGGCATCAAAATACCTTTCTATCCCCCAGGTCTCCTGTTAGTCACATTATTTGGTCTACCTTGTGAAAAAAACAGAGGCCCCATTCCTAGGGCTTGTTCATCAATGAAGGGGGCTCTTGGCAGGGAACTCGCGAAGTGCAGGGACTGAGTTTTCTTAGTGCTGCAGCCCCACTGCTTAAAACTCTCCTTTCTCGAAGCAACCATGATCAGGTGTTTTATTTGCATGGTTGAAACTGCAACTTCTAAATTTGGGATTAAAGAAATTCATCTGTGTTTTAAGTAGCACAAAGTTATTAACAGGCCAGGAAGACTTTGTTTCTTTCAGGCTTTCTTAATGGGTTTGAAAGAAAACACTGATCCTTCTACATCAACAGAGCTAAAGAAAGAGTCAGAGTCATTCTTCCACTATCTTTATAGTCTAGCTTGAATTTCAAACTGTGTCCTTCCTTATTCCAGAGAGGCAGCAAGAAAAAAATCCTGGATGCTTTGAAGGGATCTGCCACTATTTAAAAGGGGGTTGGGATTCTGTTTCAGCTGCATGTGGAACTAGGTAAGCTTCAGGGGCCTCAGAACTCCATGCTCCTCACTGATGTCACCCTGAACAATGCCCAGTTTTTCATGCAGGTTTTGTCCTATGACCAGTTAACTACATGTTCAATAAATATATGTCAAAGAAATAAATGCGTGAAAAGGCGACCAGTCCATCATCTTCTGATTAGGTTTTCTTGATTAGGTATGTGTTTAGTACAGCCGAATGAATAAGTTCACCTAGCTGCTGGTGACAGAAACCCAACTCAAACTAGTTGATGAAAAACAGAACTATACAGATCAATGAATCTCTCCCCCTTTTTCAGTTTCATAGATCTGAAAAAAACAAACCTAAGTACAGTCACCCAAGTGATGTCAGGAATCTCTCATGGCATTGGTCTCTGCTTTCCCTCTTGTTGGCCGTATTCTTTTTTTCTTTTTTTAAAAATTATTTAATGAATTTTCCTTAATAGCTGCAGCCAAGGCTCGCTCACGCGAGCGCGTGCTCTCTCTCTCTTTTTCTTTTCTTTTTTTTGACATGAGACAGAGTCTCACTCTGTCACTCAGGCTGGAGTGCAGTGGCACAATCACAGCTCATTGCAACCTCTGCCTCCTGGATTCAAGTAATTCTCGTGCCTCAGCTTCCCAAGTACTGCAATTACTTTTGCACCAACCTAATAGCTCGGATTACAAGCATGCACCACCACGCCCAGCTAATTTTTGTATTTTTTAGTAGAGACCAGGTTTCACCATGTTGGCCAGGCTGATCTCAAACTCCTGGCCTCAAATGATCCTCCCGCCTCGGCCTCCCAAAGTGGGATTACAGGCATAAGCCACCACGTCCAGCTGGTCATATTCTTAAGCAGGTTCTTCCCAGTCCGCAAACCCAGTGAAAGGGCTTACTCTTTCCCCATTACTGTGGGGAAAAAATCCTGTAGAGGCTTTCCATAGGCCCTATGCCCTGAATCAATCGTTACAACCAAGGAGATGCAGAGACTGCGTGCCCTTTCCTGGAGCTAGGAGCTAGGTGAGTCAATCCTGCACTGTCTCTACAAGGCCTGCAAAGGCAAGCAAGAAGATTCCCCAAAGTGAAATCAGGGTGCTGTTACCAAAAGAAGCTATGAAGGCAGGCAAAAAACAACAGCTGTTTCCCACGGGACAAAACCCGAAACACCCAATTCCATTGTTTGCTTCAAAATTAAATTTTATTTGACCCCAACTAGTTCCAGTCAAGTTTTTGCTCGATGGACCAGGTGAAGAAAAGGATAAAAAGAATGTCTCTATATAATGCATGATCAGGTGGTTTATGACGATGTCAAAAGCACTGAACAAAATCCAAATGCTCACATAAAATGGGATTAGGTTTCATAAGCCACCCAAGAAAATCAGTCTCATTTTTTATATAATAATGTATTACTGTGCCCAGAGCTAACCTGTAGCTCTAGGGGAGTACAATGTGTTTGTATTATTCTTCATTGTACACAGTGCCTCAGATATGGTAGGTACTCAATAAATATTTGTTAAATAATGAATGACTGAATTGATTTAAGAGCTGAGATGGGATTTTTTTCAACAATCATCCCTGCTTAACACCTCTCTTAACTGATAGCAAACACCTGAAATGTCCTCATTAGCTTCCTTCAATATGCAAATACTTCTGAGAGAGATCATTATTTGAAGCCTCCTTTGTCATTTATACCTAGGTGTGAGAAGTTTCTTGAGACCCTTCCCAGAGGGGGTCACAAAAGAGGAGCAAAGTGCACAAAATTCTAGGGTCAGGAGACACACTTTTCTGCCTTCCCAGTTTTGTTGGGGTAACCCAGGCTCTCCACGAGCCCTGTGCTGGATGTCCTGATCACAGTGGCTATGGATGCTGACAAGAGACCATTATTCCAGTTTTGCCCTCAAATCCCAGGAGAGCTGTGGGAATTCCAGTGAAGTCTCACTGTGGTCAAATGGGGCAGGAAACTGGTTCTTTGAGACTCCTCAGAGGAGGAAGACATGATGAATGTATTACATGCCTCAGAGGGTAAAGGAAGCCAAAAGAGTAAAACCACCCACATCCAAAACAGGAACTAAGAGACGTCTTACACATCCTCCTAATCCTGAAAAGCTGTGGGGCTTCTCCATGGGAGCTGGAGCAGCCAGGAAGACACTATGAAGGAAGAGGTCAGAAAAGGCTAGGATTCTGGGCAGGCGCGGTGGCTTATGCCTGTAATCCTAGCACTTTGGGAGGCCAAAGTGGGTGGATCACTTGAGGCTGGGAGTTCAAGATCAACCAGCATGGTGAAGTCCCGTCTTTATTACAAATACAAAAATTAGCCGAGTCTGTTGGTGTGCCTGTAATCCCAGCTACTGGGAACTCTGAGGCAGGAGAAACGCTTGAACCCAGGAGTTGGAGGCAGCAGTGAGCTGAGATGATGCCACTGTACTCCAGCCTGCATGACAGAGTAAGACTCGGTCTCAAAAAAAAAAAAAAAAAAAAAAAAAAAAAAAAGAAGGCTAGGATTCCCCCTGAGTACTCCTGTAAGTAATGACTCTAGTCCTTCATGATGTAATTTTACATAGAAATTTGAGAAAGTGGCCGGGCGTGGTGGCTCACACCTGTAATCCCAGCACTTTGGGAGGCGGAGGCGGGTGGATCACCTGAGGTCAGGAGTTCGAGACCAGCCTGGCCAACATGGTAAAACCCTGTCTCTACTGAAAATACAAAAATTAGCTGGGCATGGTGCCACACATCTGTAATCCCAGCTACTCCAGGGACCGAGGCAGGAGAATCGCTTGAACCTGGGAGGTGGAAGTTGCAGTGAGCCGAGATGGTGCCATTGCACTCCAGCCTGGGTGACAGAGTGAGACTGTCTCTAAATAAAAAAAAAAAGAAAAAGAAAAGAAAGAAATTAGAGAAAGTTACTCTAACTTGGGTAAACCCTTAAGTCAGTTACCACACTTACCAGTTTCTTCTGTTTTAAAGAATGAGTAGACTGAATTGCACTTTAACCAGCATGCAGAAACAAAATTCTAGAATAATTATGTGATTGGTACTCAAAGGATGGATATTACCAAGACACAGATACTCATTCCTCTCCAAGAAAACAATAGCCTCTTCAAACAATAAGACCTCCAACACTAGTCACTGCTGTTTGACTATCTAAGGAAGCCACGCGTACTAGACAGTGCCAGGCACATCCCCATCACAGCTACACCTGGCCTCTCAGGAGTGATACAAACAGGCTCATTGACCACCTCTGGAAGCAGAAGGGATGGAGAAGCACAACAGGGCCTGCTTTACATTGCTTCTAATTCTGTGTCTCTATTCATTCTACCACAAAAAAAGAAATGCAGTTTTAAGACCCCTGTTTTCTTTGTGGCTTAAAAATGTTAATTATCCTTATTTTTTTCTCATTGTAAAAGCAATGCATCTTTCTTTTAGAAAATTGGTGGGGGGAAAGAAAAAATTTTAAGAAGCAAATAAAAAAGTATTTTTAAGTCCACTATCCAGGGATAACTAATGTTACTATTTTATGGATTTTCTTCTTTTTTTTTTTCAGTGCATTATATACGTTTGTTTTAATTCTTGGTTGGTGCAAAATTGGGATTTTACTATATCTAATTTTCTCTTTCTTTTTTGTAACATGCTGTCATGAGCATGTCTTCATAAAGAATCACAAGTTTGATCATGAAAACGATACATTTTTGTGTTAACCAGAAACATCTGACCAGAACTAGCTCTGTATAAAACAGAGGGTAATAAGATAAACAGGTAATAAGATTCCCTGGTAGAAGTGAAGGTGTCCTAGTGGAGAGCAGTTCTTTCACAATCTAGATCTAAGATTCATATTATCCCTCCGACCTCATGTACTCTCAAAACTTAAAAACAAGCAAAACCTTTTGAATGAAAAATGAAGAGGCTGAGGGAGTTCCAAGAATTCATTAATAGTGGTTCAATGAAGGGACTGCAAAATTCAGAGGGACACATGATCTAAACCTCGTAAAAAGGATCATTGAGGGAAACCAAACAGAAATGTATTTAGTAACATGTAGCTGAAGCTTTTGCTGGATATTGGACTAGAATCTGGAAAAAGACACGAATTTTCAGTCAGATCCAAGTTTCTGTTTAAATTGGAGGAAGGCTTGCTGTGGGTGACACAAGCCTACCAAGACAACTGCCATGGCCTTCTCGTACACAAGCAGCAAACAAGGCTCAGCATATGAGCATGAGGCCAGTCCTGTGTGCCAAGTTAGCGAGAAGGTTCCTTGGAGTAGTGAACCCATGTAATTAATTGTATTCTCATTTCTAAGGACTGACCTTGCTAGACAGAGCCAAGTCTGCACCACTTAAGCCTAAATTGGGTAAGAATTCAGTGGCCAGCAAATCTTAGTTATTAAATAGTCACTGAATCCTCATTACAAGTGATTTAAATGCCCATTCACAGTTTCAATAATGTCATCCTGGAGTTATTCTAATCATCTCCTAATGGATTTACTAGTTTTCTAATTTCTTTTACTCCCTTTTACACCTCTGACCCCAAGTCAAAATTGTTGTTGTCAATAATACTTTTAACATTATCACCATTCTCAAAAGCTTTGATGCCATCAAAACCCTTAAATGAAATTAAAAGATGAAATCATGGGCTTTAAAGTTCTCCAAGAGCCACTGGTCCTCTTCTTCCACATTTCCATCTTACTTGTTAACCAGCCAAGCCACGCTCCTTAGCACATAATTGCATCAAGAATTATAAAAGTGGCCAAGGACCAGTGTTTATCCCTGTGACCAGACCAACTCTGGGATTGTGTTCTAAGGAAATATAATCCAAAGTACATATAAAGGGGCCGGGTGCAGTGGCTCACGCCTGTAATCCCAGCACTTTGGGAGGTGGAGGTGGACAGATCACTTGAGCCCAGGAGTTGGAGACCAGCCTGGGCAACATAGTGAAACTCCATCTCTACAGAAAAATACAAAAATATTAGCCAGGTGTCGGTGAACTAGCCAGGTGTAGGTGGCACATGCCTGTCCCAGCTACCTGGGAGACTGAGGGGGGAGGATCACTTGAGCCCAGGAGGTTGAGGCTGCAGTGAGCCATGATCGCACCACTGCACTACAGTCTGAGTGACTGTAGTCTCAAAAAAAAAAAAAAAATTATATACACAAAATTTCAATGAAATGTTTGACACCACTTACTTATCATACAGTGGAAGAATAATTAAGAAAAGGATGTGCCATTAACTTGATGGGATACTATGAAGCCATTACAAACAACTTAAAGGAATGGAAAAGCAGACTTGCGAACTTATTTTCATTTTTTATCCCTCTCCCCAGGCTTGGGAAATTAAAACAACAACGAACAAAAACAAACAAACAAAAAACACTTGAGAGTGTATACTCAGCAAAGATAAAAGAAGTGTCCAGCTCTGTCATGTACCACGCATATGGTGAGTGGCAGGAATGAGTCAGAGCTCCCAGGAGTGGGATGAGCTCAGGCAAGGCAGAGAGAGCCCCAGCGAAGGCACGCACACTCTCAAAGGGAAGGAGGGTGACACTTAGCTGCTCAGGACTTGCCCTAATGAAAACTCTCTCCCCAACCTTCCCCACCCTTGACCACCCTCAAACTACCAAACAGTGTGTTAAAAGCAATATCCAGTCGGGCGCGGTGGCTCAACCCAACACTTTGGGAGGCCGAGAAAGGCCGACCACGTGAGGTCGGGAGTTCACGACCAGCCTGACCAACATGGAGAAACTCTGTCTCTACTAAAAATACAAAATTAGCCAGGCGTGGTAGCCCATGCCTGTAATTCCAGCTACTCGGGAGGCTGAGCGGGGAGAATCGCTTGAACCTGGGAGACAGAGGGTGCGGTGAGCTGAGATCGCACCATTGCACTCCAGCCTAGGCAACAAGAGCGAAACTCCGTCTCAAAAAAAAAAAAAAAAAAAAAAAAAAGGAAGAAAGAAAAGAAAAAAAGCAATATCCAGTTCTCACACCTTAGGTCAGTGGGAGGAAGAAAAGTGGTCTCAGACAAGCAGAGGGTGTCAATAGTTTTACGCACTTCCAAACAAATAGAAGGCGTAGACAGGGCTGCCCACCTTAGACCTGGGCCCTGTACCAGCCAGCGACAGGGCTCTCTACAGCGCCAGAGTGGGCTAAAGAAAGGTTTTTCAGTGCTCGCTGTTTGTTCTGAGGTGTCTTCGCTGCATTTCCCCTGTTACGCTCCCCACGGGCATGAACCCTGGTCCTGACCTCCTATGGCTAAGTGTCGTCCCAAAAGCTCACTGACATTAAAAGGAAGGGAGGAAGAGAGAGAAAAGAGCAGAGAAGCGGGTGCACGTGGGAAGCTCTCGGTTAGCAGGTGAGAGGGCAAAAGCACCACCAGGACCTAGAAGAACGGTCTGCCCAGGCTACAGAGCAATGGGTTCCTTTTACGCTAAACTGAAAGTAGCCTAAGAATGCAAGAGTGTTTTAGAAATAAGGGACCTCTGCAACTTGGCCACAAACTGCAAGGAGCCGGAGTGCAGGGTGGCGGGCGGGAGTCGTGGGGCGGGGGGAAGCGGTGAGAGCAGTCCGAAAGCAGGCAAGACGAGCTAGACCCCCAGGCCGGGAAACCACACCCGCGGGAGACCCCGCACTCGGACTCCAGCTCCTCTGGGCGGAAGGGCCGTAGGGCAGGCTCAGATTTTCTGCTGGATGGGAGGGAGGAGACCGGGCCCACTGCCACTGCCCTCTCTCCTCCAACCTACCAAGATACCAATCTTCTCCCCCACTCTCCAGTCCCTTTTATACGCCCCAGCCCCCAGTTCTCCCACCCTCCAGGACCTCGGGAGTTCCTAGACCAGCGCCACCGCCAGCTCCTAGCCCTGTGGACGTATGTGAGCGACTTAACATCTCTGAGCCTCAGTTTCCTCATCTGCAAATGGAGATACAATGGCACCTAGGTGATTATTACGAATATCAGGTGAGTTCAATACAAGCAAAGGGCTTAAAAGAGTGCATTACCCCCAAATGAAGGTTCGGGGAGTTAACTTAATATTCACCCTTTCGTCTCCCACCACCCCTTTCTTAGCCAGGATTCGGGTATTCCCTTCCCTCGCCCGAGTTCCCCATCCTCATTCACCGACCCAGTCGCGGAGCGAGCAGGCCCAGCTCTGCGTGCACTGACGCGCTGGGCGGGGCGTGGCCAAGTGCAGAGGTCCCTTATTTCGAAAACACTCCTGCATTCTTAGGCTACTTTCAGTTCAGCGTAAAAGGAATCCATCGCTCTGTAGCCTGGTCAGGGCGTTCTTCCAGGTCCTTGTGGTGTTTTGCCCTCTCACCTGGACGGGGGACCTGGCACCGGGCTGCGTACTGAGGCGCCCTGCCCCCTGCGCACTTTCCTCGGCCGGTACTCCCGGCGCCCGCCAACACTGCGAGTAGAACCGCCGGGGCCAGCCCAGGCTCCGGAAGGCGGCTTCCGGGAGCGCGTGAGAACGTGGAGGCCCTGCCGGCGATGGGGGGTTGGAACGGCCGGACCAGGCAAAAGCCTGTCCCTCCCTGCTCCTCCACGCGGCTGGGCGGTAAGCGCTCCGGACCAGAGGCTTAGGGAATCAGAGGACACGCAGCAGAAGGGTCGCTGGTTGTGGTTGTTCGGAACGTGAGGCGAGAGGCGGAACAAGGCTGAAGGGAAGCGCTGAGAGCGTCCTTGCCGAGAGCGGCTCGTTGGTCTAGGGGTATGATTCTCGCTTCGGGTGCGAGAGGTCCCGGGTTCAAATCCCGGACGAGCCCAGGCTTTTACCCCACCCACCTACACCCAAAATTTAAACACAGATTTTTCCCCCCTGTCCCCCATATTCCATTCAGAAACTTAAATGAAAGCATACTGGTCCCATGAGCTCAAATGTTGATCCCCTTTGTGTTTTGAAGCGAAGGACCATGTGAGCTCAATTAATACAACATATGGTTACTGTACGCCCAAGGGCAACGCATTCAAATTGCTTTGTACCATGTAAAACACACACTTGAAAAACAGACGCCTAGTGCGGAATCCTGTGCACGCCTTTAACTCCTCCAAACGAGCAGGGGGCGTCATGGATTAGCAGGTCCCGGGGTTCGGGAATGAGCATTTCCGAGGAAAGGGGCGCCCGGGAGATACCCCCCCGGTGCTGGGCACTGTCGTGGATGAGTTTAAACCACGCCATAGGCAACCAAGAGCAGATCTCCCGATGTCTCTGTACATGCGCTGCATCCAGGAATAGACAGGTAGGAACAACGTTTTCATAGTACAATACTACATTACTAGCAAACTTTTTGCATTTTCAAAATGAGGCCTTTTAATGGTATTCCAACGTGGAGTGTGCTCCAAGTTTCTAAAAGTCTCAATTTTGTGTTTTACTCTGACCAACCTGTGTTTATTACGTTTAGTAATATATCTACAAAACATGCACTTAGGAGATTGTTACTACAAAAGAGGGCTCGTCCGGGATTTGAACCCGGGACCTCTCGCACCCTAAGCGAGAATCATACCCCTAGACCAACGAGCCGACATGCTTCTGGTTTGCCGTCATCGCTGAGGAATGCATAGCTATTTAGTCAGGCGCCCTCATGTGGTTGTTCGCATGTTAGGATTCGATCTTTCGGTTGTGTTTGCTTTCTAGAGATTATGCGTTTTCAATTTTCTTTCTTTTCTGTTTTGCTCTTTAAAAATCAGTAACACAGAAGAAAGCAAAGTAGTTGTCACTATCAGTATAATATCGACCTGTTATTTCGAAAACTGTAATTTTATTTCTATTCATGGCTAATAAATGGCTCTGAGTGTGGGACAATGTCACTGTGGCAGATTCCAGACTCTCTCCGTTACTGGGTCCTGGATGTTTCATTCGTTCTCTTTCGCACTTTTCTGTAATGTTGAAATCTCGGTTTCTTGCCGATATTTTTTATTGTAGTATTCAAAGCCCCACCTATTTAGCCTTGTGAATTCTCATCTCTGTTTTTACTCAGTGTTCTCTTCAGCTGGAAAACCTGTTTGCTTTTGGATAAATCCCAAACTCTAACCTTCCCAGAAAAAGATCCTTTAACATATCAAAACCAATTGTATGTGGTAAATAACTGGGTTTCAATCTTATCTCCTCTAACTGTAACTTCCTAGAGTGCAAGACACCTACACCAACACTGATTTGTACTGTAGAATTGGTAACCAATTGTGTGATTGCTGTTCGATTGTCCCAATATCTTTAATTAGATATAGTAGGCATGGCTTCTTAACTATATTTTAAATTCTTTTTTTTTCTTTCTTTCTTTTTTTTTTTTGAAACGGAGTCTCGCTTCGCTCTTTCGCCAGGCTGGAGTGAAGTGGTGTGATCTCGGCTCACTGCAACCTCCGCCCCCTCCGCCCTCCAGGTTCAAGCGATTCTCCGCCTCCGGAGTAGCTGGGATTAGAGGCGCAGGCCACCACGCCCAGCTAATTTTTGTATTTTTAGAAGAGACGGGTTTTACCATGTTGGCCAGGCTGGTCTCGAACTCCTGACCTCAGCTGATCCACCGTCCTCGGCCTCCCTAATAGGATTACAGGCGTGAGCCACTGCCCCCCGCCTAAATTCTTTTTTTTTTTTTTTTTTTTTTTTTTTTTTTTTTTTTTGCGACGGAGTCTCGCTCTGTCGCCCAGGCTGGAGTGCAGTGGTGAGATCTCAGCTCACTGCAAGCTCCGCCTCCTGGGTTCATGCCATTCTCCTGCCTCAGCCTTCCGAGTAGCTGGGACAACAGGCGCCTGCCACCAGGCCCGGCTAATTTTTTTGTATTTTAATAGAGACAGGGTTTCACCGTGTTAGCTAGGATGGTCTCAATCTCCTGATCTGGTGATCCGCCCGCCTCGGCCTCCCAAAGTACTGGGATTACAGGCGTGAGCTATCGCGCCCGGCCCTAAATTCTTAAATACTTAGCATTGAGGCTTACCATAGGAAAGCTAGCGCTCAATGAATAATTCTGAATGGTTACAATTTGTGCCAAATTCCTTAACAATAGAAATTTTAGGTGTTTTGTTTGTTTGTTTTGTTTTTTGATACAGGGTCTCACTCTGTCACCCAGGCTGGAGTGCAGTGGCATGATCATGGCTCACTGCATTTTAGTACTTTTGTTACCGGAAACAGGGATCTTCACCCAGACCTAGAGAGAGGGTTCTTGGATCTCGTGCAGGAAAGAATTCAGGTTGAGTTGCAGAGCGTAATGCAAGAAGCAGGTTTATTGGAAACTACTCTTACAGAGCAGGACATCCTCAGAAAGTAGGAGGAGAAACACCCTGTCCTTAAGTTTTTCTTATATAGTGATCTTACCTATGTAAAAGCTAAGCTAAGCTGTGCCTACATGCGGGTGAGCAGACAACATGACAAAATTTGTTACTCTATTTATTTATTTATTTATTTTTTTGAGACTGAGTCTGGCTCTGTCTCCTAGGCTGGAGTGCAGTGGCCGGATCTCAGCTCGCTGCAAGCTCCGCCTCCCAGGTTTACGCCATTCTCCTGCCTCAGCCTCCCAAGTAGCTGGGACCGCAGGCGCCCGCCACCTCGCCCGGCTAGTTTTTTGTATTTTTTAGTAGAGACGGGGTTTCACTGTGTTAGCCAGGATGGTCTCGATCTCCTGACCTAGTGATCCGCCCGTCTCGGCCTCCCAAAGTGCTGGGATTACAGGCTTGAGCCACCGCGCCCGGCCTACTCTATTGATTTAAAGAAGACAATTATTGACATTTTAGTGTGTGAATACATAAAAGCATAACTATGATATCTTAAAGGCATATATTGCTGTGGATATTAGGACATTTGGACTTCTTGCTGTTGTAGGAGTGGGTCCTAGAGATCTTCAGGCTGTTTACTTAACTATAAACATCCCATGACTATGGGTCGTGGCAGGCAAGGAGTGTGCCTTCTTAGTCCTAAAATGGAGCCGAACTTAAAATGGCGTTATTCTAGCTTTCCTAGAATTCTGCTTCCATATCACGTTGACAAACACGTTGATAAACAGTAATTGTGAATTGTCATTCTAGCAAATAACCAACCAGATAGGAAACGAGTAGACAGAGTGACTATCCTAAATAGACCCATTCATTAATTTTATTTCATGTGTCATGCATTCATCGGTTTGTTCATTCATTCATTGCTCATTCTTTTTTATCTTTTTCCGAGACAGAAATCTTGCTCTGTCACCCAGGCTGGAGTGCAGTGGCGCAATCTCAGCTCACTGCAACCTCCGCCTCCCGGGTTCAAGCAATTTTCCCGCCTCAGCCTCCCCAGTAGCTGGAATTACAAAAGGCCGGCACCAAATGTATTTTTAGCAGAGACGGGGCGGTGGGGGCGGAGCGGGGTGTTTCGCCATGTGGTCGAGGCTGTTCTGGATCTGACCTCGTGATCCGCCCGCCTCGGCCTCCCAAAGTGCTGGGATTACAGGCGTGAGCCACCGCGTCCGGCCTGCTCATTTTTCAACAAACATTTAACGACAAGTACTGTGTGGCCGACTTCAAACTGTCAACTTTCTTCCTATGGTTTGACAACAGAAAATTATAGAAAATCTAGCACTGTCTTCACCCTTCTTTGTTTCATTTCAAACTGCCCTAACTTGAGTCTTCAGTTCTTAGGGCTCCAGGAAAGGAGGGAGGATAAGAATACCCTGTACAATGTTAACAAGTTCTAGATTGCCAGGATTGTGTATTCATCAAAATCTAACTGGAAAAAAATATGCCCTGGACACCTAAGAAGTTTATACTGCTTTTCTCCTTAAAATGAGGAAGCCATAGAATATAACTGGTTAGAGAAAATAATGTAACCACTTCAGATATCTGAAAGCCTCAGTCTCAAGAAGTGTCCCTGCTCGCTCTCTTTTCCCATTTGAATTTACTATCGCTATTATCATTTTAGGTTTTTTTCCCCCAACTTCTACTTCTCTCTAATCATTAAAAGGAACTTGTCTTTTTCTCGGCAGACCAAATACTTGAGTATTTCATTTGACTGTCATAACAATGATGCAGAAAGACTGACAATAACAAAACTCAGAATATCGATTGCTTCATTGACAGTGGGAAACATCCTTATTTGGTAGCAGAAAGGCCTGCGCTATCTGTCCAGGCACATGCTTCCCTAGAATTAGGTCCTTGTGAAGCAGATGCAGTACACAGATGGTTGCAGGGCCCAGGAAGACAGTGTATCTTGAGGAAAATTCTATCCCAGCTACAGTGAATTTAGAAGTCTGGCAACACAGCCTTCTCCTGTAAGAATTAACACCTCCCTAAGGACCCTTTTACCCTTGTTCCCCCGAATTGGTGTCTCTGTGCCCAGGGGCAGGAGACACTAGAACTCTAATTTTTCAATTTTCAAAATTTTCTAGCAACAATGCTTCTGGATTAAGACATTCTTTGTGAAACTGATTTGGCTTCAGGCAAATCTTTCTCAAGGTGGCCCGGGATTCCTCTTTGAATCTGTCTGATTGTTATCTGTGAGGAGTCAAATTCTCAGGGTTCCTGGAACAACACTCACATTCCAGTTTTCCTCTGGCAACAGATCTTGAAGACAAGGATAGACAGGCTAGAAATTGAGACTCTTTTTCTCTTCATTATATTCTCATCCAATTTACATCCAGTCCTGTAGTTCTTTTTGTGAAATGTCTCTCAAATCCTGTCTTCTTATCCCCACTGTCAATACCTTATTTCCTGCCCTCTTCATTCTTGCCCTGCTGCAGTGGTTACCTTTTAAAAACACAGATCTGAACTTCCTACACCCCTTTCACCACTCTCCACTGCCTCCAGAAAAAACAACTCAAGGCTCTTCAAAATATGACCGCAGCCTCCTTTCCTGGCATTCTGTCTTCCCCTCCTCCCCTCACTCCCCTCAAGTTGCAAACCTGATGTTTCTCACACTTGGTAGGTGGTTTCATTTCTCGATGAGTGTGCTTTTCCTGTTTTCTCGGTTCTCTGAGTTTTCTTTTCCTGTTTTCTCTCTGGTGAACTTTTATTCATCGGTTCTCTGAGTTTTCTTTTTCTTTTCCTGTTTTCTCTCTGGTGAACTTTATTCATCCTTGGTGAATCTTTCTAGATGCTTCTTGGGCCAGTGGATTTTGGGAGAGCAAGGTATATGTGGCTGAGGTACATCACAATCAGCAGAGAAGCTTTAAACACTGCCGAGTGTCACTGTCTCTGCTGGCTTTGGGTTTCATCCTTATTCACTCTTCCCACCCCGCTTTTTTTTTTTTTTTCCGAGACGCAGTCTGGCTCTATCGCCGAGGCTGGAGTGCAGTGGCGCGATCTCGGCTCACTGCAAGCTCCGCCTTCCGGGTTCACGCCATTCTCCTGCCTCAGCCTCCCGAGTAGCTGGGACTACAGGCCCCCGTCACCACGCCAGGTAAGTTTTTGTATTTTTAGTAGAGACGGAGTCTCGCCCTGTCGCCCAGGCTGGAGTGCAATGGCACGTGATCTTCTCTCACTGCAGCCTCCGCCTCCCAGGTTCAAGCGATTCTCCTGCCCCAGTCACCCGAGTAGCTGGGTATAGTCGGGCAGCGCGCCACCATGGCCGGCCAATTTTTTTGTATCTTTTAGTAGAGACAGGTTCACCACGTTGGCCAGGCTGGTCTCGAACTCATGACCTCGTGATCTGCCTGCGTCGGCCTCCCGAAGTGCTGGGATTACAAGTGTGAGCCACCGCGCCCAGCCCTCATTTTTACTCGAGTACTTGTTTGTGTACCCCTAGTAGAGGATGTGCTTCTTGAGAGTAAAGCCCAGGCGTTCTACATCCATGGTTCAATTAATGCATTGGTATCTTTTCCAACCTATGGCATGTAAGACACACTTCAAAAGGATCTGCCGAGAGAAATAGGGCGAAGTGGTTCTGGTATTTTTTTTTAGTTTTTTTTCTAATGTTCTTATAATTTTGCTGTACTACAGTGTTAGCTAAAACAGCACAGCTATCAGGAATGGCATTGTTAAGACTGACCTTAGACAAAACCTTTTTTTTTTTTTTTTTTTTTTTTTTTGAGACGGAGTCTCACGCTGTTGCCCAGGTTGGAGTGCAGTGGCGCGATCTCGGCTCACTGCAAGCTCCGCCTCCTGGGTTCACGCCATTCTCCTGCCTCAGCCTCCTGAGTAGCTAGGACTACAGGCGCCCGCCACCGCGCCCAGCTAATTTTTTTTTGTATTTTTAGTAGAGACGGGGTTTCACTGTGGTCTCGATCTCCTGACCTTGTGATCCGCCCGCCTCGGCCTCCCAAAGTGCTGGGATTACAGGCTTGAGCCACCGCGCCCGGCCTAGACAAAACCTTGAAGTGACAGGTTGCATTTTGGGTTCTCACCATACTCTTCCCCGGCTCTTGTCCTAATTGTCTAAAGCTTGTTTCCCTTCCTCACCGTATCAGCCTCCCACCTGAATCTTCCCTGTTCCTCCTTCACATTCATCTTTCTTGTGCCCCTGTCCCTCCATTTTTCCCTTTTGTAAGTCATTTTCATAAGAATCCTTCCAAATACTTCCCCTACTGATTGGACAACCCGTAGGTGGCAGACTGTTCTGGGCCAAGGTAACCAAGTTGAGCAGGGCCAGCAATCAGTGTCGGGAACTTCTGCAGGGCACTTCAGAATCAGTGTCGGGGAACTTCGGCATTCTATTTTTCACGGACACAGACAGGAACACTGAGATGCAAAAGCAAAACAATCAAAAAGCATTTTTATTTGTTTTCCAGGTAGTAGGAAACCCGAGTTCCAGATTCCCATCCTTCTGAAGCCAGGAGGGAGGTTCCTAAGAGGAGGTTAGGGCAAGATGGAGACTTCTTTTTAAACTAGCAGATTTCGCAAATTGCGACACATACATTATCTAGTCCACGCAAAGGACAGGCCTTGGGGACAGGGCAAGGGGAACGTGTTCCACCTGCACGACTGAATTAGAAGTCTCTCCCCCATCAATTGAACGCCTCACTATTTTTCATTCTGTCTTTTCTTTCTTTTTAAGGTAAATGAATTGCTTCTTTTTCGTTAGGTGAGGCCGGCAGAGACCAAGAAGAGCTGAAGCGGAGGCGAGGTTAGTACCCAGCAAAGACCCGTGGCGAGGAGAGACAATGAAGAGGACCATGGGACTGGACCCTGAGAAAGGCAAAGGAGACGCTGGCTGGCTGGGCCCGCAGGCGGACAGCCACGCAGGCAGGCGGAGGGCTCGGCTCGGCCTGGGACCGCTGCAGACCCGGCCTCCGCGCGGGGCCAAGCCGCCTGGGTGGGACCGAGGAGGCGGGGCCTTCCCCGTGGACGGGTGATGGACAGACTGTCTCTCCAATCGCGTCCTTAAAGGGCGTCGCGGCGTGGAGGTGCCACCCGGCGCGGGTGGCGGAGAGATCAGAACCGTTTTCCCCAAGCCGAGCCAACCTCAGCGGGGACCGGGACTTAGAGGCGCGGCGGCGGCAACTGCAGCGGTTGGACGATGGCAGCGGCCACCGGAGCCGGGGCGGTGATTGCAGCCCCAGACAGTAGTCGCTGGCTGTGGTCGGTGCTGGCGGCGGCGCTCGGGCTCTGTGAGTGATGCCAGGACCAGGGCTGGGGCCGGGGAGGGGGGCTCCCGGGCCCGGCACACGCCCCTCGCAGGCCAGGCGCGCGTGCTGAGACCCCAGGTGGGGAGGGGGCGCGGCCTGCGCTCTCTGGGGCCGAGGGAACCCAGCCCATGGGGAACGCGGGCCCCCGCGACCGGCCAGGAAGGCGCAGAGCCTCTTTCTTCCCCTTCCTGGATCCTCGAGTGCGGAGGAGGAGGGGAGAGCGCTCTATCTTGCTCCTTCCCGGGGGGCGGTCCGGGGGAGCGGGCCCTTCCCGGGGGGGCGGTCCGGGGGGAGCGGCGCACGTTTTTCATTTGTAGGGGTTGGTTCTGCTGCGGTGAGCCCTCATTCAGATTTAAGTAGTAGTGGAAAGGTCACTAGAGTAATAGCCCCATACACCTTGGACGTAATTCTTTAGTAATGAAGATGAATGTTGATATGTACAAATCAACAGCTGATGTTATTGGTTCAATTTAGAAAATTATTGTATCTAAAATTGTTGCCAAATCACCGTTTTTCTGGTCAGGGATACTGCACATAAGAGTTCATCTTTTACAGGAAAGCTTCTCAAGTTTTATCAAGACAGTTATTCAGCAAACATTTACCAAGCACCTTTTAAGTGTTAAGCACCAAGCTGCTCTAGGAAAGAGAGTCCTCACCTTTGAATAATTTGCAATTCAGTGAGAGAAACACTGTGAAAAGTGCTATAAGAAGTCTATTTTTTTTCCCCTGCGGCAGGTGGTGGTAGGATGGGTCTCACTGTATTGCCCAGGCTGCTCTGGAGCTGAAACTCCTGGGCTCCAGTGATTCTTCTGCCTTTTCCTCCCAAGCAGCTGGGGCTACAGGTGTGTGCCACTGTGTAGGATCAGAAGCACATTGGTAAAGATGTACTGTGGAAGCTTGAAGGAGGGTCATTATCTCAGATTGTAGTTCAGGCTACTGGAGGAAAGGAGTTTAAACTGAGTAGGCATGGGGGAGGGGCAGAAGTACATACAGAGTTATGAATGAACCTGTTGGTCGTTCAGTATAGTGGGAGGTTGGACTGTATATGAGGGGGATGGTGGGAGTTGAGGCAGGAGAGCCTGCCAAGGGCACCAACTTACAAAAGGCCTTGTCTGCCACACTTAATCCAATGAGGATTTCTCTGTCTGTTGAGATGTGAAGGATGGCTTAGGGTGGGGTGAGGCTGAAGCCAGAGAAGGCAGAGGACTATTGTAATAATCCAGGGGAGGATGATGAAGATCTGAATTCAAGCATTGGGCCATGAAGAGAGGACACATATTCATGAGCCACTTAGAAAGTACATTTGAGGCCGGGCGCGGTGGCTCACGCCTGTAATCCCAGCACTTTGGGAGGCCGAGGCGGGCGGATCACGAGGTCAGGAGATCGAGACCATCCTGGCTAACACGGTGAAACCCCGTCTCTACTAAAAATGCAAAAAATTAGCCGGGCGAGGCGGCGGGCGCCTGTAGTTCCAGCTACTCGGGAGGCTGAGGCAGGAGAATGGCGTGAACCCGGGAGGCGGAGCTTGCAGTGAGCCGAGATCTCGCCATTGCACTCCAGCCTGGGCGACTAAGCGAGACTCTGTCTCAAAAAAAAAAAAAAAAAAAAAAAAGAAAGTACATTTGATAGAGCTTGGAAACATTGATGCAGGCTTGAAAGAGGAGGTGGATAAAATGATCATAGATTTTGGGCTTGGGAAGCTGGGCATATTTTTGGCCTTTTCACAGATGGGTAAATAGGAGTCTTGGGGGAAGAAGATGATGGAGATAATTTTGAACATGTTGAGTTTGAGATGCGGGTAAGACAGCCAAATGGAGATGGGCAGAAAACAATTGGATAGACAGTTCTGGAGGTGAGGAGAAAGTTCTGGTTGGAAATGGAGATTTGGAGAATTACGTGGCTAATAGTTAAAGCTTGGATTGTTTGGATGAGGTCATCCAGGGAAAATGCACTGAAGAACATCGCAGAGAGCCAAGGACAGAGTTCTGGGGTATATGAAACCTGAGAAAGAGGCTCTGTGACTAAGAGAAAAACCAGGCGAGTTTGGTATTTCAGCATTGTCAGATGAAGAGAGATTAAATGTGATAAGAATTCACTGAATTTGGCAATTGAAATGAGCACACAGTATATGAGGACTAAATCTCCATAATTTGTACCATCCATTTCAGTAAATGGAACCTGCATACATCTAATTGTGCAGGCCAGAAACCTAGGGTCCATGCCTGATTCTTCCCTGTCCTTCACATCCAATCAGTTCTCCCGTCTTTAAAATGCATCTGGAATTGATGTTTTTTCTACCTCCACTCCTAGCCTTTTAGTCAAAGTCACCATCATTTCTTGCCTATGTTACTGTGATAGCCTCCCAGCTGTTCTTCCTCTTTTTCCCCCTCTGGGATTTTTTTTTTTTTTTTTTTTTTTTTTTTGGTTATGGAGTCTTGCTCTGTCTTGCCCAGG
The DNA here is from genome assembly GCF_024542745.1 of Macaca thibetana thibetana. Classification (NCBI taxonomy): domain Eukaryota; kingdom Metazoa; phylum Chordata; class Mammalia; order Primates; family Cercopithecidae; genus Macaca; species Macaca thibetana. The sequence continues at coordinate 195,438,826 of NC_065578.1, read as the reverse complement.
CTGGAATGCAGTGGTGCAATCTCAGCTCACTGCAACCTCCATATCCCAGATTCAAGTGATTCTTCTTGTGCCTCAGCCTCCCAAGTAGCTGGGACTACAGGTGCATGCCACCATGCCTGGCTAATTTTTGTATTTTTTAGTAGAAACTGGGTTTCACAGTGTTGGCCAGGCTGATCTCGAACTCCTGACCTCGTGATCCCCCCACCTTGGCCTCCCAAAGTGTTGAGATTACAGGCGTGAGCCACCTCACCTGGCTGATTTTTTTATTTTTAGTAGAGACAGGGTTTCACCATGTTTGCCAGGTCTGGAATTCCTGACCTCAAGTGCCTCCCAAAGTGCTGGGATTACAGGCATAAGCCACCACGCCCAGTACCCCGCTTGGTTCTTTTTAATTCATTCTTTACAAAACTGCAAGAATGATTTTGTTAAAATGCAAATCAGATCATGTTGCTTTCTTGTTTAAAATCCTTAATGGCTTCCCATTGCACTTGGAATGAAATCTACACTTCCCATAGCTTAAAAAGCTCTTTGTGATCTGGTTTCTGCCTACCTCTGTAACCTCAACTTGTACCACCCACCACCCCCTTCTCACTATATTCAAGCCACCCTGCCATCTTTCTGCTCTGTGACGCCCATCCCACCTCAGGCCTTTGAACTAGCTATTCTGATGTTGCCCAGGGCTGGCTCCCTTTCATCATGGAGGCTTTAACCTAAGTTTCACTTCTTTAGGGAGACCTCTCTGACCACCTTATTCTAGGATACTTACCTGTTACTCTTTGCTGGTTTGCTGTTTACCTCCTTATTGTAATTTCTATTTGGTTTTTCTTCTCTTTTTTTTCCTCCATCAGAATCTAGGACAGACAAAGCATCTGTCTTGCTCATAGAAGTTTCCTAGTGCTTAACATAGTGGATATGGTAGATGCTAAAAATATTTGTTAAATGGCAGTGAGGCATAGGCATGTCTTGACAACAGTTTGGTAGGAGTTTGCAATATGTAGTTATGATTTAGCATGGTATAAGTAGGTACTCAATATGTGTTTATGCAAGAAGAATTTTTCCCAAATGTGAACATTGCTTGATTATTTCTCATTATCAGTTCCCTTGGCCTTTTACTTGTTTACTAGTCGGGATAGTAAAATAGAAACTTAGTCCTATAAAATATATTTTTGTTTACTCCAACTCCAGGATATCCACTAGGCTTAGATGCTGCCAAAAGAAAAAGATAAATATTAAGTGAAAGACAGCTATATGCAAAAGTACATAAAATGCAAATTTGTGTTTTTACTAAGTCTAATTTATTATTCAACTTAAATGAACACCTACTAGGCACCAGGCACTGTTTATGTATGGGATGCAGCCGGGAGCCTAGATGCTAGTGAGAAGTGACAGACAGGAAACATCTACTCAAATAAATAATGCCAAAGGACAGATTAAATTCCCGACAGTCATAACTTTTAAGAAAATATGATTGATTTAATATGATAATTTGCAGCAAATTTTTAAAAAATGGAACATCTTATTTGTGTTACAAGATATTTTTAAAACTTACAAGGGATATATTGTAGGATTTCTTTAAAGGTTGATCTTTCCCACTGAGTTTTAAAAATGTGATTTAATTGGGAAAAACAGCTTTTCAGAAATATTGCTGTTTCTCCTCCAGCCAGTAGATGCTGGTGTACCTCCTAAATATTTCTCACCATCCCCTTTGCATCCGCACCGAAGCTAATATAGTACAGCCACAATCACGTCTTTTCTGGATAATTACAGCCTTCTAACTGGAGCCTGAGTGTTTTTGAGTTGTATCTTTTATCTGAGAATTTGAATTATTTGTGTAAGACATCTCATGTGTACCTCAACCTTGGAAAGATTTCTAATCTTGCTCTCTAAGACCACAGATGTCATTTTAAAAGGGAGAGTAAAATGGTAAGCTTTGGCATATAATTTGTTATAAATTAGTCTTTAGCCCCATCGAAGGCAATATAGTTATTAGAAGAACTAGAAGCATCTCCTGAGGTCTCAAGTGTCATATGGCTCTGAGACTTAACCCCTAAGGCTGGTGATATTAAGCCTTCATGTATCTTGAGTGATATTCCTTTTTTCCTTTTCCACTCTTACTTTGCTAAGTCTTTTGACATTAGCAGTGCCCTAGAGTCCAGACAAAAGTCTTTGGAATTTTTGCTGCTGTAAGAAAGCAGAGGTCAGTCGACTCCGTTCACCATAGTGCATAAATTGATAAATCGTAGTTGTCTCCTGGGATATTTATATCTTTGCCTTTAAACCCCTTTATTTATTCATTATCACTTTTTTTTTTTTTTTGGAGACAGAGTCTCGTTTTGTCACCCAGGCTGGAGTGCAGTGTGCAATCTCGGCCCACAGCAACCTCTGCCTCCCAGGTTCAAGTGATTCTCCTGCCTCAGCCTCTTGAGTAACTGGGATTACAGGCATAAGCCACCACGCCTAATTTTTTTTTTTTTTTTTTTTTTTTGAGACAGTTTCGCTCCTCTTGCCCAGGCTGGAGTGCAGTGGCATGATCTTGGCTCATTGCAGCCTCCACCTCCCAGGTTCAAGTGATTCTTCTGCCTCAGCCTGCCAAGTAGCTGGGATTACAGGCACCTGCCACCATGCCTGGCTGATTTTTTGTATGTTTAGTAGAGACAGAATTTTGCCATGTTGGGCAGGCTGGTCTCCAACTCCTGACCTCAGGTGATCCACCCGCCTCAGCCTCCCAAAGTGCTGAGATTACAGGCGTGAGCCACTGCGCCCGGCCCTAATTTTTTTTTTTTTTTTTTTGTATTTTTAGTAGAGATGGGGTTTCACCATGTTGGCCAGGCTGCTCTCGAACTCCTTACCTCAGGTGATCCACCCGCCTCGGCCTCCCAAACTGCTAGGATTATAGGCATGAGCCACCGTGCCCAACCTATTCATTGTCTTTCAATGCATGTGGCTACTGTAATTTTTTATTCACTTATAATTTTTTCTTGATCCCATTAGGCCTTTATCCAAGATGATTTCATTGATAAATCCTCCTTCAGTAGGTTTTTTCTTCTAAACTCAGAGTCTCTAGATGTGATACCTTTTGATACCTCTGATCTTACTGTCAGAACATAGAGCTTGAGTAGTTTTTTAGCAACAGTGATACATTGAATTCAGTACTTAGGTTTAATTGATTGGGGTTAGAAATGGCAGTATGTCTTTGCCTATCCTCTGTATTGCAGATAAGATTGCCCCATAGAATGAAATCCGTGACTTAAGTTTTGTTAGGAGCATGCTGCAACCAACTGAACAAACCTCGATGAACTTGCAATGAACATTTTTTTATACTGGGACCCTGATATTCTACTTGGAGATCTAGGGAGTTTATTATGTGCATTTTAAAAGATGCTGTGCCGGGCGCGGTGGCTCAAGCCTGTAATCCCAGCACTTAGGGAGGCCGAGACGGGCAGATCACGAGGTCAGGAGATCAAGACCATCCTGGCTAACACAGTGAAACCCCGTCTCTACTAAAAAATAAAAAAAAAAAAAATTAAAAAAACTAGCCGGGCGAGGTGGCAGGCGCCTGTAGTCCCAGCTACTTGGGAGGCTGTGGCAGGAGAATGGCGTAAACCCGGGAGGCGAAGCTTGCAGTAAGCTGAGATCCGGCCACGGCACTCCAGCCTGGGCAATAGAGCAAGACTCTGTCTCAAAATAAATAAATAAATAAATAAATAAAAGATGCTGTTATCGGCCGGGCGTGGTGGCTCATGCCTGTAATCCCAACACTTTGGGAGGCTGAGGCAGATGGATTGCCTGAGCTAAGGAGTTCAAGACCAGCCTGGACAACATGATAAAACCCCCATCTTGACTGAAAATAAAAAAAATTAGCTGGGCGTGGTGGCGCATGCCTATAATCCCAGCTACTCGGGAGACTGAGGCATGAGAATCACTTGAGCCTGGGAGGCAGAGGTTGCAGTGAGCTGAGATCATGCCACTGCACTCCAGCCTGGGTGATAGAGTGACATCCTGTCTCAAAAGAAAAAAAAAAAAAAGACGCTGTTATTAAAATTCAGAAATGTGTTCTTTTCTCTCCAAACATTAAGTTTACAATGTGAAGTTATATAAATTTAACATAATCATGTGCTTCTTCCAGATAACACTTGGTAAACTTGAAAAGATGAAAAGTTATAAGGTGTTGTCTTGTCACTTTAGCTTCAATGAGAACCCAGTGACCCTGTGGCCAGACAGTGTCTAATAGTTATTCTCTAGTCAAGTCCAGGTTATCATTGCTGTATACGTTCTTCCAAAGGGTGTTGCTGAGGAATAGGAAGCATAGATAGAAGACTCAGGTTCCTAAGAGAAATGTAGTAAAATGCAAATATTTGAAATCTCCTAAATGTCTGAAAAGGGCAAAGAAAGAGAGTGAGTGAGCAGTTACGGAGATGTCTTCACTTCTCCCTCTCCCTTTTCTGTTTCTTAGCCCTTAGAAGTTAGGGCATAGAACTAGGTTCATGTTATATCTTCTGCTCTGCTCTCATTTATTGAGTGCTTGACTATGTGCCACGCCTCTGCTAAGCAATTTACTTACATACTCCTTACAGCTCTGTGCAGTAATTATTTTTTATTAATTTTATAGATAAGAAGACTAAGTTTCAGAGAGATTGTGTAACTTGTCTAAGATCACACAGCTAATATATGGTAGAGTTGAGACTCCAAAGCACATGTTTGCAACCACTCTCCTATATTATGGAATTTTTTCTTCAAAGTCTCTAAACATTTTGGGGAAGATTCTGGAATATCTTAAGTGTTTACAGAGTGGCTTTTTAGCTGTCCTGGGGCATCCAGATTTCTTCCTCTTTGGAGTAATGTTGTTTGTGCCAAGATCCCTCATGCCTCGATACTGTTGACTCTGTCAAAGAGAAATAAAGCTGCCGTGTTGAAGCCATCCTCACCAACCATGCAGAATCTCTTTGTGCCACCCAGTACTCTGAATGCTCCTCAGGGATTTTTAATGATGTTGGTTTTTGTTTGTTTGTTTGTTTTTTGTTTTTTGAGACAGAGTCGATACGGCCCAGGCTAGAGTGCAGTGGCACGATCTCCACTCACTTGCAGCCTCCACCTCCCTGGTTCAAGCCTTTCTCCCGTCTTAGCCTCCCGAATAGCTGGGATTATGGGTTCCTGCCACCACACCAGGCCAATTTTAGTATTTTTAGTAGAGACAGGGTTTCACCATGTTGGCCAGGCTGGTCTTGAACTCCTGACCTCAGGTGATCCACCTGCCTCAGCCTCCCAAAGAGTTGGGATTACAGATGTGAGCCACCGCGTCAGCTGATGTGGTTCTTGTAGGTTCTTCTCACTCATACCTCTCCTGCTATCAAGAGCACAAGCATGAATCCATTATACTGAGTGTCTGGTACCATACTGGGCTCAGAATGGTTCCTTGCCCCTCATTAGCTAACATGACCTGTGGAAGAAGCCACTAAGCCTTGACTCTCTTCCTTTGAGATGAATTCTTCTCTGGAGGCTGTGCAGGTCCTTTTGCAATTAGACTCCTGGCATGCTTGCCCTACAGAATGTCCAAACAGGCCCAGGCATCCAAACCAGAGACTCCTCACTTGTACCTCTTCTTGGCTCCTCTGCCCCATTGACAGAGGTTCTGTAGCCATGTTATCTGCCACAAGTCAGAGGTCTAGCACTTGTCTGTTAACTCTTGGGAACTTTGAGTCTTGATCATTTTCAGCTATTAGGAATTTAATTCTTCTTTTTTTCTTCAGTGACTGCAAATTTAGAACTCCAGTGAGGCTTGCTGAATCTTGCACACTAAAGAAATTGGTGAATGGATTAATAATGAACAGAGGTGATGCTAATTTATAATCAAGTTGAATAATATGGATTTAAGACCAGAAAATGGGCCAGGTGCAGTGGCTCACGCCTGTAATCCCAGCACTTTGGGAGGCCGAGGCAGACGAATCACTTGAGGGCAGGAGTTTGAAACCAGCCTGGCCAACATGATGAAACCCCATCTCTACTAATAATGCAAAAAATTAGTTGGATGTGGTGGCACGCACCTGTTATCCCAGCTATCTGGGAGGCTGAGGCACGAGAATCACTGGAAACTGGGAGACGGAGGTTGCAGTAAGCCGAGATTGTGCTACTGCACTCCTGCCTGGGTGACAGAGTGAAACTGTGTCTCAAAAAAAGAAAAAGGATCAGAAAATGCTAAGGAGGCTAAGGAGGCAGGAGGATCACGTAAGGACAGGAGTTCAAGACTGGCTGGGGCAAAATAGCAAGACCCCATCTTTACAAAGTAAAAATAAACCAAAAAACAAATTATAGGTCCACAGTTTTTTTATCTGTAACTCCAAAGCCATAAAAACTTTGAAAATTAAGTTTTTTCCTAAGCTTGATACAAATTCTTTGGCTGCAAAATTCAACCTGGAGTAATAAGATACTGTTTACAACTGTGATCCTATTTGGTATGATTAATTGTATTTTTTACCACAGAGATATTAATATGTTTGATTGTGGGATGCTGCCCTATACTCTGTTGGGACTATTACGTAACATATAATATAGGTATTGTATTAATTTTTTAAAATCCGAAAAATTCTATATTCTGAAATACACCTGGCCTTAAGGATTTTTGATTAGCTTGCTGGCCTGTACAATATCTTATCTCAGAAATTTCCTTCTAGTAAGTACTAAGAACTACAAAATATTGCCTGGGCAACATGGCAAAACCCCATCTTTGGGAAGATTACTTAGGAATGGAGGCTGAAGTAAGCCATGTTTACGCTACTGCACTCCAGCCTGGGTGACAGAGGGAGACCCTGTCCCAAAAACAAACAAAAAACTACAAAATACAGTTTAGTTCTTTATTTTTTCATTTTTAGAAATGCGGTCTCACTATGATGATCAGGCTGGAGTGCAGTGGCTGGCTATTCACAGGTATGATCAAAGTTCCCTGTAGCCTCAAACTTTTGGGCTCAAGTGATCCTCCTGTCTCGGCCTCCAAGTAACTGGGACTATAGGTGTGTCAAACCCAGCTCATTTTAGTTCCTTTTTTTTTTTTTTGAGATGAGTCTAGCTCTGTTGCCCGGGTTAGAGTGCAGTGGTGTGCCCTCGGCTTATCACAACCTCTGCTTCCTGGGTTCAAGCAGTTTTCCTGCCACAGCCTCCCGAGTAGTTGGGATTACAGGCATGCACTGCCATACTTGGCTAATTTTTGTGGAGATGGGATTTCGCCATGTTGACAAGGCTGGTCTTGAACTCCTGACCTCAGGTGACCTGCCTGCCTTGGCCTCCCAAAGTCGTTTTAATTCTGTAAATGTTTTGGTCAATAAAGCTAATGTGCTTTCCACTTAAGAGCGTTCATTGAAACTCCTTTAGATATTTATGCTACTTTGGACTCAGCCTGTGTTTTATTCAAGGAATTCTAAATCTGTGAACTGGCACAAGTTTGCGAATTGATTGAAGGGTCCTGACTTTCTGTTTTTATGATTCACATTAGATTTTTGTTCACTTGCCCTAGAACTTTTCTGCTTATATAGGTCAAGTAAGAATTTAGTAGGCTTCCCCATTTAGTAGGCTTCCTATCTATTTCACTTGTAGGAATACCATGACCAACCGATCAGTGCCATAGATCTGTGAGAATCAGACTTCGAACTGTGCCTTGACTCTGCTGTCCATCATGGTAGTCATGCCTACCTTGCTTTTAGAAGTTCAGTGCTGCCACTTGGCCCCTGTCATCCTACGATCTAATTATTCCCACTGCATTTATGTTTCCCAGTTTAGTGACAGCAGTTCCCACTGTAAGTTCTAGACTATAGATAAGAGTGTCACAAAGTTCTTTTAAAATGCTGGGAATCCCCTCACAGATCTGCTTTTCACAGTCATGTGGTGAAAGTTGTGTTCTCTGGCTGGACATGGTGGCTTATGCCTGTAATCCCAGCATGTTGGGAGGCTGAGATGGGTGGATCACTTGAGGTCAGAAGTTTGAGACCAGCCTGGCCAACATGGCAAAACCCCGTTTCTACTAAAAATACAAAAATCAGCTGGGTGTGATGATGCTTGCCTATAATCCCAGCTACTCAGGAGACTGGGGCACAAGAATGGCTTGAATCTAGGAGGTGGGGTTGCAGTGAACTGAAATAGTGCCACTGCACTCCACCCTGGGTGACAGAGTGAGACTCTGTCAAAAAAAAAAAAAAAAGCCAGGCTTAGTGGTGTGAGCCTGTAGTCCTAGCTGCATGAAAGACTGAGGCAGGAAGATTGTTTGAGCCCAAGAGCTCAAGGCTGCAGTGAGCTATGATTGAGCCACTTCACTGTAGCCTGCAACAGAGCAAGACCCTCTTTCACAAAAAAAAAAAAAAAAAAAAAAAAAAAGATAACGTCCTCTGGACACTCACAGGTGAGTAAGTAGATCTTAAAAGATAAACCCACTGTAACATTCCAATCTCCCTAGACCTTTGAATGCCTTCCTTCAGAGTAAGCCGAGGCAGGCCTGGCATTTCAAGTTCATTTACTGAGGGCCACATTTTGGTCCATGTTTCAGCCAGCAAACCAAACTGTTAGAGCACTTTCTAACTCCCTGAGTTGCAACATTAAATGCAGAATCTGTAATTAGTGGGCCCATATCAGTAAATTTGGTCTAACCCAACTTGACATTCCCTCTACCATGATCCCATACCCTTAATACCCATTTCCACACATATTCCCCAAATTTCTGTTTATATAAATTAGAAAAATCAAGTCTTTTTTTAGAGTATGTACACCTTCATGGTTCACACTTTGTACCTCACCTTTGGGAGCCTCCTGAGACTTAAGTCTAGTTATAGATCTAGAAGCAAAGAGAGGTGTTGGGGGTAGGTCCTGAGGAGAATCAGCAGTGTCTTGCAATGCAGCTGCCTCAGGGGAGGCTGTTAAAGTTTCCTCAGGCACAGCAGGTTTAATCTCCTCAGATGTGGGTGGATGGCTGCTTCCACTGGCAAAGAAGACTCATAAGAATTTAGGGATTCAATGTTTCCAGCTCCATAAGGGAGTTCCCACGTTTCTCCATTCCAGTATTCAGGATCCCATTCTTTCCCAATCAATGCCCTCACTTTAGTAGTAGACACCCTGCAGAGGTTGGGAATTCAATTTGTGCTGTTGTTCAGTCATTTGCAGAATAAGATTCTGGATTTGATTTTCAGCAATCTCAGCTCTGCGGCTAATGGAGATAAGGGTATCTTTCAGACATAAAGTTTTCTGGTCAGATATGTAGTGCTCAAGCTGGGAATCTGAATCCCTGAGCTCATCCATTTCTTTTCTCACTTTGTCCATTGCCATTAGGAGTAACCAACAAATCTCATTATACTCATTAGTTTGACAAAAATCTTTAAAGGTATAGTATTTGTGGTCACCCAGAACCGTATTCTTATATGTGTTTGATTAAAAGTACCCAATGGCGATATTTTGCATATCTCTATTGCCACATCATACCCGTAAGCGCACTCTTTACTACTGGAAATAGTAAGTAGTGTCCTTTAATCCATTAGAGAGCCAAGTCCTGAAAGCCTAGAATCAATTCAGAGAACTCATCCTTAAGATTCTACTCCTTTAGAGCCACTCTCAATACCAAAATTAGGGTTCTCCAGAGAAACAGAACCAGCAGGATGTGCATGTGTGTGCATTCTCTTTTTCTTTATATAAATATAGATGGATAACCTATCTATATTTTGCTGGCATAGATAGATAGATAGAAAGAGAGGAATTGGCTCACATGATTGTGGAGGCTTGGTAAGTCCTAAATCTGTAGGGTAGGCTGGCAGGCTGGAGACCTAGGGAAAAGTTGCATTTCAAGTCCAAAGGCCTTCTGCTGGCAGAATTCCTTCTTTTTCAGGGATGGTCAGTCTTTGTTATTGTTAAGACCTTCAACTGATTGGATAAGGCACACCTACATTATAATGGAGCGTAATCTGCATTACTCAGAGTCCCCAGTTGTAATGTTAATCTTAACAAAAAGCAACTTCACAGAAATAACTAATGAATTTTAAAAGAGAAGCCATATGTGGAGATCTCAAATTGTGGTTTCCCATGATCATAAACAAATCTATTCTTTGTTGTCTCTATTTTAGCATTTTCTCTTCACATCTCAACTTGGTGCTATCTGACTTCCTCCTCCTCTCACTATTTGACACTTTGATAAAGGGCACCTGATATTGCCAAATCAACTAACCTGTTTCAGCCTTTTCTTTCCAGACCTTTTTGCTTTCCTTGACATTGTTGACCACTTTGATCTCATTTCCTTTGCCTTTGTGACATTACTCCTGGTTCTCATCTCCCTTCCCTGTCTTCTTCACGTGTTCATCCTCTACCTGTGCCCCAGTGTTGATTTTCCTTAGGCAGGTTCTGCTCTCAGCCCTTTGCTAGTCTCACTGCATGCTTATCTTTGGTAATTTCATCCATTTTTGTTTGTTGATAGCGAATATGTGGCAGCTACGTATTTGTTGAATAAATGGTGACTCCCAAATATATCCCCAGTGCTCTGAACTGCAGAATCTTACCTACTGACCATTACATACCACTGGACATATCCATTTGAATGTCCAGAGGCACCTCAAACTCTGTATGCTCAGAACTCAACTCCATATATCTCTCCTCTTCAAACGATGCTTCCTCCTGCACGCCACTCGCTATTGTTATTGCTTGCTGCTGTCCTGTTTGTCTTTCCCTCAAGTCAGCCAAGCCAAAAATTTGGTCTTCATCCTAGAATCCTTCCCTTTCCTTACCTCACCTCCCTGGATTTAGAAAAGTGACTGGGACATAGAAGGAATTCAGGTGTTTGTTGAATGAATTTGGTGGTGTGCAGAGTATTACCATGCTTTGTTCGTTTGCTAATTGAAAGTTTTTAAGTAGAAGAGCTTTGGAACTTTTCAATAATAATTAAAGCTTTCAAAAATTCTAAGATATGTAGTTTACCTTATACAGATGTAGAAATTGAACTCTCAAATTCTCTGTACGTGCTGCCTTCCCATAAACATTAAACATTGCCATGACACCCAGAGAAGCCCCAGGGAGGGAGCCTGGTAAGCAGCCATATACACGGGAAATACAGCTAGAGAACTTTTGTTTTGTACCTCACTCTCAAAAGTGTCTGGATTTGCCCCCTCATTTGTCATATCCCTGTTAACTACAGTCACTACTCTAAACCTCTACTTTGGCTCTCTTTCCTTACCCCTCTTACCTGCTCAGAACCTCATTACCAGAACATGTAGCAACTCCAACATCTTATCCCACCCTTCAAGCGCCATCTCCTTTTATAGTTTCACTAGGAGAGTTTCTGGAACTCATCAACTCTTCCCATCCCTCCCTACTTTTGTTTTGCATTCGTTACTTCCTGGCTGCTTCCCTCTCCCGCTCCAACTTGGAGTCCATAGTTCATTGTTATAATCATTCCTTTGTAAAGGCTCCTACTTCCCCAGCCCTTCTGTGCCATCATTGCACTTACTTGGCAATCCCACAACCTTGGGAAAACCCTACCGTCTCTTTTTACATCCTGAAGCATTTGTTGCTTTAATAATTGCCCTCTTTAGATCATTCTTACTACAATACAAACGTGAGCTAGAATTTCTAATCTTAAAAGCCTTCTGTTGGTTCTACAATCCTCTTTAGCTACATTTCTGGGCTGTAACTCTTAGCAAATTTTTACAAAAATGGACTATACTCCTTTCTTTGTATGTACACCCTCCCTTCCCACTTTCTTCTGTCCAGCCATCCCTCAGCTGCCTCTGCCACTCCATCGAAACTTCTCCTGTCAGATAGTGATAGTGGTAGTAGTGGTAACTTTAAACCACGTGTACTTTATTTGCTAGGATATAGAATTATAAATGTGACAGAGAAATATGTTTTTCAGTTCATTCAGTTGGTAGATTATAGTTAAGTATTTTTGCGTTTTTTGTTTTTGTTTTGTTTTGTTTTGTTTTGAGATAGGGTCTCACGCTTTCACCGAGGCAGGAGTGCAGTGGCATGATCTCAGTTCACTGCAGCCTCCAGCTCCTGGGCTCAAGTGATCCTCCCACCGTAGCCTCCCTAGCAGCTGGGACTACAGGTATGTACCACCATGCCTGGCTAATTTTTGTACTTTTTATAGAGATGGGGTTTTGCCATGTTGCCCAGGCTGGTCTTAAACTCCTGGGCTCCAGCAATCCACCTGCCTTGGCTTCCCGAAGTACTGGGACTATAGGCGTGAGCCACTGTGTCTGGCCTACTAATAAGTTTTATCACTCAAATCAGACATTTTGTGAGAACATTTTGCAGAATTTTTAATGATTTTATAGGCATGCAACCAGTAACATGGGCCTTGCACTCACAACCAACTTGAGGTTTAATGTTCTACAGTGATTGTCTTAAAATTCTTAATTATTTTATCTCTCAATTTATATTTTCCATGGGAAAGTGGATGAAGCAGTGGAGTATGCACAGAGGCTTGGAGCCTCAGCTCACATGAAGTCTTGCCTCCTGCCACCTCCCTGCCTCCCAGAGATAGTTTCTTGGTCCACTGCTCTCCCCCGTGCCCCACCCAGCCCTCCCACCCATGAACTTACATGAGTAAGTTCTTTAGTGGTGATTTGTGAGATTTTGGTGCATGCATCACCCAAACAGAATGCACTGCTCACAATTGGTAGTCTTTTATCCCTCACCCCCTTCTCACCCTTTCCCCTGAGTCCCCAAAGTCCATTGTATCATTCTTATGCTTTGCATCCTCATAGCTTAGTTCCCACTTATGAGTGAGAACATATGATTTTTGGTTTTCCATTCCTGAGTTACTTCACTTAGAATAATAGTCTCCAGTCTCATTCAGGTTGCTGTGAATGCCATTAATTCATTCCTTTTTATGGCTGAGTAGTATTCCATCATATATATATATCACAGCTTCCTTTTTTTTTTTTTTTTTTGAAACAGAGTCTTGGTCTGTCACCCAGGCTGGAGTGCAGTGGCACGATCTTGACTCCTGCACTCCCTGGCCAACATGGCGAAACCCTTTCTCTACAAAAAAAAAAAAATATGAAAAAATCTTGGTGGTGGACACCTGTAATCCCAGTTACTTGTGAGGCTGAGGCAGGAGAATTGCTTGAACCACAGTTTCTTTATCCACTCATTGATTGATGGGCATTTGGGTTGGTTCTGCATTTTTGTAGTTTCAAATTGTGCCGCTATAAACGTGTGTGCAAGTGTCTTTTTCATATAATGACTTCTTTTCCTCTGGGTAGAAACCCAGTAGTGGGATTGCTGTATCAAATGGTAGTTCTACTTTTACTTCTTTAAGGAATCTCCACACTGTTTTCCATAGTGGTTGTACTAGTTTACATTCCCACCAGCAGTGTAGAAGTGTTCTCTGTTTGCCACATCCATGCCAACATCTATTTTTTGATTTTTTGATTATGGCCATTCTTGCAGGAGTAAGGTGATAACGCATTATGATTTTCATTTACATTTCCCTGATCGTTAGTGATGTTGAGCTTTTTTTCATATGTTCATTGGCCGTTTGTATATCTTTTGAGAGTTGTCTATTTATGTCCTTAGCCCACTTTTTGATGTGATTATTCCTTTTTCCATGCTAATTTTTTTCAGTTCGTTGTAGATTCTGGATATTAGTATCCTTTATCAGATGTATAGATTATGAAGATTTTCTGTCACTCTGTGAGTTGTCCGTTTACTCTGCTGACTGTTCTTTTGCCACACAAAAGTTCTTTAGTTAAGTTCCAGCTATTTATCTTTGTTTTTATTACATTCGCTTTTGGGTTCTTGGTCATGAAATCCTTGCCTAAGCCAATGTCTCAAAGGGTTTTTCCAATGTTCTCTTCTAGAATTTTTATAGTTTCAGGTCTTAGATTTAAGTCCTTGATCTATCTTGAGTTTATTTTCATATAAGGTGAGAGATGAGGATCCAGTTTCATTCTCCTACATGTGACTTTCCAATTATCCCGGCACCATTTGTTGAATAGGGTGTCCTTTCCCCACTTGGTGTTTTTGTTTGCTTTGCCAATGATCAGTTGGCTGTACGTATTTGGGTTTATTTTTAGGTTCTCTATTCTGTTCCTTTTGGTCTGTGTGCCTATTTTTATTACAGTGCCATGCTGCTTTGATGACTATGGCCTTATAATATGGTTTGAAATCAGGTAATGTGATGTCTCCAGATTTGTTCCTTTTGCTTAGTCTTGCTTTGGCTTTGCAGGCTCTTTTTTGGCTCCATATGAGTTTTAGAATTGTTTTTTCTAGTTCTGTGAAGACTGATGGAGGTATTTTGATGGGAACTGTGTTGAATTTGTAGATTGTTTTTGGCAGTATCGTCATTTTCACAATTTTGTTGTTGTTGTTGTTTTTGAGACAGAGTCTTGCTCTGCCGCCAGGCTGGAGTGCAGTGGCGTAATCTTGCCTTACAGCAACCTCTACCTCCCAGGTTCAAGTGATTCTCCTGCCTCAGCCTCCCTAGTAGCTGGGACTACAGGCACACGCCACCAAGCCCAGCTAATATTTGTATTTTTAGTAGAGACAGGGTTTCACCATGTTGGCTGGGGTGGTCTCGATCTCTTGACCTCGTGATCCTCCTACCTTGGCCTCCCAAAGTACTGGGATTACAGGCATGAGCCACCGTGCCTGGCCTTCACAATATTAATTCTACCTGTCCATGAGCATGGGATGTGTTTCCTTTTGTTTGTGTCATCTGTGATGTCTTTCAGCAGTGTTCTGTAGTTTTCCTTGTAGAGGTGTTTCACCTCCTTGGTTAGGTATATTCTTAAGTATTTTGTTTTACTTTTTTTTGCAGCTATTGTAAAAGGGGTTGGATTCTTGATTTGATTCTCAGCTTGGTTGCTGTTGGTGTATAGAAGAGCTACTGATTTGTTTTCATTAATTTTGTATCTGGAAACTGCTGAATTCTTTCATCAGTTCTGGGAGCTTTCTGGAGGAGTCTTTAGGGTTTTCTAGGTAAACAGTCATATCAGCAAACAAGAACAGTTTGACTTCCTCTTTACTGATTTGAATGCCCTTTCTTTCTTTCTCTTGTCTGATTGCTCAGGCTAGGACTTCCGGTACTATGTTGAAGAGAAGTGGTGAGAGTGGGCATCCTTGTCCTGTTCCAGTTCTCAGAGGGAATGCTTTCAACTTTTCCCTATTCATTATTATGTTGGCTGTGGGTTTGTCATAGATGGCTTTTATTACATTGAGGTATGTAATGGACAGGCATTCTTCTAAGCCCTTTACAAATATTAACTCATTTCATTCTTGTAATAACTCTTTGAAGTCATTACTATTAGAATAAACTTGAAAGTATGAGAAACTGAGACATGGAGGACTTTTTGCACAAGGTCCCACATCATTCTTTCTTGTCTCGGGTAACCCTGTGTTTCACATAGTTGCAGACCACATGGTCACACTGGAAGTTTTTCAGGAAACCTTTCTAGACATCTTGTTAAAAACTTACTAAGGGGACAATTTTTGATGTGTAAAACAATTAGGAAGTGTGTCCAAACAGAGTCTAAGTGTTCTTTAAAAAACAAATAAAGGCCGGGTGCAATGGCTTGTGCCTGTAATCCCAGCACTCTGGGAGGCCGAGACGGGTGGATCACCTGAGGTCAGGAGTTCGAGACCAGCCTGGCCAACATGGCAAAACCCTGTCTCTACTAAAAATACAAAAATTAGTGGGCCATGGTGCTGTGCACCTATAATCCCAGCTACTGGGGAGGCTGAGGCAGGAGAATCGCTTGAACCTGGGGGTCAGAGGTTACAGTGAGCCAAGATTGCGCCACTTCACTCCAGCTTGGGCGAAAGAGCGAAACTCCATCTCAAAAAAAAAAACCAGGAACTTCCAGATAGACAGTGGTTTGCCCATTTTCTCCTTCTAAGTTCACATATAGACCTTAATAAAAGTTACAGACTCCAACAACTAGTAAATATTTTTATCCACTTGTTTCATTAAATTTATTTCCATTAAATTGGGAATAAGATCAAAACAGAATAATGTTTACTGTCATCAGTTTAAGAATAAATGTTGTGTTTATTCTGCACAGGCGGATGGATCCACTACTTTTCCCCTCCACTGCAAAATTTGGTTAAGATACGTAAATTGATGATACCACATGTGTACCAGGATGGTATGAAAAGGGTTTATGACTGACTTACTGTGGCTTTCTGGGGAGAGCAGGGCAGGCTTCCTATGCACGTAGAAGAGTGGCTTGAGAAAGCAGGAAAAGGAGACTGGCTCTACTTTTATGGTGATAAGTTGCTGAGTCTGGAGTGAAGGTCCTTATGTGCTTTTTCAGCCAGGTCTTGGTTTGAACTTCCCACCTGTTCCAAAGGATGGTTCACCTGGGCTTTCTTATTAGCTTGCCCTGAGGAAAGGGGTACAGCTTGAAAGCTCTTGGCAGTCAAATATCAAAAATGATGTCAGACTCTTTATTACAAGTGTGTGTGTGTGTGTGTGTGTGTGTATATATATATTTTTTTTTTTTTCTTTTTTTTTTTTTTTTTTTTTGAGATGGAGTCTCACTCTGTTGCCCAGGCTGGAGTGCAGTGGCGCGATCTCAGCTCACTGCAAGCTCCGCCTCCCGGATCTACGTCATTCTCCTGCCTCAGCCTCCCGAGTAGCTGGGACCACAGGCGCCTGCCACCTCGCCCGGCTAATTTTTTGTACATTTATTAGAGACGGGGTTTCACCGTGTTAGCCAGGATGGTCTCGATCTCCTGACCTCGTGAGCCACCATGCCTGGCCACAAATATATTTTTAAGTGCTTGTCATTGTTTATGTTATGGGGCAAAAACCTTGCATTGTACTAAACACCATGTTACTAGTAGTGTGAATAGAAGATTCAGCAGACTAATGTCAAGAATGTTTTTGGAACCTTGACCACAGGGAATATCCTGTGTGTCTTTTAAAAACACTGAAAATGCTTAGTGTCTCTATTAAGTTTGAGTTAACACTGATGCTGAAATGTTGGGTATTGATTGCCTGGGTCACTCTGGGTAAAGAAGCTTTTTTTGTTTTTGTTTAGTTTCATGATATTACTGATTTCTATATTTTATCATATTCTTTTTGTATTTTATTAAACATGTTTTGAATAAATGGGCACTCTTATTTTCAAACTTAATAAATAGGACTCATTTTCCTATGCATATCCTGGATTTTAAGTTCTGAGCTAAGAACCGAGAGACAGAAGAACCAAATTTGAGTAAAATTCAGAGTCTTAGATGCCAGAAGCCAGGGAGACTGTGGAAAACAATTATTGAGATGTGTTATAGGTTAACTGATAGTTGGAAGACAACATGCCTTTCAGGTTTGTGGTTTACTGCCTTGCATTAATTCTGACACAGTTTTTAACATTTTAATATCTCTGACATTGGGCTATGCCCTACAATTGTTGGCGAGTCATAGCCAGCATTTTTATTTCTTGGTGACACAGAAAATAATGCGTCTTACCATCAGTGGTGTCTTCGATTACATGAACTATGCCAATTTTTATGCCTTTATAAGTCTTTTAAAATAAAAAATTCCTTTATACTTCAGAAAAAATATCTATGATGAGACCACGAGTTAGGGAGGACTTTGCAGTGGTGATTGCCTTGGAGTTGCCTTGAAGGAAGAGTGGGAGTTGGCCCAACGGGAGTGGGTTGGTGGAGAAGGCATTCAGACTGAGAGAGAGCATATAAAGCAAATATGCTTTATATAATAATAAAACTCTTTATTATAATAATAAAGAGTGTGCTGTGTTGGGGAAAGGGCTAGAAGTTTGATGTGGCAGAAATGTAGGCTCTGGGGTGAGATGAGAACGATAAACTGGCTGGAATGGTAACCTGGTGCCAGCCTTTGAAAGGCTCTGTGTGCCGTGCGAGGGAGTTGAGGCTGTCTTGGCATGTTATGCAGCATTGTAAAGCAGCTCTCCCTCCCCGTTTGCATCAGCAAAGGGGTGGGCAGCATCGGCACCAATAACAGAAGAGTGAAGACAGTACATACGTTGAATAAGATCTGTAGCACAGAGCTCTCCAAAATGGAAAGGGCTGCACCCTGGAATCAGATGGAAGGGAGAACTTTACCAAGGGGGTGCTATTTCCTTCTGCCCCTGTTGTGAGTGGAGGTGGGGTTCAGTGGCCTGTTTTAGAAGCCTGTTTGTGGGCGAGCTCTGTGACAAAGTTGTTGAAAAATGAGGAATGGCTTTCAGAGGGCAATATTAATTCATTTGGATGGAAATTTAGGAGTGGAACATGTGTTTCTAAGCCGGTTTTTCCTAAGGGCTATATATTCTTAAATTAAGGGTGATTTACCATTCTTAGTTTCCTCTAAAATACAACTTTTTGTAGAGAGAAGCTTTATCACAAAATTTAAGAAAAAATAGGTTTGTTATTCTTGCTGTGGTTTTATTTTTATAAGAAATTTGGGAATTTGATCCTTCATAGCAGAAATTTATTCAGTTTGGGTCTCCAAACAAGAGACAGAAAATTTGTTCATCAGAGAGCCAGTGAGATATATAGAGAGTTAGAAGATCAATCAGGAAACATTAATGGAACCAGAATTATACAATAGAAGAAGAAAACTATACAAATACTTCTCTTGTTTCAGCCTAATTTTAACACTCATTACCATTTGCAGCCCACAAGTGTATTGTTTTGCATAGAGCCTTGCATTGCTAAGCCAGTAGAAGGAACTAATCTGTTAAAAACATTTTCTAATTTCATTCCCTTTTTTTTTCTTTTGAGACAGGGCCTCACTCTGTCGTCTAGGCCAGAGTGCAATGGTGCGATCTCAGTTCACTGCAGCCTCAACCTTCCAGGCTCAAGCAATCCTCCCGCCTCAGTCTCTCAAATAACTGGGATTTACAGCATGAGCCACCATGCCTGGCAAGTTTTTTAAAAATTTTTTGTAGAAACAGGGGTCTCACTATGTTGCCCAGGCTGGTCTAGAACTCCTAGGCTCAAGTGATCCTCCTGCCTCAGCCTCCCAAAGTGCTGAGTGAACCACCACACCAGATCTTGTATTTCACGTTTAAATAAAAATGTTAGAGAGTAGTATGTTGACATAGTTCAAAAGTTAAAAAAGAATACATGATAAAAAGTCTTCCTCCTAGTCCCCTGTCCCTTTGCTGAGGAACCCAATGTTAGTATCCTGTGTATGGTTCCAGAGATATTTTATGGAGATGTGAGCAAATCCATACATAAGTGATAGCATACCATACACATGGTTCTACAGCTGCCTTGTTTTTTTTAAACAGAAGTTTTGTTGAGATATAATTCACGTACTGTGGAATTCGCCCATTTCAAGTGGGATTCAGTGGTTTTTCAGTGTATTCACAGTGTGGTGCAGCCATCATTATATAATATTAGAACACTTTCATCACCCCATAAAGAAACCTTACATCCATTAGGGCTTAGTCTCTCTTCCCCTAGCAACTACTAATCTACTTTCTGTATCTGTGAGTTTCCAAGTTTTAGAAATTTCATATGGATGGAATCAGATAATATGGGCCTTTTCTGTCTGGCATCTTTCACTTAGCATAACATTTTCAGTTTTCATTAATGATGTAGCATGTATCAATATTTCATTTCTTTTTATAGCCATAATATTCCATTGTGTGAATATACCACATTTTGTTTATCCATTCATAAGATGAGGGATATGTTTTTCTCTTGTGTGCATACTTAGGATTGCTGTTGAGTCATCATAACTCTGTGTTTAACCATTTGAGGTCCCGCCAGACTGTTTTTCAAAAGGCTGCATCGTTTCTGTTCCCATCAACAATGTAGAGGGTTCGCCGGGCGCGGTGGCTCACGCCTGTAATCCCAGCACTTTGGGAGGCCGAGGCGGGCGGATCACGAGGTCAGGAGATCGAGACCATCCTGGCTAACACGGTGAAACCCCGTCTCTACTAAAAATGCAAAAAATTAGCCGGGCGAGGCGGCGGGCGCCTGTAGTCCCAGCTACTCGGGAGGCTGAGGCAGGAGAATGGCGTGAACCCGGGAGGCGGAGCTTGCAGTGAGCCGAGATCGCGCCATTGCACTCCAGCCTGGGCGACTAAGCGAGACTCTGTCTCAAAAAAAAAAAAAAAAAAAAAAACAATGTAGAGGGTTCTAATTTCTCTGCATCCTCTCCAGCTACTGGTTAGTGCCATCTTTTTGATATAGCCATCCTAGTGAGTGTGAAGTAGTATTTCATTGTGGTTCCAATATGCCTTTTTGCTAATGACGTAGTGATCCTTGAGCACCACTAAGTGCTTATTGGCTATGTATATCTTTGGAGAAACGATATTCATGTACAGTATCCATTTTTAAATTGTTTAATCTTTGCATCGTTGATTTATAAGTGTTCTTTATATATTTGAATATAAGTCTCTTATATATGATTTGCAAATATTTTCTCCCATTCTGTGGATGTCTTCTTGCTTTCTTGGTAGTTTAAAGCAGAAAAGTTTTAAATTTTGGGTAAGTCCAATTTACCTTTTACTTATTTTGTTACTCATGCTTTGGTGTGGTATCTAAGAAACCATTGCCTAATACAAGATCACAGAGCTTACTCGTATGTTTTCTTCTAAGGGTTTTATAGTTTTAGCTCTTACATATAAGTTTGTGTTTTATTTGAGTTAATTTTTGTATATGATGTGCTTTACATTTTGTACTTTTCATTTAATAATGTCTTGAGATCATTCTATACCAGCACTAAAGAATTTCCTCAGTTTTTCTTATGATACTATGGTATTCTCTTATGTTGATGTATTATAGCTACTTTAAACAGTCCCTCATTGATGGAAATTTACACAAACATTTGGGTTTGGAAATTATCTCAAAACGACATTGTGGCTTGAAAGTTGTTTCATATCACCCTTTTCAAAATGCAGTTTCAACCATTTCAGGGATTTGGCTGTTCCAGGCAACTCTTGCCATTCAGAAGCCCTGGAATAAATCCCAGTCCTTTGGGTAGAATGACCCCAAGAAATTCAAGATACTTCATTCCATTAAATGTTTACAGTAAGTCAGGAAGCAAAAAGTTCTTTCAATTATCTGAAAATATATGGAAAAATACTTTTGGAGGAACAAGGTGCTCTAAAATTTTGTTGTACATTCTAAGCTACAGTCAGTTTCAGATGACTTAATGGCATGTGTTCTTTTAGTCTTTTGTTGAATTGTTGTCTGTGTTTATAAATCAAAGCGAGTAGTAATCTAAACTTCAGGCAATACAGGCAGCCAACTCAGTAAGATGTAAAATATCCAGAGATTATGAAACATGTAGGTTTCTTTGTTAAAGAGCAGGCTTAGGGGAAAATCTTGAAATACATCAACACTTTACTAATCTGCAGAGGCATATTTGGCCACTCGAAAGTAAACAAAAAAAAGGCTAATAGGAAGCTAAGATTAGTATGGCAAAACCCATTCCTTCAAGTTCTTGAGCTTTACCTGTAACACAGTTCTTCACCAAGAGACTATTTGTATTTTATACACTGATCAAATCAGTATGATATCACAAAAAAAGAACTTCGGAATTGTTTATGATCTGGATTGTTTATGATCTGGATTGTTTATGATCTGGATACCTTCAATACGTTTTTGGGCTAGAGTATTTTCATCTGTAAAATGAATGTGAACTAGATGAGTTTTCAAGCCTATAACAGAACAATTAATTTGAAGTGAAAGAGAGGCTACTGGAGGCAAGCTGCAATCAGCAGTGGCCTGGCCTGATCTGCATGGAGTAGACAATAAGAATGTTAAAAGTATTTACAAAAGTTCAAAAATAACCATGGCTGGAGACATCTGGCTAGGAGCAAATAGTCCGACATACCTTAGTGGCCCCAGAGGGCACACTAAGTTATATCATGTCCCTAATGTCCACACAAGTTCTGAGCTACCGAATAAAGGTTAAATGGAATACTGTAGTTCTTTCTTTTGCAGTTTTATTTTGATAAAATTTCTGACTACAGAAAGGTTCAGAAAGAACACAAAGAATACCATCTATCCTTCACCCAGGTTTTTCTTTTCTTTTCTTCTTTGAGATGGAGTTTCGCTCTTGTTGCCCAGGCTGGAGTGCAATGCCGCGATCTTGGCTCATTGCAACTTCTGCCTCCCAGGTTCAAGCAATTCTGTCTCAGCCTCCCAAGTAGCTGGGATTACAGGCACATGCCACCAACGCCCGGCTAATTTTTGTATTTTTAGTAGAGACAGGGTTTCATCATATTGGTCAAGCTGATCTCGAACTCCTGACCTCAGGTGATCTGCCTGCCTCAGCCTCCCAAAATGCTGGGATTATAGGCGTGAGCCACTGTGCCCGGCCCACCCAGGTTTTTCAGATGTTAATATTTTATTACATTTGCTTAAATCTTTCTCTCCCCTTCCTCCCCCTCCCACCTTGTATATGTGTTTCTGTTCCACATGAGAGCAGTAAAAATGCCATTCCTTTATTTCTAAATAATTTAACATGTATTTCCTGAAGACTAAGGACATAATGTTATATAACCACGGTGTAATTATCAAATTATCAAAATTAGGACATGAATATTGAAACAGTAGCAGTACTGTTATCTAATATGTAGACTTTATTTGGATGATGCCCATTGATCCAGCAATGTCCATTAGAGCAGAAGAAAATCCAGAATCACGTAATTCACTTAGCCATCATGTCTCTTTCATTACCTGTAGTCTGCAGCATTTCCTGAGTTGTTTTCTTTAAAGTTTAACATTAATATTTTTAATGTATATTATATAAGCCATTTACATAGTAGATTGCCCCTCATTCAGGTGTGTCTGATGATTTAGGCTATCCATGTTTGGCAGGAACACCACAGAAGTAATATTCTGTTCTTCTCAGTGCCTGACCTAAGGAGAAAGGTGCTGCTCTTTTGTTCCATTACTGGTAATGTTGACTTTGATCCTTGGTTAAGGTGTTGTCTGCCATGTTTCTCCACTCTAAAGTAACTGTTTTTTCCCCCTTTGTAATTAATAACTATCTTGTGGGTAATTCTTTGAAGCTAGGCAACTACCATGTTTCTCCTTAAACTTTCACGCACAATATTATCTTTTTATGAAGACAGAAGGAAAATAATACCATTTTAGTAGGAGTCCCATCAAAATGGTTGTGATGTTTAAAAAAATAACTTCAAGGAACATGGGGTAGTTAGTTGACAAATATAATCATGTAGAATTACCTACTATTAGAAATTAAATGTATGCGCCGGGTGTGGTGGATCATGAGGTCAGGAGTTTGAGACCAGCCTGGCCAACATGGTGAAACCCCGTCTTTACTAAAGATGCAAAAAATTAGGCGGGCGTGGTGGCTCACGCTGTAATTCCAGCTACTCAGGAGGCTGAGGCCGGAGAATCGCTTGAACCCAGGAGGCGGAGGTTGCAGTGAGCCGAGATGGCACCATTATACTCCAGCATGGGCGACAGGATAAGACTCCATCTCAAAAAAAAAGAAATTAAATGTATGCAATACTGAAGTTTTTAAAAATATCCCTCACATATCTAAAGTCAGTTTGCAGGTTTATACATGTAAAAATAATTTCATTTGTTAGTAGTGTTGTTTTTGAAAGATTTAGAGATGAGTCAACTCATGGAAATTTTTCTGTTTTTCCAGTATTGGAGGCAAAATGAAACTAACAAAAATCCTTTGGGAAAAAATTATTCCAATAAATTTTCCAATAATTATTCCAAATGTCTCTTCTTTTCCTCCCTTTTTTGTGTATCTTTACGACTCAACCAAAAAGTCCACTGTTACTATATCAGGCCTGCTTAAGAATCCTCCGTGGTGCCCACTTCCTACAGGATCAAGTTCTAGCTCATCTGAATTCAGACTACCTTTTCATCTGAAAACTTTTCCTCTCTTCTAGCCAAATTAATCTCCATAATTCATCTTTCAACATCATCTCACGTTTTCCTGTCTCTGCAAAATGCCCTTTCGATCTATTTTGAGTCTTCTCAGTATACCAGATGAAGTTCAAGTGCATCTTTCATAAAATATTCCCTGACCTCTTCATTTTTCAAATTTTGACTTTAATTAGCTACCTATAGTCTGTTTGCTATTTTAGGGGGATAGTTTAGTAGGAACTTATCTTAGGGAAGGTAAGGTGGCATAAACAATAAGATACAGACCAGGTAGTGCCGACTGCCTGCTTGGAGGGCCATTTTCCCATGCCCTGCACTGTGCCATACCCTGCATACTGTAGGGACACAAAGTTTGTTATATACACTGTTGTGTATATTTCCATGTACAGTATCTAATGAGACTCGTCCCACTCAGAACTTAGGATTTACTATCTATTCAATAAATGAATTGTTCAATTGATACTGTCTTTTAAAAATTCTGATAAAGCCAGCATCTCAATAGGAAGCAGGGGCAGATGTTTCCCTTCCTTACTCATATTTTACTTTCTGTTCAAGGGTGAGTGTTTACCCTTTGAACTCTTTCTGGCAGTGACAAATCAGTGCTGATTAACCTGTACTTTTTTGCCAGATTTTTCTAGGAGCCAGAGAGAGATTGACTGGAGTTAGGCATCCATTTAAGGGCAGATTGGTTTCCTTATTTTAGGAAAAAAAATAGTGCTTATATGTTTCATTAATTATAACTTCACTTTCCAGGGAACCAAAAAATTCGGTGTTATCTGTTCACTCCTTTTGAAATGTTCTTTGAGAGCTCTCTGACCACCAGGAAGTGTAGTAGGTGCTGGGCACACCGAAGGCAAGTTAAGGTGTAGTTCCATGGCTCAAGGAGTTGTGAGTCTAACAGGGGAGCTGGAGTTAATTGCAGGGGAGATTGTGCTTTTCACTGAAAGGTGTGTCTTCAGTAGACTGCAGCCAGAGTCGTGTGAGAAATACTGAAGAGTGTGGCAGAAGAAGAGGTGGCGAGATCAGGGAGGGCTTTACCAAAATCACGTTCAGGTGGAGTCTTGAAATTCTGTAAACTTTCAGAGGTCAGCCTCATTCCAAGCTGTGTTAGTGCAGCCCCGAGATATGCTGGCTGCGTGGCATGTTAGGGAAGTGAGAGCAAGCTGATACCAGCTCACCACCAACAGGCTTTGCCAAATGTAAAGCAGGAAAAGGAGGGTTACTTTGAAAAGCCTAGTGTGCCATGCTGATAATTATGGACTTTATGATGCAATGGAGGAGCTTTTAAATGTATTTTCAATAGGAAATTGTCATGGACAAATCTGCGTTAAATTCAGATCTCATTAAGAACGTGTCCAAAGGATAACTCTACCGTAAACACATCTTGAAAGTACTCACAGCTGTAACGAAGGCGAAGTATTTCTTTCTCCATTTAATTTACCTTCCCCTGGGTGATTGGTTTGTGGTTAGGCCGTTTGTCCAGCTGCAGCAGACTGGTTTTACACCGTGAAGTAAACTTGAATTTCTTTCTTTCTTTTTTTTTTTTTGGAGACGGAGTCTCGCTCTGTCACCCAGGCTGGAGTGCAGTGATGCGATCTTGGCTCACTGCAGCCTCCGCCTCCCGGGTTTAAGCGATTCTCCTACCTCAGTCTCCCAGGTAGCTGGGATTACAGGCACCCGCCATAACACCTGGCGAATTTTCGTATTTTTGGTAGAGACAGTGTTTCACCATGTTGTCCAGTTGGTCTCAAACTCCTGACCTCAGGTGATCCACCCGCCTCAGCTTCCCAAAGTGTTGGGATTACAGGTGTGAGCCACCACGCCCGGCCTTTGAATTTCTTAAAACCAAGCAGAACAGAGATTTTCAAGCTCTCTTCAGTAGATTCTAGCAGCTGAGCTTTATTTATTTGAGACGGTCTCACTCTGTCACCCAGGCTGGAGGGCAGTGGCCCGATCTCCATTTGCTGCAACCTCTGCCTCCTGGGCTCAAGCGATCCTCCCCGCTCAGCCTCCCAAGTAGCTGAGACTACAGGTGTGTGCCATAGGCTCGGCTAACTTTTTGTATTTTTGGTAGAGATGGAGTTTCACCATGTTGCCCAGGCTGGTCTTGAACTCCTGAGCTCAAGTGATCCACCCATCTCAGCCTCCCAAAGTGCTGGGATTACAGGCGTGAGCCACGGCACCTGCACAGCTGCACTTCAGAGCTTCCAAATGCTTAGTGCATATTTCATTTGTTTCCAAAGTACATTTTAAACCATTAAAATCACAATAAAAAATAGCACACACACTTGTGGGTGGTTTTATATATAATTTGTGGACTTTGGACACCAATGTTGTGTTAACTCAGGCTGCCAGTGCAGTCTTCAGAATAAAGTAGATTTTTGTAATTTTTCTCTGTCGACATGGAAACTTATACAAGTGTGTTATTGATTAAGAAGCTGAAGGCCGGGCACGGTGGCTCAAGCCTGTAATCCCAGCACTTTGGGAGGCCGAGACGGGCGGATCACGAGGTCAGGAGATCGATACCATCCTGGCTAACACGGTGAAACCCCGTCTCTACTAAAAAATACAAAAAATACTAGCCGGGCGAGGTGGCGGGCGCCTGTAGTCCCAGCTACTTGGGAGGCTGAGGCAGGAGAATGGCGTAAACCTGGGAGGCGGAGCTTGCAGTGAGCTGAGATCTGGCCACTGCACTCCAGCCTGGGTGACAGAGACTCCGTCTCAAAAAAAAAGAAGCTGAGTAGAGCACTGCCCTGGTATTTTGAAAAGTTCAGGTTCATGCATGTGCACTAATACATATTTTACAAGTGAACATACCTATACCTGCAGTCAGTCAAATGCCAGGCAAGG
Organism: Macaca thibetana thibetana; assembly: GCF_024542745.1. Lineage (NCBI taxonomy): Eukaryota > Metazoa > Chordata > Mammalia > Primates > Cercopithecidae > Macaca > Macaca thibetana. The sequence goes on along the minus strand of NC_065578.1, from coordinate 195,412,165 downwards.
TGTGGCTCATCTGCTTCAGGCATGGTCTTATTGTATAATAGCATCATAAGTGAAGTCCCAACATCTCATTTGTGTGCTGGGTAGTAATTACATGTTTCAAATCACCTGGGGGCCTTTTAAAATTCCTGATACCCAGGCCATCCCCCTTACCAATTAAATCAGAATTCCTGGAGGTAAGGGTGGGACCCAGGCACTACTATTCTTTTAAGACTTAGACTGTTTAGAGAAGTTTTTGGTTTACAGCAAAATAGAGAAGAAGGTACAGATTTCCCATCTATCTCCTGCATGGCTTCTCCTATTATCAGTATCCCTCACCAGAGTGATACATTGTTACAGTTGATGAAGCTAGAGTTGATAATGATGATAACACATCATCTGTATGGGTTTCTACAGATGTACAATGATATATATCTATTATTATGATATCATGTAGAGTAATTTAATATTTTTTCAGTAGTTTCAGTAGGCAATATTTTTAAATTTTTTAAAAAGTTTGCTGTATTTTGGAGGAGAGGAATATACTCTTATTGCCATCAACCATAGGCGTATTGTTTCCAATCTCTTGTTCTGTCCTTGTAGTAATAATTGTATTGGCCTTTTCTGGTTTCAATTAAATTTTGGTTCATATATCTTCAAACATACTATAAACCTGATAAGATTTGAGAGCTCAGAAAGATAGATTTAAGGTACAGTGGTCTTTTTCCTGAAGAGCATTTTTAATATGCCATTTCAGCACCTGGGAAGTGTAAAATATGTGAGAGTGTTATTTTCCTATCTATCAGCTGTGCCTCCAGAGCTTTCAACATGTTCTTTATGTTAAGCATTTTAGCCCACTGTACTCTAGCAGAGGTAAAATCTGATTTTTCCTACCAAAAGTTCCTTATTTTCATCTGCTTGCTAAGAACTGAGAAATGTTTGGATGCTTTATGCAGATGATACAATTCAAGCTAACTGCAACTGGGGCATTTGTGTTGCCTGCTTCGTGTTTTGAGCCTTTAGTATTTAATGGAAGCCCTGCGCTGTGGAAAATCTCCTAATGCACTTTGTGCATCCCAGCGGCCATGCACGGTGCTTCTGCAGCCGCACTGTAGATGTTTGTTTATTTGTCTCCACTAGACTGTCAGTACATTCGAGTAGAGGCTGAGTCTCAGCGTGTGTTGAAATAATGAATGGTTGATTGAAGAAAGGAGACCATTCGCAGGAGAGAGAGAGAGATGAACAGTACATATATAGAGGAGGGCAAGAAGAAATCCCAGGGCTTTAAAAAGTCAAGTGATTAGTTCAATGACTGGCCTGATTCAGGACCCTTTGAGCATTTCTCATTTGAGAAACAGAAAGATCTTTGTTGGTACAAAAAAGGTTAAGGATAGATATGTGGCCAGCTGGACATCGATCATGAGCGGAAGGAATTGACTCTGAGAGGGATTTGGTAATCTTGTGTGTTAGTAAAAGTACATGGTTTTTTTGTTTGTTTGTTTGTTTTGTTTTTTGTTTTTTGTTTTTTTGGACAGTCTCACTCTGTCACCCAGGCTGGAGTGTAGTGGCACAATCACAGCTCACTGCAGCCTCCTCCTCCCAGGCCCAGGCAATCCTCCCTATCTCAGCCCCCTGAGTAGCTGAGATCATGAGATCACAGGTTTGAGTCACTATGCCCAGCTAATATTTTTTTGTAAAGATGAGGGCTGGTCTTGAACTCCAGGGCTCAAACCATCCTCCTGTCTCCGTCCCCCAAAATGCTGGGATTACAGGTGTGAGCCACCTTGTCTGGCTGGATTTTTTTTTTTTTTTTTTGTAATCAAATGTTTCAAAAGGTAAGTCTCCTTTGGGATGATTCTCTCACACAGAAAGATGATTGTTGGAGGAAACGTATCTAGGCATCCTCCAAAGTAGTGTCAGCGTTCAAAGTTGACCCCAAATCATCTCCTCAGACACTTTTTATGTTGGGCATTATGCTGAAGCCATTTGTTGTAGAGCAAGTTGATTTTTATGGCTGAGCTTATCTGAGTTTAGTCTGATATATTGTATTATTTATTCATTCATTCATTCATTCACTGATTCATTCATTTTTCCTGACATTCAAACAAATGTTTGTTGAACACATTGTGAAAGGGCTAGGCATTTGTCAGGTAATGAGGATATAATGGTAAACAAGGTAGACACAGCCCTTTGCCCTCTGAGGGGTGCAGACAGCCGGTCATTTAAGTGGGGTGTGAGGAGAGCATTGACAAGGAAAGGACAGGATGCCTGGGAGCACAGGGTGGGGAGTGTAGGGCAGACGCTAGGAGGAAGTCCCTGAGATTAAGGCCTGAAGCATAACTTTAGACAAAGAGTACAGAAGAGTGTGTTCCTGACTAATGAAAAGCTTAGTTTATTAATACTTAGGGCTTGTTGAATGGAGTATACTTTTGCAGCCCTCCCCTACTTTGTGCCATCCAGCCGAGAGAGGTCTACAATAGCAGCCCTGATTCGCGGGAGGAAAGAGCCCACTTCAGCTGCAGGGTGGCCCTGTTCCCAGGAGAGATTTGAGTCTGACCCCACAGTGGCAGCAAGGCAGCTCTGTGCATGCATTATCTCCACAGCACACGTCATCGAGTCAGCTTTACTTCATCCAGCCTGATTGTAGAAGTCACAGTAGGCACTGTGAGGGAATCGTGTGGAATTTTCACTGGAGCATTCTGAAACTTAAAAAGTAAATCTTTTATTGCTTTACTAATGTCTTCCTGTCTCTCTCTTTTGTACAATTTTTATTGTAAGAAGTAAAATATATACAAAGAGTGTATGTGTGTACAGTTTACACTGTCAGTATTAAAATGAGCACCCATGTACTCATGACCAGCCTAGGAAATAAAACATTACCAATAGTGTGTACCTTTCACTTCCTGCCTCCTCCACCCTGTTCCAGTTGTAACTACTACCCTGAATTTATATTTAGTATTCTCTTTTGTTCCTCTCTCTTAGTATGTTTTAAAAGGTCATATTTTTGCTTACTAGGAAATATTACAATATCAGACTCTTGCTGTGTACCAAGAGAGAACAAGAGATAGGTCAGAACGCTGTTTAAATAGATTGCTTGATTGTACTCTTTTAAGCAGGAGTTTATACTGGTAACATCAAAGTGCTTAAAAAATTTCAAAACAAAAGCCTTTTTCAATTACAAGGAAGACCTTAACGAGGTGTGTTAAAAAGATAAGGTTTCTAGGGGCCGCGTGAGGTGGCTTACACCTTTAATCCCAGCACTTTGGGAGGCCAAGGCGGGTGGATCACTTGAGGTCAGGAGTTCAAGACCAGCCTGACCAACATGGTGAAACCCCGTCTCTACTTAAAAAAATAGAAAAATGAGCTAGGTGTGGTGGTGCGCACCTGTAGTCCCAGCTACTCAGGAGGTTGAGGCCAGAGAATCACTTGAACCCAGGAGGCGGAGGTTGCAGTGAGTTGAGATTGCTCCACTGCACTCCAGCCTGAACAGAGCAAGACTTTTGTCTCAAAAAAAAAAAAAAAAGGTAAAGTTTTTTACAAACCGGTATGCTATAAATGAACCCAGTAGTAACATGACATGGAATTGCTTCAACCAGTAACAGCTTCAATATCCCTGCCTGTGTTTCCTGCTGTGAACGTGTTTATTTGTTCCTAATAATGCTGCCACAGTGTATTTCAAATGATTTTATGGTATGAGAGTTTGAATTTACTTGGAGTAAGATCATCTTGGCATGTAGTTGGGAGACATTATTTACACTATTGTTTCAGTCATTCAGAATATTGAAATAGGTCAGTGATGTCAGGAAATAGCCTCTTAGGTGAACCATTCTTGAATTTGCCTTTTTCTTTGTGATTGTGATGGATATTGTTTTGTTTTCCATCTTTACTTTTTTTTTTTTCTTTCTGAAATGTTCTGGTTGTCCATCCAAATTGTAAGAATATTACATTTTGAATATCCTTTGATTATTGTAAAAATGACCTCTAGTCAGATGATTCCACAGACTTTTTGATTACTTGTCAAATGACTTCGCGGGCTTTTTTCATTTGAATTGATCGCCCATTTTAAGAGTCAATATATCACTTCATTGCTAAATGATACCTCTGAGTAACGCAGTACATTTTAGAAAGCTTATTCCCCAGAGTACTCTAAGAGAAGGGTTATTTGGATTTTATTTGTTTATATTCTTGCCCTTTAAACTCTAGCATAACTCAGCAGGATTCTCCCCTCCTTATAAAACCGTACCCCAGAGAGAAAGTAAGCTCGGTAACTCTCATTTCCATGTTGATGTTTGTTTGCAAGTTTATGTGGAGCTCAGAATCCAAAGTTGGCAGGATATGAAAACGTTTGTATATCATTTAATCTGTTTTATTTCATTTCATTTCTGTGTTTTTATTCCCAAAGCAATTGGTTTTATTCAGGAATTAACAGGCTTTTTAAAATCCATCTATGAGTTTTTGAACCAAAGCTTGAACCAAATGTAGTAATACATTTCACAGCCATTTTTGCCACTATGCCATAATTATAAATCCTCGGCCTCAAAGAAACCTATTTAATATCTTATTCAGATTGAGATTCTAGTCTTTAGTGACATGGAATATAGATTAGAACAATAGTTTCTGTATATCTCAATGGTCTTTACATTTGCATTTTTAGCCATTTTAACTAGCCCCTTAAAACTGTCTTTTATGACTCTGCAGATGAGCTGTCTGAATTCAACAATAATTTTACTATGTATTCCCATAATACTCCTAGTCATTTAAAAAAAGACAGGGGAATGGACAAAGCCAACCATTCCCAATTGTTTAAGAAACCAGTGAGCACATCCCTTGCTCGGACTGCATGGAATACAGCCTGAGAGGGAAACCTGTGATTTCATTTCTCTCTTGACCCACACAGGAGAACAGTTCTAACAAGATGCCATTCGTGCTCGTCGTAGTTGGTCAGAAACTGCTGCTCTGTGCTTGGCAAAAGTTGATTTGAATTTTAGATGCTGTGTGCAAGGAAACCATGTGCAGTTTTAAGCAAGGATCTTCACTGAAATTTCTCCCTACCGTCAGCTACGTAGAGCACCCAGCTCTCAGCATTTGACACAGTTGGCCATGCGTCATGATTTCCTAGGATACCTTTGGTCTCTTTGTCCATAGCATTCTCTATCTGGGGTACACTCACCATAGGCAGAGGAAAAACATGGTGACCAGGGTGGCTGCTGCAACATATTTGAGGGGGTCAGGGTAGGCAGTGAGGTCCGAAGGTAGCCAGGAGTTAGCTCATGTAGGACTTTGTGGGCCACATGAGGACTGGCCTGATCTGGCTGATGGGATACCCTTAGAGGATTTTCAGTAGAAGAGTGATATGATCCGACCTGAATTTTTACGAGATTTCTTTGGCCTCTCTGTGGACTAGTTGCTGTGAAGTGGGGAAAGCTGGAGGAGGCAGACACCAATTAGGAAGCTCTCAATACTTAATCCAGGTGAAAGATGACAGTGACTTGGACCAAGATGGTGACACTAAATGAGGCAGAGAGAGAGCAGTTTCTAGATAGGTTTCTAAGTAGAGAAGACATGTGTAGCTGACAGCTTGGAGGAAAGTTGTGCAAATGAGAGGAGTCACAAACTAGTTCAGGATTTTGGTCTCAGCCACTAGAAAACAAGTGTTGCCATTCACTGATTTGGAGAAGCCCATGAAAAGGAAGTTTGGGGGTTGGGAATCAGGAGTTTAATTTGGACATATTAAATCTGAGATGATGCCAATTATATCCAAGCGAAGTTGAATAGGCTGTGTGTGTGTGTGTGTGTGTGTGTGTGTGTGCGCATACAGGTGTCATCAGCATTTGGGAGCATTTGAAACTGGATGAGGTCACCAAGAGAAGGAATGTTAAATAGACAAGCTGTCAGAGAAATGATTTGGGCTCTTAATCATATAGAAGTCAGGAGAACCAGGGAATGAGCAGTCAATGAGATAAGAGAATCAAGAGGGAGAGGCATTCCAAAAGCTAAACTGTTAAAAAACAAAACAAAAAGTTTTAGGAGGGAGTAACTGTCAGAGGTTTCAGATAGGGAAATAAGACAAGACTTGAGAATTAATCATGGAGGTCATTGCATTCCTTAACAAAAACAATTTCTATGGAGTAACGGAGATGAAAGCCTAAATTGGATTTATTCAAGAGAACAGAGGAGGAGAGAAATTGGACACCATGTGTACAGACAGTTCTTTCAAGATTGGTAAAATAAAGGAGGACAAAGGGGCCAGAGCTACAGGGAGATGCAGGGTCAAGATTTTTTTCTCTAAACCTGGGGTATAAATATAAATATGTATGTTTATATTGCTGCTGGTGGTAATTCAGTAGTGAGTGAAAAATTCAGAAGAGGGAGAATTGCTGGATCAATGAATGTCCTTAGGTAGGCAAGAGATGAGATGCAATGTGCAATAGAGAGGTTCATCCTGAGAGGAATGCAGACAGACACTTTCTTCATAGGAGTGCAAGGAAAGCAGAATGGGCACAGATGCAGGGAGGTGGGTAGCTATGGTATCTGGACACAGGGAGGTTCTCTTCTCATTGCTTCTGTTTTCTCAATGAAATAAGCAGCTCAGTCATTAGCTGGTAGTGAGAAACCAGAGGAAGTGGAAATTTGAGGTTAGAGAGGAAGGTTTAAAATAGTTCTCTAGGGAAATAGAAAGCAGATGGATTAGGGCAATGTGGATGGATTGCCAGACAGCACTGAGTCCCTTTGAGATTAGTGACCATAAATTTAAGGCGAAAATAGTCAGTGGGATTGTGTGCTTTTGTCCAGCTGTGGTCAGCCACCCTGATGGAGATGCAGAGTGGGTAAAGAATTGAATTTAACCAGGATAGACGTTTGGCCACATGAAGGCCCTGAAGGGAGAAGCAAGAAAGCTGATTGTGTATTCTAGGCTGTGAGTATAATGGTGGCTTATGGGGTTTAATCTGAGTAAAGCAAATGAAGACATGCTGGGATTTTAGTTTTTGATGCAGCTTAGGGATCAACGAACTCAGGGTTTTGGAGGATATTGGAAAGCTAAGAGGTGGTCAGTTAGGGAGTAGAGAAGCCTGAAACTGTGATTCTGGAGTGGGTGCAGGTACTGATGACAGGGTCTAGAGCTAGTGATTCTCAGCCGGGGGGTTTCGCCTCTGAGGAGGCATTTGCAATGTCTGGGGACGTTTTTGGTTGTCATAACTGGAGGTAGAGGAGATACTGCTGTCATCTGGTAGAGGCCGGGGTGCTGCTCAGCATCCTACAAGGCATGCCAGTAGTGCTGAGGTTGAGAAGCCCTGGTTTAGGGTATGATAAAATAAAAACTTCAGCTGAATTTAAATTTAACGGAGTTTAATTGAACAATGAATGAATTGCGAATTGGGCAGCCTTCTGAGCCAAGGTAGTCTCAGAGATGCCAGCACAGCCATGTGGTGGAAGAAGATTTATGTACAGAAAAATGAAAGTGATGTACAGAAAACGGGAGTGAGGTACAGAAACAGCTGCATTGATTATAGCTTGACATTTGCCTTATTTGAACACAATCTGAACAGTTGGCTACATTTGATTGGCCAAAACTCGGTGATTGGCACAAGGTGATTGGCTATGGCCTGTTTACACCTATACTTGTTATAGTTCACAGTGTACAGAAAAACCCTTATGCTGAACTTAAAATATGTAAGGAGGCAGCTTTAGGCTAAATTTGATTGAACAGGTATGACCGTAGAAATGAGTGGCTGGGATAGGCCTGATCTTACCCAGATTGTTGGAGAAGAGAAACAGACTAAGGTTTTAGAAGGTTTATCTTACGACTGATGAAATCTCCAAAAATGATGACAAGAGTAGTATTAGAGAAAAGTGTAGATAGCCAGGGATGGAAGAAGCTAATTTCTCAGTGTGTAGAGTCATTTTCTTTTTCTTGAGCTAGCTGATAGGCTAGCTTTGGATTTCATAATCCTGGCTAAGAGCTACACGTTCAAATTAGCCAAAGAGTGTTGTGTGTTTTTTAAAAAGTCACCTGTTTATTAACTAACTTTGGTGTAACGAAATCTTTGTCTTAAAATAGATGCCTAAAAGCTGTTTGGGAATTTGGTTAGTCTTTTTGCTCAAAATTCTGTGACTGTAAACGTGGACGCGTGGTCTAATTCCATCTTTAAATAATGTTTCAGGATGACAAGTCTTGCAACCATGCCTTGAGGAAGGGATCTGGTTTAAGAAAATCCTTGAGAAGGCCAGGTGCAGGGGCTCACGCCTATAATCCCAGCACTTTGCGAGGCCGAGGCCGGTGAATCACCTGAGGTCAGGAGTTCGAGGCCAGCCTGGCCAACATGGTGAAACCCCTTCTCTACTAAAAATACAAAAATCAGCCAGGCATGGTGGCAGGCATCTGTAATCCCAGCTACTCAGGAGACTGAGACAGGAGAATTGCTTGAACCCAGGAGGCGGAGGTTGTGCCACTGCACGCCAGCCTGGGTCACAAGATTGAGACTCGGGAAAAGAAAAAAAAAGAAAGAAAGAAAGAAAGAGAAAATCCTTAAGAAACCTTATTTATAGACTTTAGAGACTGTGGCTTTCCAGTACTCATCACCATGGAGAAAACTAGTCAAAATCACACAGAGTGAATAAGGGTTGCAAGCCAGTGCTGCTTCCTGGAATAAGCTGGTCCACTAGTCTAGTCTTGTGCTTTGTCCTTCATTTTGAACCCAAGTGCCCTGGGGCTACTTTTCTGCCTACCCACAATAGCAAGGAACTCTTTTGTTTGCATCTCCTCTGAAAGAAATGCTTGTTTTGAGGTTTGGACCACAAATAATAATCTGTTGTTCCCTGTAATAATAATCCACCCTCTTTAGCAGAAAAAAAAATCTGCTTGATGCAGTATGGCTATCAGTTTATTTAAAAGAATAGCCAAAAGTGCCCATTGTGTCCTGAGAATAAACATTTGCAAGATGGTTGGGAGTAATGGGGGAGTACTCTTGTTCTCCTTGGCTGAGAGTCAGTTAAGTCTTCAAGGAGAAAAAATTCTGAAAATGACCATCAGTCCTGGCTGACAATACTCTTCCTTATTCTGCCCATCTGTTACATTCTAAGAATAATTGCAACACTGCAGATATTTATTCCAAACTATTTCTTTAAAAAATATCGAAGATGGATATTTTTAAGTTACCAATTTTAGGCCAAATAAGTTTTTTCTTTTTCTGACTTTCATTTTGTCTGTGAAAGCATTGCTTTTATAGCAGCATGTTCAAGTTAGCAATCTTTAACAATTTGGCAAATACTTTTAGCAACAGTCCTTAACAATTCCTGCAGTTGCCTGTGATTGCAGATCTTGAAAAAAGAGCCATTTTTATATTCCAAGTGGTAGACACATTTTAATTACTATTTCCTGGGCTTAGGCTAACTGACAAAACTTGATGGGTAAAATGAAAATGTGATATACGGTGTAATCAGCTGTTTACTTACCTAGCACAGTGAAATCTTATGGTAGGTATGGTTTCACTAACAAAACCAAAATAAGCATTTTTCTTCCTTAAGTTCTTTATAAGAAAAGGATCAGTTAAATAATAAATGTGGCTTTAAAATCAAGTTATATCTTAGGATAGTTTTAATTGCATTATACATGGATGATGAGAAGAGTTCAGTGTGATAATTGCGTAACAGATGCGCATCAGAACTACTTAAAGAAGTAAAAATACGCCCATCACGTCATTAAAAATAGACCATCAGGGAAGCCACCAAGAAGTCCTTCAGAAGGTGGATGAATAAACTGTGGTACGTCCATACAATTTGTATATTATTCAGCAATAAAAAGAAATGAGATATTATGCCACACAAAGACATGGAAGAAAGTTAAATGCATATTACTAACTGAAAGAAGCCAACCTTAAAAGGCTACATGCTACATGGTTTTAACTAGATAACATTCTAGAAAAGGCAAACCTATAGAGACAGTATAAGGTCAGTGTTTGCCAGGGATGTGCGGGAAAGGAGGGCAGGAATAAATAGGTGTAGCACAGGAGACGCTTAGGGAGTGAAACTATTCTATATGATACTGTAATGGTGGAGATGTCACTACACACCTTTGTCAAAATCCATAGGATCTACAACACTAACTCAAATCCTAATGTAAACTATGGACTTTGGTTAACGATGATATAACCATATTGGCTCATCAATTAAAACAAATGTATAGCACTAATGCCAGATGTTAATAATAGGAGAAACAGTATGGCCATGGGGGAGTGAGGGAATATGAGAATTCTACCTTCCATTCAATGTTTCTGTAAACCTAAAACTGCTCTTTTAAAAAGTCTATTAGTTAAATAAATATTCAATATAGCCAAACTAATAAGCATATCTTAACTAAAAAGCAATACAAACCTAAACTATCAGCAATTATTCTGTTTATGGTACTATTCTGATTGAACTTAGCTATAGAATATTCTGCCAGAAATATGTAATGGCAATGAATTACTGTATATATCTAGTAACTTTGCTGTATCTTTTCTTGTCTGGCAAAAATGTGCAGTGGTATTCATGCTAAGTCCTACTTTTTTTTTTTTTTTTTTTTTTTTTTTTTTTGAGACAGAGTCTCGCTCTGCTGCCCAGGCTGGAGTGCAGTGGCCTGATCTTGGCTCACTGCAAGCTCCGCCTCCCGGGTTCACGCCATTCTCCTGCCTCAGCCTCCCGAGTAGCTGGGACTACAGGCGCCCGCCACCTCGCCCGGCTAGTTTTTTGTATTTTTTAGTAGAGACGGGGTTTCACTGTGTCAGCCAGGATGGTCTCGATCTCCTGACCTCGTGATCCGCCCGTCTCGGCCTCCCAAAGTGCTGGGATTACAGGCTTGAGCCACCGCGCCCGGCCTCGCTAAGTCCTACTTTTAACTACCCTTATTCCTCTCTCTTCAGTGACAGCTGGAGTATCAGCCTTGGAAGTATATACACCAAAAGAAATCTTCGTGGCAAATGGTACACAAGGGAAGCTGACCTGCAAGTTCAAGTCTACTGATGAGACTGGCGGGTTGACCTCAGTCACGTGGAGCTTCCAGCCAGAGGGGGCTGACACTACCGTGTCGGTAAGAATGCTTGACTGCTCTTGGCTACTCCTACCTCACAGGTTTCTTTACTGCTGTATAATTAGTGATCCATTTTTCTGATGGTTCATTTCTAAAATGAGTGTATTTATTATCTATTATAGACTTCAAGGCCCTTCTCTTGCTTCAGGATAAAATAAGTTCAGCATGTCTTAAATGCAGCTGGTTTCCTTGTCTTTGCTCAGTTCCTCTCCACCATCAAATCCCATTCTGAAATTGATCTTAATTGACTCTAATCAGGATTTATCCTGCATCTTTTCATCTTTCTTTTTTTTTTTGAGACGGAGTCTCGCTCTGTCGCCCAGGCTGGAGTGCAGTGGCGCGATCTCGACTCACTGCAAGCTCCGCCTCCCGGGTTCACCCCGTTCTCCTGCCTCAGCCTCCCGAGTAGCTGGGACTACAGGCGCCCACAACCGCGCCCGGCTAATTTTTTGTATTTTTAGTAGAGACGGGGTTTCACCGTGGTCTCAATCTCCTGACCTTGTGATCCGCCCGCCTCGGCCTCCCAAAGTGCTGGGATTACAGGCGTGAGCCACCGCGCCCGGCCTTCTTTTCATCTTTCATTGCCCCATTTTTATTGATATTTATTTTACATATTACCAGATTTTATATATATGTGTGTGTATGTACCTTCTGATTTGATTATTTTTTTTAATTTAGCATATAGTCCATCTGATTTAGCAATATTGATTGGGAGCTTACTATGTAGTGGGTTACGTAGGGCCTTCAAAAATGTCTAAAACAATCCTTGCTGTCACCCAGAGATGATTAGAAGGAAGGCTGATATATACTTGACTTTGGAGTAAGATGAAGGATGTAACAGAAATACAGCACCAGAGGGTTGAAAAAAAGGTTAGTTAGTAACTAGTGGAGTGCTGGTTATGCAGTGGGTGTTTATTAAACATGAACTGACTATCCTGGTTCTGGTCTGTAAAATGGAGATGATAAAACCTCCCACACAAGGGTGTTAGGAGGATAAAGTAAGATTATACAAGACAAGTGCTCAGGAAAGTGTCTAGCTCTTGAGTTACTAATATACACAATTTGTTGTTACTGTTGCTCTCCCAGCATGTTGAATGCCCTTCACATATTGGCACATATTTTAGTACTGTTGCACTTTTCAGGTTGTTAGTACTTAGCAAGGACAGTCTGTCATCTATCTTTAAGAATACCCAGCTAGGCGCGGTGGCTCACGCCTGTAATCCCAGCACTTTGGGCGGCCGAGACGGGCAGATCACGAGGTCAGGAGATCAAGACCATCTTGGCTAACACGGTGAAACCCCATCTCTACTAAAAATACAAAAATTAGCCGGGCGCGGTTGCAGGTGCCTGTAGTCCCAGCTACTCGGGAGGCTGAGGCGGGAGAATGGCATGAACCCGGGAGGCGGAGCTTGCAGTGAGTGGAGATCGCGCCACTGCACTCCAGCCTGGGTGACAGAGCGAGACTCCGTCTCAAAAAAAAAAAAGAATACCCAATTCTTCTGAATGGTGAGTTACATTTGTTGATCACCACCTAGATGTTGGGCCCGTCATATGCCTATGCCATTTACTCTTCACAGCTCTATGTGGAAGACAGGGTGGGGAGGATGGGACACACTGACTCAAGATTATTCACCAGTGGCCACACCACACAGGTTAGAATTGTTGAAAGTTCAATACGGTATGATTTCCCTTATATATTATTTCTCTCTCAGGTAGAAAACTCTGCTAATAATATTTACTGCCTCATAGGTTTTAGGGATTACCTAAGGCAGTGCTTCTCAGTATTTTTTAAAATTTATTTTTAAAAGGAGCCTTTTGACGTTTTTTCTTAATCTCTGCCCCCTTCCATGAAATTTTAATATGGTAGATATCCTCTGTATCTGTTTTATATATAAAAGAGTAAGATTTTCTCAAAGCTTCCCACCCAAGAGCAAGTGTTTGCTCCCTTGGGGGAGAATCTGCCCTATGGAGAATGCATAGTCTAGAGGTCTTTATAAGAGAGGCCTTCCCTTACAGTAACCATAATGGTGAGCACAGAGATCCATACAGATATCGTGGGAAGACATACAAAGGCATTCTCTGCTTCACATAAATATGGCATCAGCATAGAACATACACTAATGTTCCCATAGAGGCAAGATTAAACACATAAGTTTACTCAAGAGAATCCAAAGAACTATTTAAACATTTAAAGATTTCCCACTGAAGTCTTTTGCAAGAGTTGGTGTGAGGGCCATTGTTTAAGTCCACAGAAAATGAAGCAGTCATCAGGAAGACACCAGAGGTAATAACTTTCTTTTAAAGAGCAGTTCCATTTCTGCTGGAAACAGTCTGGTCAAGTGGGTCCATGAAGGTTTACATAACTCAGGCTTACTATTCAGAACATGCTGTAATTCTGATTAATATTTTTAGCTAATCAATTTATACTTACACACGAGTCTGATTGCAGTTAATCCGAGCATGTTCAGTTATTGACATAGGATCCTTTAATTCCAAAATGTCGGGACACATTTAATAAGATGAGTGGGTTGCTTTTTTGTTTTTGTAGGTTTTACAGGAAAAGTATATTCAAACCCAGTATATTCAAAAGCCATACTGTAGATGGCTTTTTTGTCCCATGGCCTCAGGATCCACATATCTGAAACTGAACTCATTTTTTCTCCCTTCTGTTTCCCTTCTTTGCCTTTTTTTTTTTTTTTTTTTTTGGGGGGGGGAGGGGGGGTGTGTAATTATGTTCATCTAGAGATGAGTTTTGTGATCAATTTTTGTTTTGTTTTGTGTTTTCTGCCCTTTCCTTCCCTGTCCCTTACCACTTCCCTTCTGTCCCCAAGAAATAAGAACCTTTGCTGGTTCTTCCTACTTTGTTTCTAGCATCTAGCTTTTTGTCAGCCTTCCTGTGTCTCTGCTGTCTATTGAGCAGTGTTAACTGTGTGCGTGGTCTCGTGCAGTAACCCCTTGTTATTCTTCTGCTTCTGTGTTTTCATCTTTCAATCCAACCCTCATATGCCAGCAGGTGCGTAGTCTTATAACAGTTCTTTCACCTTTCCACTGCAAGTTGTCAGAAACTTAGATACCCATTGCTGACAACATTTGTCTAGAATTAAAAGCTCATTACAGTTTGGCCCAGCCTACCACTTTAGCCACGCTTCTGTTCTCTTACGGCATCACTTCCAGTTTAGTAAAAATGCTTTGTGCTTTGTTTTCCTACTTCTGAACACTTGTCATTTAAGCTGTACCCCATTTTTACCTTCTGTCTCCTCCATAATGCCTCTTTTTTTAAAAAAACCTTTTAGCCCTTAAAACTCACTACCCTTATCTGGGCCATTCCTGTAATACAGATCCCTTAATATGACAATTTTCCTCTTCTTCATCCTGAATATGGGTGTTTTAAGAGGACATGCCTATCTTACATCTTTAGTATACCTCATAGCTTTAGCACCATGGCTTGTACTTTAAAAATATTGATTGATAATGATTCTAGTCTTTTCTGTGAATTTTTCACTGTTTTATTTCCATCTCTCAAAGGTTTGACCAAGGCATTATTCCTCAGTTTGGTTCAGCTAACTATGTAGTTCCGGCTGTGTGCAAAGTGCTAAGGAGTACAGAGATAAATACAACTTATCCCCTGCCTTCAAATGGCCCCCAGTCAATGAGGGAGCCTGACTGAGGGAGCTGTCTTAGACCCAGTGCTGGGAAACAGCATCATGTAGCTCATCCCCACTGGTTCACAAATGTAAGGCAGGGAATATGTGGAGATGTTGTGGGAAGGGAACGCAGAGAGCTGATGATGTAAGGATTCGTTTGCAAAGCTGAGAGTTTATGGTTCATTTTTCTGGTGAAGAAGAGAGAGTGAAGGACTTTGAACAGATAAGACATGATCTCACCCAAGAGGCATTAAACATTGAAAATAGCATAAGCTTTGAAATCAAAGCTGAGTTTGAACTCCATCTCTAAAACTTGTAACTTTGGGAAAGTAACCAAGGTTTCCTGAGCCTCACATTCCCTGTTGATGAAATATCAGGTAGGTGAGTCTCACCTTGCAGGGTGGTTGTGAGGGTTGGAGAGTTGTTGGGAGACAGTTTTCCGTGGGTCTTTCACGTTTTTGCACACCTTGCTAGCAAAGGCACTGGCTGCCTTTGTTCTGGACTTTGTTTGTGCAGTAACTAGCCTTGGAAAGCAGAGATGATATTTCCCTCTGGAGCAGAGGACAGGTTTGTTTATTCTTGAGTATAGTGAAGGTAGTGTCTCCATTCAGAGCTAAAGTCAGACATGTCTTCTGCCCCTTGTAAGAGATTTGTGTTCGCTGAGCTTGGGGTTACTCCGCTGTGATATAATGCCCCTGCCTGCACAACATCCATGTGAGCACCTCCATGTCATGGCTGTGGGACTTGGGGGGCAAGGGGAACAAACACATGCTTTCTGCTCATAAGGTTCTTTGTTTCTGAGTCTTCTTCATGGGAGTGAAGATTTCACAGGAGTCTGTGTCTTCTGTCAGCCATGTATGAACATGTGGCCAACTAACTTTGTTAGCTTATAAGTAGGATAAAATCCCAGACCCTTCAGCGTTCTTAACAGGCATTTAGATCATATGAAATGCAGGGTAAATATTTGATAAATGTTATAATAATAACCATTATTCTTTATCAGTGATCATTTAGGCATTGTGGAAGATGATGAGTTAGACATACCAGTTAAGAGGCGCAAGATAATGAAAGCATAAAAACAGACATTGTCATTGGGAACTGAATAGAGAGAAGGGAGAACTGAGAGAAACTAATGAGACAAATTGACAATACTGGGGGATTAACTGGATGGGAAGAAAGAGAATCAAGGATTACTTCAAGATTTATGGTTTGGGAAAGAAACGGTAGCCATCAGTGAAGATGGGATACATGAAGATGGGAAGATAAAGTTTGTAAGAGAAGGTGACAAGCTTGGGGGAGAGGGGCAGTCAGGTGGTAAAGTGAGTAGGCAGTTGGGCGAGGAGTCTAGAGCTTACGGGACGCTATTGATGAGAGGTCTGGGAGTTAAGAAAATCCAGATGATCATTAAATCATGGGAATGGATGAGTCTGCACTGGTGTTTTCAGCATGCTCAAACAGTTCTGAAAATGTTCTGTTTGCATTGCTAATAGAGCTGGTTTCTATCCCCAGCTCCACCATCACCCGGGCCATGAACCAGACATCAGGCCTCCAGCATAGCTGGTTGGATTAGAGCCAAGTGTGAGGATAGATCCCCTCCCACTGGGCCTTAACCCTGCTTCCAGGTGCTGAATTTGACAAGGTTACTTTGAGAAGACAGTTCCTTTGCTGAAAGCAGGACTGAGGAGAGAGTGAGGAGTGGAAAGAGAAAGGGGTCAAAGGCTGAACTTTCAAAAGAGTATCTTGTGTTATCTGGACTTTGTTCCTTTCACACACCCATGACTTCTCCATGGGAAACCAGAAGGAAGAGGGAGAAACTCAGATTAGCTGATCTGAGATATTTAGGATTCTTTTCCTTTGTGCCTTTGTGTATCTTAGTGGTAAGCTAAGTGAACACTAAGCTTTCTGAAGCCTTAGGGATCACTGGGCTCAATTATGGTGTTATTGGAAGAACATTGACTTTGAAGACTCAGATGGGTCTAAATTTTACTCTGGGTCCCCAGTTACTATCATTGGGACCTTGGGAAAATGGCTTCTCTTAAGGCTCCATTTTGTCTTTTATAAAATTATGGGTGGTAATAATTATATCAGTGAAATACTGAGAGGATTCGAGATGACGTGTGAGTCTGATTCTTTCATTGAAACCTGGCAGAGTTGAGTCCCATGATCTCTAAACTTCTATCTGGCTTAGATTCCATAACTTGTGATTCGTAGTATGATGTTGCATTTCTTTCAGTATGAAGTCTTTAAAAGAACCTTTCATAGCATGCACATTACAGAGTTTAGGAATTCTGCCTTTGAGAATAGTTCATGTGTTCCTTTTTTCTAATTGCAGTTTTTCCACTACTCCCAAGGGCAAGTGTACCCTGGGAATTATCCACCATTTAAAGACAGAATCAGCTGGGCTGGAGACCTTGACAAGAAAGATGCATCAATCAACATAGAAAATATGCAGTTTATACACAATGGCACCTATATTTGTGATGTCAAAAACCCTCCTGACATCGTTGTCCAGCCTGGACACATTAGGCTCTATGTCGTAGAAAAAGGTACTTCCTTGAGTATTTTCGCAGTAATAATGCAGTCTCCTTTATCTCATGTTTGGATGGAGAACCAGAGTTGCATTTCATGGTGGGTTTGGAGGGAGGATTTTTGCCGTACAGTTGTGCTCCCTGTTGCCGTGATCCTGTGGCTCTACCAAACACACTTGGAATTGGGGAACTGTTGCTCATTCTGACCCAGAGTGGCTGGTTCTCCATTTTTATTCCTACCGTCTGGAGCCTATTAGTCTAATTTCAGGAATATTAATTTTTCAGTGTTAATCAGAAGAAAGACCAAATTCATTATGTTTGGATGTGATGGACAGTGGGAAAAAAGGAGATTCATACTGTTTTATACTCTCCAGGAGAAAGTTTTCAACAACAGCACAGTTATTTCTCCCTTTTGATTTTGAGAACAAACAGGAAATGCAGGTTCTGGTGTCTCATTTTTGAGACAAAGTCTGCTTTGTCGGAGAGTAGATCCAGGTAAATTCATACCTCCAGTTTTTCGTTAGAGCACTGAGAGGGATTGTAGGTGTAGAAATGCTTAGTTCCATAGTTCATTCTTTCTCATCTAATATTCACATGTCATGAATTACATAGTAATAGGATAGACAGTGGGATCTCATAGTTTGTATAATAAAAGAGGGTACAGTAACTGCTAAATGAAAATACTTGCTTGTTAATTTAATAAAATTCCATGTTTTCTCTCTGTAGCAATGTACCTTAAAACTATTTTGTTCTTGGCTGGGCGCGGTGGCTCAAGCCTGTAATCCCAGCACTTTGGGAGGCCGAGACGGGCGGATCACGAGGTCAGGAGATCGAGACCATCCTGGCTAACACAGTGAAACCCCGTCTCTACTAAAAAATACAAAAAACTAGCCGGGCGAGGTGGCGGGCGCCTGGGGAGGCTGAGGCAGGAGAATGGCGTGAACCCGGGAGGCGGAGCTTGCAGTGAGCTGAGATCCGGCCACTGCACTCCAGCCTGGGCGACAGAGCGAGACTCCGTCTCAAAAAAACAAAACAAAACAAAAACCAAACTATTTTGTTCTTTTTCTCTAGAGAATTTGCCTGTGTTTCCAGTTTGGGTAGTGGTGGGCATAGTTACTGCTGTGGTCCTAGGTCTCACTCTGCTCATCAGCATGATTCTGGCTGTCCTCTATAGAAGGAAAAACTCTAAACGGGATTACACTGGGTAAGAAACACTGTTTTTTAGGGCAGGGGTGGAGGGAGGGAATCAGGGTTTATAAAAACTTATGTATTTAATGAAAAAAGGATTTTGAAGAATTAACTACTGTTTTCTTTCATGTCAGAATCAGGCAGTCTCCTTTGGAGGTGTTCTAACATGGGCAAGCAGAAATCAGTGGGCCTGCTATGAAATGTGGAATGATTCTAATCTTTGTTCCAGTTTCCTTCTTAGGTTTGGTGAGATGAGTTGCTCAGCAGTTTGTGCTCTGTGTTTCAATATATGCACTATGCAATTAGTATTCTTAGTCTTAAGACTTAAGACTTAGTCTTAAGTCACTTACCCAATTTAAGAGTTTAATTTCAATTTCTTGGTAATAAACTCACAAGGTGGTTCTTTCCAGTTGGGAAATATAAAACCCTAATTAAGAAGAAGTTGTGAGCTGGAAGTAGTGGCATGCACCTGTAGTCCCAGCTACTTAGGCTGAGGCGGGAGGATTGCTTGAGCCCCAGTGTTTGAGTCTAGCCTAGGCAACAGAGCAAGACCCTGTCTCTTTAAAAAAAAAAAAAAAGAAGAAGAAGAAGAAGAAAAAGAAATGGTTTTAATAAACTACCTCCCCCAGTCCAATGTGATGATGGTGCAGGGATTTTCCTTTTTGTAGTTCCCCTACCCTACTCGAAGCTTAAGTATCTTTATTGCTTTGATCATTCTTAGCTAGAATCACCCACAATGGGATAATGAGTTGATAACAAAATATATCAGCAATAAAGAAAAATAGACTTTTTGTTTATGGCTTCTCAAATGGAACACGTTTAAGCATAGGGTGCGT
This sequence comes from Macaca thibetana thibetana, assembly GCF_024542745.1. Taxonomy (NCBI): domain Eukaryota; kingdom Metazoa; phylum Chordata; class Mammalia; order Primates; family Cercopithecidae; genus Macaca; species Macaca thibetana. Next base: position 195,392,928 of record NC_065578.1, on the reverse strand, counting down.
GTCTAATTAAAGAACCTTCTCTTTTCCCCACCCCAGCTGGAAAGCTAACCCATATAAGCTATGTAGAACTCATGTGGTAAGACTGGGAGCAGAGGCTGGATTCAAGTTGATGTAGCATGAGCAGGGTTGCAGGTGCACAGATCTAACTTTAACCATCCTGAAGGGACTCTGATGTGAAAGGATTGCATGTCCTGAACTCTTGCTGGTGGATGGTGGGAACCTCTATCTATGGGCTCTGCTGATCTAGAGTTTTTAGGAGTGCCGTGTTTTAACAAGTTTGAGTGTTCAAATTCAGATATTACTTGCTTGGAATGCTTCTATTCTGCTGACTGTATCTGCCCCCCTTGCATGGTGAGTGTTTTATGATTAAATATAGCTGGACTATTGATTTTCAACATGAGACTAATCCAGGGTGGTGACATGCCAGTCTTTGTAGTTCTTGCTTTGGGGTTAATGAGGGGCAGGAACAAGTTCCTTAGACTCCTGCATGGCATCGTGAATGCTGCTGTTCTTCTTACTTTGGTTTTTTTCCTCCTCCCCTACCTTTTCTACCTTGGTGTGCTGGGATCAGATCCTGCTTATCTTCCACTTCTTAAGAAAAGCTGACATAGAAGACACATTGGGACTATAACAGGGCTGGGTCTCCTCTTCCACTCCCACTAGACACATGGTAACTAATCACATTGCCCGTTGCTGTTAATATTCCTGTGTACGTATTCAGCCCCTCTCCCTTGTTAATGACTAACCAGCTAGCTCTGAGCTAACCCAACAGCTATGATGATTTGTCCACGAGTATGTCACACGTTTGTATTGGAAACATGTTGAGCAAACCATCCGGATGAAACTGGGTTGTCAAGTTACATAGAGTTTTTATGCACATCTGAATATTTGTGCTCTTCGTGTAAAATGCCATTGCGTGTGTGTGTGTGTGTGCATTAGTTTTCTTTTTTCATACATGTATTGTGTTATCAGTAAGTAAGATCCTGACTGATTATGTCTTAGAATAATTAAACAATTTTGGTTCAGAGCATGTAGCCTCCCATTTCAGAGAAGGAACAGTTTGCAGAATGCATGGTATGCTTTGGTCTTAGTAATGACGCTTTAAATGTGATTCTCCCCAAACTCCTAAGTTTTAAAAAGTATACATCATAAGGCTTTAAGCTGTACTTATGACACATCGCATTGGAAAATCCCTACGCTGTACCCCAGCTGGCTTACTTCCTGGCATTCACTTTCCCTGATTCATTTATGAGACAGTGCTTGTTGTTAAAGACTCCTGTCCCCGTGAAAAGGTTCAGCCTGTGTGACGTGGCATTCCCTAGTTTCTCATTCATGACTTCCTGGGTTTTTGGGGGGATTTGATTGTGGTATTGGTAGGGAATAAAACTATGGAGAGAACAAGATAAGCCAAGACTTGCCTGGATATATCTGTAATTTAAAACATACATTCAGAAGGGGTTTGCCTTTGATTGTAACAAAAGTGAATTGCCATTAAACTATTAAAAGGTACCATAGAGCTTGTTCCCTTAAACCTTTATCCCAAAGGAGGGTTGATGGCAGGGGGAAAAGACAAACAGCAAAAGGAAAAATGTGTACTGTAACCAGAATCTCAATATGATTTTTGTAAACTGGGTTGAAGAGGTTGTACCACCACATTTGTTTCTGTGCCTCCCCCAGTGATGAGTTCATTGACTTAGAAGAATGAGTGAGTGTCAGGAATAGAAAATAGTTTTAAAATATGTGATCATTTTGATACCCATTGTTACGTTGTCTTTTGTTTTTATGTATCTGTTGCTTCATCTTGCCGTCACTTGCATTTCTATATTTTTGTTTCTATTTATTATTATTTTTTACACTTGTTCTTCAAATTGCCAATTCTTCAGCTGCAGTACATCAGAGAGTTTGTCACCAGTTAAGCAGGCTCCTCGGAAGTCCCCCTCCGACACTGAGGGTCTTGTAAAGAGTCTGCCTTCTGGATCTCACCAGGTAATGGGTGATTGCGATTCTGCTCACTGCACTGTTCCCTACAGCTTGGTGCTCTGTCACTTCCCTGGGTGTGGAAAAGAATACTGAGCTATGAGAGACAGAGACAGACAGACAGACAGAGACAGAAAGAGAAAGGGTGGGAGTGAGGAATTAAAGGGCTGGCTTAGGAATACCACAGGAAAGTATGTGGTGAAAAATCTGCTTGAGCAAAGATTTCCATGAAACCACCAATAACATAAATTGTTTATTAACAATGTGGCTTCCTTGCCCCAAGCAGAATTAGGAAATGGCTTGTCAGTAAAAGATTCTTCTTTAATTGCCCAAGGAAATGAATCTAGTGAACGAGATTCTTTCTGTATTGAGGTACTCTGTAAGATAAGAAATTAGCAGGGAAAAGTTGGTTTTCTTAGTATTGATGATAAAACAAAAATTATTTTCTACAGATTCTTTAGAAAAAATGGAAAGTAAGCATTTATCTGAATAATTAATAGGCTTGATGAACAAGGAATGGTTTTGGTTTCTACTTGTGGAAAGTACAGAAGAGAAACAGGTTTTATTTGGAAGTTGGCATATAATCTAGCTTTGTGTGTTTTGGCTATCGTATTTTAATTATAATTGTGGCTTGGCAAAAATTCCATAGCTTTGTTCATTCAGTTTGATTCTTCTGGGGTAGAATGCATGCTAAAGAATTTGGCCAGTTATAGCTTTGTCCTAAAAAGGTGTTAGCTGGTGGGAATGGATTTTAGAGGAAATAAAGAGAGTAACAGTGTTGTGGGGAAAGTGCCCATAGTCTTACTCCATAGTTGTTATATGTGGTGAGGAAACTACGGCATTGTGATGTTAAATTACTAAAAGCACACACCTAGTTGGTGACAGAACTGGGGCTAGAACCCAGGTGTCCAGACATTATGTTCTCTACCACAGCATCAAGCTCATTACTTGTTCCTATTCAGTCTATCTGTCTGTCTTTCTCTCAGATTACATAATATGCATCAGATACCTCAGTCTACTAATTTGGGTTGTGAACAGGAATAGGGTTGTGAATGAAGACATGAAAGTTACACATAGGCATAGCATCTAAAAAAGCCTTGTAACATTTTTCTTCTGCCCTTGAAGCACTATGGAAGTTGCTTTTTTGCTGAAAACAAGCTAGAAAAAAGAAAAAGAAACTATGGTTTTCAAGACAGTGGAACATGGATTATGCAGCACTGTGATCCCCGAGAGAAGGGAAACAGACAATGTGAGCTGTGTTATTGCCCCAGTGTACCGCCTTGAAGCAGTTCCCACACTGCAGTGTAGGTGGGGAAAATGGAAACCGAGCCCAGCTGTCTCACTGAATTGAGAAGGCAGAAATCAGAATTTGGGGAGGTCAAGGAGGCTAGGATTTATGAGGCTGAGTACCAAAGAAGGAACCATAGAGAGAACGTGCTAGGATGAGCACGAGCACTTCAGAGATCTGGAGCAGGGTCCCCTTGAGTCTTTGTCTGATTATAGAGTTGTATACACAGAGGAGAAGACTCTCTGAAACTAGGGGAAGAAGTACCTGAAATGCAATGGGTTGCACAATGCCTGGGGCTCACACAGGTCTGGGACTAGTTTGTGTTCCTAAGAGCCAGAGTAGACAGACTTACAATACACAGGATATTGGTTGGGGTTCTCAAAATGGTCATGCCTAAATGGGCTAAATTAGCACCAGAATACAGGATACTATGGACCCACCATAACAAAGCTTAAAAGGAAGACTTTGAAGAATCAAACTAATCCAAAAGTAATTTAGTTGCATTTTACAACAAAGTCCAACACTCTATGCCACAACAAAATTCAGCACCCAGCAATGTAAAATTTATAATATCTGGCACCAATCAAAAACTACCAGGAATGGCCGGGCACGGTGGCTTACGCCTGTAATCCCAGCACTTTGGGAGGCCAAGGCAGGCGGATCACGAGGTCAGGAGTTAGAGACCAGCCTAACCAACATGGTGAAACCCCATCTCTACTAAAAATACAAAAATTAGCCAGGCTTAGTGGTGTGCACCTGTAATTCCGGCCACTCAGGAGGCTGAGGCAGGAGAATCACTTGAACCTGGGAGGCGGAGGTTGCAGTGAGCTGAGATCACGCCACTGCACTCCAGCCTGGGCAACAGAGTGAGATTCCATCTCAGAAAAAAAAAAAAAAAAAAAAAACCAAAAAAACAAAAACTACCAGGCATAAAAAGAAACCAAAAAATAAAACACATAAGCCAGATATAGTGGTGTGTACCTGTAGTCCCAGCAACTTGAGAGGCTAAAGTAGGATTGCTTGAGCCCAAGAGTGAAAGACCAGCCTGGGCAATATAGTGAGACCCTATCTCAGATAAACAGATGGATGAGCAGAATTCTTACTCTTTTTAAGTACACATGAAAATTAACCAAATATAGACCATATTCTGGGCCATAAAACAATTCTCATTAAATTTAAAAGGGTTGGAATCATATAGAGTATGTTCTCTGGCCACAATGGAATTAAACAGAAAACAATAGAAAGATACCTGGAAAGTCTTAAATATTTCAAAATTGAATAACCCATGAGTAAAACAAGAAGTTACAAGAAAAGTTAGAAAATATTTTGAACTGAGTGAAAATAAGAACATATCAAAATTTGTGAGATATAGCTAAAGAAGTACTTTGAAGATTTGTAGCATTAACTGTTTATATTAGAAAAAATGAAGCTCTAAAACTGATGATCTAGGCTTCTGTCTGAAGAAACTAGAAAAAGAAGAGCAAATTAAACCCAACATAAACAGATAGAAATAATTAAGAGAAGAGCTGTGGAAAAATCGGCTGACATTCTCATTGTTTCCCTGTAGGTAATCTGTCTCTTCTCTCTGGCTGCTTTTCAGATCTTCTTTATGCCTTTGGTGTTCTGCATTTTATATACTATTTAATTATAAATTATTCCTTGTTGCATCTGCTTGTAATTTCATTGGACCTCCTGAGTCTTAAGGTTGATATCTTTAATAAATTATAAAAAATTTCCAGTCACAATCTCTTTGAATTTCTCCTTTCTGCATTTTATCTATGTATCTTTTTATGGAACTCTGATTATATGTGTATTGTACTGTCTCTATGCTCTAAGTCTCTTAGCCTCTCTTGCATATCTTTCATCGTATTGTCTTTCTGCCATTTTCTGCATAATTTCTTCATCTGCCCTCATTCACTAATTGTTTAGCTGTGACTAGTCTACTGTTTAGCCCCTTTTTAAAGTTTTTAAACTTCAATTTCATATTATAGGTTTATTTTCTAGAAAATTTATTTGGTTCTTTTTTAAATATACCTGACTAATTTTGATAGTTCCTTATAACTTCATTATATTTTCAACTATCTTATTTATTTAAGCATATTAAATATTCTTATTTTATACCTCAAAACTGATAATTTCAGTGTCTATAGTCTTTATTGATCTGACTACGGTTTTTGTTTCTGTATTTCTTGCTAATGGTGGCTATTTTCTCATCTCATGGGGGTTTTACAATTTGAAGACTATACTTATGTTCTTGGCACTTTGTACAAATTGATTGAGTCTTCATTTAAAATACATTTACTCATGAGAAGATTTGTATTTCTTCAGCCTGTGCCTGTGAGAAAAAAAATGCACAGGAGGTAAAAAAATTCTGAGACCTTGCATGGTAGACTGTATAATGGCCCCACAAAGAGGTTCACATTCTAATCTTTGGATTCTTTAGGATATGTTACCTTACATATCAAAAAGGACTTGGCAGATGTGATTAAATTGCCTTGAGATGGGGAGATTTTCCTGGGTTATCTGGGTAGCTCCATGGTAACCATAAAGGTCGTTAGAAGAGGGAGGCAGAAAGGTGTGCATCAGAGAAAGACTGGAAGATGCTGTACTGCTGACTTTAAAGATGAAGAACTCATAACCAAGGAATACAGGCAGCTTCCAGAAGCTGGAAAAAGCAAGGAGACGGATCCTCTCCTGGAGCCTGTGGAAGGCATGCAGTCCTTGATCTTAACACAGTGAAACACATTTCAGACTTCTGACCTGTAAAACTGTGAGATAATTAATACGTTTTTAACACCTTTAAAATTATGTTTACTCTCCTCCTTCAAACTTGATTGCTAATCAGGTTGGGTAGGATTCCAGGTTGTAAATCATTTTCCTTCATCATTTTGAGGCATTGCTGATTGTTCTGGCTTCCAGCATTGTGGCTTAGAAGCTGATGCCATTCTGATTCACTCCTAGGGCAGAGGAAGGTGGGGTCTACCTGAGCAAAGGGAGAGTAAAGATCAGAACCAAATTAGGGGTCTTCCAGCAAAGTGGAGTGGGAGGCCGGGTTGGGAAGGTGTTGTGTTAGATAGGCACTACCTAGAGTGTTAAGGCATTGGGGAAAAGATAAGAAAATTTTTTTTCTTTGTGAAGCTTAGTTTTGAATGAGATTGGTATAAAGTAATTTTTGTATATGTATTTGATGAATAGTTGGTTTTCCAGATCCTTTTCTGGATATCGTTGATGCTTTGTATGCAGAAGGTAGGTTTTTGGGTTATGTTGTTAAACAGTGATTGAATGGAATATTTATGTATTTGTCAACTATAGTGCATAGCATAGATAGGGTAATGTTTCAAGAAGTAGTTTTGTGCATTTTTCCTTTAGTCCTCACAACAGTCCTCCAGGGTAAGTTCTTTTGTTGTCCCTATTTTACATATGAAGAAACTGAGGCTTAGTTAGGCAAGTCACTTGCTCAAGGTCAGTAGTTAGTGGCTGAGCCAGATCTGTCTGGTTCTAAGGCACGTGTATATTTTATCCTGTCCAATTTTTTTCACCTCCACTTTGATCATCAGTATTTGTCTCATTTATCTCAAAGAAAGTCAGAATACATAGCTGTGTTTCATATTTATATTTTACTTAAAAAACAGTGAAATAAATACTAAAAAAAGGTGTTCTGTCAATAGTCAATGAGCATATGGTAAAAGCAGATGTTCTCTCTTAGTGATTCATGCTAGGATGTTGGGAATGATTCTCTAACACCTGAAGGACTAGAATCAAATTAAATGGGGCTACAAGCTACAGAGACTATGAAAGGTGTACTACAGGACGCAGCATAATGACTCCTGAGCAGTTAATTTGTATCTAGAAGCAGGTCTCTTTGCTCTTCTAGAATCCTTTCTTCCTGGACATTCTCCTCCAACCTTCACCAGTATGGTTTTTTATTGGAATAAATAATTAGTTTTGGTACAAGGAAACTTCAGAGGTAATTTTATCTCTAGTTGTAACTAAAATAATAGGCCTATATTAAGCAATGTGTTTCTTGAAACATTTTCAGTAGCTCAGGCCTATTCATGTAGAAAGTAGTTGAAAACATATTCCGAGTAGTTTTTCACTTTATTGTTGTAATTCTTTGTGTAAAAGCAAAAATAAATAAATGAGGTGGAGGGTGGGGAGGGTGAGTACCAAGAGGTAGAGTGAAAACAGCTAGGTTAATGTAGGTTTTGTTGTTGTTTTCCTTCTTTATTCTTGCATACCCAAAAGTGAACGTCTTAGCAATGGTGGGTTCATTTCAAAGTTGATCGTGGTTCAGAGGATCCTCTTGAATTCCTCAGCAGCCTAATTTGCCCTCAAAATCGAGGTGCTGAGGCATGTTCCATAGAGACTCAGGGCTCCTTCCACCTCTAAAGGGCACTCAGAATCAGACTTCATGGAGGTGTTCTAGATCGAGCGTGATCTGTCAGCAGACCCGAATCTCAACCTACATCCGCAATTTCTCTGCATCCTTTATTCCATCCATCCCTTCATCTAGCACCTACGTTCTGTCAAGTTCTAGGAAGTTAAGCAAATTCCTGACTTAAGACCTTATTTTATTCTAAGGGGGAAGAGGAATGAGGATAACAGGCAGTGGTAAACAGTTTGAAGAATACCAAGTCCATCAGCAGGAAGGGATTTCTTCAATGTTTTCCATTTACTTTCAACAGATAGTTGTATTCTTTTGACATGAAAGACAGTACTGTCTTACATGAAAGACCTCATTGATATTTTAACGTTTACAGACTAAGAGATAATTCTGTGTTCTTTTTCCTCTTTACTTTCTCTGTTCTCATTCTTTTCTACTCACATAGCATATCGATTATCTACTGCCACATAACAAACTCCTGAAAATATAGTGGCCTAAAACAGCCACCATTTATTTGACTTCCCATTCTATGGATTGGTTGAGCAGATTCTGGTCTGGGTGAGTTCAGCTGATCTCTGCTGGCTCGCTTGTGCATCTGCAGTTGGCTAGAAGCTTGAATGGTAGCTGGACAGTCTACAGTGGTCTCTCACTTAAATCTAACCATTGTCAGGCTGTTGACCAGGCAGAGAGAGGACAGCTTGGCCATGTGTCTCTCATCAGCCATCAGGCTAACTTGGGCATCTTCACATGGTCATAGTGGCTATGTGGATCCTAAGATCAGTAAGAGAGTGGAAGTGGCAAAGTCTGTTGAGGTCTGGGTATGGAAACTGCACAGCGTTACTTCTGCCTCATTCATTCTGTTAGTCGGAGCTGGTCACAAGATCAGCCCAGATTCAGTAAGGGTAGAGAAACAGATTTCTACTCTTGATGGAAGGACCTACAGCATTATGTTGCAAAGAGTAAGATGCAGTGAAGGAAAGAGTTTGTAGCCATTTGTGCAGTCAGTCACACATTGTAAACCCCTTCTCCCATGAACATACCCTAAAACTCTTGGTGAGTTTTTAGGAATTATGATATGGGGTTTTATTATCTAAAAATGTATATAATTTAATGTTGGGAGGTCTGTCCTATTCTTTGAAATAGCTGTTACCAGGGAACAGTTAGTTTTCATTCTGTTCCTAGTAGAAAACAGTCTTTTTTTTTTTTTTTTTGAGACGGTGTCTCGTTCTGTCACCCAGGCTGGAGTGCAGTGGTGTGATCTCAGCTCACTGCAAGCTCCGCCTCCGGGTTCACGCGATTCTCCAGCCTCAGCCTCCCAAGTAGCTGGAACTACAGGCACCCGCCACCACGCCCGGCTAATTTTTTTGTATTTTTAGTAGAGACGAGTTTTCACCATATTAGCCAGGATGGTCTCCATCTCCTGACCTCATGACCCGCCTGCCTCGGCTTCCCAAAGTGCAGGGATTACAGGCGTGAGTCACCGCACCCGGCCGAAAACAGTCTTTTTAACTTCCTTTTGTTTGTTGGTGGGGTTAGCATTTAACTTGCAGCTTTCTGAGATGAATATAGAGGGTCTGTATGATTATTAACCATGTGATCTGTTAATATTACCCATGACAGCCATTGTAGACTAAAGATAAACACACAGAGTTTGTTTATTTGATCAGTTAATTTACTTGATCAGTTACCTTAGTGCATTTTAAAATGTATTTGTGTAACAAGACGTTCATAATAATAACTAACATGTATTAAGTGCTATCTGTGAGACACTGCCTAAGTTATAGGTATCATCTTATTTAATTTTCATAACAACAAAAAACAAAAATGTAGATATTATTAGTAATACCATTTTAGAGATGAAGAAACTTGTGCTTAGAAATTTACAAATATGCCCAGGACCACATGACCAGTGCTCTTCTCTAAGGTTCAACAAAGACGATATCGTAATTCAGACTGCAGATCTGCCAACATTCAAATGGATCTAGTCCTCGAGTGTTATTTTCTAACTCTGTTTTTCGATGCACCATTGTATAGCCCTTACAACTGGGCCTGTCCCTTCTGTAGACGTTGGAGTACCTGAACTCCACAGAACCCCAGGTTACACACTAAGGACACAGGTTGTTAGGGCTCCTGGATGAGGGCAAGTGTATTTATTTTAAACCATGTGCTTTTGGCTACTGAGCTTATTATTTCAAAAGTGAAAGCTTAAGCACATTATTAGACTTCTCAAGGAGAGTTCCCCTAGATTGGGAGAAAAGTTGACACTGGGTAATATTAAATTTTTCTTTTAAAACCAGGGCTATTTTGTTGTTGTTTACGATTTTAAGAGTCTGAACGGAAAGAGTCATGAAGTGCAGCCACCTATCTGACCTCTTCCCCCAACAGTTAGGGAATTCGCTCTGCCCCCAGGCCATCCAGCCTTCCCTTGCTCTCCTGGATGGGACCCTGACAATTCCCTGGAATTGTAACCTCTTCCTTACTGCTGAGGCTAAGAAGAGGATCTTTTCTACTTTACTCCATTTAGGGGTTTTCTTTCTATCTGTGTAGATTGTGGTTTTTTGTTTTTTCTTTTTAATTTTATTTTAAAACAGGAAGAACAGTTATCTAATATTAGAAATCAAGGAAGCAATATTTGTATTGGTCACGATAGGCTCAGACTAAAAGAATTATGCTGTAAGTAGTTGTATTGAAGAATATTTGAAATGCTTTTAAACTATTTGCTTAAAACTATACCTATTTGTATAATGTGACCAGATTAAATTGATTGTATCTTTGGGTGGCACCAAATATGTTGGTTTCTTGCATGGATTGATCATTCTGAAGCTCATGATTTCTGTGGGTCTCAGGTGGGTGGAAGTTCCCATCTTAGTCCTTAAGACTCTTACCCCAATGGAAAGAGGTGAGGATTTCTGTAATAGCTATTAAGATAAGAGATATTAGGCCGGGCGCGGTGGCTCAAGCCTGTAATCCCAGCACTTTGGGAGGCCGAGACGGGCGGATCACGAGGTCAGGAGATCGAGACCATCCTGGCTAACACCGTGAAACCCCGTCTCAACTAAAAAATACAAAAAACTAGCCGGGCGAGGTGGCGGGCGCCTGTAGTCCCAGCTACTCAGGAGGCTGAGGCAGGAGAATGGCGTAAACCCAGGAGGCGGAGCTTGCAGTGAGCTGAGATCCGGCCACTGCACTACAGCCTGGGCGACAGAGCGAGACTCCGTCTCAAAAAAAAAAAAAAAAAAAAAGATAAGAGATATTCCTAAGAAGGAATATTATATTATTACGGAAATTTTCAAACATCAAAAAGGTTTGAGGCCGGGCACTGTGGCTTGCGCCTGTAATCTTAGCACTTTGGGAGGCTGAGGTGGGCAGATCACAAGGTCAGGAGATGGAGACCATCCTGGGTAACACAGTGAAACCCTGTCTGTACTAAAAATACAAAAAATTAGCCGGGCGTGGTGGCAGGCGCCTGTAGTCCCAGCTACTCGGGAGGCTGAGGCAGGAGAATGGCGTGATCCTAGGAGGTGGAGCTTGCAGTGAGCCGAGATCACACCACTGCACTCCAGCCTGGGCGACAGAGCGAGACTCCACCTCAAAAATAAATAAATAAATAAAAATAAAATATAATAAAAAGGTTTGAAAGAATAATGTAACAAAGCCCCATGTACCTGCTTTAACTATTGTCAACGTATGTCCAATCTTGTTTCAAAGTCAGTCCTGGACATATCATCCATAAGAAGTCTTCCTGAAGACATTCAAAAGAGGGAAGTCTTTGCTTTGGAACCCTGATGTGATCACTTTAATCATTGCTTCTATGCCTGTAGCTGAAGGAACCGCCAGCTTTTTCAAACCTCTAATCCTTCTGCATCCCTTTTCCAGGGCCCAGTCATATATGCACAGTTAGACCACTCCGGCGGACATCACAGTGACAAGATTAACAAGTCAGAGTCTGTGGTGTATGCGGATATCCGAAAAAATTAAGAGAAGACCTAGAACATATCCTCAGCAAGAAACAAAACCAAACTGGACTCTCGTGCAGAAAATGTAGCCCATTGCACATGCAGCCTTGGAGACCCAGGCAAGGACAAGCCCATGTGTACTCACGGAGGGAGAGAAAGATGTGTACAAAGGATACGTATAAATATTCTATTTAATCTTCCTCATGTGAGGAGCCAGTGTTGCATGATGAAAAGATGATATGATTCTACATATGTACCCATTGTCTTGCTGTTTTCGTACTTTCTTTTCAGGTCATTTACAATTGGGAGATTTCAGAAACATTCCTTTCACCATCATTTAGAAATGGTTTGCCTTAATGGAGACAATAGCAGATCCTGTAGTATTTGCAGTAGACATGGCCTTTTAATCTAAGGGCTTAATCAGTCTTAGCATTTATTGTAGTTGGAGGATGGGGATGCTATGATGGAAGCATACCCAGGAGCCTTTAACACAGTACCAGTACCATTTATTTGTCTGCAGCTTTTAAAAAACATCCATTGGCTATGCCACTTGAAAACAATTTGAGAAGTTTTTTTGATGTTTTTCTCACTAAAATATGGGGCAATTTTTAGCCTTACATGTTGTGTAGACTTACTTTAAGTTGCACCCTTGAAATGTGTCCTTTCAATTTCTGGATTCATAATGCAAGATTAGCAAAGGATAAATGCCGAAGGTCACTTCATTCTGGATACTGTTGGATCAATACTGATTAAGTAGAAAAATCCAAGCTTTGCTTGAGAACTTTTGTAAAATGGAGAGTAAAAGGTATCGGTTTTATTCTTTGCTGATGTCCTTTCTGCTTGAAATAACAGTTACCATACAGCTAAAGGAGAGGAGTTTCTTTCCTTCTAAGTAGGCAGAAATGGGATCATTATGTTGCCACTCGGCCACTCTCCAATATCCTAGAGCTTGCTCTCTAGAGAATCACATTCTTTTGCTTTTTTTCTTTCTCTTTTTCTTTTCTTTTTTTTTTTTTTTTTGAGGTAGAGTCTCACTATGTTGCCCAGACTAGCCTTGAACTCTTGGGCTCAAGTGATTCTCCCTCCTCAGCCTCCCGAGTAGCTGGAACGAACTATAGTTGCACCACCGCAGCTGGCAAGAGTCACCTTCTTTATAAAGCGTCAGTCATGCTTCCAGCAAGAAGCAGCATCAGTCATGGCTTTATAACAGCTTCATGGTGCCTCAAAGACTGTTGAGGTCAATGAGAGCCTAGATTAGATAATTTGGCTGTCCTTTCCTAAAACTTGTTTTCTCCCATTCACTACTCCCCACCCCACTTAAAATCTATGAGTTTTTACTTTTTACTGGGAATGGAAAGCATGGTGAAGATCATTAAACACTTATGTTGTCATTTCTCCCATTTTCTGGATTTCTTTTTTAATTTTCCCCCTTTTAAAATTGTCCTAAAGCCCACAGTTACGGGAAGAATACGGTCTAGATGGTCTGCAGAACGTGTTTGGGGTGAGTGGGAGTGAGGGGCAATGTTACTTTCCTCCCCTCTAGTTTGGAGTCCACTATGAACTGCTGCTTTTTCTTCTCATCTTGTCATCTTCTGGGGATGTTTGAAGGCTGAGTTCTAAGAGAATTCGTAAAGGAAATAAAACAGGATTGAGATTTCGAGGTGTGCACAAGGTGATAAGATAAAGGGCATATGAGCTTCAAAACTAACTGTCCCACACATGAAGCCTTTTGTTTTTTGAGGAGCTATTTTTTTTATTCTTGTAACGCTCCACCTTACATGCCACATCCGTGTGAGTCAACAGGGATCAGGTTTGGTCACCACATACATCTGAAGCTGGCCAGCGTCTGCTCTTTGTTCTGTGTGGAATGGAGAAAAATATGCTTGCCCTGCTGCCTTCCATGTTCATAAGCCCAGCCCGAGAGAGTGACACACAGTGACATAGTGCTGGCCCTGAAACATTTCCCCAAAGTGCTCAACTCTGCCTTGCATCCTAAAACTTTTTGGGCATCTATTTTGAAAACTATGGGAGACTTTGGAAGGCGTCTTATGTGTGTTTGGAGGGGAAGGGTGTTAGATTGTCACCATCCTTCAAGCTGAGACTCGTGGTGAGCCTTTGCCACCGTGAAAACCACATAGCGGACCAAGGCTGTGCTTTGAGGTACAGAGGACACACATTGTAGACAGGCCTGTGTCATGTTTCCTTACAGTCGTTTTTTTACAGAGAAAAGGGGCGTTGTTTTTTCACTTCTTTCTCAACAGTTCCTGTGAATAAACGAAACATTTCGGTGCTCCCTAAGAGCAAGAGCCCTCACTTCTTCTTGCAGTGCCGGCACCATGTGTTGGTGAAGCTGGTGCTCTGGGGGCCGCTCACTCAAATGACACCTGGAGGCCGTTTCCTCCCTGATCATCCCCTTCCCCAGCCTGACTTTTTGGCCTCCTGCCCAACCAGACACCTCAAACTCTTGTCAGCGCCCTGGCATTCTGGCAGAGAATCCTCACCAGTTCTCACCAACCTTCTCCCCAGGCAAGAGAAGCTGCCAGCTTGGCACTCTGCCAGGATGGGTTTCCCTGGAGGAAGCTGCTCACACTGAGATGAGCCTCTCAGGACAGGACCTCTTCCCAAGCCCCGCACACCCAGCCCTTTTGGCTCCCCTTTTTCCCCGTGCCTCAGCACTCCTTGCCTGGCTGCAGATAACAAACTGGGGTTGCCTAAAGGGCAGATCTGCCCTCTCCGTGTCTTCGTCCTGGCAAAAAGAGTCCTCTTAAAATTATGCGCTAATTCTGTACGGGAGCATGCAAAAGACATTACTTAGAGATTGAAATTTCAAACTATCTGTAGTTTTTCAATGGAAATGTATCAGCTAGGGAAAAACCATCAAGCTCATTATTATTTTTTGATTTTCAGTTGTATTTTTGTGAATATTTTAATACATCTTTTTCAATTTCTGGATTGTGTTGTGTGCTCATTTTGACCAAAATAGAAAAAGAGATACGCCCTTCACTCATACCATTCCAGCTACACCTGCCTTCTCTTCAAAAATGCCATCCATGTACCTGCTTCTGGGCCTTTGCACATGCTGTTCCCTGGGCCTGAAGCACCTTCTGCAGATAATCCTGTGGTTTGCTCTCTGACTTCCTTTAAGCATCTGCTCAGATGTTACCTCCTCAGGGAGACCTTCTGTGATATATAAAAGAGCAAGCCCCCCGCCCCCACCACCTCAGCCTTGCTAGCCCCCTCAATTCCGCTCTGGTTGCTCTATTTCTCTCCCTCTCTCCCAGTACACACTTAACTTGTCTGTTCTCCCCCACTGGAACATAGTCAACACGAGGCCAGGACCTTGCTGTTTTGTTCACTGCTCCGTCTGCAGTAAGGGGAACAGTGCCTGGCACTTAGCTGCTCAATACATGTTACCTGGATGGATGAGTGTGGAAGGATTCATCCATTCAGCAACCTACACAGAACAGTCCTGTGCCAAGCACTGTGCTAAGCATAAGGAAACAAGATAAAGCTCCTCAAGGAGCTTGCCACAGGGCGAAGGTGACAGGTGACATGAATGGAAATAACTAGTCGTTACCAAATACTTGGTGTGAGCCAGGCACTTTGCATTTCTTGCTCTATTATTTCTGTGAGTTCATAGTAATTGTACTAATCTTAATCCCATTGTTTGAAAGATTATATGGCTTGCCCAAGGCCACTTAGCTAATAAGGTACAGAGAAGAGGGGCTGGGCCTGGGGCCGCTGTTTGATCAAAGCCTTGTTCCTAGCCACTATGTCCTGTGGGCTCTCACACCAAGGGGAAGAACCAAACTGCTCACTTACTCAAATAAATGTGCTGCGTGCCTGAAATGCAGTTGCAGTTTTCTCCCAGTCCCTTAGGAGCTGGTTAGGGACAAACTTGAGAGGGTAGTGTAGTCTAGGTGGTAGGCACAGATGTCTGAGAGTTTTAACCTCAGTCTGGAAGACAATATGCTGACTTAATTTGTTGAGAACTATGTTACAAATAATGTGTTACTAATAAAACATTGAGGCTTTACAGTGACTTAGTAATTTTGTAAATTACCATGGATTCACAAGGAGCTCCTGCCTTGCATAACTTCGGGCTTGCAAAACCTAATGCGTTCTTGAGTGGGAGTGGACGAGTTACAGCTGGCAGGAACTCCCCTGGGAGTAATTCTCACATGCGAACAGCATCCATCTTGTGTGATGTGACAAAAAGAAAAGGGATGCGTCCTCCACCACACAAGGGCAGCAGTGAGTGACAGAATCACATTTTTGTCAAATCTGCAATTCCTTCCAAGTCAGCAGTAAGTGTCAGAGGGCATCCATCTGCTAGGGCTCTGGTTTCCAAGCTACATCGGGGCCTTGCCAACCAAAGATGTACTTACTATTTATGAGAGCAGCTTCCACCCCTGAGGGAGCTGAGTTGAGCAGTGTTTAGAGGAAACTCAGATACTCTCTCATCCCAGTTGGCTCCCTTCTGACCCCTCTGGGTGGTTCCTGTGCTAACTGGACTGGAGAACCACTGACTTAATCTTCCCACTGTGTAGGGAAGGAGAGGGAGCAGCCACAGGGAGAAAAGTGGCATCTGTGGCACTGGTAGAGCTGGTGGTAGGAACTTATGGTGGGTTTTCTCCTGCACTTTCCTCTCGCATAGTCAAGATATTTTGTTATGAAAAATTTCAATATATTTTGGTATTTTTAAGAATTACTTTAATGAAATTGCCCTTTGACATAATTTGAAAACAAAAAATTTTTTTTTTGAGACAGTCTCGCTCTGTCACCCAGGCTGGAGTGCAGTGGCGTGATCTTGGCTCACTGCAAGTTCCACCTCCCAGGTTCCAGCGATTCTCCCACCTCAGCCTCCCAAGTAGCTGGTATTATAGGCATGCGCCACCACACCGGGCTAATTTTTTATATTTTTAGTAGAGATGCCTGCCTTAGTCTCCCAAAGTGCTGGGATTACAGGTGTGAGCCACCATGCCCAGCCTCTTTGACATAATTCTATCAACCTACATTGAAGTATGTCATAAAAAAGAGTCCTAGGAAACAAGCTACTTATTGTACTTTACTGCCAGGATGCCTTTGAGAACGTTGTTCTCTGTCATACATTTTTCAATTTTATAAAGACCTACAGCACAAATATCTCTCTGGATTTAACACAAGATAATAGGGTTGAGATCTGTGGCCCAGCCTAAATCTGCCGAATTGCGATCCCCAGCATTGGAGGTGAGGCCCGGTGGGAGATGACTGGATCACAGGGAGTAGATTTCTCACGAATGGGTTAGCACCCGTCCTCGCTGGTAAAGTTCTCGTGATTGTGAGTTCTCACGAGACCTGGTTGTTTAAAAATATGCAGCACCCTCCCACTTTGCTCTCTCGCTCCTCCTCCTGCCACGTGGGATGCCTCATGAGAAGCCCTACAAGAAGCCTCACTCCCACTTCGCCTTCCGCCATGTTTGGAAGCTTCCTGAGGCCTCACCAGAAGCCAAAGACACTATGCTGCCCGTGTAACCTGCAGAACCGTGAGCCAATTAAACCTCTTTTCTTCATAAATTATCCAGTCTTGAGGTTTTGTTTTTGTTTTTTGTTGTTGTTGTTGGTTTTTTTTTAAATGGAGTCTCACTCTGTCGCCCAGGCTGGAGTGTAGTAGCGCGATCTTGACTCACTGCAACCTCCACTTCCTGGGTTGAAGCGATTCCCCTGCCTCAGCCTCCTGAGTAGCTGGGATTACAGGCATGCGCCACCATTCCCGGCTAATTTTTTTTGTATTGTAGTGGAGATAGGGTTTCACCATGTTGGCCAGGCTGGTCTCGAACTCTTGACCTCAGATGATCCACCCACCTCGGCCTCCCAAAGTGCTGGGATTATAGGTGTGAGCCACCACACCTGGCCTACAGTCTCCGGAATTTTTTATAGCAGTGTGAAAACAACTAACATACCAGGAAAACTGTTCCTTATGAAAATTTTGTTTCATGTTAGTCGTGTGCACTGACTTGTAACTGATTGTATTTGTCTCTTTGCTTTTGCTAATCTCTAGGTCCTAGCCAAATTTGTGGGTCATTTTCTACCACTGTACACAGATTGTACACTCCATATACACTTTGTACATTAACTTTACTCATAGCTTTATGTGTATCTTGGATTATGTTCAGCTCTATGATCTGTCTCAGTTTTTTACAGTGATACAATAATAGATGTATCCTGATTTAGACAGAGAAAGTAGGTAGGTAGAGATTCTGGCCATGGCATCAGAGAGCTTCATAATGCCAACCACAGACTTACTCTTGACTCCACAAAAACCATTTCAGAAATTCCTATTGTTGCCCAAAACAGGTAAAAAAAGTATATGACTGGCTGAGTGTAACAAAACTACACGACAGGAATTACAACTCACATAACAGCCTAGAGTCACCATTCTGTTATACCCTGTCCATCAGTGATGGAAAGCCAGGTTCCTATGTGCTGAACGTTCATCTCTGTTATTGCAGGTGTGATTTCCATTGGTATTAATGAGCTTGAAATATGAAGGCCACTTAAATTTCCCAGAGGTGTCAAGTGATGTGGGGATTTCAGAGCCTGTATCAACTCACTTCAGCAATATTAGCATTTTTGTTTGAAATACCCAGTTAGACAGGAAACTTGAAAGAAAATTGTTTCAATTATTTGTATCATCATACTGAAAATTGCTTAAAACGTTCTGGTTGTTCCTTGAAGACATTAAAAAAATGGATCCTGTTATGCCCCATAGGTTATTTGATCCTTTTGGAAATGAAAAGATTGACTGATGATTGATTGAAAATTCTACTTTTTATTAAATTGGTGAGATGGCAAAAAAAGAAAAATGTAAACATATACAAAAGAAGAGAGAATGGTAAAATCAACCTCCATACGCTTATCTTCAATACTTATTTTATCCAGCCCCTTTTTTCTTTTTTCCTCTTTTCTGAATTATTTTAAAACCAATCCCAAAATCATGTAAGTGCACCCCTATATTCTTCATTGTGCATCTTTTAAAAATGCGGACTTTTTTTTACATAATCACAATATCTTGTCACATTTAACAAAAATCTGTTCTAAAACACATTTTAAAAACAAAATCCTTGGTTTTATATATTATTATCCAGTTAGTGTTCAAGTTTCCCTTATCTCAAAAAATGGCATTTTACAAGTGGTTTCTTCCAATCAGGATCCAAACATGGTTCTGATAAAGTTTTTTTTTTTTTTTTTTTTTTTTTTTTTGCCTATTTTTAAACCCAAAATGGGATCATGGTGCTGTGCAGTTTGCTTTCTTCATTAGCATTACGGCAGAGAAGTTTCAGCATGAAGAACTAGGTCATTAAATAATAGTACCTACAGGCCTTTCTCTTTTGTAGATGCGCTGGAATATTTTAAACCATTTCTTTTTTTCTCTCTCTTTGAGTTTTGCTCTTGTTGCCCAGGCTGGAGTGCAATGGTGCGATCTTGGCTCACCACAACCTCTACCTCCCAAGTTCAGGCGATTGTCCTGCCTCAACCTCCTGAGCTGGGATTACAGGCATGCGGCACCACGTCTGGCTAATTTTGTATTTTTAGTAGAGACAGGGTTTCTCCATGTTGGTCAGACTGGTCTCGAACTCCTGACCTCAGGTGATCCGCCCACCTCGGCCTCCCAAAGTGCTGGGATTACAGGCGTGAGCCACTGCATCCGGCCTTTGCATTTTAAACCATTTCTGAACTTCTGGATAGGTTGTTTCCGGTTGTTTTGTTACTGTCTATTACAAGTAGTGCTGTAATTGTCATTTGCCTTCATGAACTTTTAAGGAAAAAAAGCCAAATATAAATAATTTGCAGTTTCGGAGAGGCAACCCAGAATCAGTCACGTCCTTGGCCTTGGAAATGGGATCTAATATCTGAGAGCGATGAAAGTGGCTCTCAAGCTCCCCTGCCCTCCTCACATCCTTCCTAAAGCCATCAGGAGCTGGCCACAGAGCACACTGGCTGCTCTCAAGTTTGACTGAGTCTTGGGTTATTAGAAAAACAATTGGGAATGGAAGGCAGGAGGGAGCTCTAGAATCCACGGGAGACCTGGCTGTGTTTGCAAAGAAGAAAACATAGACGTAAAGCTCAAAGGGGTCCACAGGGAACTGCTGCTTCCAGCTTCCATTTCCTCCTGCAAACAGAATGTGAAGCTATTGTCCCTTCTTGGCTCAGGCTTTTGGATTTGTTTGTCCATCCATTTCTTCACTGTGGGCTTTGTGGGGCTAGCCTTCAGTGTTCCAGAATATAAGGAAGGACTGGGTTGGTTGGTTGGTTGGTTTTTTAAAATCTCCCTGCCTCTGTGAAGAGGATGTCTTGCAGATTTGCTTTCAAGCCTTGCCCTCCGTGCTGTGGGGCTGACAAAATTCCGGTTATTTTGCCCTTGAGGGCATTAAATAATTTCATGTATTTTTACCTGAGTCACTGCTCTGCTATGAGAGTCGGGGATAGAACAGCTAAAAACCATCTTAAGGCCGGAGGTTTCTCATTCTCTGATAAAGACTCCAAGGAAACTGAATTTCAATATTAGAGTACATTTTTGGTTCCTTCTCTGCCTTTGAATAGAATTATTTTTTAAATTACAAAGTTTCTTTGAAAAGAAACAACTTTTAAATATATTTTGTAGGGAATCTCTTAGAATGTACAATAGACCCATAGGAATATGGAACATCTGGCCAGGTGCGGTGGCTCACGCCTGTAATCCCAGCAATTTGGGAGGCCGGGGCAGGCAGATCACTTGAGGTCAGGAGTTCAAGACCAGCCTGGTCAACATGGTGAAACCCCCGTCTCTACTAAAAATACAAAAAATTAGCCAGGTGTGGTGGCGCGCACCTGTAGTTCCAGCTACTCAGGAGCCTGAGGTGGGAGAATCACTTAAACTCAGGAGACAGAGGTTGCAGTGAGCCAAGATTGCGCCATTGCACTCCAGCCTGGGCGACAGAGCGAGACTCCATCTCAAAAAAAAAAAAAAAGGATGTGGAACATTTTACAAAACCTTGTCCACGATCTTGCCAGCCCAACAGAATCCCAGATGTTTGTCTATAACGCATCTGGACGTTCCTATCTGAGAAAAAGCCTTAGTCTTGTAAAGCTATTCCTGAAGAAGGGAAAACTTTCTGAAAAGCTTGCTCAAGTACCTGGGTCCCAAGAATGTCAAGCATCTGTGGAACACACAGTTCCCAGCAGCCAGCAAGTCCCACACTGCTCAGTGTCCTACAGCCAAGGAAGCTGAACCAAGCTCATGGGGTTACAGGAATACGAAGCAACACTGCCTCGCTGGCAAGGATACCACAGGGCTGAGTGCTGCCTGACTCCCTCTGACACACCAGGCTCTTGGAGAGGAGGTCGTGGTAGTCATTTAATGCTGACTAATTGAGGTTGAGCAAGAGAGAAAAATACCCGAGGGAGATACATGAAATAAACTTAGGAGGAGAGCTTGTACTTGGCTGGAAATAACTGGCCTTCTTCCATATCCTCTCTAAAAAATACCGTAAGAGAAAGTAAAAAATTTGAGGTTTCTATTGTAAATTGTGTCAATTCAAATTCATTTCAAGCTTTTAGATTATGGTTCTTCTATGGCTACCCTTCACACCTCCTCCTCCCATCAGTAGGCAAGCATTAAAGTCATGGCAAAATGCAGGTTCTTCCGGTAGAGGCAAAAAGGTCATATGAAAGAGGATAGAGAAATAGGAGCAGCTTAGCCAGTGTAGTACCTGTGCATTAGACTAATATCTAATCTGTTACTAAGTACTAATTTGACATCCTGGAATCACAAGAACTGGATAACTACATGTTGATAAAAGGGTTTGCCTCTTCAGCCTGATATATTTTCTCTTATATATTGGTAACTCCCTTCTCATCCAAGTTGATATCATTCTGTGCTATAGAAACATCTCAGTTCAACCTTCAGTGGTTCTGTTTTGACATGTTAAGGTTAATGCAGCTAGGCACAGACCTACACTGTGCTATTTGGCAGCCACTGGCTACATGTGGCCATTTAATTTTTTTGTTTGATTGTTTTAGACAGGGTCTTGCTCTGTTGCCCAGGCTGGAGTGCAGTGGTGCAATCAGCTCACTATAGCCTCAGACTCTGGGTTCAAGCAGTCCTCCGGCCTCAGCCTCCTGAAAACTGGGACTATAGATGCATGCCACCACATTTTTTTTTTAATTAATTTTTTGTAGAGACTGAATTTTGCTATGTTGCCCAGGCTGGTCTTGAGCTTCTGGGCTCAATCAATCCTCCTGCCTCAACCTCCTAAAGTGCTGGTATGTCCGGAACTGGTGGGTTCTTGGTCTCACTGACTTCAGGAATGAAGCTGCAGACCCTTGCGGTAAGCGTTACAGTTCTTTTTTTTTTTTTTTTTTTTTTTTTTTTTTTTTTTTTTTTTGAGACGGAGTCTCACGTTGTTGCCCAGGCTGGAGTGCAGTGGCGCGATCTCGGCTCACTGCAAGCTCCGCCTCCCGGGTTCCCGCCATTCTCCTGCCTCAGCCTCCTGAGTAGCTGGGACTACAGGCGCCCGCCACCGCGCCCGGCTAATTTTTTTTTTTTTTTTGTATTTTTTAGTAGAGACGGGGTTTCACTGTGGTCTCGATCTCCTGACCTTGTGATCCGCCCGCCTCGGCCTCCCAAAGTGCTGGGATTACAGGCTTGAGCCACCGCGCCCGGCCAGCGTTACAGTTCTTAAAGATGCTGTGTCCGGGGTTTGTTCCTTCATACATTCAGATGTGTCTGGAGCTTCTTCCTTATGGTGGGTCGTGGTCTCGCTGGCAGGAGTGAAGCTGCAGACCTTGGTGGTGAGTGTTACAGCTCTTAAAGGCAGTGCGTCTAGAGTTGTTCGATCTTTCTTCCCGGTGGGTTCGTGGTCTCCCTGGCTTCAGGAGTGAAGCTGCAGACCTTCGTGGTGAGTGTTACAGCTCATAAATTCAGCGTGGACCCAAAGAGTGAGCAGCAGTGAGATTTATTGCAAAGATCGAAAGAATAAACTTTCCCCAGTGTGAAAGGGGACCCCAGCTGATTGCCTCTGGCTGGCTCTGGCAGCCTGCTTTTATTCCCTTATGTGACCCCACCCACATCCTGCTGATTGGTCCATTTTACAGAGAGCTGATTGGTCCATTTTGACAGAGTGCTGATTGGTGCGTTTACAATCCTTGAGCTGGACAGAGTCACAGAGTGCTAGTTAGCTAGATACAGAGTACCAATTGGTGTATTTACAAACCTTGAGCTAGACACAGAGTACCAACTGGTGTATTCACAAACCCTGGGCTAGACACAGAGTGCTGATTGGTGCACATACGATCCGCCGGCTAGATATAAAAGTTCTCCAAGTCCCCATCCAGTTCAGGAGCCCAGCTGGCTTAACCCAGTGGATCCTGTACCAGGGCTGCAGGCGGAGCTGCTCGCCAGTCCCCAGCGGCGCCTGCACTCCTCAGCCCTTGGGCTGTCGATGGGACCCGGCACACGGAGCAGGGCGCGGCGCCCATCGGGGAGGCTCAGGCCGCACAGGAGCCCGCTGCAGGTGGGGAGCTCAGACATGGCGGGCTGCAGATCCCGAGCCCTGCCCCGCTGGGAAGCAGCTAAGGCGCCGCGAGAATTTAAGTGCAGCGCTGGCGGGCCAGCACTGCTGGGGGACCCCGCACAACCTCCGCAGCTGCTGGCCCGGGTGCTAAGCCCCTCACTGCCCTGGGCTGGGGGTGCCGGCCGGCTGCACCGTGTGCGGGGCGCGTCGAGCCCTCGCCCGCGCCTGCCGGAACTCACACCGGCCGGTGAGCGCAGCCCTGGTTCCCACGCGCACCTCTCCCTCCACACCTCCCCGCAAGCAGAGGGAGGAGACTCCGGCCTCAGCCAGCCCAGAGAGGGACTCCCAGGGTGCCGTGGCGGGCTGAAGGGCTCCTCAAGCGCCGCCAGAGTGGACGTGGACGTGGAGGCCGGAGGCCAAGGAGGCCCTGAGAGTGAGGGCTGCTAGCATATTGTCTCCTCTCACTGGGATTAGTCTGGGCAACATGGTGATGATCCCAAACCAAACTGAGGGTCAGGCTGCTATTTCTCGCAGCCCAATAATGAGATGCAGATGAACTGGGGAGGAAGAGAGTTTTTATTTCTATAACCAGTTACAGGGAGAAGGCCTGGAAATTATCGCCAGACCAACTCAAAATCACAAAGTTTTTCAGAGCGTATATACCTTCTAAGCTATATGTCTATGTGTAAGTGTGCATTCTTCTAAAGACATAAGTGATAAACTACCTTTATCTATAACTAAGGTCTGAATCCTGAAGACCTTCTTCTGGAGCCTCAGTAAATTTACTTCATCTAAATAGGTATAGTTGCTGGGGTGATTACCCTTATCTTGTCTCCTGTTAAATCATGAAGGTTTGGGGAGTTCCTTTAGACCCCAGTAAACTTGTTTGTGGAGGCCCGGGGAGTTTCTTCAGACCCCCAATAAAATGTGCTTAATTGTAAAAGGGTCTTGTTAGGAATTCCTTCATTATCTTGTCATGCTTCAAGGCCCAGGAAAAGCCTAGACACAACTCTTGGTGGGCTCTTTGTTACATTCCACCCTTTGTATAAGGGCATTGGCTCCATCAGCTTTAACGTTTAACCTAGCTACTCGGTCAGAACTGGGAGAGTTGTAATGGAGTCCTGCGTTAGTGAGACCTGGCCTGCCACGGTGATATCCTGTCTTTACAAAAAAAAATACAAAAAATTAGCCGGGTGTGGTGGCACACGCCTGTAGTCCCAACTGCTCAGGATGCTCAGGTGGGAGGGCTGCTTCAGCCCGGGAAGCGGAGGCTGTAGTGAGCCGTGATTGTGCCACTGCACTCAAGCCTGGGTGACTGAGCGAGACCCCATCTCAAAAAAAAAAAAAAAAAAAAAAAAGGGCTGGGATTACAGGCATGAGCCACCGCACGCAGCTAAACTTAAGTTAATGAAAATTAGTAACATTTAAAATGTATATCTCTAGTCACATTAACCACACTGCAGGTGTTCAGCGGCTACATGTGTGTCTTGTGACTACCGTATTGATCAGTGCAGATACAGAACATTTCCTTCATTGCAGAATGTTCTATTGGATGACACTGGTGCAGACCACGCAGGGGTTGGCAGCGTTTTAGATAGTTGTGTCAGGTTATACGCACACAAGCTCAGAATCCTCCATAGCCTTTTTTTTTCTTTTTTCATGGTGGGGATGGAGTTACCCTTCACAGCAGTGGTCTGGTGGCTGACACTTTCTGGTGGGTGGACAGCATACACTCTTTACTCACTCAATATAATTTATAGCCTATGATGTCCCACACATTACAAAGTGCTACGATGCATCTGAGAACAAGACAGAGCTTGCTGAAGATCTTCTGAGCTTTGACCTTATGCCAAGTTCTGGGATATAAAGATGAGGGCTGACTGGACGTGGTGGCTCGTGCCTGTAATCCCAGCACTTTGTGGGAAGCCAAAGTGGGAGGACTGCTTGAGCCCAGGAGTTTGAGACCAGCCTGGGCTACATAATGAGGTCTCTATCTCTAGAAAAAAACTTTAAAATTAGCCCCAGCTACTCAGGGATAGTGGGTGGTGGGGGCTGGGGGCAAGGGCGGGAGGGTGAGATGGGAGGACCACTTGAGCCTGGGAGGTCAAGGCTGCAGTAAGCTATGATCATTGTGCCTCTGCACTCCAGACTAGGTGACAAAACGAGACCCTGTCTCCAAAAAATAAAAATAAATTAAAAATAAAGATGAGAGCAACAGCATCCCTGCCTTTGATGAGCTCAAAGAGGAGACAGCCCCAAACAGCGGCAGTCCTGGAAGAGCCTGGGGGAAAAACAGGGACCAACTGATAAACCCAACCCATGGCAGTCAGAAGCAGGTGCTTTGAGGCAGAAACATGTGAGACTCTGGCACAGACATTCCAGCCAGAGCAACGAGTCACAAGGGTTCAGTCAGGGTAGGAGAGTGGGACCAGTGTGGTTGTAGCATGGGGATTTGGGTTGAGCCAGGACTTAAAAGCCCACCTTCCAGGCTAAGAAATCGGTATGTATCCTGAAGGCCAGATTTGAAGTAGAGTAATAAATGGGGATTGGTATTTTAGCAAGCTTATCCTACCAATGGCTGAAAATCTGAAATCAGATGGAAGTTTGAAATCAGGAGACCACTTAATTATGTGGCCATTCCAGAGCTCAGTCAGAGATGAAGGAAATGGATTTTCAGCAGCAATGGGAATAAGAGGATAGGAGGGGTGTAAGAAATATGTAGGAAGATGTTCAAGAGCATTGGCAAAATATGACTGGCTCTGGGATTGAAGAGAGGAGTCTTGATGGCAGGGGCTGGTACCATTAACAAATAGGAAACATCATGAGCAGGTGACCAGGGAAAGGTGGGGGTGAAAGGCTGGGGTTCGGAGTGCAGCAGGAGGGACAAACATAACAGTCCATTTAGCAAGTAACGAGAACCATGCAAATACTTGAAATTGTTCAGTCCTTAGTTTACTTAGCCTTTCTGAATGTATTGGTTAATTTTGAGCATCCTCCTTAAAAAGTCCACTTCTGATTTCAATATGTTCTTCCTCCATTATCTGTCAAATCAACACCTTCATCTCTGTCTCCACTGACACTTCTTTCTTGCAGGCCACCCTAATTCCAAGCTTGCAACAGCAACTATCTTCCAGTCTTCATCTTGATTCAGCTGTCTTCTAACCCATTCTGGAGAAAGAATGGTGGTCCTTCTACTTTTTTTTTTTTAGACAAAGTCTCACTCCGTCGCCCAGGCAGGAGGGCAGTGGCATGATCTCAGCTCACTGCAATCTTGGCCTCACAGGTTCAAGCAATTCTCCTGGCTCCCAAGTAGCTGAGATTACAGGTGTGTGCCACCACACCCAGCTAATTTTTTGTTTGTTTGTTTGTTTTTGTATTTTTAATAGAGACAGGGTTTCACAATGTTGGCCAGGCTGGTCTTGAACTCCTGACCTCAAGTGATCCACCTGCCTCAGCCTCCCAAAGTACTGGGATTACAGGCGTGAGCCACCACACCCGACCCTACTTTTTTTTTTTTTTTTAATGGAAAAGATGAGGCCTCACTACGTTGTCCAGACTGTTCACTAACTCCTGAACTCAAGCAGTCCTTCTGCCTCAGCTTCCCAAATGCTGGGGTTATAGATGTGAGCCACCATGCCTGGCCAAGAGTGGTGGTCTTTTTAAAACAGAAATATGGTCCATGCACTTGGGAAAGTCATTCAGTGCCTCCTAATGCTGGCAGGATAAGGTCCCAAACTCTACCACCTGGCCCATAAGGCCTGAGGGCATGCAGCTCCTGCCTGCCCCCTAGTCATCAGACACAACTCCCCTTGCTGAGGAGAGTTCCAGCCAGACCAAGTGGGAGGACCCAGGCTCCAAAACTTCTCTAGCACCAAATGCTGTGTCCCAAACCTGTAAAGCTCTTCACCTGGCTAAGTCCTATTTCATCTCTCAGGAAGCTTTCTCCAGCCTTCCAAAGCCAGGTTAGGGTGTGTGCCAGGCCCCTTCATAGCTATGTGTTTTAATTATCTGTTCCCCCAGCAGAATTCTGAGTGCTTTACCTGTTCTATTAATCCATTCTCACACTGCTATTAAAAACTACCTGAGACGAGGTAATTTATTAAGAAAAGAGGTTTAATTGACTCACAGTTCCACAGGGTTAATAGGAAGCATGACTGGGAGGCCTCAGGAAACTTACAATGGCGGAAGGCGAAGGGGGGAAGCAAGTACCTTCTTACCATGGAAGAGCAGGAGAGAGAGAGTGAGTGTGGAAGTGCCAAACATTTTTAAACCATCAGATCTCGCGAGAACTCACTACCATGAGAACAGCATGGGGGAAACCTGCCCCCATGATCCAATCACCTCTCACGCAGCCTCTCCTCCAACACTAAGGATCACAGCTCCAGATGAGAGTTGGGTGGGGACACAGAGCCAGACCTTGTTAACCCACAACAACCTTATGAGGTGGATACTATTATTATCCCCATTTTACAAACAAGGGAAAGAAAGCACAAAGAGGTTAAATCACTTACCCAAGGACACAAAGAAGTAGCAACTGGATCCAGTCCAGTGAGGTCCCAGGCCCACATCAGTAACCACCATGCAGAGTGTTTCTTACTTCTCTTTGTAACCCTAGTGCAGAGCCTGACTAGTATAGTTGATGTTACGTAATTTTTGTTTACCTCCATATTGTCTACTCATTCAATAAATATTAGGTTTCTACTTCCAGGGTAGTCTGTAAGAATTAGCTTGAAATGATCAAATGAAAACATTATTGGCCAGGTGCGGTGGCTCACGCCTGTAATCCCAACACTGGGAGGCCGAGGCGGGTGGATTACCTGTGGTCAGGAGTGGGAGATCAGCCTGGCCAACATGGTGAAACACTGTCTCTACTTAAATACAAAAATTAACTGGGCATGGTGGCGCACGCCTGTAATCCCAGCTACTCAGGAGGCTGAGTCAGGAGAATCGCTTGAACCTGGCATGCAGAGGTTGTGGTGAGCCGAGATCGCGCCATTGCACTCCAGCCTGGGCAAAAAGAGCAAAACTCCATCTCAAAAAAAACAAAGAGAAAGAAAAGAAAATATTATTTAATGAACTTGTTAATTTACACTTTCTGAAGACTGTGCAGGAACACTGGTCATAGTGCGAGAAATAGAGAATGAGAACAATACCTTTACCTTTGAGTTGACAGGCATGGGGGCCGTGACAAAAATAAAACAAAATATTTTTAAAAGATCATCACTGGCCGGGCGCGGTGGCTCAAGCCTGTAATCCCAGCACTTTGGGAGGCCGAGACGGGCGGATCACCAGGTCAGGAGATTGAGACCATCCTGGCTAACCCCGTCTCAACTAAAAAATACAAAAAACTAGCCGGGCGAGGTGGCGGGCGCCTGTAGTCCCAGCTACTCGGGAGGCTGAGGCAGGAGAATGGCATGAACCTGGGAGGCGGAGCTTGCAGTGAGCTGAGATCCGGCCACTGCACTCCAGCCTGGGCGACAGAGTGAGACTCTGTCTCAAAAACAAAACAAAACAAAACAAAAAAACATCACTTTTTCATTCCTGTTCCTGAATCCTTGGTGGATTATTTATGTCTGCCTTCTCCTAAAAATAATTCTATCCAGGATGCCCCAAGGACGTCATGCTGGAAGCTTCCTGTAGGTAACCAAGGGCGCCCCAGTGGTGCTAAGTGCTGAGGCTGCAGGTCTGAAGACAAAAGCCTCCAGAGCTTGACCAGGAACGGTTCGTTTGACTGCAGCCACAGTAAGGAGCCAGTGCTGCCACCTGCCGGCCAAGAGCAGGTTCGCCCACATCCATCCTGTTAGGAGGCTGAATCACAGCCAGATGTAGGAGGGGAGGGATTTTATCACAACTCGCTTAGTTTAGAGATGAGGAAACTGATGAAAAAGGGACTTGCCCAAGGTCACGTAAGTGGTGGCATAGTCAGAACCGGAACCAAGTACAGGGTTTCTGCAAAACCTGATCCACGGTCCTCTGGATTCAGGCACATGGAACTTAACCTTCAAATTGCAGTATACTCTTTTCTCGCTTTTTCCTTTCTCTCTTCGATCCTCCCCCTTTTCCTCTCCCCCCTCCTTTCTCCTCCCCTCTTCCTCCTCTCCCCTCTCTCCTCCCTTCCTCCCTCCCCCCCATTCCTCCCCTCTCCTCCTCTTCCCATTTCTCCTCCCCTCTGCTCTCCTCTTTTTTTTTTTTTTAAACCAGTTCTCATCACTGCACTTCTAGGGCAGGAGAAGCACTGGGGAATGAGGCAGCCTAGCTCTGTGGAGGGAAAGGGAGCTGGTCATATGCTTTAGGTATTTTTGGTTTTGTTTTTAATAAACTTTATTTATAGAGCAGTTTTAGACTCATAGCAAAGTTAAGTGAAAGGTAGAGTATTCCCGTATAGCTCCTGATCCTACATACTCACAACCTCACCTGCTAACAGCATTCCCCACTACAGCAGTACATGTGATACAATTTGAACCCACATTGACACAGCGTTTTGACCCAAAGTCCGTAGTTTACGTTGAGTCGCTCTGCTGTTATGCGTTCTATGGGTTTGAACAGATGTATAATGATGTGAATCCCCCTTCAGAGTAATGTACAGAATAGTTTCACTGCCCTAGGACTCCCCTAGATTCCTCCTGTTCATCTCTCCTCCTCCCACCCCACTGGCAACCACTGTCTCCATAGTTTTGCCTTTTCCAGAAGGTCACATAGTTGGAACCAGAGAGCATGTAGCCTTTTCAGACTGGCTCCTTTCACTCAGTAACGTGCATTTAAGGTTCTTCCCTGTTTTTTCATGGCTTGATAGCTAATTTCTTTTTAGTACTGAATAACATTCCAGATTTACCACAGTTTATCCATTCACTTACTGAGGTGGCTTCCAAGTTTGGGTAATTACAAAGTTGCTATAAACATCCATGTGCAGGGTTTTGTATGGATATACGTTTTCAGTTCATTTGGGTACATACCAAAAAGCACAATTGCTGAATTGTATGGTAAGAATATGTCTGGTTTTGTAAGAAACTGTAAAACTGTCTTGCAAAATGGCTGCACCACTTCACATTCCCCCCAGCAACGAGTGAGAGTTCCCCTCACTCCACGCTCTTGCCAGCATTTGGTGTTTTAGATTTTGGCCATTCTCATAGGTGTGTGGTATGCTTTAGTTTTTCAGTAAGTTGGGAGATGAACTATTAGTTTCAGAAATCCTCACACTCGTTAGCACTATCTACCTATAGAATCAAAATCACAGGGAAGCCTGGAGGTGTTGAGTTACAGAAAACGTGAATACTTGCCTGCAGTTCACAAAGGGCACAGGGGTGAGACTCGTGCTTTTGTCAGCGGTGGGGCAGCTGAGTATGAACCAGACTAAGGTGGTTGGGACAGAACCCCAGAGTACTGTCCCCTGAGTCTATGTTCAAGCAATGCAGAGTGGCAACCAGAGGATGCTAAGCTCGAAGGAGATGGCTTTACTCTATCATGATCACTGCCTGCAGTTACCACCAGGAAGGCCTAACAGAGGGTGCAGGATATTTAAAGAGAAGGAACAAGTATAACCCAATAAGGAAGGCATAGGCTAAAGATAAAGGCCACCATCCAGAGAGAGTGCTCAAAGGCCTACCTTCCTTTGCCCATCAGCATTTAGACACATGTTTTAGTTTACTTCTCTCTCACTGGCTAATAGCACACCACAGTGTGCTTCTTTGTTTCCTGTCTGCACCGTCTGTTCTCTTTAAAGTAAAAAAAAACCAAACTGTCTGAGTACAGGATGGGGAGAACTTGTTAGAATACATGTGACAGTATTAAAGGCTAATGCTTATTGATCTCCTTCTGTATACTAGGCAGTGGTTTTTGTAAAATTTTTTAAAAAATTGTTTTTTGGGACAGTCTCACTCTGTCTGTTGCCCAGGCTGGAGAGCACTGGCATGATCTCTGCTCACTGCAACCTCTGTCTCCCAGGTTCAAGCAATCCTCCCACCTCCACCTCCCGAGTAGCTGGGACTATAGGTGTGTGCCACCACACCCAGTTAACCTTTTGCTTTTTTTTTTGGTAGAGATAGAGTTTCATCGTGTTGCCCAGGCCAGCCTTGAACTCCTGAGCTCAAGCAATCCACCTGCCTCAGCCTCCCGAAGTGCTGAAATTATAGTTGTGAGCCACTGCGCCCAGCTCTAGGCAGTGTTTTTCATGTAATTCTCAAAAAAAAGAACCCCACAAAACTCCATGCAGTACATACTACTATTATTTCCACTTATAGATGAGGAAACTAAGGCACAGAAAGTAAGTAGCCAACTTGGGATTATCTTCCAGATAATTGGAGTATGTCCACAGTGACTCCAAAAATGGCTAAAGTGAAGGCACATGGGTGGTTTTCATAGGACTCTTCTAGGTAGAACAAAAGAAGTAAGAGTCCTCTCCTATTCCAGATTGACCATTCTATAGCTCATATATAAGAGAAATAGAGATAAATTTGAATCTATTCAGAGACAAGTGACCAGGATACTGAGGGAACCGAAAACAAGGAGATGTTAGGAGAAGCGGAAGGAACCAGAGATATTTAGCTTGCAGAAGGCTCAAGAGAACCATGAGAGGTATGTTCAAGGGTTTGAAGGGGTCAGTGAGGAACAGACTTAAATTGATTCTGTATGATTCCAAAGAGTAGAACTAGGTCCATTTGTTGGAAGCTAAAGGGAACTTGAATCTTTAGATGGTCAGAGCAATTTTTAAGACAGAAAACACTGTTTCCTGATGGCTTACAGAAGCACAGACAGAGAGCCAGAAAAAGTGGACTTGAATATGCCTGGACAAGGGCACACAATTTCTGGATTTAGGCTCCAGTTCAGCCACTTACTGGCCAGATGATCTCAGCCAAGCCAAAGCATCTGCCATTCTCACTGTTCAGGGTTTGCAGGGAGAAGATAAGAGCAGGTCCCAGAACTCTCTGTATCTATAAAGAGTTGCACAAATGTAAGGATTTGTTATGATTAAGGCATTAGCTTATTATGACAATGTAATCGAAATGAATCTGAACTCAGAGCTGTTCAGCTGAGTCTTCAAGATGTCCAGGTTTTGTATGTGTCTCTCCTTCCACCATGCAGAATTTGAACACAGCTCTATTATCTTACAGTAGAATGGGCTCAGTGACGTTTACATGTGCATCTGTTTTTTCTATTGGACATGTGAGCCTGCTGAGGTCAAGAATTGTGTCCTTCATGTTTTTATATCTTAATCTCCAGCACTTAATCAGGGATTAGTATACAGTAATGAGTTGGAAAATGGTAGTGGGGTGAATAAGTGAGAGAATGAATAAAGTACAAAATAAGGCAAGTAGAAAGCAAGGGATTACTATATTGCAGCATGGGGCGAGCATGCAACTTCCAGGATGACAGCTTTGAAGGGGACAATACTTAATCGAAGTTCAGTATTTGATGTGTTTATTTTAAAATCAGTCATCTAATATTAGTTTGTTTTTATTTGTATGGCACATTATAATTTTCAACACTTTTTAACCTTCACTATCTTATTCAATATTCACAAATGTGCACTAACATAGGGAGGTTATGTGGATCAGGCAGGATATATGTATCAGGCAGGAATAAACTGTGCTTATGGCAGAGCTCATGTTAGAACATAATGTTCCGATTTCTTAGGTTGGAGCTCTTCGCTCCATGCCAGGCCACCACGCCTCTGTGGCTAACCTCGTGGTATCATCTGGTTCTGTCCAACCTCCTTTGTGGAACTCAGTTATGTGATTAGGAGAAAAAATGCCCAGCCTTGCTTTTGCATCTGGGAAATGATGAAGAATGAATTTGTTATTTCTTAAATATAAAAAAATGCAAACTCTAAATATGTAAAATATACCCATGTAAAAATTATTAATATTTTAATGTTTAAAACTTGATCTTTATTTTATATTAAACATTTATCTGATATTAAAATTTTATTTGATATTTGATGCATGTGGTTAGAGGGGCTAAGACATCCCCCTGGCTTTGGAAGCTGCAGTCAGGCCCTACAAACATGTATCTTTTCTAATTCTGTCTTTGTAGACCATGACAAATGTTTGCTATTTGTAATATTGTGCTACCTCCAAAAGACTTAACAATTGGACATTTAAAAATAAGTATTTTCAGTTAATATACTAACTAGAAACATGTCTTTTGTAACACATGATGTCATACCATCTTGAGATTAATAATTTCTAATATGATACAGTTTTGCATGGGCTGAAATAAACAGGTCAAGCTAAAACAACATGACTGGTAAAAGCAATTTTTTGTAACATTAGGAGGAAGTAAACCATGACACTCCTGACCCTTTTAGACCCTCCAGAAAGAGAAGAAATCAACATGTCTGGTTCTGTGTCTGTAACAGAAGAGATTATGTAGGAACCTGGAGCGGGCCAGCCACGGAGAAAGGTCAATAATAGATAATCACAAGGACATAGTGCTTACTAAAATCTTTTTTCTTTGACATGTTAGAAATGATTGTCCACGGTATTAGCTCTCATCTGGAATTTGTTTTTTTGAAGATCCTGAATGTTTACCCTGCCTGCTACAATTTTTTCCCATGATGGGAGACTCAAGATCGTCTGAAACCATTGTTCTTCTTTTAACTCAGAGGTTGAGTACCACCATTCCTGAGAGGAAAGAAACAGAACAAAGAAATCATTAGTGTTTCTTGACTTTCGTAGTCAAGGTTAGTGCAATATCAAACAAGGCAAAATATCTTTGAGCTTTCAAAACCATGTG
Organism: Macaca thibetana thibetana; assembly: GCF_024542745.1. Taxonomy (NCBI): domain Eukaryota; kingdom Metazoa; phylum Chordata; class Mammalia; order Primates; family Cercopithecidae; genus Macaca; species Macaca thibetana. Next base: position 195,359,058 of record NC_065578.1, on the reverse strand, counting down.
AACCCATAGAAAAAAATGAATCTTGCTGTCCAAACTAGGATACTGACACAGCCCTCTTTAAATAAACACGTATACTCATACATTCATTCACTTATTCAACAAAACTGAGTATAAGGCTCTGTGCTAGGCACTAAGTGTGGTTTTTGTTGTCAAAGAGTTCACATTCTGAAGGAGAGGAAAGACATGCAGACAGATGTAACACAAAGTGGAAAGTGGCCACAAAGAAGGGCAGAGAAAGGCATGCTAAGGGGGATTTGGATGAGGGAGAGAGACCATGAGAACTTAAAGGTGAAGAGGAAGCTCACAAACCTAAAATATGGACATGTCACTCTTTCTGGTAAGAATCCAGAAAGGCCTATTGTGACTGCTATGGTCTGAATGTTGGCATCCCCTGAAATTCATATGTTGAAAATTAACCCCCAAGGTAATGATATTAAGAGTTGGGCCTTGGGGAGGTAATTAGGTCATGAGGGCTCTGCCCTCATGGATAGAATTCGCACCCTTATAAAAGGGCTGGAGGGAGCAAATTTTCCTTTTCCATCCTTCTGACATGTGAGGACACAGCAAAAGGCACCATCTGTGAGGAATGGAACCTCACCAGACAGAGAATCTCCAGAGCCTTGATCTTGGACTTCCAGCTTCCAAAACTGAGCAGTAAATTTCCATTGTTTATCAACGACCCAGTCTAAGATATTTTGTTACGGCAGCCTGGATAGACTAAGACCTTCCAGGCCTGGGGAAACCTAACCAGGCAGTGGGCTTCCGGGCTTCTTCATGTGGGTGAGCATCTCCCACCCCAGTTTGCTAGCTGATGATACATACTTTGCTCATGTTCAGCCAGCATTTCTCCAGCATATTCCCCTGTGTTTCAGAGAGTCGCAAGGCTGTGTTCAGGAAGACGCCACATTTCTGCCCATCTCCCATCAATATACAGATGTAAGCCATCAGGTGGTAGAGCCTTGGGCAAAAGACAGGGCCAATGGTATTTTGAGCCACCAGATTCTCCAAGTTCTAAAGGAAAAAACCCACAACAGTATATTAGAATCAAACAGGGGTCCTTGACTATAAGTTATTTCCTTCACAGATGATTTGGGAACATTTCAAGGATTTAAGCGATCAAGTGAGAAAATACATTATAGAGACATACACAGTAGGTATTGGAGATAAGATAATAAATGTCTGGTGGAGTAGCCCCCATGGTCCACTGAGATCAGGAATTGACCTGAAAGATCCAATCATTACTTCTCTACAATTACTTTTTTAAAAATTATTTTGATTATTATAATTATTCAGGCAGTACAAGTTAATTGTTGAAAAATTAGGAACAAAAATTGGCCATTTTTGCATGTAGGGAGCTTGTAAATAACCACTTGGTCCTAGAAACAAGTAAAAAGCTGAACAGGCCAGGCACAGTGGCTCACGCCTGCAATGCTAGCACTTTGGGAGGCCGAGGTGGGCAGATCAGAAGGTCAAGAGATAGAGACCATCCTGGTCAACATGGTGAAACCCTGTCTCTACTAAAAATATAAAAATTAGGTGGGCGTAGTGGTGTGTGACTGTGGTCCCAGCTATTCAGGAGGCTGAGGCAGGAGAATTGCTTGAACCAGGGAGGCAGAAGTTGCAGTGAGCCAAGATTGCACCACTGAACTCCAGCCTTGTGACAGAGCGAGACTCCATCTCAAAAATAAATAAATAAATAAAGCTGAACAGACTGGAAGATCAACAACTATTCTTGGATCCATAAGAGAAGTGAGAACATGGGGCAAACTGCTGCCCCTAAGACTGGAGAGACAAACAGATGGAGACTCACCAGTGGAAACCACTGTGGGAACCAGTGCCAGGCTAGGAAAACCTGAACTGTAATTGATGAATTGCTAGAAACTCAGAGTGGACTGGTCTAGGAGTTAAAAACTCTTGGGAGAAGAGGATTCTGGAAAGACGGCAGAGTAGGAAGTACCAACTATCTGTAGCCCCACCTAGACTATCATTACACTGGCAGAATCTGTCAGAATGTAACTATTTTAGAACTCCGGAGTCTACTGAAGGCTTGTAAATGCCAGAGGAAGGCTTGGATGGTAAACTGAGATTAATTTCAGTTTCAGCTCTTAGAACAGCTCCCTGTCCCCCAGCCTCAAAACCTGTGGCAGACAGTTGTGCACATGCTCCTGAAGAACCTGCACACAACTTGTGGTAACAAGGGTGGGCACAAAGGACCCTGTCTGAGATATCAGGAATCTGTGCTCTGATCACCGATGGCTGCTTCTGATGGAAGAGGTAGGCAGTCATTGTTGCACCTCTCCCCATCATTGCAAGCCCCTCCCACTCCAGTTGAAGTGACTTCCAGGGGATTTAAAGGGCTATTGCCCTTTCCTCCCCCAACTTTTTCTCTCCACCCACCCTCCACCACCTTGACAGCTAGACCTTAAATACTAGGACGTTCAAAAGCAACTGCCTATAAAAGGAAAATTAGAAAGTGACTGTGCATGCCTAGGGAAAGGCACAGGCTCAGAAAAGATCTGGGAAGGCCTTAAGTTTGCACCTCAGGCTGATCCTTGTCATAGAGACAGCCTACAACAATAAAAAACAAAAACAACAACAAAACCCAGAAAACTCGGGAAGAGGGAGAATTTGATATCCAGAGCTATCATATTATTAGATTCAAAGGTCTAGTTTTCAACAGCAATAAGAAAAAGGCATACCAAGAAACAGGAAAGCATGGCTCATCGCAAGAGGGAAAACAATATCAAGAGAAACTGTCCCTGAAAAAGAACTAATGGCAGATATCCCACACAAAGATTTTTAAACAACTCTAAAGATAATCAAAGAACTAAAGGAAAATGTGGATAAAGTCAAGTAATTGATGTATGAAAATAATGGAAATATCAGTAAAGTGACAGAAAACCTAAAAGTATACCAAAAAGAAATTCTGGAGGTAAAAAGTGCAATAAGTAAAATAAAAAAAAAAAAACAAAAACCACTAGAGGGATTCAAAGGCAGGGTTAAACAGGCAGCAAACTTGAAGACATGACAATGGAAATTATTGAGTCTGAGGAACAGAAAGAAAAAAGATTGAAGAAAAGTTAGCAGAGCCTAAGGGACCTGTGGAACACCAAGAAGTGAACCAATAAACGCATTGTGGACATCCCTGAAGAAGAAGAGAGAGAGAGAAAGGACTAGAAAGAATATTTGAAGAAATAATGGTTGAAAACTTTCCAAATTTGGTAAAAGACATGAATATAAACATCCAAGAAGTTCAACAAACTCCAGGTAAGATGAACTCAAAGAGATACACACTGAGACAAATATAATCACTTTTGAAAAGTGAAAGACACGAAACTTGAAAGCAGTGAGAGAAGCAACTAATCACATACATCTTCAATAAGATCACCAGCAGATTTCTCATCAGAAAATTTAGAGGTCAGAAGGCAGTGAGCCAATACATTCAAAATGTTAAAAGAGAAAACCCTGTCAACCAAGAGTCTTCTATTCAGCAAAAGTGTCCTTCAAAGATAAGGGAGAAATTAAGACATTCCCAGACAATCAAAAACAAAGTTAATTACCACCAGGACTTTCTTCCAAAAAATGCCCATGCCTTAAAAAAAAGAAAGAAAAAAAAAAGAAAAGAAAGAAAAAAGAGAAATGCCTAAAGGAGCCCTGTAGGGTAAAATGAAAGGACAGTCAAAGCTCTAAGAAGAAATAAAGATCTCAACAAAGGTAAATACATGGACAATTAAGTGTTATTGTAATAATAGTTTGTAACTTGTTTTGTTTTCTACATTTTTAAGAGATTAATACGTTTTTAAAATTTAGTAGCCCAAGGCCGGGCGCGGTGGCTCAAGCCTGTAATCCCAGCACTTTGGGAGGCTGAGACGGGCGGATCACGAGGTCAGGAGATCGAGACCATCCTGGCTAACATGGTGAAACCCCGTCTCTACTAAAAAATACAAAAAACTAGCCGGGCGAGGTGGCGGGCGCCTGTAGTCCCAGCTACTCAGGAGGCTGAGGCAGGAGAATGGCGTAAACCCGGGAGGCGGAGCTTGCAGTGAGCTGAGATCCGGCCACTGCACCCCAACCTGGGTGACAGAGCAAGACTCTGTCTCAAAAAAAAAAAAAAAAAAAAAAAAAAAAAAATTTAGTAGCCCAAAAGCTAGTATTATTGTAACTTTGGGTTGTAACTCCACATTTTGTTTTCTACATAATTGAAGAGACTAATCATTTAAAATAATTATTCATTTATGTTTTGGGAATGTAATTCTGTGACATCAACAACTGAAAGGGGTGGGAAACTACTAAAGGAGTGGAGTTCTTTGGGCATTACTGAAGTTAACTTTAGGATGCTAAATGTAATCCTCATGGTAACCATAAGGAAAATAGCTATAGAATATATACAAAAGAAAATAGGGAAAGAACTTAAATGTTTCACTATGAAAAATTAAATGCAAAATAAGACTAGTTCAGGAAATGAGGAATGAAAAAGCTGTAAGGCATATTGAAAACAAATAGCAAAATGATACACACAAGTCCCTCTTTATCAAGTAATTACTTTAAATGTAATTGAATTAAACTCTCAACAACAACAAAAAAAAGCAAGTTGGCAGAATGGATTTTTTAAAAACATGACCTAATTATATACTAAAAGAGACTCACTTTAGATCCCAAGACTTGTACAAATAGATGGAGAGTGAGAAGATAGAAAAAGATACTTTATACAAATAGTAACCCAAAGAGGATAAGGGTGGCTATACTACTGTCAGACAAAATAAACTTTAAATCAGAAAGAAACTTACAAGAGACAAAGAATATTATATATTAATAAAAATTTAAATACAGCAAAATATATATAACAATTACAAAAATGTATGTTTTATAATTATATTTTTAAAATAAAAATATAACAATTACAAACATTTATGCATCTAATAATAAGATCAGTATATATGAAGCAAAAACTGACAAAATTGAAGGTAGAAATAAACAGTTCTGTAATAGTAGTTGGAGACTTCACTAATAGTAATGGATAGAACAATTATACAAAAGATAAGACATAGAGGACTTAGACAACACAATAAACCAACTAAATCTAACAAACATACACTTAATGGGTATAGAGTTTCTATTTTACAAGATGAAGAGAGTTATGGAGATGGAGGGCAGACATGGATACACAACATTATAAATGTATTTAATACCACTGAACTGCATACTTAAACATGATTAAGATGTTAAGTTTTATGCTATGTGTATTTGGATCACAATAAAAAAAAATTAGGCCAGGCATGATAGCTCACACCTATAATCCCAGCACTTAGGGAGGCCAAGGTCGTCAGATCACCTGAGGTCAGGAGTTCAGGACCAGCCTGGCCAACATGGTAAAACCCTATCTCTACAAAAATACAAAAATTAGCCAGGCATGATGGCGGGTGCCTCTAATCCCAGCTATTCAGGAGGCTGAGACACGAGAATCACTTGAACCTGGGAGACGGAGTTTGCAGTGAGCCGAGATCTCACCATTGCACTCCTACCGGGGCAACAGAGTGAGACTCTGTGTCCAACAACAACAACAACAACAACAACAAAAATTAGACCAAAAAAACCCCAAACACCTTCAGATGAGCCCCCACAGTTTTGTGTGTTTTACCTCCAGAAGCTCAGCCAGGATCTCTCAGTAAATATTGGAGGAAAAAAAATCCCTCATTCTTTCAGCAGAGGAAGAGGAAAAGGAACCATTTTGAAACACGCCAGAGTACTCTGTTCTTCTTAACAAGGTTTGCCCTCAGGAGAAACTCTGTAACCAGAGCCTAACCTCTGGTTAGGAGTTTTATTAGAGCCTAACTGATCTTGGGGAAGAGGAATACCCAACTAAACCCAGCTCTAGCCATTATGTCCCACTTAAGGAAAAAGGGACTGAAAAGCATTTGTGAAGTTCTTAGTCCAGAGGAACAGGCTCACTAAAACACTCAGACCTAATCATAGGACTGTAGAATGCTTTCCCTCTCCTCACACCTTACCATCACATTACTAAAGACCTATTTAGACAAAGTCTTTTTACCTGGTACATCATATCTGGCTATCAAGAAAAATTACAAGGCATACTAAAAGGCAAAAACACAGTTTGAAAACACAAGTCAGAACCAGACATGACAGGGATGTTGAAATGATCAGACTGGGAATTTAAAATAACTATGATTAATATGCTAAAAGCTCTAATGAATAAAGTAGAGAGCATGTAAGAGCTATATAAGCAGAGAGATGGAAATCCTAAGAAAGAACAAAAAATAAATGCTAGAGTTCAAAAACACTGTAAGAGAAATGAAGAATGCCTTTGATAGGCTTATTAGTAGACATGACCCAGCTGAGGAAAGAATCTGAGTTCAAGGGGATATCAGTGGAAATCCACAAAACTGAAAAGCTAAGAGAACAAAGACTAGAAAAGAAAAACCATAACAGAATATCCAAGGATTGTGGGATAAGTACAAACAGTATACTAGATGCATAATAGAAATATCAGAAGGAGAAGAAAGAAAGGACACATCAGAAATATTTGAAACAAGAAAGACTGAAATGTTTTCCAAATTAAGGTCAAACACCAAACCAGAGATCCAGGAAGCTCGCAGAACACCATGTAGGACATATGCCCCAAAACCCCAACACATAGGCATATAATTTGTAAACTACAGAAAATCAAAGATAAACAAAAAATTTTAGGTTGGGCAGGGTGGCTCACACCTGTAATCCCAGCACTTTGGGAGGTGGAGGTGGGCAGGTCACTTGAAGTCAGGAGTTCAAGACCAGACTGGTCAACATGGTAAAACCCTGTCTCTACTAAAAATACAAAAATTAGTCAGGCCTGTTGGCAGGCGCCTGTAATCCCAGCTGCTCAGGAGACTGTGGCAGGAGAATAGAATTGCCTGAACCCAGGAGGTGGAGGTTGCAGTGACTCAAGATCACGCCACTGCACTCCAGCCTGGGTGACAGAGTGACTCCATTTCAGAAAAAAAGAGAAAAACAATTTTTAAAGAAGCCCAAGGGACTTCTATAGATGAACAACAACAACAAAAGAAGAATTGCCTTTCACTTTTCCTCAGAAACCATGCGAGCAAGAAGACAGTGCCATGACCTGTTGACAGGAAAAAAAATCCCTAGAATTCTTTACCCAGTGAAATTATCCTTCAAAATTGAGGACAAAATGAAGACTTCTCAAACTGAAATTGAAGGAAGTTGTTGCTAATAGCCCTGACTTGCAAGAAATGTTAAAGAAATTCTTTAGAGAGAAGGAAAATATATAGTTCAGAAACTTAGATCTACATAAAGAAAGCAAGCATTGAAGAAAGAGTAAGTGGAGGTAAAATAAAAATTTTCCTTTTCTTATTCTAACAGATGACAGTTTGTTCAAAATAACAACAGCAACAATGTGTTCAATTATTCAATTATGTCTGCCTATGTAAATACATCTCCTAAGCAGAGATCCTGGACCAGACCACCCAGGCTTCAGACCCGCCAAACTGTAAGTTAAGAAGTGGGTGTTGTTTTGGGCCTGGCATGGTGGCTCACTGTAATCCCAGCACTTTGGAAGGCTGAGGTGGGTGGATCACTTGAGGTCAAGAGTTCAAGACCAGCCTGGCTAACATGGTGAAACCCCATCTCTACTAAAAATACAAAAATTAGCCAGGCATGGTGGCACGTGCCTGTAATCCCAGCTACTTGGGGGGCTGAGATACGAGAAACCCAGGAGGCAGAGGTTGCAGTGAGTCGAGATTGCGCCACTGTACTCCAGCCTGGGTAACAGAGTGAGGCTCTGTCAAGAAGTGGGTGTTGTTTTAAGCTGTTAATTTGTGGTAATGAGTGACAGAGCAATAGAAAACTAATACACCGGTGCTCCGTGTTTACAAGAACAAGGCAAACACGTCAACCCAACACCAGAGATTTAGCCCTTTATTCTCTTAGGGGGCTTGCCCATGTCAGGCTGTAAACTCTTGGAGTGTTTAATTTGCTCACTCTTGCACCCCAGCACTCTTGTATTAATATGCTTAATACATATTTGAATTGTTAAAATTGTGTGGAATGATTTGTCTACCAGGATGCTTTATCATAGCAATAGCAATAAAATCATACAGAAAAGTTCTATCCAAGAATAATTAGGTCATGCAATCGTATATCTGTAAGATAAAATACCATGCTTCCTTTTAAATCGTGATGTGAAAAATAATTTAATGACAGGAAATTATTCATAATATATTTAATAGCAAATTACAAAATAGAGAAATGTGCATGCACACACACAGAAAAATACTTGACAAGGGGGATCTCAATATACAAAAAGTACTTTAAGTAGTAAGGTTATTTGCAATTTATATTTTCTTTCTTTGGGGAAGTGCCTTCAAAAACTTCTATTTTTATAAACATATGAATTCTATAATGAGAAAATAATTAGCACAGGAAGTAGATAGAGATCCATTTAAGGTGTATTTTATACTGGAAGCTGGAGAATAGGCCTCACCTTGAGTAGCTCCTCCCCACTGGCTTGGGCATTGTCTGACTGTTCTTTGATTTGTTTTTGAAGGTGAAGAATTTGCCCCTCCATGTACCTAGATATTCCGTCATAATAAATAGGTGTCATGGTTCTTCTTGGCAAAAGATTTTTAGCTCTATTGGAAAATATGTAAAAGTTGTCCCATTCCTGAAGTCTGGCATACCTGCATTACCACAAAAGAATAAGAAAAATCAGTATCACCCATGGAATAGGCTGGCTTTCTGAAATGGCTCTCTGGATGTGCAGCTTCCTTTACCTGGGTCTCTGGAAGTGTGTAGTCTCCTGCCTACCCCTGCTTCACTCTCCCTAAAAAAGCAGGAAATTATCTGATACAGAGTAAGGAAATCAGATTTTTTTGATGACTTGAGATGAATAGAATCCTTGGAAACACCCAGGTAATATTAGCCACCATTGAACTGTTTGGCTTTGGTTTTGTTTTGTTTTGAGACAAAGTCTTGCTCTTGTCCCCCAGTCTGGAGTGCAATGGCAGGATCTCGGCTCACTGCAACCTCTACCTCCTGGGTTCAATCGATTCTCCTGCCTCAGCCTCCCGAGTAGCTGGGATTACAGGTGCGTACCACCACGCCCAGCTAATTTTTTGTATTTTAAGTAGAGACGGGGTTTCACCATGTTGGCTAGGCTGGTCTTGAACACCTGACCTCAGGTGATCCACCCACCTTAGCCTCCCAAAGTGCTGGGATTACAGGCTGAGCCACCATGCCCAGCCACTTTGGCTTTTTCAAATAAAAAGTGAGGGAGATCAGACACTTAGAGCTGTAGATTCTGGGGCTTGAAGAAATTGTTGCAATACCAAAGAGAAATGATTTAGGCCAGTACTGCTCAAAATGTGGTCCACAGACTGGCATCATCAGTATCACCTGGGTTTTCATTAATGCAGGTTCTCTGGTTCAGTCCAGGTCTACTGAATCAGACAGGCTCTGGGGGTGTGGCATCTCTGAGTTAACAAGCTCTCCAGGTGATTTTTATGCCCACTAAAGTCTGAGCAGCATTGGCCTAGGACACAGCTGTTTAAAAAACTCTCCTGCTGAAAATCAAAACCACAATGAGATACCACCTCACACCAGTTAGAATGGCAATCATTAAAAAAATCAGGAAACAACAGGTGCTGGAGAGGATGTGGAGAAATAGGTACACTTTTACACTGTTGGTGGGACTGTAAACTAGTTCAACCATTGTGGAAGACAGTGTGGCGATTCCTCATGAATCTAAAACTAGAAATACCATTTGACCCAGCCATCCCATTACTGGGTATATACCCAAAGGATTATAAATCATGCTGCTATAAAGACATATGCACATGTATGTTTATTGCGGCACTATTCACAATAGCAAAGACTTGGAATCAACCCAAATGTCCATCAGTGACAGACTGGATTAAGAAAATGTGGCACATATACACCATGGAATACTATGCAGCCATAAAAAAGGATGAGTTCGTGTCCTTTGTAGGGACATGGATGCAGCTGGAAACCATCATTCTCAGCAAACTATTGCAAGAAGAGAAAACCAAACACCACATGTTCTCACTCATAGGTGGGAATTGAACAACAAGATCACTTGGACACAGGAAGGGGAACATCACACACCAGGGCCTATTGTGGGGAGGGGGGAGGGATAGCATTAGGAGATATACCTAATGTAAATGACGAGTTAATGGGTGCAGCACACCAGCATGGCACATGTATACATATGTAAGAAACCTGCACGTTGTGCACATGTACCCTAGAACTTAAAGTATAATAAAAAAAAAAAAAAAGAAAAAAGAAAAAAGAAACTCTCCTGCTGAGACAGACAAGAAAAATAAATTTGGATGATTTTTGGACTTTAGATTTCTTAACCTTTAACTCACATTGGTAAGTTATTAGATTTTGAACTTTAATTGGCAAGAGTAATTAATTTTTGGATTTTAATTTTTCCCCATTAATTTTTTTTTTTTCTTTTTTTTTCTGAGGTGGAGTTTCACTCTTGTTGCCCAGGCTGGAGTGCAATGGCACGATCTCGGCTCACCGCAACCTCCGCCTCCCAGGTTCAAGCAATTCTCCTGCCTCAGCCTCCCTAGTAGCTGGGATTATAGGCATGTGCCACCAGGCCCAGCTAATTTTGTATTTTTAGTAGAGACGAGGTTTCTCCATGTTGGTCAGGCCAGTCTTGAACTCCCGACCTCAGGTGATCCACCTGCCTCGGCCTCCCAAAGTGCTGTGGTTACAGGCGTGAGCCACTGCGCCCAGCCTCCCATTAATTTTATAAGAGGGGATTTCTGGCCAGGTGCAGTGGCCCATGCCTGTAATCCCAGCATTTGGGGAGGCTGAGGTAGACGGATCACCTGAGCCCAAGAGTTGGAGACCAGCCTGGGCAACATCACGAAATCCCATCTCTACAAAAAATTAAAATTAGCCAGGTGTGGTGGATGTGCCTGCAGCTCCAGCTACTCAGGAAGCTGAGGTGTTTGGATCACTTGAGCCTGGGAAGGTGAGGCTGCAGTGATCCGTGACTGCACCACAGCACTCCAACCTGGGTGACATAGCAAGACTGTCTCAGAAAGAAGGAAGGGGAGGATTTCTATTCAAATTTGGAGCTGTTCAAGCTTGTGGCATTTTATATAGGAATGTCTTCATATTGTCATTTAGTCTCATCACAAACCTCTGATAGACCATATGGTTGCATATAATTTAATTAAGATAGGAAATAAAATAACGGGGTGATTTTCAGTCTTGGGGATAGTCATGGAAATAATTTAATGAATGTTTTGTTCTGACCCATTTTAGAACCCTGGCGTTCATCTCCTTTCTAAAGGGTATGACCGTAATAGCTACATGCTTAACTGAGTTAAAAACGTAATAGGTTAAAGTGATTAAGCCTTATGCTTAATGAGTTAATGGGGTGTGAGGAGAATGCCTCTTCCTCACTCCTGAAATTTCCCTCCATGTGAGGGGCCTCTATTTGGTGCAAAGCACCAGAACTCTTTCCCTGCTTCATTTGCCCCTTCAATGATAAGGAGAGATCTTGCTGGTGATTTGGGAGAGGAATTGGGCAAGTATAACTCCGTCTGTGTCTCTCTCTGTCTTGAGAGCCAGTGAAGCCAACAGGGAGTGTGATCTCTTTGCTACAAGAGGCCTGCCTCCATGTGAGTAGACCTACAGTTTTCCAGAACTGCCTGCTGCTGAGTTGGTTAAGTCTAATTCCAGGGCTCGATATTATGAAGCCCACTTTCATGAAGATATAAGCCATGTCTTCCAACATTGGCTTTATCAATCCATGTGATTAGATATGGGCAGATGCTGGGGTGGGCAAGTGGTACTATTCATTAGTCTTCCTCAAACCCCAGCACCCCTCCGAAGAAAGCAGTCTTTTCTTATTTATCCCTGTATCACCACAACATGATATGTTTGCAATAAATGTTTATTGCATGGAATGTAATTGAGACAACTTTACTTTTCTGTTCTTGGCCAAGGGGGATGAACTAATTGATCCCTAACATGTCTCTCAGTGTAAATATCCTCTGACACCTTTAAGCTGTCTCAGGTATAAATTATGAATACTTTCTAAAAGATTTTTGAAGAACTCTTCCTTGGGATTCAACATTTTCACTTTGGGAATTTAGTGATACGCCACACATTGTTACCAGATAGCTACAGAAGAATAAAGTCCCAGGAGGAATCCACTCTGGAACTTGAGGATTCTGTTGTCTTCGTATTGGTATACAAATTCCAAACATTCTTCAAATGTTCTATAAACAAAACCTAAGAGAGAGGAGTGGGTGAGAGTTGTTGGTAGGTGTGGGTGATCATCTTTCTAGCCTAATCGCTCTCAGTTGAATTGCCCACTGCAGGGAGAGTAGCCTCTGATTATTGTATGAATCCAAAGCGTCCCGTGGATTGCAACAACCTCATGACTGGATCGCCGTGCGTTTGCTGAGTCCGAGCTATTGGGGAGTGTTATGGATATATACTGCAGTTCCACAGTACGGACCAGGCAGGTGTGGGGCTTAAACTAATCCTTCCTGGCCTTAATGCAGTCTAGGACTTCTCTGTCTCCCCACACATGCTTCCTTTGTTGGTGGCAATGTCTGCATCCCCTTTCAAGATCATGTGTGGGGAAAGCAATTCCCAGATTGGTTCCTGTGGTTTAGTGTGTACACTTCAAGTGACCTACTTGGTGTCACTTGAAAGTTATCAGGAAAGAACTTATTTTCCAAATCACCAATAGCTACCAGCCTGGAACTCTCACCTCAAGCAATCTAGTCCTTCATTCTAAAGCATGAAGTCTCTAAGTACATCCTGCTAAAAGTTAAAAACCCCTAGTAAGAGGCACATAGTAAGACAGTCAGCCACTATCACTTAGGTGCAAATTGATCTGACAGTTCAACTGGCAGCTCATATCCATCAGGTTCCTTCAGACTTAATTCTCCTTGTTGCCGTGCCTTTACAGTTTCGGCACCTGCTAGACAGTGCTTCAGCTCACACCACCAGCCTCTCTCCATCCCTGCCCTGTAAGTCCACCCAGCCAGAAACCTAATGGTCCCAAAGCCCCAACCTGAGAGCTGCCACACCACACCAGCACAGGTGCCACACCCCCAAGTTCTTTTACATTCCAAACCCACACTTACCAGAATAAAGCAGGATGTCCAAGCAGATAAAATAGAAAAATGCCTTGCTTAAGACGTGTTCCTGTGTTTCAGAAAGCTCCCACAGCCGCCCCAGCACCTGGATCAATTGTGGGTATCTATAGAAAAGAAAAGGTAGTGGCCATTAAAAAGCAGTGGATATTGTAATCCCAGCACTTTGGGAGGCTGAAGCATGTGGATCATGAGGTCAGGAGTTTGAGACCAGCCTGGCCAACATGGTGAAACCTTGTCTTTACTAAAAATACAAAAATTAGCTGGGCACGGTGGCAGGCGTCTGTAATCCCAGCTACTTGGGAGGCTGAGGCAGGAGAATCGCTTGAAACCGGAAGGCAGAGGTTGCAGTGAGCCAATATCATACCACTGCACTCCAGCCTGGGCAAAAGAGCGAAACTCCGTCTCGGGGGGGAAAAAAAAAAAGCGGTGGATATAATGGACTTTGGGGACGGGGGGGAGGGGAGGAGGGAAGTGAGAAGTGAGGGATAAAAGACTGCATATTGGGTATGCGTACACTGCTCAGGTGACAGGTGCACTAAAATCTCAGAATTCACCTCCATAAAATTCATCTATGTAACCGAAAACCATTTGTACCCCCAAAGCCATTGAATGAAAAAAGCAGTAGATAGGATGAAGTTCAGTAAAGTCCCTTCCTGGTCTATTCTTGGTCCTTCTCAGTAATTTGGAAGCAAATATACCTCTTAAACAGACTTCAAACACACCCCTACCCAGGACTAAAACCTCAATCTCAAATTGGCTCTTTTTTCAAACTGTTCTTTCCTGGGTCCTCTATATCAGGGTGACCAGAGTCAGAACAAATTGACCTTGGCCTCTAGTCCTGGTTGCTATTCTCTGGCCATTTGCCTCCCTGGAAGACCTTTCCCTTTGTCCCCACCTGATAGTAGTGGAGGCCCGATTCCCACAGCTGGGATGACTGTCTGACTACCCTCTGATCACTGGCCGGAGCAACCAGATTAGAGATGATGCATGGCAAAGAATTCTGTTTAAAAAAAAAAAAAAAAAAAAAAAAAAGACAAGGCCTGGAGCAGTGGCTCATGCCTGTAATCCCAGCACTTTGGGAGGCTGAGATGACTTGAGGTCAGGAGTTCAAGACTAGCCTGGCCAACAGGGTGAAACCACCTCTCTACTAAAAAATACAAAAATGATCTGGGTGTGGTGGCACGTGCCTATAATCCCAGCTATGTGGGAGATTGAGGCAGGAGACTTGCTTAAACCCAGAAGGCAGAGGTTGCAGCGAGCCGAGATCGCACTACTGCACTCCAGCCTGGGAGACAGAGCAAGACTCTGTCTGAAAAAAGAAAAAAGGACGACAATTATCAGTTACATCAAACTCTACTCCCTTCCCCACCCTACAACCAGGCTAAAGTTGAACCCAGAATATTCAATAATATGGCCTCCTCCCCCTAATTTTGGAAAATGCTTTAAGGTAAATACCTGCTATTCAGAAGGAGACATCTGCTAAGTCTGCAGAGGGATAGATAGTGTTGGTTGGTATTCTGGAGCAGTGCCCACATCTGAAGGGCTCGGGAGCCTGGGAAGAAAACAATTCCAGTATACTGTGGGGCATTCCTTGTATCCTCATGTCCCATCTTGCCCAGCCAGCCCTTACCTAACTCAATGGCCAAGTCCAGGTGTCCCATTATGAACTTGTTGAAGACCAGTGTCTCGGCCACGTATGCCACGATTTCAATGCCCTCGCCTTTCAGGGGGAGGTTGAAGATCTGCTCCATGGCCATGACTTCATATTTGAACCACACACCTTGGTAACCAGCCAGGTGGTGGTATAGCGAATAGTCTAGGTAAGCCTTAATGATCTGAAATGGCAGAGTGGAGGAAGACTGAGGTAGAATGCAAAGCAGAAAGCTCAGGAACATCACTCAATGTCTGCCAGTAAACGTTTGTTTATTAAGCTTGGGAATAGAGCTGGACATTTGGCCAAAGCCATGGGCTTAGATACAGAAATCATATTGGGTTTCTGCTACCTGTTTATTGAGTCATTCAGGATAAGCTTGATGTCCCCTTGCCCATGTAGTCCTTAAATGAAATAGAAACATTTTAATTTCTATGAAAAATAAAAGCAATAGCTTACATATTAGATGTATAATTGCAGAGCAAAAAGTCTGCAAGGATACACTCCAAAGTGTAAACAATTGTTACCTATTTGTTGGGGGTGGGAGGAGAGATTTTACTTTATGCACCTCTGTGGTGTTTGTTATAACAAGCATGTATAACTTTTGTAATTTAACAAAAAAGAAAGAAAGGTTGGTTTGGTTTGTTTGGATTTTTTTTTTTTTTAAATAAGGACTAGTTGTTTTTTTTTTGTTTTGTTTTGTTTTTTTTTGAGATGGAGTCTGGCTCTGTCACCCAGGCTGGGGTGCAGTGGCCAGATCTCAGCTCACTGCAAGCTCCGCCTCCTGGGTTTATGCCATTCTCCTGCCTCAGCCTCCCGAGTAGCTGGAACTACAGGCGCCCGCCACCTCGCCCAGCTAGTTTTTTGTATTTTTTAGTAGAGACGAGGTTTCACCGTGTTAGCCAGGATGGTCTCGATCTCCTGAATTCGTGATCCGCCCATCTTGGCCTCCCAAAGTGCTGGGATTACAGGCTTGAGCCACCGCGCCCGGCCAAGGACTAGTTTTAAACCTAATTTGGAGGTCAGGTGCAGTGGCTCACATCTATAATCCCAGCACTTCAGGAGGCTGAGGCAGGAGGATTGCTTGAGCTCAGGAGTTCCAGATGAGCCTGGGCACAAAGCGAGACCCTGTTTCAACAACAACAAAAACTAGCCAGGCATGGTGGCACATGCCTGTAGTCCTACCTACTCAGGAGGCTGAGACGGGAGGTCACTTGAGCACAGGAGTTTGAGCCCAGCCTGGGCAATATAGTGAGACTCGATCTCTACAAAAGATTTAAAAAAAAAAAAAAAAAGCCAGCATGATGACACAAGCCTGTAATCCTAGCTACTCAGGAAGCTGAGGTGTTTGGGAGGATCACTTGAGCAGGGGAGGTTGAGGCTGCAGTGAGCCATGATCATGCCACTGCACTCCAGCCTGGGTGACTGAGTGAGACCCTTCTCAAAAACAAACAAACAAATAAATCTAATTTGGAGATTTAAGAGAAACTGGTGAGAGAATAGTGAGGAGAAAAGAGTTCCTTCTAAAGAAGCAGTTTTATTATATATACAAAAACAAAAGAATACACATAAACTACTTTGCAAAATACAAACAGGAAAAATATAGTATCTCTAGTGGTGGGAGTATTGGGGTAGGGGAAGTATTTTAGAGTAGAGGCTTTTTTCTTGGAATTCCTCAGATGGGACAAAATAAGCAGCCTACAAATTCTGTGTTATAGGCAGGTCCCTGGATACTTAAACCATAGTCAGTCTTAGAGAATTCCTTTCTTCCTGGTTTGGAACATGCTCCAGAAAATGCTACCAGAAGGTAAGGATAGCCAGAAATGGTGGTGGGGGAGAGAGAATTGTTGGGTATGAGAAATCCAAGGCTGTAATAAAGGACAGCCTTGGATTTGGACCATGAGAATGGAAGCCCAACTGCTTCACTTTACAGAGCAAATATAAAGCTCCGTGTTTCTGCAGCTTGCCAGTGGTCACACTGCAGATAGGCGGAGTCCTGGAAACCACCCTCTGGCTCTCCGTCTGGGTCTTTCCATTCTCCTATGCTGAGTCCCTCACCTGCTTTTGAGCACTGAGGCGAGTGCTTCTCTGCTTTCAATCCCAGTCACCTTGACGACAAATGTCTTGGTTCACATTCCAACCTGACTTTTAATTTTCCCCACCCCAACTCTACCAGAGTTCTTAGGATATAGCTCCAAGTGTGAAGAAGTATTTCGGTCAATATAAATTGCTTGAGCAACTGCAACTGTTCTAGAAACTTAGGATATGAACAAGACAGCTGAAGAGGTCCTTATTTCGTGGGATTTACACACTGGTAAGGGAGAGAGACAAAGAACCAATGCAGGAGCAAACAAGAAATTGTCAAATGGTAATAATACCTATTAAAACAGAGTGACAAGTTAGAAAGTGAATGGGTGGCCATGACCCATTCCCTCCAGGCAGAGGGAACATCCAGTGACAGATGGGATTAAATTTCTGGTTTGAGGAACCAAAAGAGGACCAATATGGCTGGGCTTGTGGCTCCTTCATGGCCTACGGAGCTAGAATAGGATGGGAAATAGGCAGGGGTCAATCTTGATGGGCTTTATAAATACTTCTGTATTCTAGAAGAGCCAGCCTAAGTTCACCAAAAGGAACTAATGTAGAGGACAGACTCCAGGTTAGGAATCTAAGCTCCTCCATTTTCGGTGCTACTTGACCCCTTCCCTTAATTCTTGACAATGAATGACTCCAGGAGGAAGAAACCCAGACTTAATGTACTTTCATAAAGGAGCAAGGTCACTCTCATTAGATGAGTTCGATTTAGCTTAATAATTTCTTGATCATGTCTCCTGATATCTTCTTCATCCAGTCAAAGGCTTCCTTGGTTATGACCTAGACTAGTGGTTCTCCCAATTCATCCTGGGAGCTCTAGGGATCCCTGACACCTTTTCAGAGAACACATGAGGTCAAAGCTAGTTCCATAATATCCAGGCATTAAAATTTTTATTTTTATTTTTATTTTTAAAGTCTCGCTCTTGTCATCCAGGCTGGAGTGCAATGGCACGATCTTGGCTCACTGCAACCTCCGCCTCCTGGGTTCAAGCAATTCTCCTGCCTCGGCCTCCCGAGTAGCTGGGATTACAGGCACCCACCACCACACTCGGCTAATTTTTGTATTTTTAGTAGAAATGGGGTTCACCATGTTGGCCAGGCTAGTCTTGAACTCCTGACCTCACGTGATCCGCCCACCTCAGCCTCCCAAAGTGCTGGGATTACAGGCGTGAGCCACCGTGCCCGGCTAATATCCAGACATTATTTGTGACAGGAAAAATAGTGAAAGACCTTGTAATAGGCAAAAATACAAACTTAATGGGGGTCCTACCTAGCTTCCTAATCAAAGTCATCTCTATTTTTCTTTGGACTATCTTACAACTACGTTGCAGAAAACTGATAATAATATAAGTGATATAATTTGTTTTTCATAGAAATGTAAATATTCAGTGGAATACAAGCAATTACTACACCATTACTAGGTAAGTTTTGTATCCATTGGTAAATTGTATTCTCCTTGGAACCACTTGGTTCCAATCTTACTAATTTTGATTGAGTCAACTCAGTGAGTTAAATAAAATCTTTGATGTGTACTTTCCATATTTGTTATGACTTATAATTCTATATTTTTAGAAAAGAATTACCCTTTAACATTTCTCTCTCACCCTCATTCTCTCATGAATATATACTGGAGTCTTTCAGAGGCAACATTTGTGATATTGCAACAGTGAAAGCGAAGCAGATGTGAGAATCTAGTTGTCTTCTATGAAGCCAGACATTAAAATATTGGCAAAACTTTAATACAATGCCACATTTCCCATTTTTTGTTTGGGGAACACAGTTTTAAAAAATGAAAATGAGGCCGGGCGCGGTGGCTCAAGCCTGTAATCCCAGCACTTTGGGAGGCCGAGACGGACGGATCACGAGGTCAGGAGATCGAGACCATCCTGGCAAACACAGTGAAACCCCCGTCTCTACTAAAAAATACAAAAAACTAGCTGGGCGAGATGGCGGGCGCCTGTAGTCCCAGCTACTCGGGAGGCTGAGGCAGGAGAATGGCGTAAACCCCGGAGGCAGAGCTTGCAGTGAGCTGAGATCCGGCCACTGCACTCTAGCCCGGGCGACAGAGCGAGACTCCGTCTCAAAAAAAAAAAAAAAAAAAAAAAAAAAAAAATGGTAATTATGTTAATATGTAATAAGCTTATCTTTATTTTAAAATAATATTGTAGGCCAGGTGCAGTGCTTCATGCCTATAATCCCAGCACTTTGGAAGGCCAGTGTGAGTGGATCACTTGAGGCCAAGAGTTCAAGACCAGCCTGGCCAACATGGTGAAACCCCGTCTCTAGTAAAAATACAAAAATTAGCTGGGTGTGGTGCCGCGCGCCTGTAGTCCCAGCTACTCAGGAGGCTGAGGCAAGAGACTCTCTTGAAACCGGGAAGTGGAGTTGCAGTGAGCCGAGATCGTGCCACTGCACTCCAGCCTGGGTGACACAGCGAGATACCATCTCAAGAAAAACAGCAAAAAATAATAATAATAATAATAATAATTTCGAATTTTCTTGGGTTTTGTTTCTTATATGATATTAATAGATTCAACCCATATAAATAAAAGCTATTTGGGATCTTCAGTAATTTTTAAGAGTGTGAAGTGATCTTGGAGCCAAAGTGTTTGAGAACTGCTGGCCTTGTCAAAACAAGCCAGTCAGAAAGCCTTCTATTATTATATCCTCAGAATTTTGAATCCTAATTGGCTTTCACTAGGCTTTTCTTCCCAAATGAAATTCAGAAACTTAAAGGAGCAGCTACAAAAACCCCCTACCTGGAAATGATTTTGAGTTTCCAGTGCAGTATTCATTTGCATCATAACTGCCAGCTGGGCATAATACTTCCAGTGAAAAAAATAACTGTAGCTATAGATGCGCCACAGCAAGGAGAGGCAGACAGTTTGCCGGTAAAGTTGTGCCAGCCTCTTCTTCCTATTGGATAAAGTCAACACAAATGGAACATAAGAGGTATCATTATTACCATGCTTTAGGGGAACACAGGTACACAGCGTCCTTACTATGGGCCTGGGAATCAAAACTGACTTGAATTTGAGGCCTGTCTCCATGACTGACAAACAAGCACATTAATTTTTATGGAGCACATTTTCTCCATTGTGAAATGGGAATCATAATACCTACTTTATAATGATTAAGATAATTTATGTAAAGTGTCTGTCCTGTGTCGGGTAATTGCTAAATGAAGCTATTTAAAAAGCCCATTGGTATTATTCATCACATTTGATTCTGATGACAATCCTGTAACAAAAGAGTGGAATAACTGACTCCATTTTACATATGAGGAAGGTGAGACTCAGGTTAAGTAATTAAGGCAAAGACACACAGCTGGAATGTGGTGGTGCCAGGATTCAAACTCCATCTACCTCCAGCCCAAAAGCCCAGTGTATTATTTTCTCCATTGCACACTGCTTTCAGGAACTAGTTCTCAGCTCAACACAGGTGGGTGTCAGGCCTCTGAGCCCAAGCCAAGCCATCGCATCCTCTGTGACTTGCAGGTATACGCCCAGATGGCCTGAAGTAACTGAAGAATCACAAAAAAGTGCAAATGCCCTGCCTCGCCTTAACTGATGACATTCCACCACAAAAGAAGTGAAAATGGCCGGTCCTTGCCTTAACTGATGACACTACCTGGTGAAAGTCCTTTTCCTGGCTCATCCTGCCTCAAAAAGCTCCCCCACTGAGCACCTTGTGTCTCCCACTCCTGCCCGCCAGAGAACAACCCCCCTTTGACTGTAATTTTCCTTTACCTACCCGAATCCTATAAAACGGCCCCACCCTTATCTCCCTTCGCTGACTCTCTTTTTGGACTCAGCCCGCCTGCACCCAGGTGATTAAAAAGCTTTATTGCTCACACAAAGCCTGTTTGGTGGTCTCTTCACATGGATGCACATGACAGTGGGAAAGGAAAACAAAAACTCAGGATCCCAATTCACTATGCCAAAAGGAAAAAATTAAGCTGAAAGCTGAGTCATGCAAGAAGTCGCCTTTCCTTTTGTTCGTTAGCAGACAGCTCCAGATAAAAAGTTAAGTACTTGCACAGGCAGCTACTCTGTGTCCGCCTTATCCTGCTTTAGGTGCCTATTTACTGAGTGTGAGACAATACATAATTGACTATTCCCCTGGCTGCTCCTTTTCTCTTGCAACATGTGGATTATCATGCCCTCCCTCATTTTCCTCCAGCCCACTTTTTCCCTTTAAATACTGCAGTCTCAAACAAGGACTGTTTCTGTGGTTTTGTGTTTTTTTTCTTCTGGGCATGTCCTTAACTTTGGCAAAATAAACTTACAAATTGATTGAGACCTGTCTCGGGTACTTCCCGCCCCCCCCCCCCCCCCCCCCCACTGGCCAGAGCCTCCAGTATGATGCTGAATAGAAATAGTAATAATGGGCATTCTTTTTTTTATTTCTTTTTTATTATATAAGTTCTAGGGTACATGTGCACAACGTGCAGGTTTCTTACGTATGTATACATGTGCCATGTTGGTGTGCTGCACCCATTAACTCGTCATTTACATTAGGTATATCTCCTAATGCTATCCCTTCCCCCTCCCCTCAGGTACTTTTTAGTTTACAAAAAAAAAAAAAGAGGATTTTTGTTTTGTTTCGTTTTGAGATAGAGTCTCGCTCTGTTGTCCAGGTTGGAGTGCAGTGGCGTGATCCCAGCTTACTGCAACCTCTGCTTCCCAGGTTCAAGTGATTTTCTTGCCTCAACTTCCCTAGTAAGTAGTTGGGATTACAGGCACATGCCACCAGGCCTGGCTAACTCTTCTGTGTTTTCAGTAGAGATGGGGTTTCGCCATGTTGGCCAGGCTGGTCCTGAACCCCTGACCTCAGGTGATCTGCCTGCCTCAGCCTCCCAAAGTGCTGGGACAGCAAGCATGAGCCACTGCGCCCAGCCAAAAAATGAGTATTGTTACCAATTGCATTTGTGAAAGGAAAATATCTTGGCCCCCAAAATCACTAGGGAAAACTCAAGCTGGAAACTGCTTAGGGCAAACCTGCCTCCCGTTCTATTCAAAGTCACTCCTCCGCTCACTGAGAGAGATGCATATCTGATTTGCCTCCTTTGGAAAGGCTAATCGGAAACTCATAAGAATGCAACCATTTGTGTCTCACCTATCTGTGACCTGGAAGCTCCCTCCCGACTTCCTGCCTTTGCTTCAAGTTGTCCCGCCTTTGCAGATCGAACCAATGTATGTTGGTTCTTACATATGTTGATTGATGTCTCATGTCTCCCTAAATGTATAAAACCAAGCTGTGCCCTGACCACCTTGGGCACATGTTGTTAGGACCTCCTGAGGTTGTGTCCCAGGCGTGTCCTCAACCCTGGCAAAATAAGCTTTCTAAATTATGATGTGGAAATGATTTTCTTTTTTAAAGGTTCTAAGGAAACATGGACAGGGTAAAATCTCTCTCTCTGTTTTTTTTTTTTTTTTTTGAGATGGAGTCTCGCTCTGTCTCACAGGCTGGAGTGCAGTGGCGCGATCTCGGCTCACTGCAACCTCTACCTCCCTGGTTCGAGCAATGCCCCTGCCTCAGCCTCCCAAATAGCTGGAATTACAGGTGCACGCCATCACGCCCGGCTAATTTATTTTTTAGTAGAGACAGGTTTCACCATGTTGACCAGACTGGTCTCAAACTCCTGACCTCAGGCAATCCGACCACCTCAGCCTCCCTAAGTGTTAGTATTACAGGCGTGAGCCACAACACCTAGCCCAGGGTAAAATCTCGTATAGGGCATTCATGAGGGTCATGGACACTCTGACATTAAATGTTGTTCCATGTTATACTCATTTTTGAGATGAGAACCTTTTGACCTGCGGATACTTTAAGCCGACAACTCCTCAGTTTTTTCTTCTTCAACACTTTTCTACCTTTTCCCTTTGTGCAGGTACTTCTTACTCCTTTTATAAAATGTGAAATGTGTGAATTACCTGTTTTAGCAGATGAATATACAGGATGCCCAGTTAAATTTGAGTTTTAAAACTAATAATTTTTATGGAACGCATATGTCCTAAATATTTCATATGATAGATGTATACTAAAAAAAGTATTCACTGTTTATCTGAAATTCAAACTGAGGCATCCTGCAGCCCTATGTGTAATGCAAAGACCACTGCCTTCTCAGAGAGATCTCTGCTGAACACCTCCCACCCCTTCCTCCTGGGGTTTCCAGGAACAGCCAGGTAGTCCCAGGAGCCCACCTCCAGCGTGCACAGGAACTCAGCTCCATTACGTTTCCTTTTCACCTCAGGATTCCCTACATTTACAGGAACACGTTTGGAAGCTGGGGAAGGCAGTTTTTGATGGGGTTGCAAAAGAGTTGTGGTAACTTGCTTATAGGAATAGATGTTTGTATCTTAGGCAGAACCTATAGTAATATAGCTGCTGAGCCCTCCCAAGATGGAAGAGGTGTCTTCTGTTAGCTCTCCAGGTACCCAACAAGGTGGCATCTCCTTTGGTATGAATTGCTAGATAGGTGGAATATTTTTGAATAATTCAAGCATACACACAGCAAACAAGAGTATAATGAGCGAAATGCGCTCAACACCTGCCTTCAACAACTAGCAACATGCTTATTTCATCGACCTCTCCACTCACTATTTCTCCCCACCCACTATTATTATAGTTATCCTATAGGTAGAATTTATATATATTGAAATGCCCAAATCTTAACAGTACAATTTTGACCAACAGCTACCCCCATGTAACCCACGTTGCTGTTGAGATTCACAGATGGGTGGGAGTTTTGTCCTTTGGCAAACGTCTTCAGGGCTTGCTATTTTTCTTTTGGGGGGCAAAACCCAGTGTCTTAGCATCTAATGGAAGAGGGCTTGTGACTGAGGTCCCAGGAGCGGTGGTGCAGGTTCCATCCAATGAGAACACGGATCGCCACGTGGGTTAAAGGGCTAGATGAGTTGGGAGGGACCCTAGAACTCACCTTACAATGAGGTCCCTTATGTTTGTGTCATCAAGATTCCCTTTTGCAAAAACTGCCCTTAAAGTACTTTGTGGCAACCCTGGTCTGGAAGCACCTCCCACACTCGCCCCCTCCCCAGTGAATGGTCAGAGACAGACAGAAGTCCTTGTGCCCCCCGGAGGCCAGGCTTTGGGGGCTGACTTGGATTATGTGTAGGGCTCTAAGGGGAGTGAGACTAAACAGTCTGCTCACCCCAGCTCATTCCCTTACCCTGGAGGTGGGCTGTCTTGGGCCTGCTGATTCACATAATGAAAGTGTCTGTTTTTCTCGATACGGATATGGAGAAACAAGGAGATTAAGTTGTAAGGAAAGATTCGGTTGAGGAGCTTCAGTGCCTTCCTGAGCATTTTCTTGGCAAGCGCTATCTGGCCCATATTGAAACAGACCTACAGGGAGGTGGGAGGAAAGACAGGAAAAGAGGAAAAGCGATTATTCTAACTTAATCAGTAGGTCCCCACAATCCATATTTTGGGGATTGTTATCAAAAAGGTAATTTATGGACCAGAAACGAAATCTTCCTGTGCCTGGCATAATAGAAAATGTCTATTGGATATATGCATGAAGCATGGTTGAATGACTAGGATTTAGCATCTTAGTTGTGCATTGTCTACCCCGGGACAATGTTTACCCATTCGGGTCCATTTTTAGAGACTGTAACAAAAATATTTCATAAAGGTATCAACCTGGGCCGGGTACAGTGGCTCACGCCTATAATCCCAGCACTTTGGGAGGTCACAGCAGGTGGATCACTTGAGGTCAGGAGTTTGAGACCAGCCTAGCCAACATGGTGAAACCCCATCTTTACTAAAATACAAAAATTAGTTGGGCGTGGTGGCACATGCACATGCCTGTAATCCCAGCTACTCTGGAGGCTGAGGCAGGAGAATCACTTGAACCCAGGAGGCGGAAGCTGCAGAGAGCCGAGATTGTGCCACTGTATTCCAGGCTGGGCAACAGAGCAAGACTCCCTCTCAAAAAAAAAAAAAAAAAAAAAAGAGATGTCAACCTGGAAGACAGGGAAGATCTTGCTGGTAAGCCATGGTGAGGAGGCTGGAGCCCAGGAATTTGAGTTTCTAGAGTCTTGGCTAGAAGTCTGTGGCAAGAGATGGGAGGAGGGTATAAAAAGTATAGGGATGACTTCTACTTCTATGGAAAGGCCTAAGATATATAACAGATTAATTCAAGTCTTTAATGGTTTCTTACCTCACCTTTGAGGCTGTAAAAGGTGGCAGACTCAAATGTCTGGCTCCAAGATTTGTCCTTCTCAAGAGTTTTTAGCAACTTCTCTCCTTCATTTAAATACATATATGCCTGTAACCAGCCCAAGGAGTAGAAATGTGTTGATTTAGCAGGGATTGAGCCCACAGAAGGGCCATTGCCCCAGACTCTACTGAAGGAAGAGATGCAGGAGCCATTTCAGTGACCACCTCCACTTCCATCCCCAGCTCCACTGATTAAAATGGGCTTCCAAATTCCAGACAGGAGCTGATGGGTAAAGATCTCACCTTCATGCTTACGTTTGTCTGCTGGATCACTCCATCAAGACAATGAATCTGGAAATCGCCTTTCCTCATGCTATCATCTAGGTTGCCTTACCTGAAGTTTCCCTCAAACCAATTTCTTCCTCTCAGTAAATCTATCCCCAGCCTCCCTATTTCTAACCACACACCCACCTCCCTTGACCAGCATCCCCACATCTGTGAGAAGCTGGTCTTCACCTTTGAAATGAATTATGAATCACCCCCATTTCCTTTGCCAGGGCCATTTTGGGAGGTGGATGAGGAAGGTAAGTCCCTGCACAACTCTCATCACTTCATCTTCACCTCCTAACATCATTAGGCAAATCTTAGCACATGTGCACATCAAGGTAAGATCAGACTTGAAGAACAAAGTAAGGTGAGGCAATATCTCCCAGTCTCATGCATCTTGTTGGGTATGTGTGGGAGGCAAAAAAAAAAAAAAAGAGGGAGACAAGATGAGTTGGCCACCAGCCCCAGTCCCACCGGAATTTCTTTGATGGGAGAGGGGGTACAAATGGCACATTCTGGGACCTTGCACTGGGGCTCTGCTTCTAATCATTGTCTTCCTGATCACTGTGCACTCCTTATCGAATGAAACGGGTATGCATAGGTTTTAGAAAGTTGGCCCCCAGGGCGACCTAAGCCTCCTCCTCCTGGGACTCATTGGCTACATCCCCATCATCACCCCGAATATGTGCATGAAATATGCAGGAGACTTTCCTTCTTAACATAAATGCTTTCAAGGACAGGAACTTAGTGACATTTTTAATAGTTTAATTTTAGAATTTTATATAAATCTAAGGTAGGAGGGTTGATTAGGCTGCTGTGACCAGTAGCAACTGTAAATTGTGGAAGGTCTATGAAGCTCTTCCTGAAGCTGGCTGAAGTCAGATGAAGCAAGGGCCCAGGAAGACATTTCCTCAAGTGAGTTCATGGAAGGTTAGCCCAGCCAGCTGCTCCATGAAAAGAGATCTAAGAGCAAATAAGTTTGAGAAACACAGTATACTTCAGCCTAGCCTGGCCTTTACCCTTCTGTGTCCTCTGAACAGATTTATATGTATCTCAGTATATCAAAGGCCCTGAAGTATCTAAAGGAATCTATTTATCTGTATTCAGCTCAGTGATTTCCAACTTACTTAACAATGAATTCTGTTTATTTCATTATGTGTATCAAATCCCCTCATTTCTAGGGGCATATTGTCCTGGAACCTTATTTATAATTACCCTAGAGAAGCATTCACTAGTGCTTTGGTGGTCTAAGGGTATGTGCGATAATCCAGCACACATTACATGATGACGAAGGTGGGGAGAGCCTCTTTGGGGATCACAAGATTAAAACCAGAATTGGCTGGGCACAGTGGCTCATGCTTGTAATTCTAGCACTTTGGAAGGCCAAGGCGGGCGGATCCCTTGAGCTCAGGTGTTCAAGACCAGCCTGGGCAACATAGTGTAACCCCATCTCTACCAAGAACACAGAAAATTAGCCGGGCATGGTGGCACATGTCTGCGGTCCCAGCTACTCAGGAGGCTAAGGTGGGAGGATGGCTTGATCCCAGGAGGCAGAGAATGCGCCACTACACTCCATCCTGGGTGACAAAGTGAGACTTCATCTCAAAAACAAAATAAAAAACCAGAATTGCACTCATCCAAAGACCTATAGGTATTTTGCACTCACAGGTATTTTAGGCTTAACAGAGGGTAAATGCCACTTGAGGAAGACTATGCTAAGAGTCCTCTCTGCATCATTTTGGGAATGAGATGTGCCCCCTTACCTCCCATACAGGTAGACAATTCATGGCAAGTTTCTAAAGGTGGCAATATTTTAAATAATTTACAATGCTAGTTGCAATGTATTCCAATACTCTTTTCTCAATCTTAGATCATTTCCCTTCTAAGCAATGTGATTTTCAGTGGAAAGGGGTGCTGTCGGGAATATACAATGTGAAGTAATCAGAAAGCATGCTGGAGCTTCCCTTCTGGCTCCATGTTACATGAATTGTCTCTAGGGTGGAGGTGGTCTTGGTAGAAACAGCTTACCATGTAGTTATCATGCAAGATGAGATAAGCAGATGCAATTTCTAAGAAGTAATATAAGGCTTTGTTATTTTCTCCCAACGCCAGAAAATGGTGGGCCAGAGGCAAGATGACAATCTCTAGGATTTCTTCACACTGGCAAGACTCCAGAGGGATAATGTCTTCATCAGATGTCTTCATTTTTGTTAACACGTCGTCAAAGAAATTCAATATCTTTTCTCTTATTTTGTCAGGACTGTCCATATGCAGAAATAAATAATAGTAACTTACACACTTTTGATATTAAAATATCTTTAGGCCAGGCGCGGTGGCTCATGCCTGTAATTCCAGCACTTTGGGAGGCCGAGGCGGGTGGAACACCTGAGATCAGGAGTTCAAGACCAGCCTGGCCAACCTGGTGAAACCCCAACTCTACTAAAAATACAAAAATTAGGCCGGGCGCAGTGGCTCACGCCTGTAATCCCAGCACTTTGGGAGGCCAAGGCAAGCGGATCACGAGGTCAGGAGATCAAGACCATCCTGGTCAACATGGTGAAATCCCATCTCTACTAAAAATACAAAAAATTAGCCGGGCGTGGTGGCAGGCACCTGTAGTCCCAGCTACTCAGGAGGCTGAGGCAGGAGAATCACTTGAACCCGGGAGGTGGAGGTTGCAGTGAGCTGAGGTTGTAGCACTGCACTCCAGCCTGGGCGACAGAGCAAGACTCTGTCTCAAAATAAAATAAAATATCTTTAAAAACAAAAGAGCAGGATAATAAAACCTAGTGTGGATACTACTGACTAAATTCACCATGCATACCCCCCGAAGTTTCCCACTTGTATCTAAGAGGTCAAACGTACTGGCCAGACAAATGATTCTAATAGTGTTTTGAATTTAATGACAATTGTTTATGCTCTACTTCCTAAACAATGATATATGCCTCTACCTGGGATTTTCAGGAAATAATGAGGATGTCTCAGGAATCTCTGATTTGGACAGGATAAGATCTTCTTGAGCTAGAAAATAAACAAATGAGTTGTATGGGTCATTGAAATGTTCTCTGTAGTGGAGATATCTGCTGTCTACCCGAGACTTTTGTTCCCTTTATGGAATTGTTGCTGCCCAGCCAGAAACCACAATGCCCAGTCGCCATTGCATCTTAGGTGAAGCCACATCATGAGTTCTCACAATAGAATTAGATCAGAAGTAATATATGTCACCTCTAGGCTGAGATGGTTAAGTGTCTTCTCTGCCTTCTCTTTCCACAAGAAAGCAAATAATTCTAAGAACCTGAAGGATAGCGAACCCACAAGTTGGGAGGAGCCTGGGTCCCTTTGCATGCAAAGCCTTTGGTTAATACTTGCATTGGATTATATCACGAGGTGGAAATAAATTACCACTCTCTTGTGTTAAGCCACAGAAATGTTGAGATTTGTGATAGCTAATACCATTATCCTAAGTAATTTATTCTGCAATAAAAACTATGAATTAAGCCTGAAGAAAGTGACATCAGTTTCCAATGGAGAAATATAGATAATGAAATGAAATACCCCAAAAGGTTAACTGAAGGGCAGAGAATCTTAAATTAAAAACCTCAGTCTAAGCATACTTGAATAGTTTAGAAAATTCCATAATGATCTTAAAACAGAAAACAAATGAGGCTTGTCTAGTCCAGTCATTTCTCCCTTCAGGCAGAAGAAAGAATCCCAGAGAGGGGAAGGAACTCGTCTCATATAACTGTTAGTGGTGGATGTAGGACTAGAACTTAGGTTTTCTGGCTCCTAGGCTAATGCATCACTCCATACATCTTACAGATGCAGTTTGAACATATAAGAAGTTATCACCTTCTTCTGAAAGCCCCTCTGTGCCCTTGCCCCCATAGGTAAGTACCCCATAGATAAGTACCCCAACTCCTGTGTGCCCATCAACCCTGTGCAGACCTGTATCATAATCCTTATTGCACTGCATAGAGATCAATTTGGCCACCTCTTCTCCTAGATTACTATTTATTGATTCCTTAGTGACTAGCAGCTGAATATATTGAATTATGACCCTGTCCCCCTAGTTCTCTAAAACTGCTCTTGTTAAAGTTACCTGTGGCCACCATGTTGTCAAATCCAAAGGCTACATCTTTGTCTGCACTTGATTACCTCTCAGCAGCATTTAATACAAGCGACCACTCTCTCTTTTCACTCATTCTTTTAGCACACATTGCTTTGTGTGTTATAAGGGAATTGGTTGCCCACTTAATTGGCTTCTGTTCTTCTACCAACATTCTAAATGTTGGTAAACTTCAGTTTGGTCCTGGGCTCCATTCTCCATTCACAATTTCTCCCTAGGCAGTTTCATCTGCCCATGACTTTTAATTACATTCATATGCTAATGGATTTCCATTTTATATATCTAAGCCTTGACATCTACTTTAACTACAGACCCATATATTCAAACACCACCTTGGCAACTGCCACTTGAATGTGTAATAGGTATTTCAAAATTAACATGATTCAAACAGAAACTCTTTAATCTCTCCTCCAGAAACTTATACCCACTTACAACTTTTCCTATCTTAGTAAGCATCACTGCCATATATCCATTTTCTCAAGGCAAAAACCTCCACAAGATCCTTGATTATTTTCTTTCTCTTACCCCCATCCCTACTCAGTCCATCAGAAAGTCCCATTGACCATACCCAAAAACATATCTGAATTCATCGTGTTCTGTCCATCTTCAGTACAGCACCATCCCAGTCCACCACCAAAATTTTACCTGGACAACTGTAAAAAACTAATCTCCCTTCTATTGCTATCCTTTTCAGTCTTTTTCTGTAGAGAAGGCAGTACCATTTAAAAAGTATGATTCAGATCTCTGTGGCAGGAACTGCCGGTTTCCCATCTCTTATCTCCATTGTCCCTTTTCTCATTAGTAATAGAATTCAATGTTATTCAGGACAGCGAAATTCTTCAGCTTCCCTTGCAACTGGATATAGTCATGTGACTAGGTTCTGATCAATGGGATGTAAGAGGAAATACTGGGTAGGACTTTTAGAAGATCCTTTAAAAGGGAGGGGACATCCTTTCATGTTTTGGCTTCTTTCTCCTTCTGGCATTAAATGTGCTGGCTGGAGCCTCAGCAGCTGTTTTGGACCAAGGTCCGTGATGATCATGAAGCCTCCATACTAGTCCCAGTGATGAGGCAAGCCTTTTACATGAGAAATACATAAATATAATACATTTGATAATAAATAAATTTAAGCCACATTAGCTAGGTCCTTATTATATGCAGCCAATACTCATTCTAACTGATATATTTCCAATGTGTTCCAATTCAATAGACTGAAATTTAGACTGTTTATCAAAGTCTACAAGGCCCCTTGAAGATTTTATTGCTTAATCTCTTCATTATCTGTCAGCTGCCATTAAAATTCAAATTTATGAGAATAGACATGTCTATCATTAATAATAAAATAAAAATTAATAATAAATGTCTATCATTTTTCACTACTATGGTCCAAATATCTAGGTCACTTCCTGGCACAGGGTAGATGCTTAATAAATGTTTGTTGCATACATGCACATTTGTTGAAAATAAGTCAATTAGTAAAATGAAAATGCTATTCTTCCTTCAACACTTTATGTTTAAAATTGTAATGGTGGCCAGGCACAGTGGCTCATCCCTATAATCCCAACACTTCAACACTTTGGGAGGCTGAGGTGGGAGGATCATTTGAGTCCAGAAGTTTGAGACCAGCTTGGGCAATATGGCAAGACCTGTCTACAAAAAGAACAAAAGAAGAAGAAGAAAAAATTAGCGGCATGTGGTGTTATGTGCCTGTAGTCCCACCTACTTGGGAGTCTGAGGTTGGAGGATGGCTTGAGCCTGGAAGTTTGAGACTGCAGTAAGCCCAGATCATGCCACTACATTCCAGCCTGGGCAACAGAGCAAGACTCTGTCTCAAATAAATAAATAAATTGTAATGGTGATAGAATGGAATGCGAAGATTGGATAGATAAAGCAAACAGAGTCAGGGCGTACAAAGTATGCTCTTTGTCATTATGTCATTTATTGCTTGGGTGAATCATATTATTACTATTTTTTTTTGGATGGAGTTTCACTCTGTTGCCTAGTCTGGAGGGCAGTGGTACGATCTTGGCTCACTGCAACCTCTGCCCCCTGAGTTCAAGTGATTCTCGTGCCTCAGCCTCCCTAGTAGCTGAGATTACAGGGCCGCACCACCACGCCTGGCTAATTTTATATTTTTTCTTTTCTTTTCTTTTCTTTTTTATTGAGATGGAATCTCATTCTGTCACCCAGGCTGGACTGCAGTGGCACGATATCAGCTCACTACAACTTCTGCCTCCCAGGTTCAAGTGATTCTCCTGCCTCAGCCTCCCAAGTAGCTGGGACTACAGGTGTGTGCCACCATGCCTGGCTAATTTTTTGTATTTTTAGTGGAGATGGGGTTTCACCGTATTAGCTAGGATGGTCTCGATCTCCTGACCTCGTGATCCCCCCACCTCGGCCTCCCAAAGTGCTGCGATTACAGGCATGAGCCACTGTGCCCAACCAGAATCATATTATTTTTGATTCTCATTTTTTTATTTACAAAGGAGATGCTATATTAAGAGTTTCCTACTACAAGGAGAATCTGTAAAAATCAAAAGAAAAAAGATACAAAATGCCTGTAAGTTCTCAAAAGAAAAGAGAAAAGCAAAGATATCACCTGCCCACCTTATGGTTTCAAATAACTAAAAATAAGACTTTAGGTTCAAGATGTCAGACTACCTCTTGGGTTTATCTTCTATCTCCCCAAGTTCAGGACATTTAGCTAACTAAGTGAGAATAAAATGATTTTTTTTTTTTTTTTTTTTTTTTTTGAGGCAGGGCCTTGCTCTGTTGCTCAGGCTGGAGTGCAGTGGCACGATCATAGCTCGCTGCAGCCTCAACCTCCCTGGCTCAAGGGATCTTCCCACCTCACCCTGCTGAGTAGCTGGGGCTACAGGCGCCTGCCACCACACCCAGCTAATTTTTTGTATTTTTTTGTGGAGGGGGGGTTTCATCAGGCTTCTCAGGCTGGTCTTGAACTCTGGAGCTCAAGCAATCCACCTGTCTCAGCCTCTCAAAATGCTGAGATTACAGGTGAGCCACTGTGCTTGGTAAGAATAAAATGATCTCTGAAAGTATAAATTCCACATGTATAGGATGGAAGGGCCACGCTCCTGTCTTAGGGTCACTTAGCTACCCGTCTGCCTAGAATAGTCCCTCAGCCACTCACACAGCAAAATCCCTCACTTCCTCTGTCTTTACATGAATCTTGCTCTGCAGTGAAGGCACCCAAATGACTCTGCGCTCCTTATCTTCCTTGTCCTACCCAACATTCTT
Organism: Macaca thibetana thibetana; assembly: GCF_024542745.1. Classification (NCBI taxonomy): domain Eukaryota; kingdom Metazoa; phylum Chordata; class Mammalia; order Primates; family Cercopithecidae; genus Macaca; species Macaca thibetana. Next base: position 195,326,249 of record NC_065578.1, on the reverse strand, counting down.
TTCTGTTTCCTCCATGGGATTTATCACTTATACTATATGCTTTCTTTCTTTCTTTTTTTTTTTTTTTTTTTTTAAGAGTTGGGGTCTTGCTCTGTCACCCAGGCTGGCGTATAGTAGGGTGAACATGGCTTACTGCAGTCTCAAACTTTCGGCCTCAAGCAATACTATTGAGTAGCTGGGACTACAGGCACAAGCCATCACACCTGGCTAATTTTTTTTGAAGAGATGGGGTCTTGCTCTCCTGCCCAGGCTGGTCTTGAACCCTTGGCCTCAAGCCTCCAAAGCCACTGGGATTATAGGCATGAGCCATTGCACCCAGAAATTTACTTCTTTATTATGTTTTTGTTCTCCACTGTCAACTTTCCCCCAACAGAATGCTGTTTTGTTCACCGATGCAAAACACTGATGCTGTTTTGTTCAGATGCCTAGAACAGTAAGCAGTGCCTGGCACATAGTAGGAACCCAGTAAATAATTGTGGAATGAGTAAATGAAATGCTGAATGAAAGTTCAACATATCTGTAGAAGATAAAGGAGTGAGAAGAGTAGTCATTGATGAAATAGGTGGAAGAAGCTGAAGGGAATGCCCAGGAGGGTAAACCATTGGAATGAATCAAAACTTAGAAAATAACAGTTCTTAAGAAGGACATGAGGACCAAAAGAGAATTGAAAGGGAACCAGCTACCAGTTTCCTCCCTATCTGATTCACACATAATGCAGTGGCCCTGAATCTCCTCCAGTTATGTCTTTTTTTTTCCCTTTTGGGGAGAGCAGTGGCCATGATCATGGCTCACTGCATCCTTGAACTCCTGGGCTCAAGAGATCCTCCCACCTCAACTTCCTGAGAAACTGGGACTATAGATGTGCGCAACCATGCCTGGCTAATTTTCTTATTTTTAATTTTTTGTAGAAACAGAGTCTCAGTTTGTTGTCCAGGCTGGTTTTGAACTCCTGGCTTCAAGTGATCCTTCCACCCCAGCTTCCCAAAGTGCTGGGATTACAAGCGTGAGCCACCACACTTGGTCCCAATTACGTCCTTGACTGGTATTGCCTAAAGGTTATACTCCACACTTTGGGAGATTCAGCGATAATGGATAGACAGAGTATCTATCTGTCTAGGATAGATGGAAGCAGGATGTTTTAAGGAAGACATTGCAAAAAAAAAGTTTCCTAGTAACTCTAGGAAAAATAAACATTTGTTAAGAAATCTATTCACAGTATATTACTTGGTTTGTAATGGACAACATTTACATAGTCTTAATAATGTAAACACTTCACTGACTTATCTAATGCCAGTTATATGACAATATAGGGGAGAGGGGCCGAGGAGTGGTGTAACAGAGTTAAATCCTCATCTGCCATAGCCAGAAAACAGATGTCAGAATTTGATTTTTTAAAAAATCAATAAAAGCAATATTAATATACCATTTAGTATATGGAGGTAACGACTAGAAAGAGTAGCTAAATTAAAAATGTTTGCCCCTGCCAGGCGCGGTGGCTCAAGCCTGTAATCCCAGCACTTTGGGAGGCCGAGACAGGCGGATCACGAGGTCAGGAGATCGAGACCATCCTGGCTAACATGGTGAAATCCCATCTCTACTAAAAAAATACAAAAAACTAGCCGGGCGAGGTGGCAGGTGCCTGTAGTCCCAGCTACTCGGGAGGCTGAGGCAGGAGAATGGCATAAACCCAGGAGGCGGAGCTTGTAGTGAGCTGAGATCTGGCCACTGCACCCCAGCCTGGGCGACAGAGGGAGACTCTGTCTCAAAAACAAAACAAAACAAAACAAAAAAACATCACTTTTTCATTCCTGTTCCTGAATCCTTGGTGGATTATTTATGTCTGCCTTCTCCTAAAAATAATTCTATCCAGGATGCCCCAAGGACGTCATGCTGGAAGCTTCCTGTAGGTAACCAAGGGCGCCCCAGTGGTGCTAAGTGCTGAGGCTGCAGGTCTGAAGACAAAAGCCTCCAGAGCTTGACCAGGAACGGTTCGTTTGACTGCAGCCACAGTAAGGAGCCAGTGCTGCCACCTGCCGGCCAAGAGCAGGTTCGCCCACATCCATCCTGTTAGGAGGCTGAATCACAAACAAACAAACAAAAAATGTTTGCCCCTGACTGGAACTACTGAAGGTGTGTGCGACAGTGGGCCATGGGATTACTGTTTTAGGATACAACATTTAGGGAATTTACAAAGTCTCTACAGTTTGTCTAGTCGATAGCCTTCTGAACGGGTGAAAAATTCTGATAGGAGAAATAGTAGAGCTTTGGCCTCACTCAGGTGGAGGTGCTGATGGAAGGGCTACCAGCAGACATTATTCAGAGACATTTGGTCACATATGCTCCAGAACTGAACTGCCAGTTGATTGGAAAATCTGCAAATAACTGAAATTGTTTGCTTTGATGACAACAGTCAGCCTGCTACAGGCCAGCTGCTCAAACTGACCTGTCTTCTAGCTGTCAGCGTATTTTAGCTTATTTTATCCCCCCAAATAAAACATCAATCTACCAAAAAATACATCTATGTATATGTATGTGCGTGTATGTGTGTGTGTATGTGTATGACTCACTGACCCCATACAGTCGAATATTCTTCTTTTCCCTTTCCCTCATCTCTTTCCATCATTTCATCTCCTACTGATACTTTCACTGGTTCTTTGAGTAGGGCCCTGTGTGGGATCCTTCACTAAAGCTTCCTTAATTCAGGCAGCACATCTTCTCAGTGCTCCACAGTCTGCCCCCCTTACCCCTGTCTCATTCTAGCAGTCCACACCCAAGGGTCTTCTCACCCTCCCAAGGGCACTCTGGGAAGAACTTAAAATGGTTCCAGTCCTGCTCTTTCTCCCAGGTGGGTTTTATCTGATCCATGAGAAACCCTCACACATCCTTTCCCACAGTCTGGGATGGCAGCTTGATCCCAATGCAGCCACAGGCCATTTCAGCCTTCTTAGGCAGGAGGCAGGCCCCAGGGTTCTATGTCCTCTGATTCTAAGGAAGACACCTCACTAGGCTTGAGGTGATGAAGTAAACAACCCACTTGAGGGGGGCACACAGCACCTCATCAGTTCTCACCAAAGAGAGCTCTTCACAAATCCTGGCCCTCTACACACTCTTCCTCATTTCTGTGTCTTACATCTGGGCAAAGGATCCAAGATTATAATTGATTCTCAGCTATTTCCTTGGTAAATTCTGTATATCCACTGCCTCAGTTTGAATTGTAGCATTCATTGTATCTTGGTGCTCTGGCACAAATTTCAATTTCAACATCATGTTACACACATACCATTTTTGTGATGATAATAATAATGATATTACCAATTTTGTAAAAATATAACAGATGAGAGAGAATTTAATACATACTAGTAATAGAACTAAACTCAGGTAGGTGTACATTCCCCTGACATCTTCCTTGCCCCGGTGAGGGTGAGACTACTGCTGAAGTCTTATCCTCTTCGTTTTTTTTGTTTTTTGTTTTGTTTTGTTTTTTTGAGACGGAGTCTTGCTCTGTCGCCCAGGCTGGAGTGCAGTGGCCGGATCTCAGCTCACTGCAAGCTCCGCCTCCCAGGTTTACACCATTCTCCTGCCTCAGCCTCCCGTGTAGCTGGGACTACAGGCGCCCGCCACCTCGCCCAGCTAGTTTTTTGTATTTTTTTAGTAGAGACGGGGTTTCACCATGTTAGCCAGGATGGTCTCGATCTCCTGAATTCGTGATCCGCCCGTCTTGGCCTCCCAAAGTGCTGGGATTACAGGCTTGAGCCACTGTGCCCGGCCCTGTTATCCTCTTTGTACTCAAGTTTTCAGAGGACTAGAAATCTTCATAGTCCAGATCTTAAAGCTCTGAACTTACAGCCTGATTCCTGCCTTCCAAAAAGGGAGATGGACTAGTGTGAGTGCAGTTTCAACAACATGCTTGTCCCACTGTGCAAAGCTGCAAGTTTCTCACTCTCTTGATTTCTACTTCATGCTGTGTCTATGAACTTCCTATCTTCTGGCAAGTATTACCTAAAAGTCCAACCCCACATTTGGGGGAGCTCAGGTATAATGAGCAGAGGATGAACTTAGGAATTAGACTGATGGCAGATTGAATAAAGCCTGTCACTCATTCTGTGGTATTGGGTAAGTTACTTAAGCTTCCAGAACCACAATTTAAAAAATCTACACAATGAAAATAACCCTCATCAACCTTAAAAGGTTAATACGAGGATCCACTGAGAATGCACATGAAATAGAGAACAAATGAGAAAAAAAATTTTATTTTGCACCTGCTATGTGCTAGGCACTTTAGATACATTTCTTCCTGATTTTTAATATCCTTATAATATAGGAGTCCTCTACTTGTAGCCTCTGATTTCCCAACCAGATTTAGCCATAATCACCAAGGTCCTCTGACTAGGGTAGACAGCCCGTTAGGAGCTCCCTGGCCACCATGAATGGGGGCTAGAATTGGTATTATAGCTTTATGTCTGACACCCATCATGCCCGCAGTGAGTGAGTCTTTGGGTCCTTACATCCCTCAAATCTTCTGCTATGTTTTCTCAGATCACATAGCTGATTGGTGTTATTGGTTTGTAACTTTTTAAATTTGCTTCTCAGATGGTCTTGAATTCCTGCCCTGAAACCAAGCTCTCTTTTCTGGAGCCCTGACCTGCTTAGCCCTGGCTAATTCTCTCTCAATCATATTCTTGTCCCACTGGAACCTGTTTCAAACTAGACCAACAAAGCAATAATATTCTTATCTGCCAAGAAACACCGTGTCATCATGTCAGCTTGTACCCCCCTTTGGATTCCATCCTTTGGTGTGAATTAAGTGGGATATTTTAGTTTAAGTTCTGGTCATACCCCATTTTGCCAGAGCCCCTATCCCCAAATCATCCCTGACAGTTATAGTGAGATTGGTTCACTAGACTCAATACAGGTACATTCCCTTACTCTTCTCTTCACCATTGGCCTAGGCTGCTGAAGTCTCATCATTCTTTGTGCCCAAGCCGCTTATGGGACTTGAAGCCCTCAAGGTCCACACCCACTCCTTCTAGATCTTAGTCTCTAGATTTCCCAAGAACAGTTAGGATAATTTAAAAATGAGGTAGGTTACTTCCAAATCCATGAGACGTAGCCATCTTTTTAATGGCATCCATGTCTAAAGTGTTGAGCCGAATATTCACTGTGAAGTGATGATAGGGAATGAAGTCCTTGCTTCGGCAGTGGTCACACCTGTGGGCATCTTCTTCCAAAAAGCGGGCACATTTCAAGTGCATGGCTTTTCTCTGGTCCTTGAGCCACAGCTCGTAGGCTGTTTTCTGCATCATAGGGCTACAGAATCGAATCCTGTGGCACTCGATCACCTCATTCTCCAGTTCACGAAGCTCTTCCTCTTCACCGTGATCTGGAGAGAGCAAAAAGGGTTTTTTCAGCCAGGCAGTGGGCAACAGATCAGCCCCTTCTACCTAACACAGGTCAATTATTTGATCTAGATGGGTCCTTAAGAGGAAGCTGAGTCACTCCAGGTGCTACTCACCCATCCCTTCACTGGGCTTCAGAGACAAGGAGCGATAGTGCACCTCAAATGAGGTATCGTTCTGTTTCAGGGCATTTTGAAGCTCCTTGCCATTCCGGAAACAATGAAAAATGTTAGATTCCACTAGGGTTGCCAGGGCCTTGATCATCATCTTCATATTCCAACAGGGGAGAATCTCAAACAACAACTCGGTGGTGAAGGTCAGGCCAATGATGGCAGCACATCTCACCAGCATTTGGTGGGAAAGGCTCATGCTATCCAGCTGGATCAGAGAGATTTCTGCAGGTAGAAGATCACACAGTAGAAAACTAGTTATTTGTCTTTATCAAATATGCTGTATTTGATACAACCATCCTGCTCTACAGTTCTTGTTGAAAGAAACTCAGTCAAGCTAAGTCAAAAGAAGTATTTGTTTAGTACCTAATTTGTGGATAGCACTTGTGCTGAGAGTACTAAAGATGCAGCCTTATGGCCTGGAAAGACACATGGCACAATGACCTGACAAAATTAAGATCGATTTCATGGTGTTCTGATTTTGTGCTAAAGTGTGACAAGCGTGTGTGAGGAGAGGAGAGGACATTGTAATCACTATTGTCAGAAGGAGCAGGCCCTGCCATTCCTGTGCTTTGTTGACTTCCTCAGCTGGTCCTTCTGTATCTTCTTCTCTGGCTCCCCTTTCTGCTGGAAATTTTTCTCTCAATCTGCCCTGGAAATTTATGTCTTTTCATGACATACATTATCATCTCTGTGTCATGACCAATTGTCAGAAAGTTCACAGCTCCTATCCCAACGTTTCATCTAAGCTTGAATATCGTAGCTCACATGGCTTTCTGGACATTTTGACCAGGATGTCCTTCTGTTAGGGACAAAATTAGAACTTCTCAACTTGCCCAAAAAACACCGTAGAAACTAAGCAAGTCTTTTTTTTTTTTTTTTTCCATCTCGCTCTTGTTGCCCAAGCTGGAGTGCAATGGCGCGATCTCGGCTCACTGCAACCTCTGCCT